>NC_051282.1:8554606-9754606 GCF_015220745.1 Sebastes umbrosus | reverse complement strand
GCTGTGTAAACATTTACTGTCTGTTGTCTTTGGGAATCAGACGCTCATTTCCCCAGGGAGCTCATAATTCAGCCGTCGCTCTCGGTCTGTCTGACCCCGTAATACCCCACAATCCTCCTCTGCTGTTCTTTCAGGTTGTATTTTGTTTGGAAGCGTCGCAGTCGTGAATCAGAAGTCTCTTTAATCTCTCTGTTTGGTATTCATTTTATGAGCTCCAGCAGCAGCATCTCTCACAAACGCCACACTATCGCAGACATCTTCCTCTCGCTGACCTCGGAGTGATGACCTTTGACCTTCCAGGTGAACCATTTGCTTTTCTGGGCGTAGTGATTGCTGATATTTTTGCTAATGGTGCTAAAGTCATAACTTTACGAGAAAAAAAGTCATAATATTACAAGAATAAAGTCATAACTTTACGAGAAAAAACATTGTAATATTACGAGAATACATTCATAACTTTATGAGATAAAAAGTAATCTAAGGCAGTTTCCCCTTCAGGTCTGTGTGGTTCTTTCTTTGGAATAAACGCCGTTTCTTGCATATTCTTTTCAAGGTCCTAATACTGATGATAATGTGGTGCTAATGTGCCAAAAGATTAAGTATTTTGTTATTTGTGAAACCTAAACTAAAGTATAACTTCACAAGATGCTCCACATTTCTCATTTTCACACGGCACGCTGCTCTATTTCCCCTCTAAAATAACACGTAAAATTACTACTTTATTATATTATGACTTTATTCTCATAATACTCCGACTTTTTTTCTCGTAAACCTATGACTTTATTCTTATGATATGACTTTATTCTGTGATATGACTTTATTCTGTGATATGACTTTATTCTGTGATATGACTTTATTCTTGTGATATGACTTTATTCTTGTGATATGACTTTATTCTGTGATATGACTTTATTCTTGTGATATGACTTTATTCTCGAAATCTCAGATTTATTTGGTGGAGACTTTTGGGGCCCAAAGCAGAATTGTATACGCCCCCCCCCCCCCCACAATGCTGCCCCCATTTTCCCAGGAAAAAACAAATGCTAGTGGCTGACATAATTATGGGGCATTGCATTCAGAGTTGAAAACCAGAAGTGAGTTGAAATGTCAGACCTCGAAACATTCTTGTGGTTCAGCTCAGGAAAAACAAAGAGTTGGTTAGCGAGCATACTGTAGCAATTCAGAATCTTAAAACAGCTTGCTGACAAATCTGATGCTGAGCAACCTGAACGTTATAAATCCATCCCTGCATGCGCACGTTTTCATTATCTTTTGCTACCTTGTAGTAAATTTAAATCAACAATGCATTTTATGAGATTTTACAATTGGGCTTGCCATGCCCACATAGTCTGGGAATAGCTACAGTCTCATTTAGAATATGATAGATGGATGGTTCCCCACTTCCTTCTCCTTGCCCCTGAAACCCACGATCCCGACCGACTTTACTGTCTTTCAGAGGCTGTAGCAGGCTCAACCGTGTCATGTGAGCTTGTCGGGAAGGAGGTTAAATAACGCTCCAAAGTTAGGCTAGATATTGGTGAGGAAAAACTGGCAACTGACAATTTATTTTAATTAATCAATTCATTAATTCATGTTTATTTCTGATCTATGACTAGAACAATTTGACACACAGTGCTGAGCTGCATCTCAAATTAATCTCCAGGTTCCCAGCTTTCAGATGATGTACACCACTTCTATGTGACAGCTACTGTTGACCTGCTATCTCCCCCTAAAGACCCCCTGTACCACCCTAAAAAAGACAAAAACAGGTCTAGTGTGGGTCTCAGAGGGTTAAGTAAACTCACACACTACGCCGGAAAAAAGACAACTGCCGAAATTATGGATAATCCTGTCATTCGCAATGCTGTCAAAGTCTGGTGATATTATGATAAAATATCTAGGGAAAAACATCCCACCATATGCATTAATACCTCTGATCAGGAGTTTTGATTTCACAGGTGAGGGGGACATAGTTATTTCTACAGGTACAAATCGTCAACGGGGATTCGGGTAACAAAAACATTGTTTACAGCAAAAAGTGATGAAATTGATCCATATATTGACTCACCCCATAGGTGAAGAAGTGCAGAAAACAACTACTCTAGAGATGGTGTTGTCATAGGCAGACATTTCACACAGACATCTTTTTAAAATGAGTTTTGCTTAAATCCTCTGAACACACACACACACACACATACACGTGTGTTTTCAGTTATTCTGGCTGCTTAGACCTCTGCTCAGGTTGAAGGTGGCCGAAGCTTTGATGAGAATTTATCAGGTCACAAATCTCCATCTACCAATAAGAATGATAACGGTGTAATTAGTCCCGCCCTAACAGGTTCAACAATGCTACAGCAGGAGACTCAGTAAGATGTCACTCAGTCAGTCTGCACACACCCACACAGTCCTGAGCAGAGGTCTGATCAGCCTGATTAACTGAAAACACCTGTGTGGCTGTTCAGAGGCTTTAAGATAACACATGATGGTGTGTTTCAGTTCAGGCCATCATGATTAAGAAACTTTGTACAAAAACAATAAAGGTGCTGCAGTAAAGCAAAATGTGTAAAGTGAAGAGTAAAAGGCTTTTTTTCCTCTTGTTAATATGTAACAAAGTATGCAAAAATAAACAGTTTTTATTGCTTTTATTTGGAGATATATCAAAAATAAAATGTTAACTCAATTAAACCCCATTGAGCTCAAGATTTAAAATGTATCTCCTATTACAATGTTTAAACTATAGACTCAAAGCTCCACTATAATAGATACTGTTACCACTTTTTTTTTAATATAGATCTTATACAGACTTTACAGAAATTCTTTTTAGTTTTTAAGTTGGAGTATGGAGTCAGTCTTACCTGAGATATAAATAAAGGTATGGGAGTGTGTATATATGTGTGTATAAGTGTGTAGGTGTTTGTATCTTATTACATTTTTTTTTTTATTTCTTTATTTAGTTTATATATTTGTTTTTTTGTTTTTTTTTTTTGTTTGTTTGTTTCTTTCTTTCTTTATGTATTTATTAATTTATTTAATTAAATTCTTATCTTATAAATTGTAGCAAATTACCTAGGGAATGAATGGAGAGTATGAAAAGGAGAATAACTAAAAAACTTAAAAAAGAATTTCAAAAATCTGTATTAAACAACAGTGGTAACAACAGTATCTATTATAGTAGAAGTTGTAGTGTCTAGTTTAAACATTGTAAAAGGAGATACATTTTGAAATCTTGAGCTTCATGGGGTTTAATAGAGTTATTTTTGATATATCTACAAAAGTATAAAAGCGTTATATACCTATATATATATATCTATATCTATATATATCTATATATCTATATACTGTATATATAGATATAGATATATATATATATCTATATATATATTCATCACTTTTTGCTGTATTTTGTTGTATAGTGTATGCATTTGTGACAAAAAGGGAAAACTTTAGTTTGTTGTGTCCAACACCGGCTCACAAATAGCTAATACTTTAATAATATGTTAGTTTGGGGAAATGACACACTATTAATATAAAAAATATAGCACTAAAACTGGGTCAAAATAACCCATTGTCTTGGGTTTTCTGGGTAAGGTTAACAAAAAAACGCCAATTCTACTGATATTGCATAATTTTTCCACCAAATAGGTCACGAGTGATAAGACACTCAGCAGAAAAACATCAAAGTGCTCTTTGTATTACAAATATCGCAATGAAGTATAGCAGGTTGTGCTCTCGTGACATGGAAAGAACTAGGAGATGTAGAAACACTGATGAAGAGCAACATCTGTGCTGTTTGTTACTGACGTGGCTAAATATCGTATGTTCTCTGTGAGGTGAGCGGATGTTGCTGGCTGTGTCAGAGTTAAATGTCAAACCACACTCTAATACACACACTCACACACACACACACACCACCAGGACCACCTGACAGGACATGTAAACACTCAAAACTACACACACACATCTTTCTCACGTTGTCGGCGCACACATGCCCACCCCTCAGCCCTCATTCCACAACGACACAGGAAGTCAAAGGGTGACCCATTTTTACCAGAAGTTTTATTCTGTTTGGTCTCTGCACAGATGTCACTGAGTGCAACGGAAATATACTGCATGAGAGACAAGAGCAGCGACATTCACCACTGACCTCAATGATTTACATTAATCTAGAAATAGAGATCTAATAAATATTATCCCACATTAACACAATTCTTTATTGTAGATCGTAACACTTTACCAGGTGGATGATTTGTTTGTGAAATAATGCTTAATGATGATTATTAGGTCTCTTAAACAGCATGAAATCATTTATAAAGATGTACAAACAAATGAGATTGACTAACAGAAAACATCATGCCTTTCTTTTGATCAGTATATAGACTAAAAACAGTGGATTTAATACTTAAATGTCAGTTTCATACCCTTAAACACAAGCTTGTCACACAAGCGATAACAGACATCACATAGCACAATGTCTTCACATGATTTGACTCTAAAGCAATGCTCATATGCTCTTTATTAAAAGTAGTTCATCACTATATACATCATCAAAACACTTTTAAAATCACGTTTGACTGCTTTCAAAATCCCAGATCTGCCTGCAGGTGTGAAGATTTTTGATATTAGTAGATTAAAAAAAGCTCTGACAGCATACAAGTGAGATTTAAATTAGAGTAATAAAAAGCAAACTACAAAACCGCATTTTAAAAACACAATCATTTATAATTGACAGTAGCATTTAGTTTAAAGTAACGTCTACTTTCATGCTTTGCAACGTTATTTTATATGTATTTTAAAACTAATGAAGCTAATTGAAACAACAACAAAAAATGGTACTTAGGAGTCCCACAGTAATTCAACAATTAATAATAATACACAAATAATTTGATTTGTACTCGCACTGATATATTTGGCTCTATCCCTTCTTATTTTCTATCTAATCTCATAAAGACAAATTCCTGTACAACTATTGTTCTTAGTAAGCAAAGTAAACTGAATGTTGATTAGGAGTGAATATAGCAACAATTACAGCAAAAGTCAGAATGATGTAAAATTGTATAAGTTATCTTAAAGAGGACCTGTAATGCTCATTTTCAGGTGCATACTTGTATTTTGGGTTTCTACTAGAACATGTTTACATGCTTCAAAGTTAAAAAAAACTCCGGCGAAAAGCCCGGTCTTCTCTGATTGGTCACTCTGTTGTGATTGGTCAACTGAATCAAACTCTTCGGACTCTGCTCCAGCTCCACTCTAACTAGCTTTGTTTGAGGGCGTGCCAAACTAGCTGCAAGGCAGGTATTATGCAAATGTGTTACTTGGTGACATCACCATGTTACGGAGGAAAAGGCATTTCAGGCAGTTCAGGAGCAGAGTTTCTGTGGTGGAGAGTAACTCCCTTTGGCGTGGACTTTGGGCTTTGTAACTTTGCAGACCTTTTACATGCACAAAAAACTATACAACACACTAAAGGAAAGGAAATAAAGCACAAAAGCATAAAAGGTCCTCTTTAAAGCTGCTCCAATCAAATCAAACCATTTTTTATATGTGATAATATGAAAGGGGTCACTCATTGAGACATATCGGAACAGAATTATCACCCGACTCTGCAGTTCCCCTCGGCTATATGGGGCGTTCTAGCGTGTTTCGCTCCTTGTTTTGGATTTCCGGCCCACAACTTCACTGTTTTGGTTCACTCTTTACCGCTCTCAATAACCTTGTTTGCAGCAGCAGTTTTTTTTCCTCATTCCAGCCTCAAACAGCAGGCAAAGTTAGTGGTTAGCTGGTGAACATTTCGGAGCATTTAGCAGCTAGGACGCTAGATATTTCCCTCATGAGCTGGTGGAGACCAAAACAGGGCAAAAATAAGAGAATATTGGAAATCCATTCATCAATTAAAACACGACTGAAAATAAATGCTTATGGTAAATGGACTTGGACTTATATAGCGCTTTTCTAGTCTTCCGACCACTCAAAGCGCTTTACACTACATGTCAGTATTCACCCATTCATACACTGATGGCAGAGGCTGCTAAGGTGCCAACTTTGCCCATCAGGATCTAATCTAAATACTCATTCATGCCTTCGGGAGCAATTTGGGGTTAAGTGTCTTGCTCAAGGACAAAGCGACATGTGACCTGGAGCAGCCGGGGATCGAACCACCAACCTTACGATTGGTGGACAACCTGCTCTACCCGCTGAACCACAGCCACCTCATATAGCTCTGTGTCTGTTGGATGGTGTAAATAGGCAACTATTTGCTAAGATGTTCCCCATGAAAACTTAATAAGGTTACAATATGTCAGTTATGTGATTTCAGCTCATTCTGATGCCACCAAGTGACCAACAAATGAATCAGTGCAGGTTTAAAGCATAAAAATCATGGAATTTGAAAAAAAAAAAAATCTACGTCAAAACTGCACAAGAACAATATATATATATATATATTCTGTTAGACTAAACAATCAGTCAGGTTGTTTGTGATGTAAACACATTCAATTCAAAATGATGGGCACAGGGATTCTTCCAGATACATCACAAGTTTTTAGATGGATTTATTGCTGAATGTTGTCTGTAGCTCTTTGAGGGTCAGGTACCCAGTTTTACAGGTCTCCACAGGCATGGAGGAAGACCTGCTCATGGCACCAGCCATAGGCCAGGCTGTGAAGCTGCCACTAGCAACTGCCACAGGTGCATCCACCTGCTCGCTATCGGAGGATATCGGAGTTAGACTGGGAGCGTCGGGAGGGGGTGGAGCAGAGAACATCTGGGAAGGAAGATGGAGAGCCAGAATGAGAAGAGGAGGGCTACGGTGATCATCCGAACACTCTTCCCCTTCTACATCCATGACCCTTTTATCTCCCATGCCCTCTTCATCTTCCTTCCCGATGCCAAAGCCAGAGTCTGGGCTCTGCGGCTCCCTCTTCAGGCTCTCGTAGGTGTGACAGGTGTCGAGGGAAGGGCAGAGGGAGAGATGGAGGTTGTGGCCGTTGTGCAGATTGTGGAAATCATCCTGATAGGTGAAGTAGGCAGGATTGGGGTCGGTTCGAGCCGAGCTGCCGGAGGAGCTGGACATCAAGTAGCCCATGTTAGAGAAGCAGGAGGAAGAGGAGGAAATGTCGATGACCCCGCTGGTGTCTGAGCCGGAGGGGTAGCTCCTGAAGTGGAGCAGGGCGCTGGTGAGGCTGGAGGAGGGAGAGGTGGAGGGGACCACATCCCAGCTTTCGCACACCTCAACCGGGGAGATGCGGTCATGTGGTTGGGCCGTGAAGAATGACTCAGAAGCTGACAGAGGATTCAGCCATTTCTGGGGAAAAAGAAAGAGAGACTCAGAGCAGGAAACAAAACTGAAGAAAGACACGATAGTGACATTTGTAGTCATGTGTGAGCGAATGTCTGATTTTCAGAAAGTTCTCTGGTAGTGTGACTTTATTGTCAGTGTCAAACCGCACCAAGAGGCATATTTGGGCTTGGTATTTCCTCAACTGATCTCAACATGGCTGCTGGCTCACAAACTTTCTCATTTTACAGCTAAACAGCACACTACAAGCTGTTTCTGAAAACATTTGAGGTGAGAAATAGTCATTACAGTAACAGAATAGCGCTGCCTAGTTTGACCGTTTGATCGGAGTTTGCGAGTGATTGACAGCTGCTCAGAGACGGAAGAAATCCAAATGAAAAGTTAATCACACTTGACTGTTGCAAGCCATGTGAGTATTACAGAGTGATGTTACCTGGTGTGTATAAATAGTTCATAAGATTGTGTGGTAAAGTCTGCAGTCTGTGAGGCACATCTGTCAAAATGCTCTATGTGGTGAGGACATAGTGATAAAAATGTTTGACGCTCGGTGAGAACATTTATTTGTACCTTCAGGTTTCCTTCGTGGACAGAGTGGAGAGTGTGGAAGTATTTCGAAGGGTTTGGTAGTGGCTTCCCTTTGAGGAGCCTGAAACGGGCAAAAGGGAGCCATTAGATTAGACATGCTGTACGCAAACACACACACACAGAGACAGACACACACACACAAGTTAACATTATACTCACCTCTTGTTCGCACAACTCCTGCAAAGGACCAGCGTTACAATGAGGAGACCCAAGCTGAACATCACTCCCAGCATTACTGGTGATATCTGACCCAGAAACCACTCTGAAACAAAGAGCATGTACAGTACAAGTTAATCATTTTTTCCTCACCATTACAACTCAAAGCTGCCTTTTCTGCCCCTTGTGCACCTTAAAGGGATAGATCAGGTGTTTTTGAAGTGGGGTTGTATGAGGTACTTATCCATAGTCAGTGTATTACCTGCAGTAGATAATGGTCGGCACGTCACCAGTCTGGAGAAGCAGACAGGAGTTACTGCACGGGAGCAAAGCAATGTGCTGCTGTGGACGGGGGCGGCAGCAAAACGTATTTAAGCAGCCTAAAAATCCCCCAATATCAGTTTAGGTGTAGGCTATATTTACAGTATTTTCACCGCTTTACCTTGCTGTCACACAACCCTTTCCGACGGGGAACTGAAGCCGTTGTATCTGTCTTTGCTCTCATCAAAGCCACCAGACGTCATTGAAAGAAACTGTAATTTTGGTTAGTTTGTGTTATTGTGAGACTTTGGTGAATCCGAACTAACCAAAGACACGCAATAACACAAACAAACTAGCCGATCAAGGCAGTGGTAGACCAGCAACCCCTGTGTTCTGCAAGGTAAAATTACAGTTTTTTTCAATGGAGTCTGGTGGCTTTGGTGACAGCATAGATGGATACAACGGCTTCAGTTCCCCGTCTGAAAGGGCGGTCTGACGGTAAGGTAAAGCGGTGAAAATATTCTAAAAACAGCTTACACTTAAATTGATATAGATTTTTTTTAGGTGGGCCTTTCTTTTAGGGCGTCTAAAATACGTTTGCTCTGGTTCCGTGTGGTAACTCCTGTCTGTTTCTCCAAACTGGGGGCGTGCTGACCGTCATCTACTGTAGGTAATACACTGACTATAGATAAATACCTCATACAACCCCACTTCAAAACACCTGAACTATCCCTTTAAGGGGAAGATGTATCATATAAATGGTTCCTCAATCTATTTCATCAAGGATTTCAAATACGAGAAACTCATAAAATGTCTGTGTCTGATTTACTCCACAGGTACAACATTTCACCAGACCCCTACCCTATAAGGAAGCAACCCCACATGTACCTTTCTTTTGTCAGTGCATGATGAAGACCCTGAACCTGACTGGGCGACTACATTTCCCAGAAGGTCTGGGATCATTTTTGGAACCCCAGAAAGTAAACATCTATTTCCTCATTAAAATGCATTTCTGTAAGCCTGTGAGCTGCTTTTAGTTGTCACTCCAACAACATGGTAAAGCGAAATGTTAAGTCACCTTCATCCTGTGAAGTTGCCACCGTGTCTGTTGCCACCGTGTCTGTCGCCACCCAGGATGTTGTTGGACTCCAGTTGCTCCAGTGGCTATTGTGCGGTTGATCAGTGGGTTTGACTCTCACCCTGACCTGGCAATACCCCTTTAGTTGCCAGGCAGGGATCCTCAGCTCTCGTTCTTGTGTGGAGCTAATGCTGGCCTCCTGGTAACGGATGAACATTTGACGCATAATTAGGGTGTATCTTTACAACCAGACATGATCTGTCAAAGTGATATCAATCATTAGCAGCATCAGTTCTGCTGCATTTGTATCTCTCTGACCAATGTGTGAAACCAAGCACTGCTGTGCAGAGCATTGAACCAAAATAAACACAAGCATGACACGTTAAGATAAAACTTTAGTGGAAGGGGAAGTGACAGATTGACAAACTAAGTGGAGCGGATAACATCAATTTTTCAGTCAAATCGTGCAAATAGTTGTACAAGCACCAAATATGGCATGATGATTGCCGAGGGGTCACTAAGCTAATATAAACGATTGGCCACTTGAAAATCCAAGATGGCCGCCAAATTAAACTGTCGATAATGGTTTCTCTCGTAGAAATTCATCTACTTGGTCGATTTGAGTGATCTTGGTGTCAAATTATATGTTTTCTAGCATGCTGGATCTATTTTTAACTGCAATATGGCGGCCAGGGAATCAAGCATCAAGACCGAGCCGTTTCATTTTCCCGCCGATGAAAGTGTGTGTGAAGCTGAAATATCTTGCACGGTCATTGCGACACAAGGAGACAAAGCCATCAGCAACAATAGGAGGTCGCTGGATGCTGTGACCCCCATGCTCTCATGAAGAAGCAGACACTAAACAGCCACTAAATGCTCGCCATATTGCTGTTAAAAATTGTTAAAACTATCAAAATTAGATCCAGCGTGGTAGAAAACATAATTTGACACCAAGCTCAAATCATAACATGGCAAACTGCAGCCCAACAGGCAACAACAGCTGTCAGTGTGTCAGTGTGCTGACTTGACTATGACTTGTCCAAAACTGCATGTGATTATCATAAAGTGGGCATGTCTGTAAAGGGGAGACTCGCGGGTACCCAATAGAACCCATTTTCATTCATATCTTGAGGTCAGAGGTCAAGGGATCCCTTTGAAAATGGCCATGCCAGTTTTACCTCGCCAAAACGTAGCTTAAGTCTGGAGCATTATTTAGCCTCCTTCCTGACAAGCTAGTATGACATGTTGACTAGTATGACATGGTTGGTACCAATGGATTCTTTAGGTTTTCTAGTTTCATATGATGCCAGTATATTCACCCAAGCTTTAAAACTGAGCCCGCTACAACCTCCGAAAGATCGATTGTGTTAATGCCTTAAAAAAAACAAGTGACATTAAAAAAAAATTGCGTTAAGGTGTAATTATCACGTTCATTTTGACAGCCCTAATTTTTATATAATGCCCATTCATGCATGCATGCGCTCAGGCACTCACGTTCCATGTCTTGTTTTTCTGTTTGATCTGAACTTCGAAGTGAAAAGATACGAAGAAGTCAGAGGGACGGCTGCCTGGACTCCATGATATCCTGGTCTCATTGGTAGTGCTGCGGACAGTGGGGACACCTGGAGGATGCATTTTGACTGTATGCACACACACACACACACACACATCACATACACACACACACACACACACAGACATGCGGAAAGAAAAGCATGCAATTAATTAATTCCTGATGTTTAAACGATGTTTCTGTGAAAATAACTGATACAAGAATTAACAGAAGCTGCTTTTTTGTCATAATGTGTTTCAGATTACCTCCTAAACCTGTTACCCCAGTGAGTTTTTTTTTTCCAACATTCTCTTGTAATAAATGAGAAATTATGTCACATGTCTTTTTTTAACTACATTTATGAATAACTTTTCAAGAGCAACTAAAAAAGTAACAGCTTACTGAGGGAGTAAAAAACACTTTTTTTCCAATATTTTTATTAAATTTTAACGTTAAATGTTAATAAAATAAAATACAATTTAATTAAAAAAATGCATGTATATATATATATATATAATATATATAAGTAAAAGCCACTCACTGTGATCGAATGGTATGTATTTTGTGAGGTTCTCCATCATCGTCCCGTTACACTCCACGCTGATGTAGGGCATAACTATATACTCGTTGAATTCCTGGAGGGACCCATAATATAATCAATGAAACAGTGAAGGCAGAAATGATATGGGTAATTTAACTCTGCAGTAAGACTGTAGATTATTCTTATGGATTTATTTTTTATTTCAGTGAAACATTTTTCCGATGATGGCTGATCTAAATATTAAAAAAATCAAACAGTGATTCAGCAGAGACATCCATGAGATGTTTACATGTTCTTCTTTAACAATGATACGTTAGTGACTTACTTCATTTTCAAAGACAAAACTGCAGCCTGGAGGAGAGTTTCTGTGTTGTTTCAGCTTGCATCTTTGACTAAGTAAAGAAAAAGAAAAAAAGGACAGAAATCAGCACTGAACTGTTGCAGATTTCATCAACTGACAGAGCTGCCGTTATCATGTTTTCATCTCTGAAGCACCAAATAAAATAATATCTTTAACATCTTACGTAATGGTTATCCGATGTCTCCCGTTGTTCTTGGAGATCCAGGTTGTCGTCACACCATTAATCAAGCAGTCCACACCAGGAGCCACTGGAGAGCGGTCCCACGTACAGCTGACATTGTTGACAAAGTCATTTACGCAGGAGAGTCCTTGAGTGACAGAGACATAACAACAACAAAAAAAGAGATTAGGACGGTGTCTCTTTATCAGTGCAACTGCCTTGTCCCTCATGTAGGACATTCAGATAAACCAGTGATCTCTGGACGTAAAATTCCCTTTTGAGGGATTTTGTTTTCAACTTCAAGGTGCTAAATGTGAGATTGGGAGCATATCTATTGCCTCCGTATGGCTCTCAACCTGGCGACGGCTGAGCAAGTGGCTTGCATCTAACGGTGCTAACAGTGAAAACAACAACAACAACAGTGCTGACAGAAATAACAGTGTTAACCAGATGTGGAACCTCAGGGTGCGTGCTACGCTTCTGCAATGCCACAATCGGTCGGGACACCTTTATCATCTGTAACTATCATATGAGAGCAGTGCAGAGCGGCGGCCGTGAGATGCACGCTCACATGCAACAACATGCATTAAAAGGCACGTGTGGCTGGCCTGGCTATATCAACAAAACACAGAGAAGCCCTGATTACAACACACACAGAGGGAGTGTTCATTCTCTGCTCAGGTAGACATTACTCCTCTATATCTTTACATACAGTAGCTAGTAGTTATCAGCTCAGAATATCATATAGAGCACCTTTCATATACTGTAATTCATTAATATATGTCATGACTTGCAGAAAAGAGACAGTGCCGCTGTGCTTTGCTTCAAAAATTACAGATTCACCAGGAAGACTAAATTAAATATATCAATGACAGATATTTTTTTTATTTTCTATCCCTTGTGCCGAAAAGACAGTAACACAGAGACAGAGACAGTTTCAGTTACGGCGGTGGTCCATTATACCTTGTGAGCCTTTGTGAGACTGGGCTGCATGCACTGGAAACAGAACCAGCAGGACATATAAGGACACCAGGATCTCCATGGCAAACGACCACAATGAGACTGTGAACAGAGAGGATAAACACATACTGTTCATCAGAATGAGAATAGGAATCAATAGTGTTAAAGAGATTAACATATTCGGCAGAAAAATGTTCACACATGAGAGCGGAACTTAAGAAGCAAAAAGGGCAAAAGCAGCACTTACCATATAGTTTGGGAACATGCGTTTAAACAAGGGCTGTCAATCGATTAAAATAATTAATCACAAATTAATCGCGCATTTTTTATCTGTTCAAAATGTACCTTAAAGGGAGATTTGTCAAGTATTTAATACTTTGATCAACATGGGAGTGGACAAATATGCTGCTTTATGCAAATATAGGTAAATATTAATTATTGGAAATCAATAAACAACAGAAAACTTAACTGCGTTAACTTTGACAGCCCTAGTTTAAACTTGAATTATTTTTTTTTCTCCCACTCAGACAAAGTGGTGGTTATGACTTCTTTAGTACATGGGGTTGTTGAATACTCAATTCTGATTGGTCAATCATGGCGTTCTACGTTCTGTTATTCCTTTAAAGCAGACCGTTGCTATGTGTAGCAGACCGTTGCTATGTATAGCAGAACATTGCTATGTATAGCAGACCGTTGCTATGTGTAGCAGACCGTTGCTATGTATAGCAGAACATTGCTATGTATAGCAGACCGTTGCTATGTATAGCAGACCGTTGCTATGTACAGCAGACCGTTGCTATGTACAGCAGACCGTTGCTATGGGCGCAGTTCTGATGTCGGAGTCTGGCGGACCGTTTATGTGTCAAATTATTGATTTATGAAGTAAGTAGCCGTGTAATAAATGGGATAACGTACAGATAACGGGTCATTGTTGTGAAAGAATCCCCTTCAGGGTGATGAGAGACCCCTCCCCGTCGCGTCGCTTCGCCCTATCGAGGATTCTTTCACAACAATGACCGGCTCGCTGTACATTATCCCTCACTTTTAATGTCATTATCTTGATTTTATGAATTGAAACTTTGTTCTTTTTCTCTATAATCCCATTATCACTTGACACTTTGGCAATATTGTCCTTGTTAAATCCATGCCAATAAAGCATATTGAATTGAAACGCGGCGGATTGAGAACAGTTACCCATACCAGTTTCTACCTCCATATGAAAATGTTTCTTTTTTTCCTCATTTGTGAAACTGCATCAGCCAGTCATCCTCAGCAGAGTGTTGTATAAAGTTTTGAGGGTGAGAAAACAATACTTGATCCACCCTGAGCTAAATAGTCATCTCGAGAAGGCGGCAACAAGCAGTTAGAAGTGAAACCTGACAGAGAACACTGGCACCTGTGCCGCTGCACGACAGAGAAAAATATGAAATGTACTGCTACATACTACTACTATAAGAGCTTCTTATTGGTCATACTGATAATAATTACTTAATTTAGTTTAATGTGTAGTTGAATTTAGTTTAATTTCATGTTTCACACTCTGTGTAGACAGGTGGTCGTGCATTTCTGCTAATAAAACAGTGAAGAATAGAATTGACATACTAAAGTATTACGTAGATGTACCATTGTACAGATTATGATTAAAAGAGCATTATTTTCCGTAAAGACACACATTTTGTCACCAGTCTGAGTCATCGGCCGTTACGGTGTTTTTCCGTCAGCGCCTGAACTGAGCAGGACTGTACTGTAAGTGACTCTATGGAAAGTGCAGATGTGTCACCGTAATTGACATTATAATATAATGTACAGGGGAAACAAACCCCACTTGTTCCTAATAATAACAGCAGATCATGAAAAATACACATCATCATCTAAATGTAGTGTGAAAAGACACTGAAGAATGTAAAGTAGTAAATGAATAAATGAAAGTAGTAGAATATATAGACTTGAGTTGGTACAACTTGCACATTATTCTTGTATTATTTGAGTAAAACCAAAGTGATACAGTACCTCTGAGCGTTGGTCAGTGAGGGTAGCAGGGGGTCCCTGAGAGGAAACACATTGTCATCTCCTCTGCTGGACTGACGAGTTTAGAAGATTGCCTTTTTCTTCTGTCTTGCTACTAGCACATCACTGTCTCACTCTCTTGTGCAATCTCCCTCCCTCTCTCTATCTCTCTTTTTCTGTCGCTCATCCCTTTGTCTCTTCATTCTCGCCCCTTTCTCTTCTTTAAAGTGCCCAGTGACATTTTCCACTGGTAACCACAGCCTGTGTCTGGGGCTTCACAGGAAGCCTCATGAAGCTGTGAGTGATGGTGTGAGAGGACGGGTGGTGGTGGTGGGGTGGGGGGTGGGTGTGATGGTGGGGGACCGTAGAGCTCCTCCTGCTCACCAGCAGCAGCTACCTGGACGCCGTTAAGATAATAATGGCACTGAAAACAAGAAATACAACGCATGCCACATCCTGTTTCAATCACAACGTTAAAGTGGGTTGTATGAAGGGAAACTCGCACGCTGTCCTATGAAGTGGTTTATTGTCAATGAAACTCAGCTTAAACTGAAGATTCAGAGGATTAAAGTGGCTAAAAGCTACCAGATTTAGAAGCATGGGGGTTATTTCAGATACAAACACACGCACACGCACACAAAAAGTTGTGCAGCGTCAAAACCGCCGCTGTTACAGCCGCAACCACTGCAGACACACACACACACATATATATATATATACTTCTCATGTGCTTCTATAGAGAGAAAGAGGAAAGGAGGTTAAGGCAGCAGCCTGCTCTTAACTGAAAGGTCACCGAAACATTTCATTTCTGTAGCCACAGGCCTCAAGATTTCCCCTGATTGTTAGTTTGTTCGTTCATTGCTATGATTCTGTTAAACACGTTCTCGTCTCAAATGCTAAGACACCTGGCCATGAGAGGGGACTAAGATACAAGGGGCTGTATGAAAATTATAAACGGAACGGTAGTCAGATTTTTCTTTGGAGGGCAGGAGAGGGTCTTTAACTTTACTTTCTTTTTTAAATTAAATATATATTAAATGTTACCCTTTTTTTGCTAGATTTGCTAAAAAAAAAAAAAAAAGATTGAATGGTTACACCAAAACAATTTTGTGAAAAACACGCCTTGTGTCGTGTGTGCTCCTATTGCTTATTAAGTCACAGTGAGCTCGGTAAACAGGATGCACCATTTATCACGTTTACCGTCATTTTTGCAAATGCTAATTCCACTACTATTTGGGCTATGTAAGAATTATTGTTCCCTTTACATATTCAGCTTGAAATCAGTTGAGTTGAGTTGATAAATAAGGGGGGTTTTATGCTTGTTGTATTGTTAGTGTCTTATACATAAACTCTCCGACAACGACGTGCAGGATAGTACTGCTTTATTGGGACATCTGATTGGTTATCTACTTTGGATGCAATTTTTTTCCCCACGTCAAACGTAGGGTCCAAACCACAGACTGTATATAAAGTAGGAAGACATGACAGCTCCCCAAAAGTGAAGCCAAAACATCTCGATCGCCCCCTGGTGGCTGGCTGCAGTATAGGTCATAAATCCTACCTCCTCCATGTTAGCGGATGGGACATGGGCCAAACTTAAAAAGTCAAAGAACACGTTACATAAATGTTTCCCAAAGATGGTTTCTGTCATTTCAGGTAGTTCTTGTCACACTGATGGATGTTCAAGTGTTCATATTTCTGATAAGTTTGGTTTTAATTAGTTATTTGAGGCTATAATAAGGGAGTGAGACGTCATGATTGGCAGCTGTGAGTCTCTCTCAATGACAAGCTGCGGCCGTGCTCGGCTCGTGATTGGTTCAGTTGGGTGACCTCGATACCGCGGCTCCAGCCCCCCCGATCACTACTGCGCAGACTCTGGCTCCAAATGACGTCAAGATCTCAAGACGGCAGCTCCCGTATCCGGAATATTTCGGCTTCAATTCATTACAGTGGGAGCAAGTGTCGTACCATCTTTATATACAGTCTATGGTCCAAACCAAATATTAATATGCCTGAGGAGGATCTTGATATTTTTAAAAGTCAAACATAAAGTTCAGCCCCCTTCCCACGCCAATAATTTCCATACAGTCCCTAATTATCAACAACGTGCTTTGTTCATCATGCCAGGGCCTCTGTGATGCAACAATATATGATATAAGACTCATGCGTGCTGCTTGGAGATTTTAATTAACATCTATCCATGCAACTGAATGTCAATCAAACTAAATTCTGAAAATAGTCATGTTGCAGATGGATAGGGAAGAAAAGGGATGGCGAAACAGAGAAACATTTGTAAGAGTATATTTTAACCCATTACATTTACCTTTATAGTCAAACGGCAAAATGTGAGTGCAGTAAGTTTGGCGCAGATTAGGTAAGATCGATGTTCTAGTATCTCCAAGTGTTCATCTCAGTCTTAAAGTTCAATGAAGGGCCATTGTGCAACACTCATCCACGCTGTACATATAGGCCTACAAACCACAAAGCATCCACGCGTACAACAACAACTGTTGCAACACAATATGTTTGAACTCATGCAGTCAGCAGACGCCTGGTTTGGGTGCCTGAGTGGGTTTCAGGTCTGCAGTGGGACACAGGGTGATCTGATGCACTTACTTAGGTGTCAGCATCAGCTAGCAGCGGTAACAGGAGGAGAGACAGGGGCAGGGGAGGGTTGAAGCGTGCAGAGGAGGTGCAAGAGGAAGAAGAGCGCGCATCACTCGCCGAAAGGTCAAAGTCCGCCGAGCCTGAGGCGGGAAGCTGCTGAGAAGGCCATAGTGATGTTTGTGCTCGGAAGGTAACAAGAAAACAGTCTCCATCAACAGACCACAAAGACGGGGGGAGGGGGGGTTGGGGGGTGAGAAGGTGAGAACAATAACAAGGGAGGGCACACTCATATTGAAAGACCCTGTAAGTCTATAGAAAAACATGATGTAACTCTTACAATTTACACGTTTTACTGACTCATATAGAGGAATAGTCAAACACTTGAGTATGTTCAACTCCTGTAAGTAGGGGCCAGAGTTGATGAAGCTCAATGAGGCTGTACTTGTCTTTGCACAGTGGTGCTTTTAGCTAAATGCTAATGTTAGCCTGCTAACATGCCAATGTTCATCAGATAGAACATCGGCATGTTGGCACCATAGACTGTATATAAGAAGTGGACGTAGTCAGCGTGACGTCACCCATTGGTTTGTGTACTGCCGTTTTGAAGCCTTGAGTTTGGCATTTTGGCCGTCGCCGTCTTGGTTATTTGCAACCACAAGTGACACGAGAGGGTGAGGCTAAGTAAAACCAAACGCTGAATAAGACATTTTTAGGTGACCAAGAGGTTAAATTGAACTTTTATGAACTGAAAACACACTGTGAAAGGGTTAAAGTTGTAAGACGACACGGACAACGCCATGGTAACGACCTGCCAATCACAAGATAGCCACGCCATAAAGCATCCCCTGCTTTATGGTCTATTTGACTCTAAATGGGACCATAATTCACTAAATGAACATCACGCTGTATTGAAGAAGACTTGAAACTAGCGATTGAGACCATAAACTCATGTTTACAATGTTTACTGAGGTAATAAATCAAGTGAGAAGTAGGCTCATTTTCTCATAGACTTCTATACAATCAGACTTCTTTCTGCAACCAGAGGAGTCGCCCCCTGCTGGCTATTAGAAAGAATGCAGGTTTAAGGCACTTCAGCATTGGCTTCACTTTTCAGACCATGGAGGTAGCACACTGGTTAGCATTCTCATTGTGAGCATGCTAACATTTGGTAATTAGCACAAAGCACAAGTAGGCCTATAGCTGAGGCTGATGGGAATGTAATTATAGTTTTGCAACTATTGAGTCCAAAACCACTAAGTATTGGACAATTTACAATTTTTACCATAAAATGGCTAAAAATTCAGAATTATTCTATGATCATTATGTGAGTTAATCCACATATTCTTTGCTAAATGGAGGCTAGCAAAGACATGTCGACATAAAACCATGTATAAGCTAACCTATGGAACTAAAACATACGATTGACATGTAATTCTGAATAGTTAAGTGTTGGCTATTTTTCAATACCTCGTTATAAATCATCTGACATGATATGAGAACTGCTTTAACCCAACTTCACCTATAGCATTAGCTCCATGTGTATAACAGAGATGAGTTTCAACAACAAGTCAGTGCTATTTAGATCAGTGCTGACTGATGTTATCAGTTTGCGTTGTAGAATCATTTTTTTGTGACTTCAAACGGTCTCCTCAACCTCCTTCCTCTGTGTAGTGTAGAACGGATCAGATTACTACTACAGATACTCATCATATAGGTCTGGCTTGGTAGGAGAGGCAGGTTGTGACAAAAAAGCAAGTTTCAGTGGTTTTTGTTGAAACCACCTTTCTGCTGCGTTTACACATCACACCGAGAGACGAGTAACCCCTTCAGCTGCTGCTAGCGTTCAGCAGTTTAGCTCCTTTAGTTTTAGTCTGAGAAGGGACTTTTATGGGTTTTAGGGTTTTATGTGCCCTAAACTTTAGACAGCGCTCATCAATATATCATCTCAAGGTAGATGGAGATGAAAAAAGACGTTAAAAATACACAATATTCTAAAGCACCTGTAACATAGTTTGGATTAGCCTCAACCAAAGGGTTATCACAGATATCTTTTGTCTAACCAGTAATCTTGTAGTGGTATTTCACCTCTACCATAACCCTCCCTCTTGTTTGTTTATTGTTAAGCAACAAGGTAACAGCATCTATAGTTTCAAATCACACTTTATTTTAGAGTTTCCAAAGAAACCCACGGTGTGAATCACAAGGGCGCAGTGTGTGTTGTGGTCTCACGGCTAGGAAGCAGGACCTCATTTTGCGTTGCTCTTTTTTTTCATTTCTGCCAGTGTCTTGTCGAGCTTCTGGTTCAAGATGTTTCTCTCCGTCCACTGGACTGCAGACGAGCCACAGAAATGAATGCATGTTGTGAACAGTGAAAGGTATAATTAAGCACATCAATGAACAATGAAAGAGAAATAAAGAGGGACAGGGGGAAAGAGAGTACGACGTACCCATTTCATCCGTCTTGTGGCCGTACCAGAGATGGGGGTCGGTAGGCCCGGCAGCCGGAGGGTGGCTGATGTAAGAGTCCCTGGAGAGGGATTTCCATGTTAGAGGAGCACCTAGAGACAGAGGATTTAAAGAGGTGAAAGTGAAGAAAAAGGGTGATAAAGGGAATAAAATTAACTAAGAATGCTAACATGTTCAA
This sequence comes from Sebastes umbrosus, assembly GCF_015220745.1. Classification (NCBI taxonomy): domain Eukaryota; kingdom Metazoa; phylum Chordata; class Actinopteri; order Perciformes; family Sebastidae; genus Sebastes; species Sebastes umbrosus. Next base: position 9,734,400 of record NC_051282.1, on the reverse strand, counting down.
TATGTCAATGCTAACATGCCCTTACAAAAAAGACTGTAAACTAGGCATGCTCACCGCTTGACCACTGCTAAAGTAGGGCAAAGGTTTTGCCCTTTTGGAACTAATGGAATTAATAGGCATTAACTGATTAACTAATGGGCACCCTGGACTCCCAAAAGGCACAACTAGACCTCACTGTCAACCATCAGACCAAATTTGAAGTTCCTAAGTGAAATAGTTTTCGAGTTCCACTCCAGAAAGGAAATTGGAGTTGAAAAAAATTAAATGTTTTGGCCTAAATGTCAGAAATTTTGGGCACCCTGGGCTTCTAACTCCCAAAATGCACAACTAGACCTCACTGTCAACCATCATAGCAAATTTGAAGGTCCTAAGTTAAATAGTTTCTGAGTTCTGCTCCGGAAACTAAAGTGTGAAACGCAAACGGACAGAAGGACGGATACGCGGAGCGCTATAAACCCCCCCGACTACGTTGTGTAAAAACATATTGGAATTTTTAATTTAGGTGACGTTCCCCTTTTTATTGAAAGTGGGTGTTTTTTTTCTAATTCAACTTTTTATTTGTAAGAGGAAGACTGTGTTATTTACTATTACTACTATTTATTTTTCTTGATTTAGCCAAACAACAACGTATCACACCTGGCACACGAGCAAACAGAGTGAGTGAGAGTAAGTTCGCGTGTCACACAGGACACATGGCAACATGCACAGCTGAATAATTCAGCAGGATAAGACCGATCACGTTTCAACTACTCTCTTGATTTACTATCAATGTTGTCCAGGTGACCACTGCCGGTAAAATAATGTTAATGTTATGTTAGACTAACAACATATTGACAGATGAGTATATATGAATAACTGGTTAATATCTTCTCAGCTGAAAGACGTATTGTCCACCCACTCACACCCACGGTCATTTATATTAAAGGAGACCTTTTATAGAGTTAAAACATACTGATGTACAGACCTGGGAATATGTTGGTGCGAAGACAGTGGCCCAGGCTGTGATAGCTGTGGTGGGGGTGCAAAAAGGCGGATCCAAGATCAACATAGCGAGGCAGCGACAGGGACGGCACCAGGGGGCTTTCTACTGCCCTCACCTACAACACAGCATGTTCAGAGGAAATCATAACCAACAACACATTGTTAACACGCAACAGCAAAAAAAAAAAAAAAATGTTTTTACCTGTTTCTTTGTGTCTTTTTGGCCAATTGAGGTCATACTGAGATAATAACTCGCAGGAGAGGTGAGCCAAAACAAAAGGTGTTAAATTTCTTTAGAATGTCATGCAAGACACCCGAGAAGGTTACGTCAGGTTTCATGTCTGGACAAGACAAAAAAAAAGAAGACAAAAACTTGTGACATTTAAAGAGAAATGAGCTGCACACACATTTAGTTTGCCCAATTATGATGTTATTTTCTATTCAGAGCCAGACACCTGTTGCTTTGATGAGAATGGTGAGGGCGGAAATCAAGTAATTATTTGGAAGAACAGTTTGTCAGATGATGTCAATAAATGGTTTTATTAATACCCAACCAGTGACAACGGAAATCCAGAGGGTTTGCAAATGCACACATTCTCCATCATAGGACATATATATCATTCTACAGCTGCAACAATTAGTCGTAGCCAACTATTTCGATTATCATGAAAGTAATGTTTCATGTCAGAAAATGCTGTTTTCAGCCCCTCAAATATGGAGGTTTCCTGCGTTTCTGTTTTTATATCATATTAAACTGAATATCTTTGGGGTTTGGACTGACAAAACAAGACATTTGAAGACATCACCGTGGACTTTGACAAACTGGGATGAATATTTCTCACTATTTTCTTACATTTTATAGACCAAATGATTAATCTAGAAAATACTAATGAAAATAATCATTAGTTGCAGCCCTATTTAATTCCTGATAGGTATTTATCAGTGTTCAAGACCAACATTTTGTCACTTTTGAAGCAAAGAACCCCGACTCCCTCCGTGATTTCAAACACTGGATTTTGTTTGTGTTGTTTAAAAGTAATTCACTGGAAAAAAAACAAAACATTTTTTATTTCTTTTATTCAACTTTATTTCACAATTTTATGCCATTTATTGTGTTCTTTGTTATAATACCACACACAAATGTCAACTGGCTAAAACAATATAAAACATAACTTCCACAATTTTTCAGTATTTATATTATGTACATGCACTCATATATTTAGAGGCAAAAAAATCTCAGGCCTTCGCTCGCTCTCAAGTGCACTTTCGTCCGTCTTCCTTGCTGGTTGAGAGGCCATTCCAATGAGGATCCTTCAGCTGCTGTTTTGCCAGATCGACTTGAGGATTTAATAGCTTTTTTTGATTTATAGCCTACAGGTTTGTGTTTATTTTGTGAGCGTTTGTGGGATAAAATAACGAAAAGTGATGGTATGTTATTTCTAATGGATCGAGCTCTAAAAACTAACACACGCAGCAGCAGCTTTTGTTAGTTTTACAATGCAACGTCTCCTCTATCTCGTACTATCGCAGAAGCAGGTGACAAACTGGTGTTGAATGTGCAGGAAGTGAAAACACTGTAAATAGTTTCACTCCCAGTTGGATTCACATAAAAGAATCTGAAGGTTATCTTGGCGCCACTGCAATAAAAGATGATTTAAACTCATTGGTGGAAGCAAAGCCCTGACCCAATGTGCCCTCCTGTAAATTGTCCCTTCTCTGAGGTGGACAGAGCACCACTTCCTGTCAACATTAACTACCATAGTTAAGCTTACAACCAATATACAAGTGGCAGGATTGTCTTTTACCTGAATTTAACGCGTTGACTGTATTCTTTTGATGCTTTTCTGGGAACTCGGATGTGAGGGATGTGGGATAGGAACGAAACGAGGGATGCGCAGCACAACGGGAGGACTGACTTCCACTGTGCGTCTGACTGCTTTGTCCCAGTCCATGCCCATAATAAGCATGAACTAGCTACAATACTTCTGGGGTTCGATAAAAAACAGGAAGTTTAAGAATAAACAAAATCTCCTCCTCTGCCACAACGGACTAAACTACACAGAGTGGTTTGGACATCTTATTTCTACGGCTCTGTTGAGAGATTATTATGACTTATAGTATTAATGGAGGCATGAGCGAGCTCAGCAGCACTCAAACAAAACTGGAGATGTGGATTATACAAGAGTTACAAATAGCAACGGTCGTGTTGACAGCAGAGTTCTAGGGTCATCAGCTATAAATATTTCTTGATGGTAAAATTATGACCTTATTGAACTTGTTGTTTAAAAAAGAAAGGAGAAAAAAAGAGAGAAAAACAGGCTCACTTGTCACCTGTGTAATAATAGTATGATAATACTCAAAACTGGATTCTTATTGGAGTGGTCCATCATGTGCTGCCTGCCTCCTGTGTGTCACCTCCATCAGTTCAGGCTGCTCAGGCGGGATCCAGGCCAGCTCTCCTCCTCTCTATGTGGGGGCAAACTTCTTGGCCTGTGCCCTTACCCGCTTCTCATAGTCCATCCTGTTCTGACTGAAACACAAAGATAAAGACATTTTAACCATAATAATGTTTTTATTTAAAAGGTCCCATTTCATAACTGATAACATATCAGCGTATAAAGTACTGAAAGAACAGGAAATATTTTTCTTCTTTTGTGTTATGACTTGCCTTTGGTCTACAAAATGCCTGTGACATGACTTATCTTTGACCTTACAATTCATGACCTTGGAATGAAATTACAACTTGAATCAAAGTTGGAATAAAACCAGGACGCTTAAAAGGCAGGGTTGGTAAAGATTTTAGTAAAACGTAAAAAGCCAACAACTTTCATTCAGGCTTCAATTGTAGGCTATTGGGTGGGTAAAGCGAAGTCATGAAAGCAGTCAGACTCACCAGTAAATTGTGTAAGCCTCTGCTTGTGCTGGGTCTTGAATGTTGGGCTCATTCAGCAGCTCCTGGATACCCAACAGGATCTGAAAACACAGTCAACAATCCTCCAGTCAGTGTGAAGCAAAGTGTGATAGTCTACTGGTTTATTTGAAACCTCACTACTTGTGCTTTCATTTTCTGCTTCACGGCAGTTAGCCCTCCTGGATCCACTGTCAGACTGTCAGAGTGGCAATGTCAATGTCATGATGAACCAGCTGATGTGGTACCGTAGAATAAGGTCATTCAGACAGATGTATGTATAATAAACTGAACTTTCATTTCATAACTGCTATTTGCATCATTTTACAATCTGTTTGAAGCTGAGGTGACTGTACAGTGTGCTGTGAGAATCAGAAGTTTCTGCTCTATTAGAGTTATTTATCTGAGTACATAGTTGTTACTGAATGCAACTGCACTTTTGGTTTGTTTCTCAGATTTATTTTTTATAATAGTAGTATTTAGAAGACGATGGAAGTGTTTTTCATAAACACATTTTTATATAGGTTTGTATGCATTTTTAATTTATCCATCATGGATTATGTTTTATTTAGATCAAGAAATGTAAGGTCTTGTTTAAGTTGTAGCCCTTAATCATGTTGTCATTTCCTTTTTGAATGTAAATGTAAAATATAAAGTTTTGAGTTTGAATAATATAATGCATACATAATTGTTTGATTAATAGTATTTATAGTAAGATTTGTTCTATTTTGTTTTTAAACCTTCAAACCAGTTAATTACTGAAGTTTCAAAACATATTCAACTCTGACTGTATAAGCTAATTAATTTCCCTTTATATCTAAATTAGTGCAGGGTCAATGCTGTAATTCTAGCACGGAGGAATTCAGGACCAAGAGGAAGCTGACGACCATCAACCATCTAGCAGCAGTTCCGTTACACAAGATAAACCAGAAGAGAACAGTACGGGGCTGGGTACTGTGTAATATACAGTGTAATAATATAAAAATGTTGCGTTCAGTCTCTGCAGTGTACAATTAGACTCTACTCACCCGTCAAAAGGCCACAGTAGCGTATGGCTTGATTAATAAACAGGTGAAAAAGTGCACCAACTGTTGATAGGAGTAGGAAAAAAGAGAGAGACTGTGGAGAGTTCAGACCTGTTTGATGGTGATGGCGGGCCTCCAGTCTTTGTCCTCCTCCAGGATGGACAGACACACGGTGCCGGATGGGTAGACATTTGGGTGGAATATTGGTGGCTCGAACTTGCCTGAGTGGAAGTCATTGAAAAGAAAGTGAGAATTTTAAAGCAAGACTGACAGGGGACCGCTGAAGATTTCATTTACATAGTAAAATATAGTTCCTGAAGAGAGCTGCCATTATCTGAAGTCAATATCTCTAAAACACAAGAGGATCTGTTTAGTGCGTAGTGGCCACCCTCTGGTTCCCCCCCAGGTTAACACTTATTTCTGTCAGCACTGTTGCCGTTGTTTAACATGTTAGCTGCTAGCCGCCATGTTAAGAGCCGTGTGGATGTACTAGAAATGAACTGAATATCGTATTTAGCACCTTTAAAGAACAGATTAGTAGCGCTGCACCCTCATACTCTACTGTAGCATCATTTATCATTACCAGACGGGGTATTATATACAAAGTTTTATGCAATTTCAGCATACAATATGTTTTGGATATTTAAAGCACTAGGGGTGTAATGATTCATCTACTACATCAACGATCCATCTACATCGATAGGTACTCGACAAGCTGTCCTTCACGGGGGGACATATATCGATCTCAAATGGATTTGCAAGGTAAATAATATATTGTATCGATACTATGAATGTGCACCATGTATTTCAGCGCGGCAAATGCTATATGGATGTATTTTTTTTTAGCACTCTAATAGTTAAGAAATGTTAAATGTTACTCCGGCTCACTCTCTCCGCGTATGACGTCATCGAAATGTGCCAGCAGCGTCAATCTCAGAAAACGGCAAGGATCACAAAACTATTTTAAAATACCGTCATCTTTTGCTCAGGGTTTTACACCAGGTGGTGTACGGACTAAACCTGGTATACTGACTTAGTTGCCAAAACTCTTATTTTCAAGTTTTAAATAGACAGCAGCATGTAAATATATGTCCTTCAACATAGAATGAAACCGTGTACCGGGTGTGGAGTGGTACTCACATTTTGGTGGTGAGGAAGGGTAGTCATCTTTGAACAGCATTCTGAGTTTATACAGTCCTCCCTCCCACAAGGTCTAACGAGAGAACAAGGAAACAATAACTGCTTTATTAAACAACTGCAAAGAGACTAAACAAAAGTAAAGATACAAGAATGGCCTTGTGTATTTGGCCTTTCTCTGTATGAAGGCCGAAGCAATTTTCTGTTTTGCAAGCATCCTGCACGCCTTGCTTAAAGAATAAATAAACAAATAACAACACTTGGAAGTGTCCTTCAAACTATGAACTTTAAATGCTGCGCTTATTATTTCCCCCAATTTTTTTTTTAGATTGTAAGGTTTAAAAGATGGGGCTGCATGGTGATGCAGTGGTTAGCACTGGCACCTCACAGCAAGAGGGTCGCAGGTTCGAATCCGGCTTAAGACCCTTTTGTGTGGAGTTTGCATGTTCTCCCCGTGTCAGCGTGGGTTTTCTCCGGGTACTCCGGCTTCCTCCCACAGTCCAAAGACATGCAGGTTAGGTTAATTGTTGACTCTAAATTGCCCGTAGGTGTTAATGTGAGTGTGAATGGTTGTCTGTCTCTATGTGTCAGCCCTGTGATAGGCTGGCGACCTGTCCAGGGTGTACCCAGCCTTTGCCCAATGTCAGCTGGGATCGGCTCCAGCCCCTCCGCGACAAGCGGTTGCAGATGATGGATGGTTTAAAAGATAAAATTTGCTTTGTGTATTACAATTTATTGCTTATGTCTGTCATATGAGTATCATATGTGTATGTTGTTCTTGATATATATATATATATATATATATAATGTATTCAAAGGGTCTACTGGTGGAGACACATAGAGTGGCTGGTCCACTTTTATATGCGACTGTAGTTGTAGCTAACTTACTCCTTTCTTCCCAGGAATGGCACACTCCCAGTTCATCAGGTTCATGGTCCCATCAGGATTCTTAGTGGGCACAGCAACAAAACCCTGTGTGGTTTTAAAAGAAACACACAAACCATCACTGGATCAGGATCAGGATCATGTTTCATGCCAGGTGTAAGAGGTATACACTAGGAATTTGCTTTGGTTTTGTTGGTGCAAGTTAAACAGTATAATAACAAAAGAATAGATAAAAACGTTAGAATAAAATAACCTGAGAGCTCGTTGACTAAAATTGCAATCTACTTTGTGTCAGCAGCACTTATGAACTAAACCTATGAAATCTAATAAAGTGTGCAGTAACAGTTGTTGTTGAATGAGAGTGAATATGTTGATGCTTACAAACGGGTGGTCTTTTCTCCAGGCTTTGCGCTCCTGGGACAGTCTGCTAAGAGCGATGCCAGACATTGCTGCTCATCAACGCCTCCCTGTGGGAAAACAACCCAAAACACAACAATTATTCAATTAAAAAAAAACACTGTTCAGACCAGACTACCTTCTGGAGAACGCAGTAACGTTAAATGTTGGCCTTTTTACGACATATCATCGACGTTGACGTTATATGTTTATGAGACTACTACCATGGTAACGTCACATGTAGCCACTGTACGCTAATCCTATAAAAACTAATACTATTAAACTTCTTTAACACCACCAAACGACGCACGGCTTCATTTCAACTCGACTTACCTCTTGTTTTATTTGGCTAAATATCAGAAATACGCTGTTTTTGGGGCCGTTAGCTTGATGCTAATGCTAACGCTGTTGACTCCTCCGTCGGTCAGAACAGAAGCAGCTCGCGGCTCTACTGGGCCAGCTGGGCCGTACCGGACCGAACCGAGACGAACTGCGCTTTCATCAACATCCCCTCCAGCAAACTCAATCGACTTATATCGGTGTTATTGTTGGACAGTTTACACACAGCCGTGTTAAAACAATGTGACCAGTAACACCGTTGTTTCCACAGCTAGCCTCTCGAGCAAGAGAAGGACCCCAATTTGTTTATTTCGTGAGGACCCTCAGGCACTTCACTGGACGCCCGAGTGACACACGTCAGAGGCGGCCGGCCATCTCTGTTGTGGCGTTCATTCTGGGGGAGTTCACGTTTTTTGGATGATTCAGTCATTTTGACAACATGCAACCCCTAAACGATTCGCTTTTCACTCTCCGTTTTTTATTTGCTTATTAAAGCAGCAGTGGGTAGAATTGGAGTATATATTGTGATGGAATTTTCCATCAATTCCTGTCTTATTGGTAGAAAGGTCAGAGTGTTTGTCAGTGTCTCTGTTGACATTCTTGGGTTGGAGTCCTGTCTAGAGGAGCCACCGTTATCTGTACAGCTGTGCCTGTAGTGGAGACCGTAGAGCCAGTCGCTAGGGCAACCAGGGTCAGAGATGCCAGAGGAACGGAGTAAGTCAAAACATGATAAGGGGTAAGACACTGAGCACCGGGGAGGAAGGGCAGAGTTGTGAGGCCCTTCACGCAGAGAGCATCTATTGTGGAGACCTGACAATTCTCCTTGATCAAGCTTCAATAAACCTTCTTTTGTAAGACATCATCAGCTCCGGACCTCTTCCTTCCAAAGATAACTTGTGTATCAATTATTCCATCACATATATAATTTAAAAAAGTTATATTTATTAAAGGGACTCTTTGTAACTTCTTACAAATCTACCAGGTTGGTTTCACATGCGCGCACACTACACATTGCAGAAGACTTCGTAGCTCTAAGAATATCTAGTAAATGTAGAGTGGACGTTTGTGCAGAAATAAATGCTGCAGCTCCCCCAGAGCAACAGAGGTTTTCCGTGTCTTGTGAAGTGACGGGGCTCCGCAGCGAGAAATGTTATCGTCTCCGACCGGGTGCCGGTGTCTCACCGCGGTCGGGAGGCTGAAGCAGGAAAAGCCAACACTAGGATCAGCCTTGTTTCATGGAGAGACCTTCGTCTGGTCAGCTAACATTACTGCCAAGCAGGTGTAATATAGAGTGATATCGTGGTTTTAGCTGACGTGTTTCGCCTCACTGTTTTGAGCGATGCTCGTTCATGTCTATGTAGAGCGATCAAGAGCAAGCCTGACGCTGACTTTCGTTGACTTAACGGCCAGAGGTGTCGCTGTTAACAAGCATTTCTGATTCTTACAAACAGTCCCTTTAAACGCTATATATATGGATCATTATATCTTGACAGTAGTGCATGAGACAGGTAACCTGAAAAAAGTCTTGTGCCTCTGTCTCCTCCGGTGCTCCTAATGGCATCTGCAAGATTTCACAGACCGGAGAAAAGCAACCAATCAGAGCCGAGCTGTAGCCTGCCGTCTCTGAGCAGCTGTCAATCACTTGCGAACTCCGATCAAACGGTCAAACTAGGCAGCGCTGATCAAATATGAATCAATATTCTGTGACTGTAATGCCTATTTCTCGCATAAAATGTTTTCAGAAACATCTTGTAGTGTACTGTTTAACTGTAAAATGAGAAAGTTTGTGACCCGGCAGCCATGCTGAGAACAGTTGAGGAAATACCAAGCACCACCCACCAGCCAGAGCACAGCCAATAGAAACGCTCAATAGGAACGCTCTCTCTCTGAAATGACCTGTGATTGGCCAAAGTTTAAAGCCTGAAAACAGAGCCATGAGGAGGTGCAGAAGTCTAGTTTTCTCTCAGAACACTTGAATTACAATATGCTGAAAGTTTATTATGATTGTTTTGCCCAATAATGCCAAAAATATTCTGCCTACTGCAGGTTTAACAGATTTTTTTTCCCACAGCAACCTGTCTTGTATTTCTAATATCTGGGTACTATGCATTATGCTTGTACACTGTTATTAAATGTTATTAATAAGTACATGGGATTCCATAGTATTATCATTACATTTTGAAGTCAAGTAAAAGTCAAGGTCAGTGTGTAAGTCATGAAAATAATTTATTATGTAATTTTGTCAAGCTGTCATAGTGTGACCTACACTGACCAGAAATGTCCCTAACATAGTAAAATAGGAAAATACAGGCAGATTTCCAATACATTATATAGTGTTTTTTTTTTTTTTCGGAAAATCCTTCTGATTCTGCCTTTACGCCGACCTGTGTGTCAGTGGATGAGGGTCAGACGCCAAATGGACACTGAAGCTGCTCTCAGTCACAGAGAGGAAAGTCTGGTTTATTTGAAGCAATACGTACATCTGCAGATACAGTAAGCAAAGTCTACAGTTCACAGAGAAGAATCGTTCAAAAAGAGTAGATCGTTCTCTTCTGCCCAGTGGTAATGCTCTTTTGTTCTTTTTTCTTTTTTTCTTTTCTACTCCAATAGTGCGTAGTAACAGCTGACATCATAAACAATGGTTAACATAACTCATACCATGCATGTTTAACAGTTCAATGATGCCAAATTTCCTGTAACAAAAGACGATAATGCAGGTTGGAATAAATGCATAGCTTTCACTGCAATTTTCTAAGCCACTCTCAAAATGGGAATCTTTAAATTATTTTGAACATTAGTACACATTTCTGGTCACATATGAGTTAAATACTGTGCATTGTACTGTTGCACATAGTACCACCATGGTGTAACAAAAGCTAAAATACATAAACTTTGCTCCGAAAATCGGGCATATTGCCAGACACCTCAAATCAAGCACAGGAACCGGACTGAACTGGTTTTGATTTCCTCTGCGTCAGCATCCCATTTTTTTTTTTTTTTTTTTATGTGTTGTATGGCATCTCAACAAAAGAGGTTTTTTGTTGGCCTATTATCTGCTTCAGTTTTTTTTAATTTCTGGATTCACACCAAGTTATATTTTAGTAAATTTGGAACAATTAAAGATGTTATAAAGAGAAACAAAAAAAGCAAAATATTTTCACATCAAATCATCAAAATCATCAATCCCATGAATTGTGAGGGAGACTTGGTCAATCGGTATTTCTTCCATTTACAGTACTTTGCCCTTTTTGTCTCCCATGCCCCTCCAACAAAGCTAAATATGCACTTTTCTGGTTACTGAATGAAGGAGTTTTCCTCCATGTCATGACATGTTTTACAGGGAAAAAAAGATATGACTCTGTACCCATGTGTAGCGCAACAAAACAAGACGCTCACCGTTTATTGTAACATTTGTAAAATAATTCATCAATATACCCACATTGACCTCTTCCTATCAAAAAAGTGCACTTGTTTCATGAACCAAATGTCCTGTAAACTGTACCATTTTGAACTTGTTAAAAATACTGACAACCAAAACCCATTATGTTATTTCAGGATATTATATAAACCTTTCTAAAAATGTGCAACTTTCCTATAAAGGAACGTCAGAAAATTTGCATAAGAAGAGGAGATTTTCACTACAGGTATCTGACACCTGCTGAAACTTGTACAGCATCTCCTCAGCATTAGTAAAAAAGTATAGCCTATACTATGCGGCTAGCGTTATAGTTATGATGTATTGCTCTTGTTGGCAGCACTAACTGCTTTTCCCATCCTTGCAGTAGTCCACCTTTCATTCACACCTTCTTCCCCTCTCCCTCTGAGATGATGTGCTCCGGAGACGCCCTCTTAAACCATTCAGACCAGGAGCCGTCGTAAACGCACACCCCGGGGTGCCCGAGCAGGTGAGCGGCCAGAGCGATGTGACAGGCTGTGACACCGGACCCGCACGTCGCCCAGAGCGGCTGCTCCAGGTCCACCCCGGCCTCGCTGAACAGTCTGGACAGCTCCTCGGTTCCCAGCTCCTTCCCAGAGGCGTCCATGAAGGAAGGGAACGGCATGTTGATTGTACCGGGGAAGTGGCCCGGCAGCGTGTCTGTGAGGGCGAGGGCAAGAAAATTAAATAACTAAAATGACCCTCAAGGTTCACTTAAGATTTCTCCTGGAGCCACAACTAACAGCCTTCATCAGCAGATAGAGTTTGCTTAGTTGTCATGGAGATTTGGTAGATTCAGTTGTCATCCCTGACAGTTAAACCATCTCTATTATAACAAAGCAAACTCTATCTGCCGATGAAGACCATGAGATGTAGCTGAAATAAATATTTTATTTTGTCAAACTAGCCTACTTGTACTGTCAAGCTTGTACTTGATGTAACAGCAAATAAAACTATGGCTGCATTTCAAATCCTTTTTCTTTTTCATACTTTTTCTTTTTACTTTTAGTACATACTGCAGCTGCCCTTACAAAGTACGTACTGTTGCATGCAGTATGCATACAATTGGGACATACTACTTTGTCATAACGTTGCACCTTGAACTTTGACCCTCTTGCTCATACAGTATATCCACTCTGCAGAGGATTGTGAGTCAGAATAGCCAGAAAAGCATACTGGCTTTCATACTGCAAAGTGCAACCAGATGTAGTAGGACATCCTGGTATTTTTGGCATACTGAATTTGACATACTATGTATTGGGACATACTAACTATGCGTTCCAGTACCCCTACTATTTAGTAGGCCAGAAAAATATTGTGTATGTCCCAAATCATAGTATGTCAAGTGCAATATGCCAAACATACCAGGATGTCCTAATACATATCCAGTTGCATTTTGCAGTATGCAAGCCAGCATTCTTTTCTGGCTATTCTGACCCACAATCCTCTGTGCAGCGGATAGATGTATGAGCCCGAGGGTCAAAGTTCAAGGCACAATGTTATGAAGAAGTCGCAATTGTATGCATACTGCATGCAACAGTACGTACTTTGTGGGGGAAGCTGCAGTACGTACTAAAAGTAAAAAGAAAAATTACACAATTTCCGGCATACTAAATAGTAAGGTAGTATGGGTATTGGAATACACAGCATCTCTATGACAACTGTCTGCTGATGAAGACCATGAGATGTGGCTGGAAGTCCTGGAAGAAATCTAATAAGTTGGACCTTGAGTGAATATATATATATATATATATTTTTTTTATGTCATACCAGCCTACTAGTGCTACAAGTTTGACCATTGACAAAATGGAAATGAATAACTGTTTTTTGTTTACATTTTCATTTTTATTTATCATTGTTGTAGGTCTATGGTAGGACGGTACAACAGAGTATTAGGGCCACATTGAGGGAAAAAAATAAATCTGAGATTTGGAGAATAAAGTCATAGGTTTACGAGAATTAAGTCATAATATTATGAGAATAAAGTCAGAAGTTTACGAGAGAAAAAGTCGTAGTATTATGAGAATAAAGTAATATTATAAAGTAGTAATTTTAAATATTGTTTTATTTTTTTCTCGTAAAGTTATGACTTTATTCTCGTAGTTACTACTTTTTTTATTATGACTTTATTCTGTAAATCTCTGATGTTTTTCCCTCAATGTGGCCCTTATACTCTGTAGTACATTTGCCCTTTGACCCTCACTGCATTAGACTTATATACTATATACTTAGACTCTAAGCTGTGTTCATCACAATGCTCAAATGTTACTAACTGTGTAACCAGAAATTCGTTGCTAAAACTTGCAGAATAAGGCTGTGCACTTATTACATTTTCCCCTGAATGACACATTTTTATTATAGACATTTTTGACATCTATGGCATCACTTCTGGTTCAACCCCTTTGCTCACCGTCTCTGGGCTCCGGCTCGAGCCCCCTGAAGCGTCCTGCTGACCTTGCATCCACCACCTGGACCTTCTTGGTCTTCATGTTCTCCAGGATGTCTTCATAGCTCTTCACCCACGACTCATCCACCACAGCCGCCTTGTACTCTCTGAACTCCGGCTTGCAGTAGTCAGCTGTCACCGGGTATCCGTCAGCCAGCCAGTTCCGCATCCCTCCGTCCAGCACCGACACCAGGCTGTGTCCGAACTGCCGGAACATCCACCAGACCCGCGGCGCGCCGAACGACCCGAAGTCGCTGGTGTCGTACACGACGACGTGCGTGTCGCTGCCGATGCCCAGGTCTCCTACGTACTGGGAGAAGTGGCTGGGAGTCGGCAGCATGTGGTCCAGAGCGGAGGTCTTGTCAGAGCAGTCGTCTATGTCGAAGAAGGAGGAGCCCGGGATGTGTTTCTGGGTGAACTCAGCCCGCGGGTCTCGCTTGGTTTTCGGCAGGTACCATGACGCGTCCAGGATGCGAAGTTTAGGTCCGACGAGGTTGTTTCTGACAGCCTCGGCCAGCCACTGACCTGACACCAGAGCCCGGGTCTGAGCCGCCATGACGAGGCAACTAGAGAATAATAATAATACTTGAGCGCTAGAGGGACACAGTGAGGGACTGTGCACCATGTAGGGGAGACCGGGGACAACTTTAACAAACTCAAAAACCTATTATTAACCTACTAGTTGTGTCTGAAATGTTTACTTATCTTTTTTATTGTTATTTTTAGGTATGTTAAAGGGACTGTTTGTAAGAATCAGAAATGCGTGTTAACAGCGACACCTGTGGCCGTTAAGTCAACGAAAGTCAGCGTCGGGATCGCGCTTTGCTCGCGCTTTGCTCGCGCTTTGCTCGCTCCAAATAGACATGAACGAGCATCGCTCAAAAAAAATGAGGCGACACACGTCAGCTAAAACCACAATATCACTCTATATTTCACCTGCTTGGCAGTAATGTTAGCTGACCAGACGAAGGTCTCCCCATGAATCAATGCTGATCCTAGTGTTGGCTTTTCCTGCTTCAGCCTCCGGGGCTGAAAAGAAACGTTATCGTCTATGACCGCAGCCGGAGGGAGACACCAGCACCCGGTCAGAGACGATAACGTTTCTCGCTGCGGAGCCCCGTCACTTCACAAGACACGGGAAACCTCTGTTGGTCTGGAGGAGCTGCAGCATTTATTTCTGCACAAACGTCCACTACATTTACTAGATATTCTCAGAGCTACCTACTCTTCTGCAGTGTGTAGTGTGCGCGCATGCACGTGAAGTGGAGCGAGCTGAGTGAAGGCAAGCAGGCAGGCAGAGGAGCAGAGGTGCTGAGTACAGCAGAGACTCTGGCCCTGGAGACCAAAGCTACGGTCTCCCCCGCGTCCTCCGACCGCGGCCAACACCGTTTTGCAAGACAGGCTTCACTAGATAGAACTTTGCGGTTTTGGTGCGTCCGTGTAGTTTGTGTTGGAGTCTGAGTCTGAACAGCATAGCCACACGCGAGGCGGCATATGCGAGCGCGCATTGGAAACCGATCCGGTAGATTTATACTTGTAAAAATTTACAAACAGTCCCTTTAAAACTTATTTATTCTATCCTTTTTAATGCACTGACGGGAGCTGGGAGAAACACTATTTCGTTTACTTCTGTGTATGCAAATACTCAGTGAAATGACAATAAAGTGAATCTTGAATCTTGAACTATTTGGATAACATTTTTATGGAGGTAACTTGTACTTATGTTCTATTTATTAACAGTCACCACATGTTTTTTTTATGTTAGAGTCACAATATTGACTAAAACACTAGAAGTCAAATGTTATACAGTATCTACCCCCATGTGCAGGGTGGATTGTAACAACACACATACCTTCATAAGAATACCAAGGACCATAATAAATTACCAAGAATATAGATATAGTTATAACCATTTAATATCCATTGAGCAATTAAAGCTGCAGTGGGCAGAAATGGAGCAAATATCATTCAAAATATTTTTTTTATTTTATAAAACAGTCACTATAGATCCAGACAGTAGTACACGGTGTGATGGAATTCCTCTCTTCTTGGTCGGGAGGTCGGAGTGTTTCTCAGTGTCCCTCTGTTGACATTATTGGGTTGGAGTCCTGTCTAGGGGAGCCGCTGTTATCTGTACAGCTGTGTCTGTAGTGGGGACCATAGGGCCAGTTGCTGGGGCAACCAGGGTCAGAGATGCCAGAGGAACAGTCAAAACATGATAAGGGTAAAACACTGAGCACCAGGGAGGAAGGGCAGAGTTGTGAGGCCTTCACGCAGAGAGCAGCTCAATGGTGAAGACCTGACCATTGCTCCTTGATCAAGCTTCAATAAACCTTCTGTGTAAGACGTCAACAGCTCCGGGGCCTCTTCCTTCCTATTGAGTTAACTTGTTTATCAGAAATTCCACCACACACGGGACAAGCAATCTGGAAAAAAAAGTCATGTGCCTCTGTGTCCTCCAGTGCTCCTAAGGACATCTGTAAGATTTCACAGACCGGAGGAAAACAACCAATCAGAGCCGAGCTGGAGCCTGCCGTCTCTGAGCAGCTGTCAATCACTCACGAACTCCGATCAGACGGTCAAACTACGCAATGCTGATCAAATCTGAATCAATATTCTGTTACTGTAATGCCTATTTCTCGCCTCAAATGTTTTCAGAAACATCTTGTAGTGTACTGTTTAGCTTTAAAATTAGAAAGTTTGTGACGCCATGTTGAGATCAGTTGAAGAAATACCAAGCACTGCCACTCCGGCAGGAGCACACCCAATAGGAACGCTCTCTCTCTGGAATGACCTGTCCAAAGTTACTTACTTTCAAACCTCAAAAATGAGTCTTGGCAGAAAAACTTTGACAAGTATGAGACATCAGTTCGACTTGTCCTTTAGCAGGCAGAGAGGCATCGTCACAATCCATGTGCATAATGACTTTCATGGTTCTGTCTCACTTCTGATTAGTGCAATTTGAGACGTTACAATTGCCCCCGGTCTCCCCTACGCCCCGCAACTAACTTTTATATCTATATTAAAATTCAGAAACATACAATGACAAAGCAGCTTTTTGTTAATACATCACAAGCTAAATAAAAAAGATGCACACATTCTTTCTTGCTTTTAATAAGAAGCCAGTATTAACATTAAAAATAGATTCATTTTAAATCACATATCAAAACTCATTTGAACAAATCTAAGGGAAGCTTATAACTGTGAAATAGAGGACATACAAACCGCACAAAATACAGTTACAAGTTACAAAGTCTTCCAAGGCACATTTTTTTAAAGTGCACTTCCTCTAAATCCCCAGCAGGCTGTGCCATGTGGATATATTTCTTCAAAAGCCCACAGAGGGCAGTTGTTTGAGTAGTAGAAGGATTATCAGATACAACATTTGGTTGCAATTATGATCTCAAATGAGCTGGAAAACGGCTCAGAATATATAATTATTCATATTAAATTGTGTCTATATTCAAATAATGGGAGGAAAGGCTTTTATAGAGGCACAGAGAGGAACAGCAGCAATAGTCATTTCTTTTAACGTCTTTCAACATACAAGAAAATCATGACATTCAATCCAACAAAAATCAAGCTGAGTAACAGTCCATTATCTAGAGCCTTGTTTAACATTCAAATGTAGAATATGTGTTAAATCCACATTCCTGTAACAAGCACACACAGCGTAGATTTAAGGTTTATATCTCAGCTCTTGTATTTGTGATCAAGGTTATAAAGTGTGATTAATCAAGTGAAGCTTTGTCGCGCCCTCGTCCTCCTCAGAGCTCGGTGGCAACATGCTCCGGCGGGGCCTTGGTGAACCACTCGTACCACGATCCATCATACACAGACGCCCCGGGGGCGCCGCACAGATGGGCGGCTAGCACCATGTGACAGGCGGTCACACCGGAGCCACAGGATCCACAGAGTGGCTTATTCAGGTCCACCTTTGACTCCTCGAAGAACTTCTTCAGCTTCTCCTTGGAGAGCATCATGCCGTCAGCGTCGACAAAGTCATAGAAAGGCATGCATTTGGAGCCGGGGATGTGACCTGACCGGACACCTGTGGGGCGATGACATATTAGTTCACCTCGTTGCACAAAAGTACACACAAAGAAACTATTTTCTCATTATTCTCTTACTATAAGTGATGGGGGTCTTTCATGAACATTTTCTGCTAAAGTTACAACAGTTTTGGTTATTTCACATGAGAGATTTCTGTAGGATATTTGTGTTTTCGTTTGCTCTCAGTAGGAAAAACAGGTCACCTGCGATTTCTGTGCACCAATCGTGATTTAGCAGCATTTGAATGTGAATCTGATGACAGCTGTGTGGCTGTTTGCTTCTGTTGCTAGGCAATCAAATCCCATCAAATCACACCCACACAGTCCTGACAAGTAAGGACTTTTGATGCAGACAGTATGATGTAATCATAATCTATTTTATTTCTGTCATCTCCACCCAACACTGTCATCAAATATTACAATCTTTTAACCTGAAACGCCCTCATGAAGCCGGACTGCTCAGAGTCCTTATACTTGTTCAAAACTTACCAATACCTTTGCTATACTTTCTTAATGTTGATTCTGGTTGTTTTCATAATCTGTCAGCGGTTTACCTCCCTCTAAAACGTCTTCTTTTCATGTAAATCGGCAGATTAATATGATTGATGAAATGTTATTTTAAAAAAACTGTGTTTTGCCCAGCACACACAAACAGATAAACTCACTCAAACACGCTTTATGACTGTTAAACTCCCTAAAAAACAACTAATGAGGATGTGTTTGTTCAAAATTTAAATCTGTGTATTGTTTGTGTCATTTTCTGAGGAGGCGTGCTGGACACAAATTCTAAGGAATTTAAAGTCCAGGGAGATTAAAACAAGACTGGTCCAGTTTAAGATTATAAATTACATTTACTGGACTTTGCTGGAGAGTTCAGAGTGCTGGAGGACGTGTAACGAGAATGATTGATTGGTTGGATTATTGGTCATCCATTCATGAAAACATTAAATTGGTCATTGGTGAGGGTGTTCCATTTTCTCCTAGTTTGTACATTTTGGGTGATCCCCTACCACTGTACGATCTCCCCACATCAGATGCAGATTGGATTCAAACAGCTCTTATGCTGCGCAGGAAAATCTGCGGATTTGCTCCCAGTGACTGTATGGTTCGGTCAACTGGGGACTGTAGCAGCATACGTATGAGCATTGGTCTCTCTGTCTCATTAACCAAGGAGGGGGGGGGGGGGGGGGGGGGGGGGGGGGGGGGGAGGGGGGGGGGCGAAGTATGCTCAGTAGCAGGGAAATACCTGGACTTTGTAAATGGTCAATAATAAAGGCAATGAGCTTTAACCCCTCTCAGATGTTGGACCAGATGTTGCCTGATTCACAAAACCAAGATAATGGATTAAACCGGGGTTTTCCAGTTACCCTGGCTCAGTTTAGCCTTGACTCGGTTTCACAAACGCAGTGGCACATAAGTTACCATGGAGATTTATTCTGTGCAGCTAGCCTTCTCCAGACCAAGCTAACAGCCAGGCTTCATTTATCCTGGTGTCTTATCTGTTCAGTCAGCAGCCACCCCGATCAGAAACCAGTGTGTCTTTTACAGTTAGTCCACGTTCTTATGCATGTATTTTGCCTTATTTTTATTAGCCTGCATTAAAATACCATATTTTAATGCAGGCTAATAAAAGTAAGTACTAACTGAATACATACCACCATTCAGTTCAGTACTTTTATTTTTACATTGTGATCATCATTCATTTTTATTTTTCTAATTATTCATGTGATAATCATTATTACAGTTATATTGTGTTTATGAAGACTGCTGTTCATATTGTTGTTAGAGGTTTGAGGAATATATTATTGATTAGAAATGTCTGATAAAGTTCACTGGACCAGTAACTATTTATATAGTGTACTGTATATTCATGAAACAACAGGGAGAGGACACCACAATGCTTTGAACTTATTATACTTATTAACTTATTATATTATTTTTCTTGGATCACTGGTCTGCTGGGAGAGAAACACACAGCAATGAGTACATTGTGTTACTGTGTATACTTACAGTGTACATTGAAATGATCACTTACTTCTCTTTCTAATCCCATCAGTGTGTATTGTTAAGTGTGTGCGGGGCCTGTTTCACAAAAGCAGAATACATATATCCAGGATAAGAGAGAAAGCGAGGGTTGACATAGTCTAGTCAGTTGTGTTGGAAAAATACAAACATGTACACATTCCTAAGGTGACACTCATTGCCCTTAAGGCCTATTTCTGTTTCGGTGTCGGTCACATAGTCAACGAACTTGTAGATCCTATTTGAGGACAAGTAACCCGAAAAAAGGACAGAAGTGTCAGTCAGACAGACAATGTGAGATATATGAATGTGAGCCTGCACGCAAGGGTACAAATGTCACGAAACGGAGAGCCTCCTGGCTCTCAGCCTTGAACATTTATGTTGATGGTTGTTTGCCCACTTGCAAGTGTTTATTAAACCTTTAAAAGACTCTCTCTTCATTTTCGAGTCCTTCTTTACAGAAATTGCCTCCACATCACTTCATATATATATATATATATAAAACCTTGCAGTCCTTTAAACATGGATTAAAACAAAACCTAGGGTGTTTAAAAAAATCAAATACACTCCCATAAGTTCACAAGAAAGTCTTAAAAATAAAGAAAATAAAGAGTGCAAATATTACACAATGATAATATTTGGCATTGTTTTGTTTTGTTAATTGATTTCCAGAAATAAATATATACATACATTTGCATAAAGCAGCATATTTGCCCACCCCCAAGTTGATAATAATATTAAATACTTGACACATCTCCTATATATATATATATATATTTATTTATAGGGTGTTTAAAAAATCAAATACATTCCCATAAGTTCACAAGAAAGTCTTAAAAATAGTGAAAATAAAGAGTGTAAATATTGTACATAAAGTGTCCCTACCCTCTCTTGGCTCCGGCTCTCTCCCTTTAAACCTCTCCAGAGGCCTCACATCCACCACCTGAAACCGCTGAGACTCAATGTTCTCTGTGACGTCCTCAAACGACCTGACCCAGGAGCGGTTCATGGTGGCGGTGAAGCGGGCTGCTTCAGGCCGGCTGGAGGCGCCTGTGGTCGGGTAGCCCCCCCTCACCCAGTCCCTGAACCCCCCGTTCAGCACCGACACCTGAGGATGGCCGAACAAGCGGAACATCCACCAGACTCTGGTGCAAGAGAACAACCCGAAGTCACTGGCGTCATAAACCACCACATGGCTGTCGTTTCCAATGCCCAGGTTGCCCACATAGTCTGCGAACAGCTGCTCGGTCGGCAGCGTATGATCAAACTCTGAGGTCCGGTCCGAGCACTCGTCTATGTCGAATAAAGACGCTCCCGGGATGTGAGATTGGGCAAACTCCTTCTTGCCATCTCGCTCCATCATCGGCAGGTACCAGGACGTGTCCAGGATCCGCAGACGAGGTCCGACCAGGTTGCGGTTCACCATGTTTGCGAGCCATTTGGCAGAAACGAGAGCTTGAGTTTGCAGCCCCATGTTTGTTTGATCCAAACTGAACACAGGCCTTTTCTTTCTGATACCTAGTAGTGGGCAGGACGACAAAGAGTCTGTGCATTACCTCCACCAGCTGGTCTGGAGTTCAATAGAAAACAGCATTAAGTTGATTTCTCGTCTCTCAACATCATACTGTATCTTAGACATATAAACATTAATACCATAATATCCTAATAAAGAAGTGTCTTACCGTTATATATACAATAAAGACATAAACGAATCTGTATATTTTAATTTAGGTTGTATATATACAACCTGTGGAAACTGGTTAGCATAAAAATACATGCATCAAAATATTAATATGTTAACTACATATTTTTGAATTAAATAATTCAAGATTCAAGATCCAAGATTCAAGATTCCTTTATTTGTAATTTTTATGCTCCACATAAAAACGAAATTGTGTTTCTTACATCCACCACTCAGAAATTCAGTGCAAAACAATTGGTGAAAACTATAAAGTAATTAACTTATAATTAAGAGCACTAATAAATAAGCTAAAAGTAATTGACTATATATTGCACTTATTTTAAATATATATCTAAAATGTATGTATGTTTACATGCATTACATTATATATGTGCAAAACAAATATGTTTGCCACACTTAAAGTTCATATATGTGGAAAATAAATAATGGAATCTAGTATACGCACATACTGTATATGTCAAATATGTTTGCAGCATGTTTGCACATATAACTTTAAATATATGTGGAAAACAAATATCTGAATCACAAACTGAACAAAATGTTCATATATGTAAAGTTATGTGTACCAGTATTTAATATGCTCATATATCGCCATTTATCAGATTTTTGTATGGGATACAATAAAGACATAAATAAATCAGTATATTTTAGTTTAGTTTAGGTTGTATATATACAACCTGTGGGAACTGGTTTGCCTAAAAATACATGCATCAAAATATTAATATGTTAACTACATATTTTTTAATTAAATAATTGACTATTGCACATCTTATTTTAAACATATATCTAAAATGCACGTGTGTTTACAAACATTACATTATATATGCCACACTTAAAGTTTTCCATATATGTGGAAAATAAATAATGGAATCTATATGCACATATACTGTATGTCACCTTATATGAGAGACCTCAAATATGTTTACTGCATGTTTGCACATATAACTTTAAATATATGTGTAACACAAATATCTGAATAACAAGCATGTTCATATATGTACCAGTATTTAATATATATGTTCATATATGGCCATATATCAGATTTTTGTATGGGGGCCTACATGGTGTAATATCTTTTTATGTTCACAGAAAGTCACACTTTTCTGTGTAAAGTCTTTAAATATTGTGCTTTTTTATTATTAATCTTGATATAACCCTGCTTCTTCCTGTACATCCTTTTACAAAACCTTTCTTTGAACTCTATAAAAACATCTTCCAGCTCACTCTTCCTCTCACTGCGTTTGCCACCTTACCTTCAATCCGTCATACACTCTCTTACTAAAAACTCAGGCACACATTTTACAGACTGGCGGGGACTCGGTTATAGACCAAGCCATACAACTTTTCAAATGAAACATGTCATAAAAATGTTTTTTTTTTGTTTTTACTAAGTTGTCCACATAAGAATATCCTCTGATATTGCTGACTCACTATGACACTGTCATGACTTACTGAATGGAACAGAGCCATTGTTAATGTTAACACCAAAAAGGCTGATGGAAATTACAGTTTAAAGTAAAAAATTTGACTTTGTAATATAAAATGGAACTGATCCACTTACCGAATTACTTTCACAATGGACACATTTGGTGTCAGGAGGGCGAAACTCAGAGAATCTATTTTGCATGGTGAGAAGTTTAATTACTATTAGGGGGAATGCTAGTGTTTACCTTAGTTAAAATATATATTATATTATATTATATTATATATAATAATTATATATATATAATAATAATAATTATATATACTTTATATATTAGGGCTGTCAACGTTAACGCGATAATAGCGTGATTGTTAGGTTGCAGCGGGCTCAGTTTTAAAGCTAGAGTGAAGATGCTGGTATCATATAAAACTAAAAAACCTAATGAATCCATTGGTACCAACCATGTCATACTAGCTTGTCACAAAGGAGGTTAAATAATGCTCCAAACTTAAGCTAAATTTTGGTGAGGAAAAACTGGCATGGCAAATTTCAAAATGGTCCCTTGACCTTTGACCTCAAGATATGTGAATGAAAATGGGTTCTATGGGTACCCACGAGTCTACCCTTTACAGACATGCCCACTTTATGATAATCAAATGCAGTTTGGGGCAAGTCATAGTCAAGTCAGCACACTGACACACTGACAGCTGTTGTTGCCTGTTGGGCTGCAGTTTGCCATGTTATGTTTTGAGCATATTATTGTATGTTAAATGCAGTACCTGTGAGGGTTTCTGGACAATATTTGTCATTGTTTTGTGTTGTTCATTGATTTCCAATAATAAATATATACATACATTTGCATAAATCTAGCATATTTGCCCACTCCCATGTTGATAAGAGGACTGAATACTTGATAAATCTTCCTTTAAGGTACATTTTGTTTTGAACTAATAAAAAATGTGCAATTTATTTGAGATTAATCATGATTAACTATTGACAATCATGCGATTAATCTCAATTAAATATTGTAATCGATTGACAGCCGTAATATATATACTGTATATACAGTATATACGTATATATATATTGGATCTTATTGTAAAAAAACAGTCAGTCTGTACAACAACATTCAGTGTATGTATCAAGTGAAAAGCTACAAAGTGGTTTCCAGTTTCAAATACCTTGGTGTCATCTCAGACTCAACTCTGTGCTTCAAAAAAACAAGTCAAGCTAGTTGTTGAAAAAAAAATAAAATTCAACCCAAATATAACAACAACAAAAGTACCTGAAGCTGCTAAGATACATTTCCATGCTATGATTTTCTTGCATATAACATATACTGTATAACCATTTGGTGTCTTGCGACAGATACAATACTAAAGCCCATACAATATGGATGTAAACAAGCCCTCAAGGTCCTGGATAATAAACCTAAAAGCTACCATCGCTGTTATGGTCTCCTCTGCTGGGAAAATCTTATCAAATTTCACAATGCTTGTTTAATAATCATAATTCTTAATGAATTAGCACCTCCCCTATTTACCACATTCATCTGTCAGAAAATGTTGGAGATAGATTAACCAGATCAAGAGTAAGAGCTGTCCCAAGGAGGAAAACATCTTTCGACCTTTTACAGCTTTTACCTTTAAATATAACATCTCTTATCATTCCTTTGCACATAATATCAAAAATTGCCCAAAAATGTTTTAACTGTTTATGCTGATTGTCTGCTTGTGCTATGTCTTCTGTAATGTGATTTTAACTGTTTATGCCCACATTGTTTTGTATTAATTGCCTGCTTTCTAAATGTCCTGCTTTGCATGATGTTGTATCAAACCTGCAGTAGGCAGAATGTCTTTGGCATCATTGGGCAAACATTTCATAATAACTTTTCAGCATATTGTAATTCAAGTGTTCTGAGAGATAACTAGACTTCTGCACCTCCTCATGGCTCTGTTTTCAGGCTTTAAAAAATCTAAGACTTTGGCCAATCACAGGTCAGGTCATTTCTATTTCCTCAACTGATCTCAACATGGTTGCCGGGTCGTAAGCTTTCTCATTTTACAGCTAAACAGTACACTACAAGATGTTTCTGAAAACATTTTATGCGAGAAATAGGCATAACAGAATATTGATTCATATTTGTAATTTAGAATATATAAAAAATGACAAGTAGATAATACGTCAGAGCCTTAATAGTAGCCCTAACAATACCTCTCTGACCGTAAAACATTTAAGAGTTAATCATAATTAATCTTAATTTGAATGTGCATTTTAAGAACTGTCTTTCAAAGTTAAAGTTTTCCAGAAACATTTTCTTAAAATTGGCTCAATATGGCAATGACAAAAATTTGATTAATTGATTGATTTTATTGATGATTTCATTGCAGTACTACCAACACAACCAACAAATACAATATACATCCATTATTAGGAATCAAAATTTAAAAAACTGCTTGCAAAAAAAAAAAAAAGTCATGCATCTGATCTAATTATAGCAGATATGTACATTTATCAAAGCATACCAACATATTTTCTTAGTTGTGAATCTATGGACAATTTGCTTGTGATTGGTATTTGATTTGATTAGTAGCATTTGAACGAAAAAAAGCAATGATACTGTATCACCAAGAATCACACAAAAAGGCATATATATGAAGATACGTCTGAAAATAATCAATATTCACCATTAATATTTTCTTGTAAAATGAATTTGAGACATTTCTTTTCTGATTACATCTCTAGTTTGTTCTGCTCTGACCTCAAATTAAACTAATCATATCATGTCATCTATCCTATCACATCTAATGGCCTGTAGACTTGTGGAGTACTTGTGATCAGGGCAAGTACTTCATTCCTTTCATCCTAGGAATGATATGTATATCTCTGACATCATCATGCTGAAGCAGCCAACACAAGTAGCGCTCCGTCCCCATGCCCCATCCACTGGTGAGGAGTGGTTTCACTTGTCGCATGTCAATGTACCATTTGTAGGACTGCTCTGGCACTGCATGGTGCCTGAGGGCCTCCTGTACCATCTCAGGGGTGGAATGACGTTCACCGAGACCCAAGGTCTCACCCAGCCCCAGGAGAAGGTCTGCAGCTTTGGCTTTGCACTGCCCAGTGCCCTCCACATAGGCCTGGTAGAAGGGAACTCCTAGATGGTCCATCTCAGTCAGCCAAACAGCACCACCATATTTCTCTATCAAGACCCGCTCTCCTTTGCGTGTTAGCTTTCTGCCAAACTGTGGCTGGCCATCTTGTACCCACTCTGAGCAGTCAGCAGAGGGCATCATGGGAATGGCCTGGTCTAGAGGGACTCGTGGGAGTGGAGTTTTTCCATCCAGCTTACTCAGCATGGCTTTGACGTGTGCAAGGGTCCCGGCAGTGTTGAGGATAATATCAGAGTGTTTCTTCAACATGGACTTGGTGAGATGAGCCAAGTATCCTTCTGCTGTAGAAATGGCCTTGTCCATGTCACCCAACAGTTCGCACTCCACGTGGTAGAACTGGTTCAAGTGTGTAGCATCAGGATCTTCGCCTCTAAAGCTGGGAGATATGTAGTACGTTCCCGGCAGGTTCTCCTGGAAACGAAGGAAGTATTCAAGTACAAACTGCATTGAATCAGCCAGGTAGATGTCCTGGCCCAGCAGGTCAACAGAAACTGGTTCTGAGTCAGATCCCAAGCCCATTGGTGAGGAGATGGTGTCTGTGGTGAGAGGGGTTAGAGCGTAGGAGAAATGGCGGGAAGTGTGGAAATATTCCACTGTGCTGTGGAAAAGAGTGTTTTGAATCTGGAACAGGTTGTGATACCACTGGCTCTTGATGGCAATTGTTGAGTGAGACTGAGGGTCTTGCCATGAACGGGGAGCCCTGCACTGGGTGATTTTTGAGTGTATCTTTTTGAGGGCCTCAGGGTCAGCAGCTGGGCCATCCAGTGATGACACATATCCAGGGTAGCTCTGGAAGAACTCTGGTTGCAGATCAGCAGACTTAGTGCCATCTGGTGAAGGTAACAGAGGGATCAGCTTGGCATGAGCATAATCAATCTCAAAGCCCTCGAAGATCAGTGCAACGCCTCGAGCTCTCATCCCCTCTTCTAGTAGTCGGGCAACTTTAGAAGTGGCTAAGATCAGCGCCTTGTAGTCAGCTTCCTCCAGTTTGAAGATGTCGCTGGACAGTTGTTTGCGTGGCACCACAACAGTTAGTCCAGGAGTGTTTGGGTACGGTGTGAGGAAGGCAACATGCTCGCTGTCGTCCCAGACTCTCCACTGTTGCTGCTCTCCACGTACAATACGACTGAACAGGTTATCATTGGAAGCGTCTCCAAAAAAGTCAAAGCAAGAAGGTGCATTTGGTGTTGGCAGTCCGTTTCTAATCTTTGCTTGAACCTGGGCCAGTGCCTCATCATCCCAGCATGGGCCACTTTTTGAGGTGCAGTAGCCAGGATCGCAAGTGTGGGACTCCTCTTCATTTGCAAGATGGGGCTGCCAGTTTGGCTGTAGGCCATGAAGCGGGAGCAGTCTGATTTGTGCTGGCTGATCATTGGTTGGTTTGAAAACCAAGGCACAGCGCTGCACTTCCAATTGCTCACAAAGCAACCGCGACACAGCTCTTGCTCCTTGTAGCATAGCCACAAAATCAGGTGTAGCCAACTGGAAGATGCTGCTTGCCCCACTAAGAGTTTTTCTAGTCAGAATGGTTGACCCAGGGATCCAGGGGTTGGGATCCAGGTAGGCAACCAGCTCATCAGTTTCCCAGATCACATGAGAGAAGCTCTTGAGGGGCCTGAGGACCTCTACTCGGGAAATGCCATCTACCATTGAGGCCACAAACATCACACCAGCATTTGTTTCAATGATGGCTTCACCTTTAGTGTCCACAGCAATGATTCCTGCACAGATCCCATCTAGATTTTCAGCCATCACGTCTCTACATGCCTGCCTGAGGCTACAGCCTGTGTGGTGGTAGAGACTGGCTATTTTCTGTGCAACTGTTTGCCTCAGAAATACATCTCCATCTCCAGAGCAGGTAATAGCTAACTTGTCATCAGCATATATTCCTGCCCCTACTACTGCTGTATCCCCGACTCGCCCTTTCAGCTTTCCTACTACCCCACCTGTGGATGATGCAGCAGCCAACCCACTCCAACGGTCCAAGGCCACAGCTCCAACTGTCTGTGGGTGATTGTTTTTTGAGGTATTTCCAACAGTGAGCTTTGAAGCTAACTGTCTGTGGCGTATATCAGTGTAGAAATACTCAGGCCCAACAGGTTTCTCCTTCCCCTCCAACCCTTGCAGAAACTCCTCAGCCCCATCTCCCACAATGAGTGAATGTGAGCTTTTCTCCATGACACATCTGGCAGCCTTTATGGGGTTCTTCACACTTTGCACACAAGCAACAGATCCTGACTTCATTGCATTGCCATCCACAATGGTTGCTTCCATTTCATTTTTTCCATCTTTGTTGAACACTGAGCCTTTACCTGCATTGAACAGGAAGCAGTCCTCCAGAGCTTCTACTGACTTCTGAACTGCGTCCAGACTCCTTCCACCTTGTTGAAGCACTTGGGATCCAAGGGTTAAGGCTGTCTGTAGAGCAAACTCAATAACCCCAATGACTTCGGTGTTCAGCATCATCTCCTCTCCAGCGCCACCATGGATCACCAGAGTGTGGTCTGTGCTCATGCCAGAGGTGGAGTCAACAGCTTTTTTGCCATTGTCTGGACTCTCTGGACAGTGGTTTGTCTCTCCATTCATTTTCCCTGTTTGACCCTGATTCTGTAGACATTCCAGGGCTCCCATTTGGCATGCAACGGCATACCTAACAGCTAGAAGCATCACTAACTTCAGGTTTATCTTCAGGCTTTCTTGAAGCTTCTCCAGTGCCAGAGCAAAGCTCCCTTTTCCATTAAGCGCAATGCGAACCTTGTCTGTCTTCCCAAGGTAGATTATAGCCAGCTGATCTTGGGCATAAACATTCCCTACTCCACACTCCACGCCCTCCGACACATCTCTACCTGTGAGGTACACAGATGGACATCCAAAGGGGTCCAGGTACTTCTTCAATGGGTTGTCAGATGGCAATGATCGACGCAGGACGGCTATATGGGGACCAACTCCTTGACCACTTTTGGTGTTTCTGATGAGGCTCTTATGCTCCAAAAAGGCAACATGGAACAAGCGTAGGAGGTCAGCTGTGTATTGGATTTTGTTATCTGAGCCAATGCAAGATGCCAAGGCACCTACTAACTTGTGAGAATGCATGGTGATGGAGTATGTAGGATCACATCGGCCATGTTTGTAGTGGCGAACATGGGTTGGTGTGACAAGCATGTGCTTGGCAGCAGATTCCCCAAGAGTCTGCCTCAGGGAAAGCTGCAATGAGAAGTTGATCCAAGCATCATACAGGCCTCTTTGCTCTCTGAGAGTAGAAAAGACATCAGGATAGGCGGAAACATCAAAAGTGAGAACTGAATGAGTTGCTCGCAAGGAAGTGCTTGACTTCGGGATGTTTACTTCTTGCAAGGGGAAGGAAAGGGAAGTTGGACAAACAGAATTACCATTAACAGTGACAGACCCATTCACATATTCAGTGTAATTATGGACTACGTTTAAGTCAGCACTCTCAGACAGATTGTACACATGCTCAGCCACAAGCCCAGCCACCATCCCATCCACAGCACTGTGCTCAAACACCATCCCAGCTGTGCTGTCCTTGAACACCACAAGGCTCATCACCTGTTGAAAAATAGAAGAAAAAAAAATAATTTGATGGTGATTAGTGGTCTATCAGTAAAAAACATTTTCCTTTGTCTTCACTTGCTATTTTAAACATATGGAAGCTCAGCTTAATTACATCCAGCCTTGAGCCTTGATGTCCTAACTGTTTGTTGTAGTGGAGTAGAAGTAACATGTTTTATAAATTGCTTTACTATATTAGCAGTATTAAATATGTTTTGATGAGTTTGTGTCACCCAATTGTATGGTTTGGCTGACATGTGAACACAAAAAGGAGCGATCTGCTTGCAACATTAAAATGGAAAATGAAGCAGATGGTCGACACATGCAGTCTTTATCCAGATTCTATCCAATACCTTGTCACAGTATCTCAGACATGGACGGTCTCCTCCTTCTTCCATCCTCACTGCATTGAGGATATCAGCCAGTTCAGAGGGTGCGTTGCAGTCTTCCAGACAGAGCGTCAGCACGGCACTCTCCATCAGCCCCAGTGATGCTGCTGCGTCCCCTCCTTGCCCCAGGATCTCTTCTCTGGTGGCAGCCCAGACTTTGCGCTCCAGAGCCGAGAGGCTGCAAATGACAGAGGGATCGTTCTGCTTTCCTGCACTGGGTTGATCCATCACCTGAGCCAGCTGGTTGTAGATGTCAACGAACGGTCGAGCAGAAACCGGCCCACCAGTGCTGGGACGCTCCAGTATGTCAACAGGGAACACTCCTCCAACACAGGTGACGATGGCATGGAGGCTATCTGGGTAGACCTGGAGATAACAAAGCAACAAATTACAAATAGAGCCAACCTGACATATTGATAATTGAAAGCCTCTGAGTTTTAATTTTGCTTTGACCGCACAAGTAATCTCACCTTAATCTCATCTTGACTCCTTCCAGGAATCCTGGTGGCAGCGAATACCTCAGACTGCTGTGTGCGCTCCGTTGGCACATTGCCTTCCAGTAACAGTGGCTCACTGTATAGCTTTGCTGCTGCCCAGAGCAGAGCGGCTGCCCTCCCCAGTTGGGTAGATCTCTTTGCCTTAGACGAACGCAGAACAACAGGAAGGGCAGTAGAGATCGGCAGGGGTTCAGCACAAGACAGCAGACCTCTCTTGAACTGCTCCGTCACCCAGTTCTCTTGACCTGAAGCAATGGCTGCCAATTTTTGCTGGGCCTCTTGAAGGAGCTCCCTCTGCTGTTCCAGTGTACTTTTGAACTCCGGGTAAAGGTCAGGACTTAAAGTGAGCTGCAGGACTCGGCTCACTTCTTGCAAGGTGACATCCAACTCTGGGACAGGGTAGTTGAGAAGGGCCATCCTGTTGATGTGGAGGTTTGGTTGAGAGAAAATGAGAGAGAGATTGTGTCACTGTGATGGCACTTTGCTTCGATGGCACTTCAGTGCAAGCAGTGTTAAAACATTCTGACAGCAGCATGGCTCATAAGTCTGCCAGGTTAGTGTGACCATACATTATCATGCATTTAAATACTTACTCGGTGTTTAGCTATACAGTAGCAGTTAGCAGTAAAATAGACAAATCACCAAAAGCTGTTTCACCACCTGGGAAGACAAACATAAGTAGATAAATACAAATAGAAATAGAAAGCAATAAACAGAAATATATCTACATAGATAATAATAGATGCAGACATAATGTCCCCTAAATGATTAAGGACAAATGTCTTGGAGGTGCTCTACAACCTGTGGTCTGTCCTTTTACATTCCTCCCTCACTTTAGTAAAGATTATTAAGTTATATATTATATTTCTTGTGTTTTCTGTAAAACTACTTTTTCTATGGATCTTACAAAGGACAAAAGAGCGCCCAAATGATCAGATACTATGTTGTAAATTCATCTCAAGCTTTTTAAATTAATTTGGATATTTCTCCAAGATCTATCCAGTTAGAAGGAGGGAGGAAGAGTCATCAGAGAGGACATGTGTTGTTTTTTTACTACAAAACTGTCCCCGTAATGCAGAGCCAGTGACTCCAATTTCCTTTTTGCGCCTTTAGACATTCCTCAGACTCACTGTCTGTCTGCCTCCTGCCTCATACTGGGAGAGTAAATGAACTGAATTTCATGTTTGGTAACTTTTTCCTTCGTTAATTTCCAGTGAAACACAGACATAAATAAATAAATGAACCAATAGCCTAATACAATATATAAATATGGGAAAGAATCAATACTGAAATACCTTCAGAAAAGAAAGGAGTTCAGAAACTAAACTCAGAAGGAAAGTTATATAAATCATTGTTAGTTTTAGTTATTATTATTACACTGTATTTCAAGTTTATTACAACTCTTTCCAGTGACCTGTTAAATAGACTCACAACAAGACTCAGTATTGTTTTTTGAAATTTATAGAATATAATAATCGTTTTCAAACGCGTTGTTATTGGCGGCAATCCTGACAGTTTAGACAACTAGCACCCCGGACAGCTCCCGGACCCCGGACCTTGGACAGCTTTTTATTACACAACTTGAAATAGATTTATTTGGGCATTTGTATTCCTTTATTACAGACAGTAGAGATATGACAGGACATCAAGGACAGAGAGAGGGAGAGAGAGAGAGAGAGAGAGAGAGATAGACAGACAGAGAGAGACAGAGAGAGAGAGAGACAGACAGAGAGAGAGAGACAGACAGACACACAGAGAGACAGAGAGAGAGACAGAGAGACAGAGAGAGAGACAGAGAGACACAGAGAGAGAGAGAGAGACAGAGAGTGAGAGAGAGACAGAGAGACAGAGAGAGAGAGAGAGACAGAGAGTGAGAGAGAAATAGAGAGAAACAGAGAGAGAGACAGAGAGAGAGAGACAGAGAGAGAGAGACAGAGAGAGAGAGAGAGAGAGAAAGAGAGTGAGAGAGGGAGAGAGAGAAAGAGAGAGAGACAGCTAGAGAGAGAGAGAGAGGGTGAGAGAGAGAAAGAGAGAGAGACAGAAGAGAGAGAGAGAGAGAGAGAGAGAGAGAGAGAGAGAGAGAGAGAGAGAGAGAGAGAGAGACAGAAGAGAGACAGAAGAGAGAGAGAGAGAGAGAGAGAGACAGAGTAAAGACCCCATATGCCGGATTCTCATCTGCAGGGTATCCAGTTTCACCCTGCAGCGTCTCCCTGGGTGGTTCCTGTGAGTTCAGGCTTGAAGCCATGAAAGACTCACTATTGCAACCACTGATAGGCTGATAGACTCTGGTGCCTAAATAAGGCACCCGTACAGTCCATCACTACAGTGGAAACCAAACTGTAGGGATGTCTCAGTGAGACATTATCACATGCCTGGCATATATCAGCGGGTTATTTTAATGACAGAAAGCAGTCCTATAAGTAAACTTTTTTGGGAGGCCCGTGACATCACATATGACATCACATATGACGTCACGGAACAAAGCCCCGTCCAATAACTTGTAGTACTGCTGACATCCCCTGTGACGTCATACATGACATCACAGAATTAAGAATCCCCATGTCACATTCTCGTTCTGGAATGCAGTACTATATAAACTTCACTAAACCACAGTGGAGATAATCCTGTGTAATGCAGATTTCACAGTATAGTTAAGACCTTTCAATGTAACATTTAAATATATAAGGCCTATCTGTAAATTATAACATTTGATTGTAAAATTGATCAGTATTTACATCCAAATTGAGTATGAAAAACAATTTACAAAAGGTAAAATAACAGATCTTCCACCTCAAGGATGTGGAAGTTTAAAACACAAATAACCCAACAGTATAGGATTATTACATATATGTACCATAAAGGAGCAATATTAAACATGAAAAAAAGTAGTTTTTCAACACAGGATTTATTGAGGTATTCATAGTACAAAAAAAGACATTGCTTCTCTTCTTTTATATATATATATATATATATATATACATATAATGTATACAGATAACTACTCAAGTTATCACAACTGAAGATAATGTGATTTTAGATCAGTCTGTGCCCAGTGAAATAACTAACCCAGCTAACAGCCACTGTGGTGCCTGTAGCCTCGAATTAATGGTAACTTATCACACCTGCAGGTTTACAGCTGTATTGTAGCCTGAGTATTTTTTTCCCCATTACTACTATAATCAGTTTGATTAGACAGATTCATGAAACTGTTCAGTTGATATGTGATATGTTCTTCCTGCCATAGCTTTATAGCTTTAATGCAAATAATGACAAGTCTAATATAATTTTAGATCAGTGCATTTTTTTTCAGTGATTTCGCCCAATTCTTAAAGGGACTATTTGTAACTTTCAGAATTGCTTGTTAACAGCGACACCTGTGGCCGTGAAATCAACGAAAGTCAGCGTCAGGCTCGCGCTTGCTCGCTCTAAATATACCTGAACGAGCATCGCTCAAAACAGTGAGGCGACACACGTCAGCTAAAACCACAATATCACTCTATATTTCAGCTGCTTGGCAGTAATGTTAGCTGACCAGACGAAGGTCTCTCCATGAACATGATTTAGATCTGATCCTAGTGTTGGCTTTTCCTGCCTAAGTGCAGGCTGAAGCAGCGGAGCTCTGCAGCGTGTCTCCCTGCTCTCTCCGCCCGCAGCCGGAGAGAGCAGGGAGACACCGGCACCCGGTTGGTAACGAGAAGGCAACGTAACTCTCTGAAGAGCTCCGTCACTTCACAAGACACGGGAAAGCTCTGTTGGTCTGGAGGAGCTGCAGCATTTATTTCTGCACAAACATCCCCTGTGCATTCACTAGATATTCTCAGAGCTAAACTAACTCTTCTGCCAGAAAATGTCTGTTAAAAAACGGAAAAATACTGTCCGTTAATTAACATAAATAAACTGTAAAAAAAACCCCAGTAATTATCTTTATATAATTAGCCTTTATTACTGTAATTTTACAAGAAATATTTTACTTTTAACATATATTTGTTGTTAGAATGGTCATACACCGTAAATCTAAGACCATTTACATATAAATCACAAATGAAAAATGTAATTTTACTTTGCAAAAGCCCAAATTTACATTAACTCAGAAGTTTTGCAAAAACTAAATTTGTACTACAAATAGAAAAAAAGCAAAAAGTCTAAGCAATAGAAATACACTTACATTTTTCTTTTGTGTCTCTGTGCAGCTCTTTGTCACCTTGTAAATGTAATGTACACCCAAGCCCTTATATAGGCTACAGATCCCCCCCACACCCACACACACACACAAATTCCATCACAATTCACACAATCAAGTGAAGGCCCTTGACCTTTCATTTTTCTCTTCCTTGTAAATCAGGATCTTCTTCATTGTAGTGCAGTCTTATCTAAGGTCATCTACAACACCGAACACCACCACCAGCTCAAGTGACTGATTTGCATACATTCTTGGATTTTTCCTATGTTCTTCCTTGTCTGTAAGTCTCTTCCTCATTGCAGTGCTGTTACACCTTTCTACTGTGTATCAGCAAAGATGATACACTTTCACACATGAACGCACACACAAACACACAACCAGCACCAACTCAAGCGATATACTCAGCCTTTTATTTACGCACAATCTTGTGATGTTTCTTTTGTCTTCCTTGTTAATCAGTGCATTACTCGTGCACTACGCCCTGTGCAGTGCAGCATCAGCAGGAACATCTACGACTGGAACAAACCTCTTGCTGATGGGTTGTTGATTATATATCCTAAACAGATGGATTTGTATCTTATAATCTCACACCTCCACTGTATTTGACTATACAGTATATGTAGGCTACAGTCAAATCCATACTATGTTGTATTATTTCAAGATAAATGTACCCAAATTACAATAAACCCTTTTCTTTACATGTAATTCTTTTGGCATACAGATATACAGTAGGCTACAATTTTCAGGCATTTGTACTTCACCTACAGACGTAGGCAAAGTTGTTGGTAACGTTCCGTTAAAGAGAGAAAAACCCACAATGGTCACTGAAATAACTTGAAATTGACAAAAGTAATAATAAATAAAAATTTACTGAAAATTAACTAATGAAAATCAGATATTGTTTTTGAATTGTGGTTCAACAGAATCATTTTAAAAAACAAACTAATGAAACTGGCCAGGACAAAAATGATGGTACCCCTAGAAAAGATGTAAAATAATGTGACCATAGGGACATATTAAACTAAGGTGTGTCCTGTAATTAGCATCACAGGTATCTTCAAACTTGTAATCAGTCAGTCTGCCTATTTAAAGGGTGAAAAGTAGTCACTGTGCTGTTTGGTATCATGGTGTGTACCACACTGAACATGGACCACAGAAAGCTAAGGAGAGAGTTGTCTCAGGAGATCAGAAAGAACATTATAGACCTTCATGTTAAAGGTAAAGGCTATAAGACCATCTCCAAGCAGCTTGATGTTCCTGTGACTACAGCTGCACATATTATTCAGAAGTTTAAGGTCCATGGGACTGTAACCTACCTCCCTGGACGTGGCCGCAAGGGGAAAATTGATGACAAATTGAAGAGACGGATAACACGAATGGTAACCAAAGAGCCCAGAACAACTTCCAAAGAGATTAGAGGTGAACTCCAAGGTCAAGGTACATCAGTGTCCGATCGCACCATCCGTCACTGTTTGAGCCAAAGTGGACTTAATGGAAGACGACCCAGGAGGACACCAAATCATAAAAAAGCGAGACTGGAATTTTCCAAAATGCATATTGACAAGCCACAAAGCTTCTGGGAGAATGTCCTTTGGACAGATGAGACAAAACTGGAGCTTTTTGGCAAGTCACATCAGCTCTATGTTCACAGACGCAAAAATGAAACATCCAAAGAAAAGAACACTGTACCTAATGTGAAACATGGAGGAGGCTCGGTTATGTTATGGGGCTGCTTTGTTGCATCTGGCACAGGGTGTCTTGAATCTGTGCAGGGTGCAATGAAATCTCAAGACTATCAAGGCATTCTGGAGCGAAATGTGCTGCCCAGTGTCAGAAAGCTTGGTCTCAGTTGCAGGTCATGGGTCCTCAAACAGGATAATGACCCAAAACACAGCTAAAAACACCCAAGAATGGCCAAGAACAAAACATTGGACTATTCTGAAGTGGCCTTCTATGAGCCCGGATCTAAATCCTATTGAACATCTGTGGAAGGAGCTGAAACATGCAGTCTGGAGAAGGCACCCTTCAAACCTGAGACAGCTGGAGCAGTTTGCTCACGAGGAGTGGGCCAACATACCAGTCGACAGGTGCAGAAGTCTCATTGAGAGTTACAGAAATCACTTGATTGCAGTGATTGCCTCAAAAGGTTGTGCAACAAAATATTAAGTTAAGAGTACCATCATTTTTGTCCAGGCCAGTTTCATTAGTTTGTTTTTTTAAATGATTCTGCTGAACCATAATTCAAAAACAATATCTGATTTTCATTAGTTAATTTTCAGTGAATTTTTATTTATTATTACTTTTGTCAGTTTCAAGTTATTTCAGTGATCATTGTGGGTTTTTCTCTCTTTAACGGAACGTTACCAACAACTTTGCCTACGTCTGTAAGTACTTCATGCTACTTCTCCGCTACATTTATTTGAGAGCCATTATTATATTATGAATTTAATGATAAGGACGAGTCAGTGACTTGTGAAATTTTTCTAAAGGAACACATGATCATGATGTCATAGTCAAACCATTGTTTGTTCAGGGAAAATTGACTGAGCATTAAGTGCTTTTACATCAATGCCGTGAAACCACATTCAAACGAGCAGGGAGGATATATAATATACGAGAAGGAAGGATATAAAATATACGAGAAGGAAGGATATAAAATATACGAGAAGGAAGGATATACCTCAACAGCAATAAAAACAATAAAATGTTGAGATGTGAATTGAAAACTATAAAGAACAACCATGTCTGTGAATTAACCAAGGCAGGAACACTGCAACCATATCATCTAGCATACACTTTAATAGATCTACCAACACACACCAGTCTAATTTCAATACCTCTTGTAGTTTGTTCCGTTTATTTGGTGCAGAAAAACTAAAAGCTAACTTACTAAACTCAGTATGGATCTGAGGAGGAGTTTGAAGGGATACAAATTCAAAGAGAACTGAGGTAGAGGAGTAACTTGTCAAGCAATGCCTTATAAACAAAATATATACATTTCTCACCTAAATTTTGCAAAAGGTTCCACATGGAGCCGTAACAACAGTCACATTCTTCCAGCATTCTTAGAAATGACCACACTTTGTGATGAAATGAGCAAAAATTAGACTTTCCTTTGTCAGTTTTCAGATTATCTCCACACACACAGTAGGTGAATAATCTCTATCATTACTGCTCTCTCTTATCAGCCAACATCTGCATTTACTGTCACATCACTCAGTGACAGGCTGATAGACTGATACACACGAGTAGTTATCACAACTGAAGATAATGTGATTTTAGATCAGTCTGTGCCCAGTGAAATAACTAACCCAGCTAACAGCCACTGTGGTGCCTGTAGCCTCGAATTAATGGTAATTTATCACACCTGCAGGTTTACAGCTGTATTGTAACTAAGCTTGAGTATTTTTGTTTTTGAGTAACTTAGGTCCATTAATTACTATAATCTGTTTCATTAGATAGATTCATGAAACTGTTGATATGTGAATTCGTCCTGCCATATAGCTTCAGCTTTAATGCAAATAATGACAAGTCTGATATAATTATAGATCAGTGCATTTTTTTTCAGTGATTTCGCCCAAGTCTTAATGTGATTCAGAGACTTCCATAAAGATAAAGTCACATTAACCAGAGCCCTCACCGTGCTTCTGCAGGAAATTGTAATCAAAAGGGAAAAAAGTAGATACATAACAACTGGAGAAATATGCACACGACTCTCCAACAGCTTGAAATGTGTTCATTAAGTTTATTTCGTTTCCATAGTGACCATAGTGGCAATTTTATTTTTTAAATTTTAGGCTATTTATTTTTGTTGTTCGTTACAAATTAATCTTAACTGTGACAATATTTGCATTACAATAGGCCTACTAGATTTTCTAGTGCCTTCAGGATCAACATATATTTTTCATTAAAATGTTATGAAATGTCATTCTTTAATTAAAATACTATCAAGACAGAATCCAATTTAAAGGCCATAGTAAAAGATTACAGGTGTAAAAATGCATATATATATATATATATATATATAGTATTTCACAAGATAAAAATATATATTTTATTTTGATTTCGTTTTAAATAAAAAAATACAAGCTATCTATTTTTATTGTGCATTACAAATTAATCTTAACTATGACAATATTTGCATTACAGTAGGCCTACTAGATTTTCTAGTGCCTTTGGGATCAACATATATTTTTCATTAAAATGTCATAAAATGTCATTCTTTAATTAAAGTACTATTATATATATATATATATATATATATATATAGTATTTCACAAGAAAATAAAATATTTAATTTTATAATATAATACAAACATTGGAAAAAAAGTCTAAGTCTAAGCAATAGAAATAAACTTACTTTTTTCTTTGGTGTCTCTGTGTGTCTGATGCCTGGTAGATACGGCTGCCCGAACATTCTCTAATAATAATACCAGCCTTTATATACACATCACAACCAACACACACACACACACACACACACACACACACACAAAGCCACCCACCTAAGTCAAATTGAAACTGGAACCCTTCATTTACTGCAAACCATGTGACTTTTTCAAATCAGCCCCTTACTCACCCCCCTGTCCCTGTGCCGTGCAGCCTCAGATGGAGCTTTCCACAGTGTTTCTGAGCATCTACAACTGGAACAAAGCTCTTACTGTTGGGTTGTTGATTATATTCTAATCCTATTGATTTCTATGTTAAAATTGCTCACCTATAATATAACTATCATCAAATTCATACTTTCTGACAAGGCAATGAAGGAATCTCATATTTTCAAGATAAAAGTTTCCTCCTGATTACATCCTGATTTTTTTCTCTTTTAATTCTTGTGCTATGTAGTCATACATACAGTACAATGTTTTGGCATTTGTACTTCACCTAAGTACTTCATGTTACTTCTACTACACTTATTAAAGAGCTATTGTTCTATTTCATATTAAACATTTCATCCAAACAATATAAGCTTATGAAATATGTTGCACTGTTGCAGATTAAACTCAGAGCTCAATGAGTCAAAATGAAACTGAGGTCTGGTCAGATTGGCCGGTTTCTGAATGACCTTTGTGTCCGAACTGGAGTGTCCCTGGAGTAAGCGTGGTCTGACTCTGGGACTGTGAGGGTCTCAGAAGACATTATAACTGAGGTCAGTTATAATAAACAGCCACATACGGTGGACACAGTCACCTGCTAAAAACCTACAGTTATCCAGTGAACTCTTATGGATTTACACCATTATCAACAGCAACAACAACAACAACAACAACACTGGACTAAAACTTCAGAGAAAAACTTCATCTTTATCTCATTCTCACCCTCACTCATTGCTCAATAACAGGATACAGTAAAAGCCAGACTGCAAGTACCAAGACTGAATCTTTCCATCTGGTTTCCTACCACTCTGGTTCCTTGTTGTTTGCATCACATCACAGAACATGTCACTGAAACGGTCAAGCATCTCGAGAGGCTGTCATGTTTGCAAAAGGAATGTAGGCCTGCATAGCAGGTCATGCCAGATTGGCGGACCAGGGGGCAAATTACGAACCACTCCTAAATACCATATCAGAACTGGGTTAAAGTTGCAGACGACTTGTTTTCGTATTTGGCAGCCAAGGACACACTCATAGGTTGGTCGTTAGAGGGCTTCAACAATTTGGGATGCCCAAAAAGGGGGCTAAAGGACTAAAAGTACTGTGCAGTCTCTGCTATCATTGGCAGCTGGAGACACTGCTGCTTATATCCCTGAGGACTGAGTAGGCCTACTAAAGTTTCTATTGTGAAGACCTATGTCACTGCTCAGGCTGTGCTCATACACCGTTCATAGCTACGAAAAGTAACGCACTGTATTTCGTATATTTCCCACGAAATAAATTTGTATGTAACCCACGTAATCGTGAACCAGGAAGTATAAAGAGCGACAAACGCCACATGGAGAGGAGGTCGGAGTGGACGGTTGGGTCAAAACGCACCAGGCTTTCGCCCAGGAGACCGTCGTTTGTACCCAGTGGGAAACCAGAAGTCAACGTTGATTTGTCGCGTAACTTCCGTACTCAAGTTACGCCACTTCCGGAGTTATATTAAGCCAAACCACGATCTTTTCCTAAACTAAGTAGTTTTGTTGCCTAAACCTAACTAAGCTGTTTCCGGTGAAAACTGAAGTTTATTTTGAAAAGACTGTATGCACGTAACGAGAGGAAATTAACACGTGTTGCCGGAAGTGATTTCATGATTTTGGGAATGTATTCTATGGCATCATTAATATTTGTGTCCTTGTATTGTCCTTCTCTATGCAGACATAAATAAATAAATATTTTTTTACTGAATTAACAATAGGGCAGATATAGGTTAATTCCTTGTGTCTGATTGGCTAATCCTGTCTTAATAATTAAGTGTTATGTGATCACTTTAGAGCTGCTGTTAAAAATGTACATGTAAATGAGTTAGCTAATTGATGAATGTTATTCAGCAAAAGACTGTATTACTCACAAGTTTGCTCTGAGGAGTAAAACTTTATGTTTTATTGTCAGTTTTAATAATTAAAAAAATTGTTCTGTCAATTGATTAAAAAATTGTATCGCGATTAATCGCATGATTGTCCATAGTTAATCGCGATTAATTGCTAATTAATCACAAGTTTTTTTTTATCTCTTCAAAATGTACCTTAAAGGGAGATTTGTCAAGTATTTAATACTCTTATCAACATGGGAGTGGACAAATATGCTTGCTTTATCAGAGCATATTTGTATATTTATATTTATTGTTTATTTATTTATATTTTATCAATGTATGTAAATATGTATTATTGGAAATCAATTAACAACACAAAACAATGACAAATATTGTCCAGAAACCCTCACAGGTACTGCATTTAGCATAAATAATATACACAATCATAACATGGTGAACTCAAGCCCAACAGACAACAACAGCTGTCAGTGTGTCAGTGTGCTGACTTGACTATAACTTGCCCCAAACTGCATGTGATTATCATAAAGTGGGCATGTCTGTAAAAGGGAGACTCGTGGGTACCCATAGAACCCATTTTCATTCACATATCTGGAGGTCAGATGTCAAGAGACCCGTTTGAAAATGGCCATGCCAGTTTTTCCTCACCAAAATTTAGCGTAAGTTTGGAGCGTTATTTAACCTCCTTCGCGAGGAGCTTGTATGACATTGTTGGTACCAATGGATTCCTTCTAGTTATTATCGCGTTAACTTTGACAGCCCTATTGACGATATTAACTAGTATATCTGTATTTTGCTCTACATTTTGTTGCCACAAGAACTCATGATTTTCCTGCTGCTAGTAAGAGTTTGAAATGTAGAGGTCCCCCAGGAACACCATCAAAAGCTCATCAGGCTTATTTGGGGCATAACAGCACCTAATATGACGGACAGCAGAAGTTGGTGGGTGAGGAAGAGGCCTGAGGGGATCAGCAGGTTGAGCGCCTCTCAAGGAAACGAGTCTGAGGTAATCCTTTTCCTTGAAATCATGCGATTGTGGGGAATGAGGAAGATGTCACTTGCCAGAAATGACACCTCCAGTAACTAAGTACAGTGTGGGAGGGTCGGTAATTTTTGGCCTCCATGTGACACCCCTTCTCAGTGTGTTGTGACAGAGTTGAGGGTGAATCCTGCTGGTGACGTCTGTGTCCCTCCTTAGCACCACCAAGTGGTGTGGTAGTCCACTACAACAGTCTTCTGATTGATACCGTGTTGGAAAGTACACTACATTTACTCAAATACTGTGCTTAAGTACAGTTCTGTGGTACTTGTACATTACTTGAGTACCTCTTTACACTTCTACTCCCCTACATTTCAGAGGGAAATATTGTACTTTTTACTCCACTACATTTATTAAACAATTACTTTGCACATTAAGATTATCATATATTAACAAAAAAATATGATGAATTAATTTACCTAGCACCAACTTTACCAGCTTTACCAACATTGAAGTGACGTGCACAACGATTCATCAGTAATTACAATCCAATAACATAATATAAATTATTCTGAAAAAATTCTGAATCTGTAAAGTAACTAAAGTTATTAAATCAATGTAGTGGAGTAAAAAGTACAATATGTCCCACGGAGATGTAGTGGAGTACACTCAAGTAAAGTACCTCAAAATTGTACTTAAGTACAGTACTTGAGTAAATGTACTTTCCACCACTGAGTACATGTTATACCGTTGTGTTTTTCTAAGCATTCATTACTGCTCCTGTTGGAATATATATATTATTATTACAATTATTATATATAACATATATAATAATTGTTGATTATTTAACTGAAAAGTAGTAATGTGTTTTTGATACCTTCACTTTTTTGCATTAAATCATACCGGGATGTTTGCTGAAATTGATTGGATGTGGCACAGCCCTACCTAGAAAAATTTCCACCAGCCGCCACTGGTTACTTTGCACATTAAGATTTTGTTTGTGATCGGATTACTGTGTTGGAAATTTTCCTGATACCTTGCTAGATGAGAACTGTCAATAAAGATACAGGAACAATAAATGTCTTTGTCTTATTTATTGTTGCAATAGCTGTTGAGCAAAACACACAGAGCATAAACAGTTGCAAGTCTGTTCTGGTGACTAACAACCCAGAAATGTATTGAGGCTTCTATTTTATCCTAACAAGCAGGATGCGGTTACTTAGCTTACTCACTCAGTGAGTCGTACGTTTTTAAGAAACTCAGGCGTATCTGAAACTATAGTATAGACCCGTCTGCAAGACGGGTGTGAAAACAAAAATACACATATGATCAAAAGGCCAACTGTGCTTCTGGGGGTGCTTTCGGGGTCAGTTCACCACATCTCAATTACAGAAAAGCAAAGTCAACATTTCACATAAGTAAGTATATTTTCCATTACATTACAAAACATGATGCCTTTCTACAGATTAAACTACCAGAATGTATGTAAATGCAGCCATTTACCAAAAGCTGCTTACACGTTAATGCATCAGTAGTTATAATCCACTAATATAATATGTGGTAATATATCACTTACATCCTGCTGCATAATACATACTCTGACTTTTGATACGTTAGATCCATTTTGCTGAGAATACTTCTGTACTACGCTTTTGAATGCAGGACTTGTAATGGAGTATTTTTAAATTGTAAAAACGTCTATTACTAAACTACGTCTATTCACTTCATATGGACGAAGAAGGTAAGTACAAGCATCTGACGTGAAGAAAGTGACTTAGAATAGGCTTTAATATAGAGACGAGAAAGTAATGTATGTTATTGTATAACCCTGTTTGTCCTTAAAGTATTACTTAGTCAATAATTCAAAGATGACTTATTTTACTAAATATTTTTGCTTTTATTTCCTCTTATTTTACTGCACCACCTGAGCTGCTACTGTTCACTCTGGACGAAGAAAGTGAGTATGACCTTCTGACTTGTGACTTATTTATACATATATCACTTATTTTGTAATTCAAACATTATTTATCTGTTTTATTAACTATTATTTGTTGTTCTTTGATCTTACTCGACCACCTGAGCTGCTGCTTAGGTGGTGGATGCTCGGACGAAAAAAGTGAGTATGAGCTTCTGACTTGTGACTTATTTATATACTGTATATAATATCACTTATTTTGTAATTCAAACATTATTTGTCTGTTTTATTAACCACTTTTCATTCTTTCCTCTCACTCCAGTATGAGCTTTTTAATAGAAATTATTATCTTATAAACTTATTTGAATTATTGAGTAATATTAAATTTTCTTGTCTAACTGACCTTTTTGTTTATCTTACTTTAACTTACTCAACCACCTGAGTAACTGTTGTTCACTATGGACTAAAAAGGTTAGTGTGAGTGTCTGACGTGTGAAGAAAGAGACTTAAAATAGGCTGTAATATGAAGACAGAGGAAACAACATGCTGCTATGAGATTGTGTAAACTAGCTACATACTGTATGCATTATTATTTAAAAGTTCAAAGATGATTTGTCTGTCTTACTCATCATTATCTATTG
Organism: Sebastes umbrosus; assembly: GCF_015220745.1. Lineage (NCBI taxonomy): Eukaryota > Metazoa > Chordata > Actinopteri > Perciformes > Sebastidae > Sebastes > Sebastes umbrosus. The sequence continues at coordinate 9,689,836 of NC_051282.1, read as the reverse complement.
TTCTCTCCTCTTATCTTCCTCCACCACCTGAGCTGCTGCTGCTGTTCACTGTGGACAAAAAGGTGAGTATGACCTGGAATAAACTACTTTATTATGTAAAGAGAAATGAGCTACATACCGTATGCTACACCTGTTTATATATATATAATTATATAATACCATTGTTTATTTGTATTTTTACAGAGACTCAGACTGAGTGTTCCTGTAGTTCAGCGGCTCCTTTACGACAAAGAAAATGATGATTCCCGACCGAGTCAGATGGATGACAGACCACAAGATGGACAGAACAGAAGTGAACGACTCTGTTTTCGTGGACTGAGTAAGTAAGCTGCACATTAAAGGAATAGTTAGTCATTTTGGGAAATATGCATATTATTCGCTCTCTAGCCAACAGTTAGACGAGAAGATTGATACCCCTCTCATACACACATGAGAGTGGTATCTTCTCATCTAACTGTGTGCTAGAAAGCAGATTTCCAAAATGTTGAACTATTCCTTTAAGATGACAAAAGCAGCAACAGTGACACAAAGTGGTGACATGTTACAGCTAACATGCTAATGATTCTTACAGCTACCTCCTTTAATAACGTCCCATTGCTTCAATAGTGTCAAAGATGAAGCCCACAAATGTTTTGCAGACTCAAATAACCTGTGACGCTATACCCTTGCGTGGTGTTTGGGTCTGTGGGACCTGTTTTCAATGTTTACTCAAAGAAAAATGATGCGATTAACTATTTTTTCAACCTCAGACTCATTGGCCTTGGCTCATTGGAATTTATAGGTGCTGTGTTCCTTCTCTATCCTCCTCCTACCTGGGCCTGCTGTTAGTGTGTGTGTGAGTTTTGTCTTTCTGCTCCTGCTATTCCAGCACAAGGTTATTGTTACATTTCAAGCACCAACACCTGTCTGCTGCAAAGAGACAGGCCCATCAGCTCTTCCAAGTTTGTGTTCATATTTGTTCAAGATTAACATGTTTTTGCACCCTCATCTTGATTATAATTGATTTTTCTTTTTTCATTACATTTTATCACAAAAAACAAAAAGCACTTTTATTCATAAATATGATCTAACAGAGGTAAATGGCAAACAGCAAACATTTACCATATATGCTGCCTATATTGCTTGTAATTTGGATAAAGTAAACATCTGTTTAATATTTGTACATAAATTGTTATAGCTGTATTGATTTATAAATCTAATAATGGGGTGGGTCCACCAGACCCACGAACATTGGCTGAGTAACAAAAACATGAACACCACACAAGGGTTAAGTATAAGATCTGAATACTTCTTCTGCCATTGGATGTGAGTTCAAACTGAAACAAAATGTTGAAACGGTGCAAACCAGTGTATCTATAAAGCAGAAACAATTGAAGCTAAAGACAAATTAAATACAGACACTTTGAATTGAAAATGTACATCCAGTTAAGTTAAATATGGTTTATGTAAAACGAAACAGCTGCAGTCAGTAAATAAATATCATTATGGACACTCTATGGCACACTACTGTTCTCAACTTTCTGGCCATCAAGTATCCACAAGAAGATTGGGCTTTTACCATGACAACACTCCCTGTTATATATGTCTAAATGTTGCCTTGACTATGATGATGGTGATGGTGCTTAGTGAAGTTAGACTGTGTAACAGACATGGCGATAAACACACGAACAAACAGGGAAGAGACAGAGAGAGAGAGAGAGAGAGAGAGAGAGACAGAGAACGGGGGCGGCAGGAAACTTAATTGCTTAATTGGAGTCACTGCTTCTACATTATAGGCAAACCCTTGTTTTTGTAGTCCAACCAAGTTTTCCTCCCATTGACTGCTTTTCCATCCTACCGACTGGACAGATCTTTGAGAAATATCCATATTGAGGTAAGCCGATGTTCTCTCTGAAATTAAAAAGAAGTGAATAATGTAGAAAAGAGATGATGGATTTATAATGATGTACTCACGTTTGAAGTATGTATCTGTATGATAAGTATGAAACTTGATAAGTCTTGGTGTTTTTGTACTATAGGTGTATAAAGTAAAAAAAACAACAACTACAAAACAAAATGAAAAACACAAGTAGTCTTCTGTCACTGGTTGCTTTTGGGCAGTACTGGCCGTAATTTCTTGTCTTGAGAATGGTTTTAAAATGGAAGTTTAAATAAGTCGTCAAACGCAAAAAGTCATAAACGAAAATGATATGTGAATATTGGTGTCTGTGATTATTAACAGATATTTCATTGGCAATGGAGTCATTTTGTTTTATACAAGAAAAATACACTTTGTTTCATTAAGATAGAAATTAAAAAGGAGACCAGAATGAAACCTGAGATCTATTAATATTGCATATATTCATATTTTGAAGAGCACAGTGTCTCAATGTCCCATTAATCCACTGTGTAAACAGTTTTTATAGGGATTATTTCTTTGGTAGAAAGTTTTTTCTCATATGAACGTCGACAGCCATTTCTGTGGTAATCCCGAGTAATTGGGATGTTGTTCCTGGAAAGAAATTATGCTTTTTTTTTACAGCTCAAACTAAATTCCATTTACTATATGTCTGTACATGGGGCAATGACGGACATCTCAGAGACAGATATCTCAAAACCTAAGCAGATAAAATAGAAATGATCTGCAAGGCTTAACACCATTGGGGTTAAATGAGAAATTCTGTTCATGCAATTTGGGTGAACTGGTCCTTTAAAGTAAGAGAATTAGAAATACAAAAATTTGATTCTTATGGAATATAACACAAATGTAGTGTTACATTGAAAAATATATATTATGTAATACATGGTAGTAGTATTGGTATTACTGCTTGTATTCAGTAAATGAGCTATTGGAATCACAAGACCAGTATCCTCGCAGAACCCTGAATCCATCTTCAGCTAGAATACAGACAGACGGCATTGTGTGGACAACTTGAACTGATGAGACAAATCAGGAGAAATCTAATTTTCCAATAGTCATACAGAGAGGGATGCATTCCCTTGGCAACCAACCAGTAACAAAAATTGCCCAGCTTTGGACAGAGGAGTGGTGAAAAAGAGAGTAAGTGCTTTCACGTGAGAGCAGATGAGATTAGTTATCAGTCATTACTCGGGTCCTTATTGGTTCCAGGGGGTATTGTCTCACACAGAAGTCAAATCTGGATGCATTCCATTCATGTTTACGACATTAATACACAAAGAGACCCGTGTTACACTCAGCTGTCCCTTACCAAAAATCAGATAATTGAATTACTGGTTCCACTAATGTGAGAAAGGTTGGACATCATGTGAGGGAAATGTAAAGGGCAATGAGAAGGGGCACATGCCAGTTTTTTTGTGTGTGTGTGTGTGTGTGTGTGTAGCCTACTACTGTATGTCAGTAAACCTGACACATAGGGCCTTACTACAGCTACGCTAGCGGCTTTATGGGGACTGTAGTCACAGTGATGCCTAAGCTAAATGCTAACAATTAGCTTAGCATGCTGCTAACATTTGCTAATTATTACACAAAGCACAATTGAGGCTGATGTAATCTCTATAAACAGATTCTACATTCACATGTAGAATCTGTAGGCAACGGCACAAGGTTTTGTGGTGCCTTCAAATGAAACTCGTGAGCTCCTGTTTACAACAATGGGAAGTCGTGTACACAATATGCTTGGCAAGTGGTTAAGTCGCGAGAACACCGCTGCTAAACTACGGAAATATTAATGTTACTGTCTGCATCTAGAAGCCACAGAGGCTAACAATTTAGCAAACTAGCAAGCGGGTAAAATAATGCAGGAAATGCAAAAGCATAATGACAGAGGAAAGAGATGAAGCCATTGGGAATATCAACTTTTTTATATTGCAAAATTACAAAGAATTACAATATACGACTAAAATTACAATATATTCACTTATTATGGACTGAAAAATTAACTTCCATGGCCTCCTCCATTTCTGACAACGTCAACAAACACGTCACAACTCATGAACTCAGAGCTTTTCAGAAACGTTCCACTTGAATATCACAAGAGGGGGGCGTTCATATGGACTATCCTCATGAACACGGTAAACACGACCCCATTTGAAGGCAGCATTGGTCCCAGAAGCGTTTTGGTTTCCGTTTGTAGTCCGAGTAGTATTGACCAATCACGTTCAAGCAGGCTTTTGTTGAAAGCAGGTAAACGGTCCTTATGAAGAGCAAAAGAGGTGGAACATGTTGGCTGAAATGCAATCTCGGAAACCCACCGGCTATCGCCTGACGATGGTTTTAGCTTTTTATTGGTTTAAAATTAACTTGTAAACTGGCTACTTGTGAAACAATCCGGTCGTAGACGTCTTCTCTCAACTCCAACTCCAGTCTTGCATGTTAAGGTGCTAATCAGACTGCAAACAATGAGCAGCGCACGGAAAAGGAAATCTCGGCCCGGATATCCGCTGGCTATACCGGAACCCCAAGATATAGCCTCCAGAGGGGACAAGGGACTACCGATAGCTGATGGGTTCTGAGATTGAGGCTGATGGGAATGTCATTAGTTTTGCAGGTAATTGATCATAGTCCATAGTATTGGACAAATACAAATTTTGACCTGAAGATGGCACTAGATGAAAAGTTCACAGATCATCAGAGTTGTGAAAACTCATCCTGAGGTAAACAGGAATGTATGTACCAAACTTCATAGTAATATCCTAATTTGTTGTGAAATTTCATTAAAAAAAAAATCAAAAGTCAACCATATGGTGGCGCTAGAGGAAATGACAGGAAGTCACCAAAGGACTCATATTACAGTCCCAACACAGTAGTGGACCAACTGACAGACCGTATGATAGACTGGCATTGCCTTTCCTAGTGTCATGGTAGTAGCATGGATTTAGAGCTCTAAGCTTTAAACACAAAGTTGAAGTAAGACAGTTTAATTTTTTTCTTCACTCACATAGAGGCCTATCGTATCTATTCTCTGTACATTCGTTACATAAATGATCAAGAGAACACACACCCTACCTAGCAGCTTCTGATGATTTTGAGTTTGTCGCACTGACTTTGGCTGATCATACTGGTTATGCTCAACTGTGGTTTAGGCTACTGTGCTTATGTGAGGACATTTTGTCTATAGACATCTATGTATTGTGTTGCATAGATATCTACTGAAATGAGCATCACCATTCATTCCTTCTCTCTTTTTCTCCTTTTCTATCAAGCTTCCTCCACATCAACAGGATGGCCCTTCTCAACTACCCTGTTCCAACGTTGGATGTTACCTTGCAAGAAGTGAGCCGTGTCCTCCAGCTCACTTTAAGTCCTGACCTTTACCCAGAGTTCAAAAATACGTTGGAACAGCAGAGGGAGCTCCTTCAAGAGGCCCAGCAAAAATGGTCAGCCATTGCTGCAGGTCAAGAGAACTGGGTAACGGCGCAGTTCAAGAGGGCACTGCTGTCTTGTGCTGACCCCCTGCCCACCTCCACTACCCTTCCTGTTGTTTTTCTTCCTTCCAAAGCAAAGAGATGTACCCAACTGGGGAGGGCAGCTGCTCTGCTCTGGGCAGCAGCAAAGCTTTACAGTGAGCCACTGTTACTGGAAGGCAATGTGCCAACGGAGCGCACACAGCAGTCTGAGGTATTCGCTGCCAGCAGGATTCCTGGAAGGAGTCAAGATGAGATTAAGGTGAGATTACTGGCAGGGCACAACTGGAAAGATTTATCAAAGCTTTCAATTATCAATATGTCAGGTCGGCTCTATTTGTAATTTGTTGCTTTGTTATCTCCAGGTTTACCCAGATAGCCTCCATGCCATCGTCACCTGTGTTGGAGGAGTGTTCCCTGTTGACATACTGGGGCGTCCCAGCACTGGTGGGCCGGTTTCTGCCCGACCGTTCATTGACATCTACAACCAGCTGGCTCAGGTGATGGATCAACCCAGTGCAGGAAAAAAGAATGATCCCTCTGTCATTTGCAGCCTCTCGGCTCTGGAGCGCAAAGTCTGGGCTGCCACCAGAGAAGAAATCCTGGGGCAAGGAGGGGACGCCGCAGCATCACTGGGGCTGATGGAGAGTGCCGTGCTGACGCTCTGTCTGGAAGACTGCAACGCACCCTCTGAACTGGCTGATATCCTCAATGCAGTGAGGCTGGGAGGAGGAGGAGACCGTCCATGTCTAAGATACTATGACAAGGTATTGGATAGAATATACTGAACATACTGTTGAACTTTGCATTCAATAAGAATCATGGCATAAAAAGGCCCCTGAGTAGCAGTAATTGGGAACTCTATTGCTTCTAAGAAAGAAATATTTTCATTACCTAAACATCTGCTTCAATTTGCAGCTACTTTTTAGTTATGTCGTCAAATTAGGCAAAACACACATTATCACGAGTTATTCAAGGGTTCAAGTAAACATTGCCATGTATATTACAATGTAATTCATTTACACTCTCAGAGTAAAGCTCATTTAATTTGATTTACCGCAGCGGCCCAGGGTTCGAATCCGGCTTGTGGCCCTTGGCTGCATGTCATCCCCTCTCTCTCTCCCCCTTTCATTACTAACTCTCACTATCAATAAAAGCATTGAAAAGCCAAAAATGAATCTATAAAAAAAAAAAAAATAAGCTAGTAAAATATTTAGATTTTTCAAAACAGTCAAAGTAAAGAAATACATAAATTCAACGACTGAACGCATCAGTACCGGAGGTTACAGTGCTCTCTAATATTCAATGGACTGAAAAAATAAACCAATCTTTGTTTTTTCTGTTTTTTGAAAGGTGGTGAACCTGGTGGTGTTCAAGGACAGCACAGCTGGGATGGTGTTTGAGCACAGTGCTGTGGATGGGATGGTGGCTGGGCTTGTGACTGAGCATGTATACAATCTGTCTGAGAGTGCTGACTTAAACCTAGTCCATACTGACACTGAACATATGAATGGGTCTGTCACAGTAAACAGTGTTAATTCTGTTTGTCTCACTTCCCTAACCTTCCCCTTGCAAGGAGTCAATACCCCCAAACTGAGCACTGACTTAAAAGCAACACATCCGGTTCTCACTTTTGATGTGTCCGCCTATCCTGATGTCTTTACTACTCTCAGAGGGCAGAGAGGCATGTTTGATGCTTGGATCAACTTCTCTTTGCAGCTTTCCCTGAGGCAGACTCTTGGGGAATCCGCTGCCAAGCACATGCTTGTCACACCTACCCATATGCGCCACTACAAACATGGCCGATGTGATCCTACATACTCCATCACCATGCATTCTCACAAGTTAATAGGTGCCTTGGCATCTTGCATTGGCTCAGATAACAAAATCCAATACACAGCCGACCTCCTACGATTGTTCCATGTTGCTTTTTTGGAGCATAGGAGCCTCATCAGAAACACCAAAAGTGGTCAGGGAGTTGGTCCCCATCTAGCTGCCCTACGCCGATCGTTACCATCTGACAACCCATTGAAGAAGTACCTGGACCCCTTTGGATGTCCATCTGTGTACCTCACAGGTACAGATGTGATGGAGGGCGCGGAGTGTGGAGTAGGGAATGTTTATGCCCAAGATCAGCTGGCTGTAACCTACCTTGGGAAGAGAGACATGGTTCGCATTGCGCTTAATGGAAAAGGGAGCTTTGCTCTGGCACTGGAGAAGCTTCAAGAAAGCCTGAAGATAAACCTGAAGTTAGTGATGCTTCTAGCTGTTAGGTATGCTGTTGCATACCAAATGGGAGCCCTGGAATGTCTACAGAATCAGGGTCAAACAGGGAAAATGAATGGAGAGACAAACCACTGTCCTGAGAGTCCAGACAATGGCAAAAAAGCTGTTGACTCCACCTCTGGCATGAGCACAGACCACACTCTGGTGATCCATGGTGGCGCTGGAGAGGAGATGATGCTGAACACCGAAGTCATTGGGGTTATTGAGTTTGCTCTACAGACAGCCTTAACCCTTGGATCCCAAGTCCTTCAACAAGGTGGAAGGAGTCTGGATGCAGTTCAGAAGTCAGTAGAAGCTCTGGAGGACTGCTTCCTCTTCAATGCAGGTAAAGGCTCAGTGTTCAACAAAGATGGAAAAAATGAAATGGAAGCAACCATTGTGGATGGCAATGCAATGAAGTCAGGATCTGTTGCTTGTGTGCAAAGTGTAAAGAACCCCATAAAGGCAGCCAGATGTGTCATGGAGAAAAGCTCACATTCACTCATTGTGGGAGATGGGGCTGAGGAGTTTCTGCAAGGGTTGGAGGGGAAGGAGAAACCTGTTGGGCCTGAGTATTTCTACACTGATATACGCCACAGACAGTTAGCTGCAAAGCTCACTGTTGGAAATACCTCAAAAAACAATCACCCACAGACAGTTGGAGCTGTGGCCTTGGACCGTTGGAGTGGGTTGGCTGCTGCATCATCCACAGGTGGGGTTGTAGGAAAGCTGAAAGGACGAGTTGGGGATACAGCAGTAGTAGGGGCAGGAATATATGCTGATGACAAGTTAGCTATTACCTGCTCTGGAGATGGAGATGTATTTCTGAGACACACAGTTGCACAGAAAATAGCCAGTCTCTACCACCACACGGGCTGTAGCCTCAGGCAGGCATGTAGAGACGTGATGGCTGAAAATCTAGATGGGATCTGTGCAGGAATCATTGCTGTGGACACTAAAGGTGAAGCCATCATTGAAACAAATGCTGGTGTGATGTTTGTGGCCTCAATGGTAGATGGCATTTCACGAGTAGAGGTCCTCAGGCCCCTCAAGAGCTTCTCTCATGTGATCTGGGAAACCGATGAGCTGGTTGCCTACCTGGATCCCAACCCCTGGATCCCTGGGTCAACCATTCTGACTAGAAAAACTCTTAGTGGGGCAAGCAGCATCTTCCAGTTGGCTACACCTGATTTTGTGGCTATGCTACAAGGAGCAAGAGCTGTGTCGCGGTTGCTTTGTGAGCAATTGGAAGTGCAGCGCTGTGCCTTGGTTTTCAATCCAACCAATGATCAGTCAGCACAAATCAGACTGCTCCCGCTTCATGGCCTACAGCCAAACTGGCAGCCCCATCTTGCAAATGAAGAGGAATTCCACAATTACGATCCTGGATACTGCACCTCAAAAAGTGGCCCACACTGGGATGATGAGGCACTGGCCCAGGTTCAAGCCAAGATTAGAAACGGACTGCCAACACCAAATGCACCTTCTTGCTTTGACTTTTTTGGTGACGCTTCCAATGATAACCTGTTCAGTCGTATTGTACGTGGAGAGCAGCAACAGTGGAGAGTCTGGGAAGACAGCGAGCATGTTGCCTTCCTCACACCGTACCCAAACACTCCTGGACTAACTGTTGTGGTGCCACGCAAACAACTGTCCAGCGACATCTTCAAACTTGAGGAAGCTGACTACAAGGCGCTGATCTTAGCCACTTCTAAAGTTGCCCGACTACTAGAAGAGGGGATGAGAGCTCGAGGCGTTGCACTGATCTTCGAGGGCTTTGAGATTGATTATGCTCATGCCAAGCTGATCCCTCTGTTACCTTCACCAGATGGCACTAAGCCTGCTGATCTGCAACCAGAATTCTTTGAGAGCTACCCTGGATATGTGTCATCACAGGATGGCCCAGCTGCTGACCCTGAGGCCCTCAAAAAGATACACTCAAAAATAACCCAGTGCAGGGCTCCCCGTTCATGGCAAGACCCTCAGTCTCACTCCACAATTGCCATCAAGAGCCAGTGGTATCACAACCTGTTCCAGATTCAAAACACTCTTTTCCACAGCACAGTGGAATATTTCCACACTTCCCGCCAGTTCTCCTACGCTCTAACCCCTCTCACCACAGACACCATCTCCTCACCAATGGGCTTGGGATCTGACTCAGAACCAGTTTCTGTTGACCTGCTGGGCCAGGACATCTACCTGGCTGACTCAATGCAGTTTATACTTGAGTACTTCCTTCGTTTCCAGGAGAACCTGCCGGGAACGTACTACATATCTCCCAGCTTTAGAGGCGAAGATCCTGATGCTACACACTTGAACCAGTTCTACCACGTGGAGTGCGAACTGTTGGGTGACATGGACAAGGCCATTTCTACAGCAGAGGGATACTTGTCTCATCTCACTAAGTCCATGTTGAAGAAACACTCTGATATGATCCTCAACACTGCCGGGACCCTTACACACGTCAAAGCCATGCTGAGTAAGCTGGATGGAAACACTCCACTCCCACGAGTCCCTCTAGACCAGGCCATTCCCATGATGCCCTCTGCTGACTGCTTAGAGTGGGTACAAGATGGCCAGCCACAGTTTGGCAGAAAGCTAACACGCAAAGGAGAGCGGGTCTTGATAGAGAAATATGGTGGTGCTGTTTGGCTGACTGAGATGGACCATCTAGGAGTTCCCTTCTACCAGGCCTATGTGGAGGGCACTGGGCGGTGCAAAGCCAAAGCTGCAGACCTTCTCCTGGGGCTTGGTGAGACCGTGGGTCTCGGTGAACGTCATTCCACCCCTGAGATGGTACAGGAGGCCCTCAGGCACCATGCAGTGCCAGAGCAGTCCTACAAATGGTACATTAGCATGCGGAAAGTGAAACCACTCCTCACCAGTGGATGGGGCATGGGGACAGAGCGCTACTTGTGTTGGCTGCTTCAGCATGATGACGTCAGAGATTTACATATCATTCCTAGGATGAAAGGAATGAAGTACTTGCCCTGATCACAAGTACTCCACAAGTCTACATGCCATTAGATGTGATATATTTGTAATAATGGGGCCAAAGACCAATATACAATATGGATTTAACAATAAAATGCCTCAATAATCCAGACTTTGGGACTTTCATCCAGCTTTGTGCGTCTTATAATCACCAATTATCCTTCCTGCATTGTCGATGGCAAGAGAAATCTTCCTACAGCCCTCAATCCTACCCAACCCTTATACCCTTCAAAGTAAAATGTTTCTGAAAATTTAGTGTTAAAGCACTGCAATACAAACTCGAAGTATTATAGCAGAAAAGTTCAATTTGAGGTTACAGGACGTAAATCAGCAGTTCTTTAAATGTTAACACTAAGAGTTGGTTTCCCTTCTTAAAACTATAGTATCAATGTAACAGCAAAGTGAGAATACACAAATACTGTAGTACAACTTGAACTGTTTTAGTATCTTCATTTCTTGTTGAGACCTATTAATGGTGTTGAGAAAATAATTAGTTGCAGGATATAAAGTGTATGGATACATTTTTCACACTATGTAAGGACAACATGAAGGAACACATACTGTATGTTTAAGTCCTTAAATGTTGTATTATCATTTATTCAAGCAAACTTGTTATATTGTCCCTCAATGTAATGTTTTTTTTTATTTCAATCACAGTCTTTATATTTAAATGTTTTTTTGTGAAAGTCATATGGATCATGAAATGCTCACATGCTCATTTTACAGTGTATAAACTATGTAAAAAGTAACTCAACATCTCCTGAACACATCTTTTGCTGACCTCCAGTGGTTTATTTTCTCACCTTGCTGTAGTGATGTACAGGTGTACTCCAGGACCCTATGACATCACTGCTGGGTGTGGTTACAGGCACAACAAAGCAAACTAATTTTTTAATTTATTTATTTTTAGTTTGTTTCACTAAACAAAGGATGCTTCTGATCACACCCAACCACACCCATCAGTGATGATGCAGTGTGATCAGAGTTGAATCAGAGAGGGCAGTGAAACACTGCTTTTCAGACTGATGTTAAGTTACTATTTAAAATGACAAACAGACCTGATTGGTCAATGTACATCAACTTATCAGTTTGTCTCTCTCGCATACCTGAGCAAGTTGGGTGACCACCAACACTCTCACATTACAGAATTTTCCTTTGATGCAACTGAAAAGATGATAATTTGGAGTTTATTTTATAAAGACTGTACATAATTTGTGTAGAAGTAAAATGTTCTGGGCCAAATCTTTCCATTAATTAAGAATGTCATACACAGTTTTGCTCACACACATTCAAATCCATACGCACTCACGAACACCTTGCAAAGCGGGTTTTAGGTGAAAAGTGACCCAATATCTTAATAAATGCAATGTCTCTATGAAGGGTGAGAAATACTGATAATAATAAATGTTTAACATGAATATTGATATTTCACCAAAAAAATAAAAGGTCAGTGAACTACAGAAATTGGCTCAGCAGCATCTGTCCTTTAACCTCACGAAGAATGTAAGAAGCTCTGAAGATGTTACTCTCCCCAAACACACCACGCCTCTCCAAGGTAACAAAGGCTTTCATTGTACCTGAAATTCAATTTTTGGATATGAAAAAGTAGTGTACTTCAAGTTTATTTTATGAAGTATACTAAAGTTCAAGTATATATTTCCCAAGTATACTTTATGTATTAAGTACACCCAATCAATGTACTAGTAGTATACTAGTTGTAATTGTACTATTTTAATACTTCTTGGGACTAAATTGGCCCACTTTTCAGTTTATAAAAGTATACTTTTTAAACTATACTCTCAGTAAACTACTAGTTTAATAGTTTTTATACTGCAAGTATACTTGTATATACCTGTAGCCCACTTTATAGTTTATTTTAAAGTATACTCTCAGTAAACTACTAGATTAATAGTTTTTATACTGCAAGTATACTTGTATATGCAGAAATTGGTTCCTTCTATTCTATCAAGTATCCAGACAATGATTATGAATAATATCCAACATAGCATAAAAAGTCAATGATACAAACACAAACATGATTTGGCATAATTACTGAATGCTTCATGTAAAATCTATCAGATGTGGCAAATAGATAATTAGTATAGAAATAGTAAAAAAAAATTATATCAAAATTGTAGACTACTTCTCAGTCTTGGTAACGTGTCCCACAGAAACATACTTTGTCCCACATTTGGTTTGTTGGGATCTGGTCACCCTACTTAGAGGAGAAATATATATATTTTTTATCCTGCGATAACTCTATCTGTTTTCTGAAAAGACATTAAGACATTACCACTCTAAGTAATTTTTTCCCCCATCACTTTATCTTGATTGATTCATAGCAACAACCAGAAGTAACCCTAACATCATACAAGTCAATGATAGAAACACAAACATGATTTTGCATAATTCCTGAATGCATTACGTAAAATCTATCAGATGTGGCAAATAGATAATTAGTATAGAAATAGTTAATAGTTAATAGTTAACGGTTTATTGGCCCACTTCAATCAAATATCAGTCCTACAGCTAAGAATCTTGGTATCATTTTTGACCGAAATATAACTTTTGACCATCATGTCACTAACGTTGTCCAGACCTGCTTTCTCCAGTTAAGAAACATTGCAAAAAATCAGATGCACTTCGATCCTCTAATCTCGGCCTTTTATCCATCCCCCGCTCAAACTGCAAAACAAAAGGTGATCGGGCCTTTTCTGTTTTAGCCCCAACTCTCTGGAATCACCCCCCTCAATCTATAAGAGCTGCTGAATCTCTGGACTGTTTTAAGCGGGTTCTAAAAACCCATCTCTATAGGCAAGCTTTTCTACAGGCCTCATCCACATGTGTGTTTGTTTGTTTTTATTTGATCTGTTTCTCATTGTTTCTGTGTCATATCGTAATTTTTCCTTGTTTTTTTCATTGTTTGACATTTCTTCTTGTGTGTGAAGCACTTTGTAACGGTGTGTTTTAAAAGGTGCTATATAAAAAAAGCTTTACTTACTTACTTAAAAAAAAAAGTAAAGTAATAATAAATAAAGTAAATAAAATCATAAAATGAGATGACCATTTATTTACACATGTATTGTAACAAAAGGATACTAACCCAACAACAACAACAACAATGTCTTCCTCACAAAACAAAAAAGCAATGAAAACAATGAATGTATGCAATATCTTTAATGTTTTTAAGTGAAAGTATTGTCATACTCTTGCGTGGTCTTTTTATTATTATTATCTACTTATTTATTTATTGTGTGTTTTTTTTTAATTTTATGTTGGTTTTGTTTCATTTCTGTTGTCCTTTAATGTTTATCATAGCTCTTTGTTGTTGTTTTCGCTATGCTTCTTTTGTATGTAAATGTGTTTAATGTTTTCTGATATTACTATGTATACTGTAATTTTGAAATAAAAATAAATAAAAAGTGGTACTGACCCGGATGTAGTATGTATGTGTTTCCGGTTGTCACCGTTGTGTGTGACCCCCGGCTCTAGCAGAACTGCTGTCTCTGTCTGAACACTGAACACAACCTTTGCTCTCCCCTTTGAAACGTAGGTTGAACCCTGTTTTCTGTTATTGCTGTGTGCTCTTGTGTTGTTGCCTCTACTCTATCCTCCGCGCTGTGTTGTATGAGTGTGTCTTGTGTCAGTAAGGCTGCTGAAGGTAAGGTCAGCTAGCTAGTTAGCGTGCTAAGCTAACATGCTAGTCGGTCAGGAGTGAGCTAATGTGTGACTTTCCGTCGAGCCAGCCATTTTCTAAAGACAAGTGAACCTCGGTAGATTACAGAGCCACTGTTGTACAGTCGGTAGAGGCGATGGTCACGCTGTAGTCGCTGGGAAATCAAGGAGACAGTGAGACACCATGCTAAGCTAAGTGGTCACACTTGGATGGTTGCTAACGTTACAGCCTGACTCTGCACTTGAGAGGCAGCAGTGATGATGATGATGAGTGTGAACCAGTTATCCACACATATCAATTGGAAAAGGAGCAGGTAGCTTTGACCTCTGGTATAAAGATGACGTGCTCTTAAATGTTAAATGTAATCTATTACTACCTATATCTACCTACTATCTCCAAGGCAGAGACAGATTGAACTAAATCCTGCATTGGTCATGGATGAACTAGGGGATAATGTTTTGCTTTTTTGCATCCCTAAATACTACCATTTATAACTAACCAAGAGTGAAAGGCAGGTAGCTATTCCTGGGAGCCTCCTGCATGATTTCTAAGTACAATGCATAAACTGTTTAATCTTTACAGCAGCAAACTCTTGTTCTCTCTCTCCTCCCACACTCTCTAACTTCACTTCCTACCAGTTACATCCTTCGATGACCATTTATCCAGCATGATAACCACCATTTTTGGTCCATATGAATATGGACTCCTCTAATATTGTAGATATGTTCGCTGTGTCATCTTATTTACTCATTGCATCCAGGCAAGGCAAGGCAGCTTTATTTGTAGAGCACATTTCAGCAACAGGACAATTCAAAGTGCTTTACATAAACATTCAAGAACATTGTGACAAAGTGCAAAAAGAACATTAAGACATAATTAAAACAGTTATAAAAACATAAAAGATTAGAAAATAAAAACAAGCTAAAAATAAAAGCTAAAATAGAATATAACACACAAGAGTAAAAGCTCTAGTGCAGTATATAAGATCATTATCTGGTTTAATAAAAGGCACCAGCAGCAAACAGGAACATTTTAACTTTGATTTAAAATAACTCAGAGTTGAGCGGTCCTGCAGGTTTCTGGGAGCTTGTTCCAAATATTTGGTGCATAAAAACTGAACACTGCTTCTGCATGTTTAGTTCTGACTCTGGGGACACTAAGCAGACCTGATCCAGATGACCTGAGAGGTCTGGATGGTTCATAACATAGCAGAAGATCAGAAATATGTTTTGTCCCTAAACCATTTAGTGCTTTGCAAACCAGCAGCAGTATTTTTGAAATCAATTCTCTGAGAGACAGGGAGCCAGTGTAGAGACCTCAGAACTGGACTAGGGGATAATGTTTTGCTTTTTGCATCCCTAAATACTACCATTTATAACTAACCAAGAGTGAAAGGCCGGTAGCTTTTCCTGGGAGCCTCCTGCATGATTTCTAAGTGCAATGCATAAACTGTTTCGATAAATTAATCTTTACAGCAGCAAACTCTTGTTCTCTCTCTCCTCCCACACTCTCTAACTTCACTTCCTACCAGTTACATCCTTCGATGACCATTTATCCAGCATGATACCCACAATTTTTGGCCCATATGACCTTTCTAATATTGTAGATATGTTCGCTGTGTCATCCTATTTACTCATTGCATCTAAACAAATGATGCAACTTTGATATCCTTTTACACCAGTCCCTTCATCACATAACCCCCTGCTCTCCTTTCCTCCAGGTGCCAGGGTGTCCCCCCTCTCCATGCGTGGTCCCTAATGGGCGGCTGGTCTCGCAGTGCCGTGCTGGAGCTGTACCGGGCGCTGCTCCGCGCAGGGCGTCAACTTCAGTACACTGACCGCAATTACTATCGCCGCGCCGTGGCTCGTGAGTTTCGCCGCTGCCAAGCCCTGACAATACCCGAAGATAAGGAGGACGCACTGAAGAGGGGCCAGTTCTTCCTCCACAGCCGATTGGGTGGGCTTATGTAGGGGGGAAAAGAGGGTCATCTGGAGGTGGGTTAAAGGTCGTCTGGAGGTGTATCTCCCAGGTGGGTTTGCACATGTGAAAATACTCTATGTCAGTGAAATAGTTTAGATTTGAGACATTCTTTGTGGGGGATGGTGGACTATTTAGAGTAAGATAAGGCAAAAAGATCACAAGTCATGAGTAAGACCATGTTGGGTGTGGCTACTCATAGATTTTCCTTCAGTGCCTCTGAGCTAATCAACAGAACAAAGAAGACCCTTTTCTGTCTCTGTCCTCTTCCTGCCAGTGTCCCTCTGTCTTACTCTCTTTCTTTATCTCCTCTGTATTCAGTGGTAGGATGGCGGGGGTGAATGGAGACCGTAAAGGGAAGAAAGATGACAATGGGATTGGCACAGCCATTGACTTCATGCTTTCCAATGCCAAGCTTGTGCTGGGAGTGGGAGGAGCAGCCATGCTCGGCATTGCAACACTTGCTGTCAAAAGAGTAAGTGAGAAGCGAGTTATCTCTAACTTTTCGTTTTCTCCACTCCCATGTACTGTATGATGAAGGGAGAAAAAAAAACGTGAACAGTGTGCACACAATTTTTCGTTGTGCAGATGTATGACCGTGCCATAAGTGCTCCCACCAGCCCCACCAATATGGAGCCGACGGGAAAGAGGAGCTGGGAGGAGCCCGCCTGGATGGGCTCGTCACCACGGGTACTGAACCATGACATGAAGTCCACAGTTAGCAGGTCTCTACAGTCTCTGCCCACTTCCTCGCATGCTTTTGAACCAGGTGAGGAAAAGTTCCCTTTAACGTCATTGTCTCAAATGTCTTTTTCGTGTTATATTATGCAGCATTGACCAGCCTATTTTTGTGATTTGGACTTTCAGCCAGCTGTCATTTTATCTGTTGACAGACAGCCTATTTGGAGGATTCTTGCTCTTCCTTTACAGTGGGTGTTGGCTCTCTGTAGTGCAGTAGTTAGTCTGCCAGCTGTATTATATTAGTTTAATATGTTGTAGTTTAACCTTTTATTGTTATAATTTCTCAGATACTGTAGAAGCCCCTTAAAGGAACAGTGTGTAACATTTCGGGGTATCTATTGGCAGAAATGGAATATAATATTGTTTTCATTAGTGTATAATCACCTGAACCTAAGAATCTTGGTGTTTTCATTACTTTAGAATGAGTCCTTCATATCTACATAGGGAGCGGGTCGTCTTCAAGGAGTCCGCCATGTTGCTCCGCCATGTTACTCCGCCATGTTTCTACAGTAGCCCAGAACGGACAAACTAAACACTGGCTCTAGAGAGAGACTTTCATGTTTTTACGTTACCTGAAAGCCACCGTAGTTCTCCGACGCGCTTGTGAAACTGCGGTACTGTGAGCCGCAGAGTGAAAAACCATGGTACCGCCAGCCACCGTCTGACTTCCGTTGCTCCTAAAGTAGTGTTGTGGGGGGGTGGAAATGGGGGAGTGAGCGGAGAGGTACTCAGTTGGTTGCAGTCTGCAACCACACCACTAGATGCCGCCAAATCCTACACACTGTCCCTTTTTAATTTAGTATTAGTAGATTAATATCATGCCTGTCTTGTTTTTTTTCAACTTTACCCGCTGCCTCTCCTTCATTATTTGAAATGGCAGAAGAGAGAAGGTTGCAAAATTCTCCTTCATCTATGCAACAGCATTTTGCACAAATGTTAAATTTTAACTTTCAATTGCTTGTAATCTCCTCAGACTGTCTTCGGCGGGCTGTTGGTCGAGCCGCTGTGGGAGGCAGCGGTGCCTCTCAGTCGGACCTGCAGCGGGCCCGGATGCGTCTGTCCCTGCAGGAACATCTGTGGGTGTTCTACCAAAATAACGTGAACATCCCTGCCGGGGAGCAGGCCGTGGCGAGGAGGGCAGCGCTGGACATCTGTGCCGAACTCCGGGTGTTCCTTCACGCCAAACTGCCTGACATGCCACTCAGAGAAATGTACCTGAGTGGCAGTCTGTATGATGACCTGCAGGTAAGAGGTCACTTACATTTGGTCCTGCTTTCAGACAAAGGTGTTTTTAATTTAGCTTAGAGCCGATTATTTAAAGGGCGGGTCCATCTGTGTTCTGATTTTTTGATTGGAAACTGAAGCCATTATGTCGCAGTCTTCAAATCTACCAGACTCCATTCACAAAAACAGTAATTTTACCTCACAGAACACAGGAGTTGCTGGTCTACTGCTGCATTCTGAGAAAAGATTTGGTAAAAGTTCTCCTCCATCTTTTAGGTGGTGACAGCGGACCACGCCCAGCTCATGGTACCTCTTATCTTAGAGAAGAACCTGTGGTCGTCCATCCCCGGGGAGGACACCATCATGAACGTCCCAGGTTTCTGGCTCGTCCGCAGGGAGAATTTGGAGTACTTTCCACGGAACAGCAGCTACTGGGACCGCTGCATGGTCGGAGGCTACCTCTCCCCTAAATCGGTCCTCGAGGTCTTTGACAAGCTTGTGGCGGGCTCCATCAACTGGCCAGCTATAGGGAGCGTCCTAGACTACATCATTCGTCCCGTGGTTCCCTCGGAAACGCTGACCCTGGAGGTGCAGTACGAGACAGACCGCAAACTGTACGTGGACTTCCTGCCATTACTCGTGATGGAGGACGGGACCTCGCTGATAGCCAAACCGCATCGACTTGCCGCAGACCGCCACGAAAACCTGTGGCGGCAGAGCTTCCGTGTGGCCGAGACGGCGCGACTCAGGGCCCTGGACCAGGAGGACGGAGGCTACCGATGCGCCTGCCTGAAGCTGGCGAAGGCCGTGTGCAAGCTCAACCCCGCCCTCAACCGGCTCAACGCCAGCCAGCTCACCAACGCCATCTTGTTGCTGTGCGAAAAAGAAGGCGACTGGACCCAGGAGGCGTTGGCGGACCGGTTCCTACAGCTGCTACGAGCGCTAGTGGGACACCTCGAAGCCGGGAGGCTGCCGTGCGCCCTCAGCCCTAAAGCTAACTTATTCTGTGAGCTGACTGAACTGGAAGTGGACGAGCTGGGGTACACGCTCTACTGCGCACTCTCAGATCCAGAGGGGCTGCTGAGAACTGCGGTGGCACAGCCAAACTCATCCCTGACAAGCTCGTAAAAGAACGTCAACTGCACGGCAACGTGGCATTGAAATGTCAACCACTGTTTTGTGGCCGATGGTGACCTCGAGCCATAAAGAGGTTCCTGGGGAACAACAAAACAACTGCATGGAATCATCGTCTCCTCCTGAAACACTCGGTCACTTCAGTCTTAAATGCCATCGGTGAGAAAATGTGATTCACACAGTAGCAGTAACTCAGTGTCGACATGAAAGCTGTATGTGGTGTGATCATGCAAATGCTATTTTAATCTCCGATGAAAAGTGAAGCCCCATTGGAGGTCATGGCTCTCACTAAACTCTCGCCATTGTATTAATGAAGTTAAGAGTAGACATGCTGTTAATACGTTGGGATGGAGGTTTTGCACTCTGCATTGGTTGATCAAAATGGAAGGGGAATACAGTACGTACGTCTGCATCATATTTTTTAACTTGTCGGAGAGTTTTAGGAGGACAAACATGTCCAGTGCAGTTAAATGATGTTTCTTTGTTTTGAGATGGGTCCAAACCTCTGTGTCAAGGGATAGAGTGTCATGTTGACTGTGTTGTATGCCAACCTTAACCCTAATAAATTGTTGATCAGCCTAAAGAGACAAGCAAACTGTCTTTTCATGCTCCTTTTTTGTTATCACATAATATAAAATTCTGCTAGAGTTTAGTTTGAAATCCAGGTTTTTTTTTTTTTGTAAGAACTTCATTAATACAGTGGCTGTCTGCATTCAAGATGTATGCTTTCCATGTTTCCAGGGATCGGTGAAAACAAACATTAGGCTATGATTGGAATGTGTGCATGTATTATCTACCTAATCTAGAAACCAAACAGGTGAATATACATTGAGTTATACGTTGACATCTGTTTGTAATATTTCTAACTTGACACCATTCAACTATGAATCGGATGTAAAGTTGAATATACATCCATGAATGAAATATACTACCATTTATGGAAATCGGATTTGTTGGCGATTTATGAAATCTGAACAATACAGCGCCACCATTTTCTAATGCTCTTATTTTGGCGAGAACGGGAAATGTTTCCATGTGACTGTCTGTGTCTAATACAGAGCTGCTCTTTGTTTGTTATGAAAAGGAGGTTTCTTCAGTCTCACATTTGTTGCTCTGGTGCACAGGCCAAATATGCTTTATCTCCATCTAAGGTTATTAGTAAGTTTGTCTCAAGTGTATCAGCAGGACATTCTGAAAGTGCTTTTGTTTACCTGTTTTTGCTTTAATTCAAATTCAATCACATCCTCTTTCCTCTTTGTCATTACCTTGAATATTGACTGTTCCGTTGGCTGGACACTTCAGTTTTTCAGCTACTGTACCTCTGCAGTTTGAGAAGTGCGTTACCAACGACACACCGCTGTAAACACGGTACTTACGTTTGTCATTTAGTGAATTAGTCTCAGTATTAACTTCCTGGCCTGGTTACCTCTGTAGTTTGGTATTTGTGTGTCTGCGTACACGCCTGTGCACGTTTTTAAGTCCTCATTAACTTCTAGGTGCCCTGTCTGTCGAGAGTAGGTAGCCAGACATGGATTAGTACTGTACGTGAGGTCATATCACTCAGTCCTGGTCCTTTACATGAAGTGAACCAACAACCCGACATGTAGTGATGATCACTACTAGCAGGTTGTCAGGTCTATGTGTATATTAATAGATTACAGGTGCTAATCTCTGTTAGATCATGATCTGATTTGAGAGGGATCTACTCACAGATTATATAAAAGCAGCTTTGATAGCCAAGGTTTCTGATGCTAGATCAGCGTGCTACTCAGTGCAGGTGACAGTAGGTGGAGTCACTACAACAATAGGTGACTGTCAAGTGGAGTTCTCTTTAAATAACTACCCAGAACATGCTGTCCAAAAGTAATCAGTTTTTTTGTTCTCACTTTTAGCCTTAGAATGAAATATAAATGCAGTGATATTGAGCAAGTGTCCCCAGCCCACTGGTTGTATATATATAGTGTACAATATGGAGGGATCTGGGTTGTTTATAGTTCCTTTCAGTTAATAATAATCATTCAGATAATAACGGATAAACAGGTGAATATTTTTGTATTTATTGTACATTTGTAACCAAACAGAGCCGACTATTTATTTGCATTCAATTCAACATGTAAAGTATCACTTATTGTGCTCCATTAAGTGCTTTGTTCTGGATGTTCTGATGTAAAAATGAATCCACAGTAGATCTTTGTTTGCATATTAAGCGTCTTCCTTCGCAGACTTAAGTTTATGCTACAAATTTCTGCTGTGCTGAAGGGACGGGAGTCACTGTGCCACATTTGTAATGTTCTTGTAAAACAAAACCCAAAGTAGATCACTACCTCTACCTTGTGGAGTTCACACTAGCCATATGCTTTGTTGCATGCTGTGTATTTCCCCCCAGCTTTTTATTATTTATTTTTTCATTCAGCTCTGGAGTTGAACGTTGCAGCACTTTGTATACTTCATTAAATGTTACAAATGACTCTGTAGGTTGATCTTTGTTTTTCTCCCCCCCTAAGGATACTTGATTTTACACAATAGCAGATCATAATCTAAACCAATCCATTCAAAATTTGACAAAACATGTATTTATTTAAAGCTTTATTCAGTGAGATTTGGTAATAAAATTCATATAGGCATATTAAGAGAAACATCCTGAGAA
Source organism: Sebastes umbrosus (assembly GCF_015220745.1). NCBI lineage: Eukaryota > Metazoa > Chordata > Actinopteri > Perciformes > Sebastidae > Sebastes > Sebastes umbrosus. Next base: position 9,667,814 of record NC_051282.1, on the reverse strand, counting down.
ACCTTCAGTGTACAAAAGTAGCCCCAATTATAACATCTATTATTAAGACATTGGGATCTGGGAATGTTAGGAATGAAACTGAAAATTACATCCCAAAATGAGTTGCATTTGTTCTCCCACCCCAAAGCATCTACAATACAAAAATCATACAGCACAAATACATCAAAATGCGTAGCTCTGATTGAATCCTGCCATATCTCAGATAGGTGCATGAAACTGAGTGAAGCGGTCCCTTTGTTCAGTGGCACAAAACATCTACACTCCTTGCATAAATGTGTGGAAATGGCTATTAATGTAGCATCCATACTCAACTCATCAGCAGCCAATTTCTCGTGTAAACCTCATTCTAAGCAGATGTAAGATTTATATGGCAAGCCAGGTCTTGCAGTGATATACAACAACTGATTGCTGCAAATGAAATAACGCAACATAGATGATGAAATTTTTGCTTGACGGGACCTTGAAAGTCAAGAAACCACTTAAAATGAGAAGTGCAACATATTTCACACAAACGTGTTCAGTAAACTACTTGGAGGGGGCAAAACCCACACGATCGGCGGCCCTGTCGAACACAGTGTAGTACCTGCCGATGAATACGTCCCCCAGGATCCACAGGGGCCCGGCCGGAGGCGGGATATCCATGGCCATGAAGCCCGAGATACAGATTGTTGTGCCCAGCTGAGTCTCCTGCGTCAAATTGGAGAAAGTCATTTCAAAGAAAAGCGAATATTTTTCAGTCTTGCCCAAAACAAAAGACAGGATTTTGTCTCCCATTGTATCAAGATAGACTTGAAAAAAATTTCAAAAACGGTTGGATAAACAGTTGAAATAGTTAGTTAAAAGTGATGGATAAACAGTTGAAATAGCTATACAGATTGTTGCAACAGCAACAAAGCTCTTGCCTCAGGCTTAGCCATGGGGAGAGGTGGCTAACATCAACTGTCCTACCTCAAATTAAGTCAGTCGGCTTAATTAGACAACATTCTAGGGCCAGCCCAAGGCTAGTCTTAAACTAAGTTTATGAAATTGGCCCCAGGATGACATCTGTGGACGTGACCACAATAAATGACATCGCCCATGTTGTTCATCAATTAAAAGGACATGCCGCACAGTGCGATGGTGTGACGCACTGATGTGTTTTATAGTACAATAACAATGGAGCTCTATGGCACAGAGGAATAAGCTACATTAGGCTTTCACTACACAACACACACTTGTTTTAAAAGGATCAATGCACTGTCGGTTTTGTACTTTCATGGGATTTGTTGAGGAGAAAGAAAATATAATATATCCCCAGACTTATCCTTTACAAAAGGTAGGGTTTATTGCAAGGCGATTGCATTGTATTCTGGATATATATTACCATCATTATCTTCTAATAACCTGTATGTGTACGTTTATTGACCGTGAGGAAAAAGTACACTCGACCTTTTAATTAGTTTAAACAAGTGGCAAGGACAAAATTAAAGTGGATGCCATCCATCTGACATGAGAGTATCTACCTTCATGATATAATCCTCTCCGGTCAGGTTAAGCATCTTCCCTCCAATGTTGAAGGAGATGACGGGGAGAGATGGGATCTTCTTACAGTCGATCCAGTACTAGGAAAGAGGGAGAGGAGAGGGTACAGAAACCAAAGTGAGCGATTGCTCCAGTGAAGGTTTTAAAAGTTACATCTGAGATACAAGAGTGCGACTAAGGCATCATTTGCCAAATAGCTGTGTGTTTCACGTGCGTCAGACAGTTCTACCTCTCCCATTAGCAGCGGCAGTGCTCCGATGGCTTTGTGCAGCGCTCTGATTTCTTCCACGGAACCGACAATTAGGGATGTTCCCGTGTCGACAATAGCCTGGCAACCGGCTTTGCAGAGAGTCAGCTGGTTGCCGACTTCAACTCTGCAGGGCAGGGTGGAGAGGGAGCAGCAGCAGGGCGGGGCAGAGGGACAAGAGGTTCATCAGTTCATTTCCAACATCTGCTGAGAAATTTGTTGTCATGCTACTGTAATGGAGACTCATTTAAACTATATTAGGATTTTACACTATCCAAAAGAACCACTTTTTAATTGAGAAATGACCTTTTCATGCACGCACCTGCTTCATGACTATGCTGGTAATTTATTAGACATTAAGGTATGTATGATTTCCGCATTGTCGTAGTTCACACTTGGCATGCTTTATGTGAGGAGTAGGGTTTGGTAATATGTCGATATTATATCGATACCGTGCTATGAGACCAGATATCGTCTTAGATTTTGGATATCGTAATATGGCATAAGTATCTTTTCCTGGTTTTAAAGGCTGCATTACAGTAAAGTGATGTCATTTTCTGAACTTACCAGACTGTTTCAGCTGTTCTATCATTTGCTTTTACCCACTTAGTCGTTATGTCTACATCATTTATGATTATTTATCAAAAATCTCATTGTGTAAATATTTTATGAAAGCACCAATAATCAAACCTACAATATCGATAGAGGTATTAGGTCATAAATATTGTGATATTTGATATTCTCCATATCGCCCAGCCCTAGTGAGGAGGCTCTGGGTGACCGGAGGTTAAGATAAGATGGAGGACTATGTGGATGTTTCGACTACCATGAGAAACATGGATGAGAAATTGTTTTGCCCCCCCACCCCGTTGTGTGATCACACGCGATTCTGTATGACGTGGGATAAACTGTATAAAGCTGAGTGAATGTAATGTTTCCGTTTTTGGTAGGACTGTGTCCATGCATACATGCTGTACTAAGATCTTCAGACGACGTCATATTTGTGTTGTTATAAACAAATATTCACATAAGGACAACTGAGGCTCATCGAGTTAGTTCCTATTATTCAAAATGAAGACTGACCAGAAGTACAAGTGTTCCACATCCGTGAGAATACTTCTTTCCCCAAGTATACCAAAAGTGAGAATTGTGTCGATGAAAAACGCAGAACTGAAAGTGTGCCGACCTCGACGACGCTATTACGGTTCCTTGTAACAATGAAGCCACACGTGATTCTTTCTCACCCGCTCATCTTGATCTGCCAGTAGGCCTTCCGTGTGACATTGACATAGTGCAGGTCTCCGGTGTAGTGCTCGGGGTCTGTCCCACCCAGCACCAGCTCCCCTCCTAACGCTGCTTTTTTGTCTCTAAGAGACAGGGTGGACAGAAGCATGACTTAATATGTTAACAATACAACACCAAAAATGTGTCAACTCCTTTCACAGCTGTGAAAACCCCCACAGTTGTTGAATTAACAACTGGCAGTGGCAGTGAAACAGTTTAATTCATGCCCGTTCCTCCATGCTTCTGTCAGACACCAACCTGCTGATGTAGAAAGAGAAAATGTTCTCGGGCAGCAGCTTGGCAGCCATGGCTGTGTCAAACACCGGGGTGACACTGGCGACTGATATGGAGGGGTAGGCCATGCCCAGGACGCCATCGAACCGTGCCACTGCAAATGTGATGCCAGGCTGCTTCACCGCTTCGCCAAACTGCTGGGCAGGAACAGGCAGACCTGCAATCTGCGAGCAGGAGAGAGAGAGAGAGAGAGACGTCAAATACGAAGGGGAAAAAAAATCCCAAGTCTTTTAATGAAATGATAGGAATGGTGTGACCACCAGAATTGAGGAATGCAGTTAAACAGAAGGAGCTATGTGAGTGAGCGAGGGAATGTGATGTGAGGGAGCGTTTCTCAAACTCACAGAGACGGTGTCTCCGCTGATGTAGCCGGACAAGCTGCCTCTGCCGTACCGGATGGAGAACTCTGTGCCATTCTTCACGAATGTGCTCGACTTCTTAGAGTTGTAACGATGATGAATCCCTAATGAGAGAGGACAGTCGGTCAAAATGAGGATGTACAGATTTCATGGATTTAGGAAACAGAAGGTCAGTGATAATAGTGAACAACATTAACAGTTTAAAACAGAGCCAGCAGGGTGGTACAGGCCCCCCCCTTGAATCTAATTGTCATCAATGGTGCCCCCCTTACATGAATCAGAATGTGATAGATCGTTGGCTTGTTAGTATGAGAATCTTTTTATGAAGTGACTGTTAACATGTATTGTTGGAAAGTAGAAGGACAACAAAGAGATGCAAAACAACGACAAGGAGAGGCAAAACGACACGGAGAGGCAAAACAACGACAAGGAGAGGCTAAACTACGACACGGAGAGGCAAAACTACGACAAGGAGAGGGAAAACTACGACACGGAGAGGCAAAACAACGACAAGGAGAGGCAAAACTACAACACGGAGAGGCAAAACAATGACAAGGAGAGGCAAAACTATGACACGGAGAGGCAAAACAACGACACGGAGAGGCAAGACAACGACAAAGAGAGGCAAAACTACGACACGGAGAGGCAAAACTACGACACGGAGAGGCAAAACTACGACAAGGAGAGGCAAAACTACGACACGGAGAGGCAAAACAACGACACGGAGAGGCAAAACAACGACAAGGAGAGGCAAAACTACGACAAGGAGAGGCAAAACTACGACAAAGAGACACAAAACAACTACAAAGAAACAAAGCAACTACAAAGAGACAAAAAACTACAACATTGAGATGCAAAACGATGAAGAAAAGATGTGGTTGTTTTGTGTCTTTCAGTCTGTGGGTCTTGTTCCTATGTAGGAGAGGTGGGGGCCTTTTACATGTTTATGTTCAGGGGCCAATTGTCTCATAAAGTCCATGTCTGTGGGCTATTTGGAGTTACAAATAGCAGCTATTTATTAAAATATTCAAATGTTTAAAGTTGTGTATTTGACATTCATTTATTTCACTGAATAAACTAATAATAATGTAGTTTTTTATTATCATCAAGAATTAAGGCTTTAAATTTGAGTCTTAACACATTTTTACTCATGTCCTAAATGTGCCTCCCTTCTTTGAATTGGTGCCCCAGCCCTGCCCCCCTATTCAAATGTTTCTTTACCCACCACTGAACAGAGCTGATGGTAGATTAAAGTGATTTCCTGTCAATGAATGTCAGCCATGTGACAACTTGTCTTTCATATTGTTAAAAGACAGTTTGGCCAAAAGGTCAGGTTTGGGTTTCACATCCTTTTTTTAATAGGACACAGGGACGCTCCTTTGTGTAACGTTTTGTCTTTTGAACTTCTGTCCTACTTACAATGTACTGTCCATTGTAATGTACTGTGATTACATTTATGCCAGAATGCTGACATGTAAAGTCAAGTTAGACATACATTCCTGTAGATAAGTATCACTAAATAGTTAACGGGAATGACACTCAAGTAGTCTAAACAGCCACGAGATACAGCTAAAAATTGTTGCAGCTAAATGTGTGATATTTTAGTCACTTCTGGAAGGTAAATACAGCAAGCGTCTTCCAGGAAGTAGCCAACAGAAACACATATAGAGCGTGATGAATGAGTCAGTTCCCCACAACTCACAGCAGGCCACATCAAAGAAAGAGCAGTGAATGGAGGGAACCCAGAGGTTGGAGGAGCCGGTGTCAAACAGCACAGTGAAGTCCTGTGGAGGGGTGCCGATGCTGATCATCCCATAGTACTGGGCCTGAGGAGACAATAGATATAGAACACAGATCTGTTGTGAAACCACCACTACATCTGCATCAGGAGAAAGATTAAGTGTGGACATTCTTTCACAGAAACCCTTTGACTAAAAGCTTGCACAGGTGTTAACTAATAACCCACGATAACGTGGGTGCACAAGTCTAATATTTACGTCATCATTCTCTCCTGTTTCACACTGGCAATACTGCCCTTACCAAATACAAGTTTATTCAAGTGTGCTTTTAGTATACTTATTTTAAACTTAAAATAAGAGTGTATACTTTCAGTTAACTTTTTATGTACTAGAAATACTGAGATATACTTAAGTATACTTACCTTATACAGTCAAGTATACAGAAAAGTCTAAGTATACTTGGATTATACTGACAGGTATTCAGTAAAGTCTAAGTATACTTGGCTTATACTGACAAGTATTCAGTAATGTCTAAGTATACTTGGCTTACTTGTATTTAAAAAGTGGGCTACAAGTCTATACAAGTATAAAAACGATTAAACTTGAGAGTACTTTAAAGTGTACTCTCATAAACTAAAAAGTGGGCAAGTATACCTATTCATTTGTAGTATATTTCTTAGTATAGTTGCAATACAAAATACAACTTAGATGTAAACTAGTTGTGTACTCAAAGTTTAATGTTCTTACACTTGAAGTACACTTAAAAGTATACATTTAAAAACTAAGAAGTATTGAATTAGTACACTTAAAAGTATACCACTAGTACATTGATATTAGTATACTACATAAAGTATACTTCGGGGGAAATATACCATAACTATACTTTGACACAGTGCTTAACTCTTGGATTATGTGCGATGGACATCAAGGGGAGAGGATGACGTAATTGTCATTGTGGGTTCAGCTGCTAATTGAAGTATATATCCTGTAGTTAGTATACATACATCCATGAAGTTGGTCAGCCTCTCTATGGGCACTTTGGGGGAGGGAGAGTAGTCCGGTGCTCCGGTGCTCTTCGCTAAAGCCCGGAGCTCCTCCAGAGACATCCCATTGTCGCTCATCAGGCGGCGCAGACTCCTGGTCTTATAAAGGGGAACTCTGCAATGATGAAAGGTGTTATTACTTCATCACATGTCACGGGAACAACCATGCGTGAAAGACTGTTTCCTGCTTCGGAGCGCGTCTACTTTCATGCATAACTGTTACTAGCTATATGCAGCCTGAACATCATTCTAAGTGCATCGGTGTAGTCAATGCGGGTTAAGTAACATTAATTGGAAACACGTGCGGCTACCATGACAAAAAAAGGAAGTTAACACACACGCGCGCGCGCATACATTGACCTGCATTCAACTTGTTGTCTAAATGCTATGAAGTGCACATTTTTGTTGCCAAAACATGAGCTAATAAAGAGTATTTACCTGAATATGGCGACGCTTTGCGTTATCAGCAGCGCCCCGAGGATACAAAGCACCTCCAGCCGTGTCATCGTGTCTGTCCTGGTCAGAAATAATAACACACACTGAAGAGTTGTTTCCGATACTAACGAGCGCTCAACAACACACACAACTGACGCAGAAGAACGCTGGATGTGTGAAAGTGCTTCGGCAATGTCCGGGTTTACTCGGCTTTCTCCGTTATGTAGGCGCGGTGATTGGAGGAGAATAAATCAGTAACACGTTCTGATTGGTCGGAGAGGATTGTCCATCATACCGCATTACAAACCGGTGTACAGACAGGGTCACGAGTTGTTGAGACCTGTGATAGGGCACATACTAGCACATTGTGTTCAAACCAGCTGAGAAACAGTTTCACATAATAGAAAACATTTTTACTGAATACCTTTCTCCCATATAATCTATAACCCTAACCACACAGACTGAAGTTTAAAGATAAGTTAGTTCAGTAACCATACAAAAGTCAGTATGCTTTTGGCCTCGGTTTAATCAGATCTTGCACTTTTGGTACTTGCATTTGGAAAGCCTAATGACTGACGATATCACCCCGCCTAATCAAATTAAAGAGGTACTCCAGTGGTTTTATTTTGCATTCCATTACATGTGCTGTGGGAGAAACATCCATCCATCCATCCTGTTGGAGACTTAATGTAGGTTTTTGTTTGTTTTACTTTTATCTTTGGATGACACAATTACAGTTTTTCTCAATTGTTTACACACAAATACTGGTACTTGACACACAATGACCACAACATGTAACTCATGCACCAACCCCCTGAACCAATTCTGCTAAACTACAAGCGCAATTCCTGCTTTGCACTCAAATTGCAGTTCTAAAACACACTTTTTTCAAAACACTACACACAATTCTCTGCATTTGGCACAATTTTCATGAAGAAAATCTCGTTTTCACAAGGAACACACTGTCATTCAAAATTCTAAAGTCAATTGCCCTACTATGCACACTGACTCATCACATGGGCAAACACCTGTCACACAGTGTTACAATTAGCAATCAGAGCTTTAGCATAAAAGGGCAAACATTGCTTGTGATGAGGATGAGGTGCTGTGGCCAGACCGAAACAGAAGAGAGGATGCAGCATAGTTTTTTTTTCGTTTTTTTTTACTGTAACTGTATACAGTAAATTCCTCTGTTGTTTTGTATGTAGACCACTGTATGTGCAACTTTGTGTTGGTTGGGATGTTCACTGTGTACATTGTTTTTGTGGGGAAAATAAAATATATTTGTTACCGTGTATTTGTGTGTTCTGAGTATAAAAACAATATTCTAAAATATTTTACAACACACTTATGTATGTACTGTCTGTAGTAAGTGTAACACTGAACAAAAAAAAGGCCTAAGTCATTATGATGAATGGAGAAGAAGTGTTTTCCATTCATCATAGTGTTTTACATTGAGCACATCAGTGTTCAACTGGTTCTTATAAATGTCTATTCATATGATGGTTTGTGTGTGTCATTTGAAAACAAAATACCATTTTGAGAAGAAATAACATTGTTTTGAATGTAAAGTTTCATTTTGCAGGAGAATTGAGGGGTTTTGCCCATTGTGTGTGTGTTTTTTGATTTGTGTGTAGAGTTCTGAGAGTATGAGGCATGCTTTCAGAAAATGTGTGTAAACAATCGAGAAAAACTGTAATATATTCCTGCAGTTCCAGCACTGACCACAGGGTGTAACATGGACATGAAAGTGCATATAGGTAAGCTCTCCTGATTAGGATCGGGGGGGTGTGAGACAGAGAGCCAAACAGTTTTTGACCGTGCCGAGCCGTGCCAGGTCGTGCCTTGCCATATGAACATTGTTGAATTAGATCCCGCTGAATGGAAAAGGGGAAGAACATGATGGGGAGATGTGAAAGTGTAAATAAATGTAACTGATATAACGTTACACAGCGCACTGGACATATATGAAACTAGAAAAACCTAAGAAATCCATCGGTACCTACTATGTCATACTAGCTTGTGCGATGGAGGCTAAATAATGCTCCAAACTTACGCAACATTTTGACGAGGAAAAACTGGCATGGCCATTTTCAAAGGGGGCCCTTGACCTCTGACCTCTAGATATGTGAATGTAAATGTGTTCTATGGGTACCCACAAGTCTCCCCTTTACAGACATGCCCACTTTATGATAATCACATGCAGTTTGGGGCAAGTCAAAGTCAAGTCAGCACACTGACACACTGACAGCTGTTGTTGTCTGTTGGGCTGCAGTTTGCCATGTTATGATTTGAGCATATTTTTTATACTAAATTTAGTACCTGTGAGGGTTTCTGGACAATATTTGTAATTTATTTGTGTTGTTAATTGATTTCCAATAATACATATTGACATACATTTGCATAAAGCAGCATATTTGCCCACTCCCATGTTGATAAGAGTATTACATACTTGACAAAACTGCCTTTAAGGAACATTTTGAACAGATGATTAATCATGGACAATCATATGATTAATCGTGATAAAACATTTTAACCAATTGACAGCCCTAATATATATATATATTGTAGACGATGTTAACATTGTAGAGCAGTGGTTCCCAACCTGAGCCAAATATCACAGGGTGTGCCCAAGGATTTGTCTGCTCTGAGGTCAAAATTAGATTTGCAGATGTAAAACTAAAATCATAATCGTATATCTATGAAATAAGCTTCAGAACAGAGTTGTACTCCCCGTGACGAGTAGACTGATCTTGATGTTTAAAATCTTTTGAGCGTTCCTTTAAAGGAATGGTTCAACATTTTGGAAAATACACTTATTCGCCTTCTTGCTGAGAGTTGCATGAGAAGATTGATACCGTATCATTCAAAAGTCGCTATCTCAGGTACTCGGTAGTAACCCACACTTATGAAGAACAAGAGTCTTATATACAAACCACAGCAAATACCAATTCAAGATGAGTCATCCAAGCCACCATTCAACAATCCTGAGCTCTCTGACAACAAAACGCTGAAGCATTCCTAGACATGATCACAGAACAGGCACTCCCTTGGCCTGTTGAACGAGTTTTAGATGAGGTCTCCAACACAGGAAACACCTACACTTGGACATAAAGATTTATGTATGAACAAAAACATCAACAATCACACTCACACACACCCTCCATCATCATGAATCAGACTTGGGGCTGTTGACAATAAGAAAAGCCGGTCCCCCACAAGGTAAACCTTTAAACATCAGGGTGAAGACTTGGAGATTGGTTGAGGTTAGGGTTAGTTTAGAGTTAGAGGGTGGTGTTTGGCATGTAGTGGTGATGGTTATCGTGAGGGTTTGTTTAGAATTATGGGAGGTGTTTGGTATGGTGATGGTTCGGGTTAGGGTAAGCCTCCCAAGAATGAATGTAAGTCAATGCAATATCCTCATACCTGACTACGAGTTTGTCGAAATGACAGCGTTGGCATATTTACAGTCTACTTTCCACTTGTAATTTACTGTATTTAATTGTTGTACTTTTGCAAAAAAGAGGAACCACCCACACAGTCTTCCTCTGTTGTGACGTTGCAGGGAATTCACACCTGAGTGTGAGTAGGACTAACTACTCGGACCGGACGACAGAGAAAGAGGCATTAATGGCATCTGTGTCCTGACAAGAGTAAAGGCATGTAAGGATACACATGGGAGATTTCTTACACTGGATCCATAACCAAAGGATTAAACGGAATAGTGAAGTAAAGACGACTGATAACGTGGATAAAAGTGGAACATGATGGTAAGAATCAGCTCTTTCTGTTGTATATAAATAGTCAAATATATGAGAGAGTTGGGCTTAAGGGATACAGACTTTTACTCTTCTTCTAACCTACAAGGGTGTACCTGGTTTCACCTTGTTTCTACCTCCACCCTCATTCAGAGATTAAGAAACATACCGGGGTGATGCCTCACATGTGAGTTGCATGCAGTGGTGAAATGTTAAACAAGTATATTTACTCAAGTACTGTACTTAACTATACAATTTTGAGGTACTTTATTTCAGTATTTCCAACTACTCCACTATATTTCGGAATGCAATATTATACCTTTTACTCCACTGTAAGAACGGCTTATTTGACAATATTAGTTACTTTTCAGGTTTAGATTATTCATACAAAATATATATATAATACATCATTTATATTATTATGGATTAAGCTACCTGGCAGTGAATAAACTAATTTAAATAAGCACCACCCACCTTTACCAGCGGCAACATTAACCCACTAATTAACAGTGATTACTGCACCACTAATTATTATTCTACGGCAGAAAAAAATGGATCAATATCACTTTATAACGTGAAAAGTTTGTTGTTAAAACAAGATGTTTTTCCACGTTATTACAGCCGACAAACTTATCACGTTATAGCAAGAAACTTTTTCGTTATAACAAAATACTATTTATGTTGTTATATCGTGAAACTTTTCATGTTAAAACGTGATAACTTATTGTTATAACATAAAACGTTACACATTTTAACATGATCATCACTTATATTGCTATAAAGTGAAATGTTTCGCATTTTAACGATATAAGGGATGATAATCACGTTATAACGTGATAACATAGTATATTGTTATAGCATGACATTTTTTATGTTTTAACAATATAAGTGATGATCACGTTATAACATAAAATGTTTTATGTTTTAACAATTAGTTATCATTTTTTAACATGAAAAGTTGAATGTTATAACCAGATAAATACTATATTGTTAAACAGAGAAAAGATAAAGAAAGGTTTCATGTTATAAAGTGATAAGTTTGTATATCGTAATAACATGAAAATATATTGTTATAATGTGAATAACATCTTGTTATAACTATAACATCTAACATAACATATACCACCAATTCACTGAATAAATTACTATAACTTATTGGTCATTATATCTGGAGCTCTGTACATTAATAAGTTACACAGTCAATTAGCTAGTATGAATTTGTCCCAAGCAGTGAAACACAAGCTCGAACTAAAACAGCAGCAAACCTTGTAGAATCAGAGCACCTATGAGACAATGTGGGAGTCCAGCTAAACATATCAAACCAGTGATATGAACTTGTGAATACAGCAGCGCATGGTGGTGCGTTTAAAATGCTTAAATGTCTTGCTATAGTCCCGCTGCTCAAACAACTATCCAACTATTGTACTGATAAGAGCAGACTGCAACACAAAAGCAGATTTGTTATAATACACCATTTGTCTCTGATGAAATATGTAGAAGACAACACTGAGAAGCACTAATTACACTGCAGGTGGAATTACCAGTGTTGCCTGTGCGCGCTTTCCAGCAAACCCTCCCATCAGGAATGCTATTGCTTTTGTAAACAATGCTGATCTCAGCTCAGCTGGTTTCGCACGCAAATTCCGTAAAATGCATTGCAGTCATATTTTTCTCTTTGGCTGGTAGACAGTGCTTGTATCTATTCACATCATTGAATGTCACAGTACTAATTAACTTCTCTGCCAACAGTTAATCGGAAAAAAATTGATTTACATATTTATGTACTGTTCCAGTAAGTCCTGACAGTATGACAGTGATCCAACATACACACCTGTGTGTCTCCGGTACTGTGACATGTCAAAATGCCCGGTGTTTTAAAAAAATGCCCATTTGGTTATTTTTTTTCAGCATTAAACATTATTCACAAATTATGAACATTGGTCTCCCGCTATGGCAACCAAGACTGGATTAGTAACCGGGCAAAGCGGGCCCTGATGCCCCATGGTCGATTTGCGTCAACTGATTTGTGGTCATTTAATTAATTTAAAAATGACTGGGAACACGCAGCACTAAAGCACAACATCAACTGACATGGTGAGGGCCTTTTGGTGGTTCCTGATTATTTTGAGGCCATGTCTTGAAGAGGACCCCTGTGTCAAAATCTAGTTCTTCATTATTTCAGTGTTATGCTCATATTGTGCATATTACTAAATAAATTTGTTTTTAAATAAAATTATCACACAGTACACCTGGGGTCAGGCATGGAAATACCATAAACAATATAATGGTGGGGTTAATTAGGGCTGTCCTTGACCAAAGAAATTTGAAATCAACTAACCCTCAGACGATTTTGTCGACTAATCGATCGAGTTGATTTAACCGACAGATCTGTAAAACTGAGTTTCTCCACAAAGAATCACACAAAAGCACCACTTTAAATCTTGTGTTTACCAGAGATGTGCTCATAAGCTTCTTGGAAATAAGTAATTCAGCGTGAAAAAGGATAAAAAATGACTAATCGACTACAGAAATCTTAATCGACTAAGACCAAAACTACCTAGGGTTAATAGAGGCCGAGCAGCTCATTGCACCAAGAAACCTTACAGATTAATCCGTCCACGATGTTTACAACTGCTGATTATCATGATCAGAATTAAATTACGGATATATGTGGTAATCATTTACTCAAGGTTTACAGGACCTGTACAGTCAATTAGACAAGAAACACGGTTCTTCCCTGTTAGACAACAAGAACAGTTTTTATGTAATCATATACAAAGAGAAGGACAACAGCAATACAGTGCATGTGTAGTCATTTTAAACCAATGACTGGTTGTTTGGCAGCCTTTGCTCTTATCTTAATAGCTCTAATATTAGACTTTCTGTCACTATTAAACCCCTAGATGAAGTCCACCATCGCCAGCTCCTGGGACGTCTCAGAGTCGGTGTACGAAGAACTGGATGCACTAATGGTAAACACAAGTTCCTGCTAACTGTTCTCCATCCGAATGCATGAATTGCTGAATGGTTTTTGGTGTGTCTGCCGGTAATTTTCATGTTATCACATTGTTTCATCTTTCACCCTATTCGGCTGTTATCAGGCTTCATTAACTATGCGTTATCGGTCGCTATAAGCTCCATAGATGTGGGTCAACAGGGGCCTACTACACCTACTACGTTATAAAAGTGAATGCGAAACTTAAAAGCAACACATTCTAACACGTTATAAAACGTACTTAACTTACACTACCATGTAAATAGATGATAAAACCCACTATTGGATGTAGTAGGCCCCTATTGACCCACATCTATGATGCTTTAGCCTGACAACAGTCTAATCTGCATCTTTAGAGGAACCAGAGACATTCAGAGTGCTGTAAAAATAGAAATCCTAGGACTTGAGATTGAACTTCTTGGTATAGACTTGATGATTTTCTTTTAAACACTATTGTGGTTATTGAGCTATGTTCTCATGCATTACTAGAAATATTGATTCACTTATGTTTTTGTTTTTTTGTCAGCCTGATGTCACAGATGGAAGCCAGTCAGAGGTTAAAGTCAGGCCTGTACCTCGTCCCAGGTCGAAAATACAACCAAAGTCCCAGTATAACAACAACAATAGCACTGTTGACCCTGCAGACATGACTAGCAATACAACCAATGTAGTGGTAAGTCGGGATATTGTCTCTAAGATTAACTCACGATAGCGCTTATTAATTAGCATGCATTAATTTTTTTTCATTGTCATTCTGTCATCAGAGTTCCCAACTCGGTGGATATCCTGCAGACTATAAGACGCCTCGCCCTGTTCGCTCTCCTCCCAGACCACCACTGTATTCACACAAATATTTGATCTCCAGTAAACCCACAGTCGACGGAGGCAATCACTATGTGACTTCAATTTCTGAGCCAAATGTGAAGGTATATGATATTTTAAACAAAGTAACAAGCTGTTTCTCCTAACGGATAGACGTGAGAGTGGTATCGATCTTCTTGTCCGACTCTGCAAGAAAGCAAATAAGCACCTTTCTCAAAATGTTGAACTATTCCTTTAAAATTTTGCTCATATTATAATGTTTTTAGTAACATAAATACTTTTTTAAATAATGACTTTTAGGATAAAAAATGTATCCAAAATTAATTTTCAAACCCTTGATATTTAGGCTACCATTTTTGTTTTTCCAAGTGTGTTGTGATTCACTAATGGTCTTTTCACACTGCATATTTGCTAAGAGTTGACCCAAGGATAACCTTTAGTAGCAGCTCCCTTAGTGCAGTGTGAAAAGCCCTTAAATGATACAAGGGGCAACTATAGCTTACTTGCTCCTTCTTAATTTCTCTGCTAGTCTCCAGCTGTCAGTACTGAGGAAGTAAACTCTCCTACACGGCCTGAACGCCCCCCACCTCCCTCCTCTTACAGGAGAGGTTCTACAATGAGGCTAAAACCTGAGGTAAGTGCTAACGTGTTTCACCTCATCCCAACCTTTCTGCAAAACACGTTAGACCTCTTTGAGACACATCTGAAAGGTTATTGACAGTCATTTCTAAGTTGTCCCAAAAATCCACTATTTTCTTGGATAGAACTGCACTGATGAGAGTCAACAATCCAGATGTTCCTACATCAGCTCCATGCAACAACCTCCAGTCCCACCAGCTGTCGCTAAAGAAGAGGTGACCCTCTGTGTGACTTCTTGTACAACGGTAAATTGCAGGCTAAAAGCTATGCATTATGAACTGGTTTAAAAATGTGAAATGTGTTTAATAATGTTTTGTTAATATTTCTTGGACAGAGCTGCACTGATGAGAGTCAGCAATCCTACATCAGCTCCATGCAACAACCTCCAGTCTCACCAGCCGTCTCAGAGGTGAACATCTTTGGGACTTATACGACGCATTTCAAGGTAAATTATCATTATGGACTCAGTGTTTTCTGTGAGTTGAGGGTATATAAATACATATTCAAACTCAACAATCAACAGCATGAAAGCTCAGCAACCTGCATAAAAACAAATGCTAGAATGCATTCAGTGTTTTGGTGTCATATAGGGTATAGGGTCATAATTTTTGGATTTGGGAGAGAGTTGTTTATTTTACTGATATTTTTTGGACTGTCTTAGATCATAGGAATAACATGTATGAATTTTGAAAATGGGTGTAGATCCCCTTTAATAATGTTTTTTTTTCTGTCTCGTTAATATTTTCTTGGATAGAGCGCCACAAATGAGAGTCAGCAATCCAAATGCTCTATTCAACAACCTCCAGTCTCACCAGCTGTCGCTAAAGAAGAGGTGACCTTCTGCGGGACTTCTAGTACAACGGCTGACAGTACTGAGGGAGTACACTCTCCTACACGACCTGAACGCCCCCCTCTTCCCTCCAAGAGATGTTCTACAATGAGCATAAAACCTGAGGTAAGGGCTAACGTGTTTTACCTCATCAACCTTTCTGCATCACGTTAGACTTCTTTGAGACACATCTACAGGTGATTGACAGCCATTTCTGAGTCCCGACTTTATATGTGTGTGTGCATATCTATATAGCTAGATGTTGACAGAACAAAAGCTCAACTGTTCCTGATTTAAAAAATATGTAAATAATAAATTGTCTTGTTAATGTTTTCTGGGATAGAGCGGCACTGATGAGGGTCAGCAATCCAAATGCTCTATGCAACAACCGGCCGTCTCACCAGCTGTCGCTAAAGAAGAGCTGACCCGCTGACTTCTTGTGCAACGATAAATTCCAAGCTCAAAGTTATGCATAGAGTGCTGCAGGATTGAGTCCTAAAACCCGGAAATGAGTTAGCATTTTAGCACTTCCGGTTCCCTCGTCTGGAAGTCAATGGGTTTTTTCAATGGGTTTTTAGTTAGATGCATGAAATAAGATCTGTGGTTAACACAAGCTTAAGAGATTTTAACGTGTTATCTTAGACCATACGAATAACATGTATGAATTTTGAAAAATGGGCGTAGTTCCCCTTTAATAATGTTTTTTTTTTCTGTCTTGTTAATATTTTCTTGGATAGAGCGGCACTGATGAGATTCAGGAATCCAAATGCTCTATTCAACAACCTCCAGTCTCACCAGCTGTTGCTAAAGAGGTGAACATCTGCAGGACTTTTGGGACAGTAAATTGCAAGGTAAAAGTTATTATTATGGACTCAGTGTTTTCTGTGAGTTAAGGGTAATAAATAAAGATTCCAACTCAACAATCAACAGCATGAAAGCTCAGCAACCTGTATGAAAAGAACTGTTGGAATGCATTCAGTGTTTTGGTCGTATTCAACTGCGTTATGCAACCACAAAGTGAATGTCTTTGATTTTCAGGTACCAGACACACCTGAACTTCTGCCTCGACACGGGCAGTCATCTCCAAAGGTATGAGAGCCACTGCAGATTATAGGTGATGAATAATGCTTGGACAGGTGTCAAAACAGCAACAAAAGATGCTGAAAGACATGGGTTTGTCATGCTGTCATGGAAAATCATATGGCTTCACTATTTGTTCAATCAGTCAGTGTGTGGAATGTTGATTTTGGTAGGGCCGGCCCAAGTGCTGTTTGGGCTTATAACAGGAAGTGACACCTACCAAGTTGAGTCAACAACAACTAATTTGACTTGTAGAGAAATTGAGAAAATTAGTTGAAGATTTTCCTAGATCTTTAAAGGAACAGTGTGTAACATTTCAGGGGATATATTAGCAGAAATTGAATATAATATTCATAACTATGTTTTCATTAGTGTATAATCACCGGAAACTAAGAATCATTGTGTTTTCCTCAGCTTAGAATGAACCCTTCATATCTACATTTGAATGGTACGCCAGAAAAACATTTAGTATGTCCCAATACATACTGTAGTATGTCAAATGCAATATTCCAAAAATACCAGGATGTCCTACTACATCCGATCCCGATTTTGATTAATCGTTATTAAATATTTTAAACGATTGACAACCTAATTAAAAGCTTAATTTTCTTTGTCTATCACAGACTCTACCACCACCACCTTCATTCTCCCCGCCTCACCCACCTTCAAAGGGGGAGCCATTGGATACAGTGTACAGTGAGCTAGAGCACCGTCCCTACCTGGACGTTCTGCCAGAGGATATAGAGAAGATGGTAAGAGAGACAACGCACGCACGCACGCACACACACATAGACATAGACAATTGCATGCTTTATTTAAATTCTGATCCATTAATCTATGTCTGTTAAACACTAACAGAAGACACAAGAAGAGAGGCCAACATTACGCTACCAGAAACAAGAAGAGAGTCCAACAGTACGCTGCCGCACTTTCACTCTTCACCAGTCCACCGTGGAATCAGAGGTAGGCTCTTCTAAATAGTTCACGCCTCCACCTGCAAATAAACTGTGATTTAACACAAGTTCATTTTGTACTAAGTTTGAGATGGTTTTATGAATAAAATGTATTGTTTCTCTGCAAAAGATTTTATTTTTAAACACGGTTTTTATTGTGCTTTTAACGATTGAAACTCTCCACATGACTGGCCATTCAAAGTACAATAATTATACATTTGTGTCATAGAGACCTTTTCAAACTTGGCAACATAAATATTCTAAATGGCCCCATTTGTATTTCCTGTTGCAATGTTTGCTAATGCAGTAACTGACAGGAAGTAAAGTTGGACCAAAGTGGTTGCCCTAGCAACAGAATTGCAATGGAAAGGTCTATTGGTGCCTTCAAATGAAACTCGTGAGCTCGTATTTGGGAAGCCGTGTACACAATATGCTTGCCGTTCAAGTGGTTAAGTCGTGAGAACACGTTACTGTCGGCATCTAGAAGCCACAGAGGCTAACAATTTAGCAAGCTATTAAGTGGGTAAAATAATGCAGGAAATGCAAAGGCATAATGACAGAGGAGAAAGATGAGGCTGTTGGGAGTATCAATATTTTCCTCAGACATATTATATAATTCAGAAGAAAAACAATATACGACTAAAATTACAATATATGAAGTTATTATGCACCGAAAAATAAACCTCCATGGCCTCCGCTATTTCTGAAAACGTCAACAAACACGTCACAACTCGTGAACTTGTAGCTTTCAGAAAATTTCCACTTACGAGGTTGTGAATACCACAAGAGCCCCCCTCTTGTGGTCGTTCATGTGGACTCTTCTCGTGAACACAGCAAACACGACCCCATTTGAAGGCACCATATAATACAGATTCACAGTTTGCAGAAGAGTGTATTGTCTTACCAACAGAAAAAAATTTAATAAAAGCAATAGATATAAAAAAGATACTAATGATATGAATGAATGAATGAATGATACTAAATAAAAACCTGTTTTCCTCAGGACGTCATTGGGATGTTGAGATGGTTGCAAAGAGTGTCAAGTAAGTACAACATTTTGTTTTTTTAGATAGATATTGTGTCATTTTCTTGAAGACTAACGAAGCTTTAAACGCTTTTATATTGACTACCAATATTCAATGTATTCATTAAAAAAAAAAAAAGTAAAATAAATAAATAAATCAGTAACCATGTAAAAACTGACAGTGTCCTCAGTAACAAAGAGCGTGATCAAAGTGTACATTATCTAATCTATGTGCTGTCACTCCAACAGAAAATGATTTAATGGATCCGTCAGTGTATGGCCTCGGCATAGAGGAGGAACTCAGGTAACCAAAAAGACACTATCATATTAATACTTGTGCTCTAACAATGTCATTTTGGGGCCATAAGTTTTGTGTCACGATATTTCTAGAAATGTATTTATACTTTTTCAGAGGAAAAAAGGGCTTCAGAGTATACAAATTAGAAGTACAGTTTGGAACAGCTACAGTTTTCTGGTGAACAGTTCTAAACACCTAATCAAAACGTGGCCTTTTGCATAACAACTTGAATGTGACAATGAAAGTTACAGTAATTCCGAATAAATGTAACTAAATGAGCTGGATAAAGAAACTGATTTTTGTCACTTTCCCTATGTAGATCATTTAGTGAGAGAGCAATGAACGTGAGGAAGGCCCTGCGCCTCTACAACCTCCTCATGATGAAACGCAATGAGTGCCTGCGGAACGTCATCACAGAGTTCACCTCCATCTCCGACAGCCTGGACAAGTTGAAGAAGAAGGGCAAAACCATGGACATCGCTGGAGGCACCACGGGTGCTGTAGGAGGGGTGACTGCAGTCTTGGGTATCGCCTTCGCTCCTATGACCTTGGGTACCTCGCTGATCGCTACAGCTATTGGTGCTGGTATGGTGGCGTCCGCTGGGGGCATGAGCGTCCACACTGCTAAGGCCAACAAGAAGATCGTGAACAGGATGGCGGTTGAGAAACTTGTATACGAATATAAGGGAAATATTGTCGACCTGGAAAACTGTCTGAGTTTCATCCTCTCTGGGATGAATGAGCTTCGAATGCACGACATCGCCAGGTTACAGAGGGCAGGAGCCCATGCCGAGGTACTGAAGGTGGCACATCTGTCACGGTCTGTGTTTCAGAACACCATGAACAAGGATAGTAGGACTACTGTTGCACATATGGGGGGTGGGATGGCATCTGAGAGGCTGCTTCTGGCTTTTGTCAAGGATATGGATCAGTATTTTACAGAAAAGGACGGACTGAAGCTGAAGAAGTCCAATAAGAGCAGGTTTTCTGTCAGAGTTCGCCTGCTGGCTGAAAATCTGCAGTATGAACTATATAACCTGAATCACATGTGGGAAATGTTCGGGTGAATCAAAGCACTTTAGTGTTGATTTGTGTATGCATGTGTGTGTGTGTGTGTGTGTGTGTGTGTGTGTGAGAGAGAAAGAGATGTTTTGATCGGTGCAATTGAAGAATAAATCCCTTATTTACTACTTATATTTGAATAAACATTTTATTTTTTTAAATCCTAATGTGTGATTTATTAAAGCCAGTATTTAAGGAAAGTTCAAGATTGTAGTTCTACTACCATTCAATCAATTAATCAAACTTTATTTGCATAGAATCTTTCATACAGGTTAGTGCAGTTCAAAGTGCTTCACAGATAATTGACAAGCCGAACGTAAGATAGAACAGAAGAGTGAACCGTGAAAACAACAGAAAAGACAAAAACAATTCAACAATTTAACAATAAGATAATCTGAGACCAATGCACGCGAGACAATGAAACGATGAAATTGTAATAAAATAGAATTAAAAGTCATAATAACAGTAATATTAAAACAGTGTGAAGTAAAAACTGGTTTAATAAAATAACAATAAAATAAAACTCTACAACTTAAATACAATAAAATAGAATTAAATTATACAAATTAAATACAATAAAATAAGACATTAATAGAATAATAAAAAATATAATTTAATTATACAGGTTAATTACAATAAAATAGGTGATATTAAAATAATAAAATATAAATAAATTATACAAATTAAATACAATACAACAGGTGATATTAAAATAACAATAAAATATAAATACATTATAAAAATTAAATACAATAAAATAAGTGATTAATAAAATAACAATAAACTAGAATCAAATATACAAATTAAGTACAATAAAATAAGTGATTAATAAAATAGAATAAAATTATACACTTTACATACAATAAAATAGGTGATATTAAAATAATAAAATATAAATAAATTATACAAATTAAATACAATACAAATGATGATATTAAAATAACAATAAAATATAAATAAATTACACAAATTAAATACAATAAAATAAGTGATTAATAAAATAACAATAAAATAGAATAAAAGTATACACTTTACATACAATAAAATAGGTGGTATTAAAATAATAAAATATAAATAAATTATACAAATTAAATAAAATACAATAGATGATATTAAAATAACATTAAAATATAAATAAATTATACAAATTAAATACAATAAAATAAGTGATTAATAAAATAACAATAAAATAAAATCAAATTATACGAATTAAATACAATAAAATAAGTGATTAATAAAATAACAATAAAATAGAATAAAATTATACACTTTACATACAATAAAATAGGTGGTATTAAAATAATAAAATATAAATAAATTATACAAATTAAATAAAATACAATAGATGATATTAAAATAACATTAAAATATAAATAAATTATACAAATTAAATACAATAAAATAAGTGATTAATAAAATAACAATAAAATAAAATCAAATTATACGAATTAAATACAATAAAATAAGTGATTAATAAAATAACAATAAAATAGAATAAAATTATACACTTTACATACAATAAAATAGGTGATATTAAAATAATAAAATATAAATAAATTATACAAATTAAATAAAATACAATAGATGATATTAAAATAACATTAAAATATAAATAAATTATACGAATTAAATACAATAAAATAAGTGATTAATAAAATGACGATAAAATTATACACTTTAGATACAATAAAATCGGTGATTATTAAAATTACAATAACATATAATAAAACTCTGATAAATAAAACCGCAGAATTAATGGAAATCACTGTCATTATTAAAGTCAATACCAGCAGTACTAGAACAGTGATTACTTTGTTTTAGGGATGCCGGTAAAGTATGTCTGGAATGTGGCGGAGTGATAATGTGTGTTCACTGCGGAAGGATACCTCCAGTCCTCGCCTGAACTATATATATCAGCACCGCGCCACCACATTCGCCATTTTCCCTCCCGAGGAACAACAAACGAAGAGAAATACCACATTGACGAACAGCGCTCTATCAGGCCGAAATGGCAGTCTAAAAGTGTGCCGCTACCCAGCCGCCAACAAAACAGTGCATCCAACCAGTGCACTGACTCACTTCCAATTCAGAAACATGTTGTAAGTATTATATTTTTATAACATTTGGTCGATGAAAGCTAGTCCGGCCTACCGCGTCATCAGCAGCCTGAACGCACCACGAGCACTAAGTTTAGTGCTCGTGGTGCGTTCACACTAACACTAAGTTAGCTTGTCATTTACAATTAATTTGACTATTTAAATCCCGAATTGTTGTATATAATGACGTGGGGGGTATATTAAAATACACATGTAACTACTGAGATGACGTACCACGTGTCATTAATGTGAAATGCTACATTTTGAGACCATTTAAGACAATCTAATAGCCCAAAACTGCGTTGTTACGTGTGCAGGAATTATCAGTGTTATAATCTCGAGTGTCTACGTGGCAGCAAGAAAATGGTTCGTTTCCTCTTTTTTGGTCAAAATGGCGGCTTCGTGTAGGCGTGTTGAGAACAACAGTGAGGCTGTTTGACAGAGAAGGAGGATGACGTCAGTGACCCTGTGTAGAGACAGGCTGACGTCAGAGTCACAAGACTGGTAGCTGGGTGAGAGCATGTGATGTGCAGCAGGTGCATTGCAGTGATGGGGGCAGTGTTGCACCAAAAATGGGATTTGCCTTTTTGAGATAGATTCAGGATTCCTTTTATTTGTCATTTTTATTTCCACATAAAAACGAAATTGTGTTTCTTACATCCACCACTCTGAAATTCAGTGCAAAACAATTGGTGAAAACTATAAAGTAATTAGCCAGTAATTAAGAGCACTAATAAATAGTTAAAGTTTAGTTTATTGATCACATACACATTGACATGGCAGTGAGATTCTTTGTTCCTGTTTGTTACTCTCTCATCCCTGTATAATAGACTATCGGTCAATCAATTGAATAACAATAATGAAGTAAAATACAATCATCATTATAAACATATAACAGCAACAATAGCAATTTGTTCGATAAATATAAGATAGGGAATACATACACAATTATAAAATAAATAACAGAGAATATATACACACACCGTCACTCACACACACACTCCCCCAATACAGACATACATATGGAGCGCTTCACAGTAAATACATAGATATTTAAATAAACTAAAAATAGAATAGAATAAATAGTTACAATTTAAAAATAAAAGATATTATTAAAGGAACAGTCTCTTTAGTGCAGTTCACATTCTGATTGCTGTGGGAAAGAAGCTGTTTAGCAGCCAAGTAGTCCTTGATTTGATACTTCTGTATTTTCTCCGGACTGCATGAGATCAGAAACATTATTTTCATACTAACTATATTATTATTTACCCATAAAAATTCTTTAGTATTATTGACAGTTTAATCATCAAATGTTTTGATAGGCTTTATTAAGTATATATATATATATATATATATATATTAAGTATATTTCTACAATATTAATGTTCAGATTTTCAATTTTCGCCATATTTTTTTAAGGAATAAAATGTTGTATAAATCATTCTATGAATGATATGTGAACAAACCCGTCAGTTAAAAACTTCAGACTATAGATGGGAATGAAACTGGAGAGTTTGGTATATGAGTGCTACTTAAGTGGAGATTTCTGGCTCAAAGTCTGAGAAAAAACTCATTTAGAGAAAACAGCCTTTAAAGATATGTATTGTAAAATTTCATACATTTTGAAGACACTAGCCTACAGGTGAATAGATGAAAAATTAACTAGACACCACCATGAAGCTTCCCCTGTTTATTACCTACGTTAAGACAATTATTTTTTATTACAAGTTTTCTGAAATTGTATGTTTAAATATGCAAATGAGGCATTATGTAATGCTAACTTTAGGTGAATTTATGAGAAATCTACAGACGCAAATAGACAAAGTAGTTAAATAAACATCTAAATGTGTGTTTTGGATGTTTGCTTTCCACTAGTTCAACTGGTTAGCTGTAAAATAAGAAAGTTTGTTCCGGCTGGTGGGCGGTGCTTGGTATTTCCTCCATTTTACAGCTAAATGTGCCTTTTTGAGAACAGAAACATTATTTTCATACTAACTATATTATTATATACCCATAAAAATTCTTTAGTATTATTATACAGTTTAAATCATCAAATGTTTTGATAGGCTTTATTAATTAAAGTATATTTCCACAATATTTATTTTCAGATTTTCATCACAAATGTCTTCTTTCTTTCCCCCTATCCTCAGGTCCTTCGTGGAAACCCTCAGCACTGCTGCATCCGACAGCATAAAAGAGTTGGAGACTTTCCTCTCGTCGTCGCGCACCCCGTTCGTGACCAACAACAGCCACTATGACCATGATGATGACAAACTCACAGTTTGGCCTGGAAGACATGGAGGCCCTTCTCTGGGGTCCTTCCTCTCCCATGGCTGACGCCATCAGCTTCTTAACTTCACGTCCTGACCAAGAAGAACAACAGGAAGGAGGAGGACCCTCGTCGTTGGGCGACACTTCACCCGTGTCGCCTCTCACCTCCTCGTCGCTGTCCTCTTCCTCCTCTCCTCCTCCCTTTTACTCTCCTCCTCCCTCGCCGCCGGACGTCCTCCTCCAGGGGGACAAAGCTGGGATGGAGTCCGACATGCTCTCCCTCCCCTGGTTGGGCCATCCTAGTCAGCTGAGACCGACCGTCTCAGATGACAGCAAAGGTAACGGCAGTGTGAAATAATAAAAAAGCACCTTTTATTAAAATATTTGAAATACTTTTTGAGCACCATCTCTTAGTATAGACAACCAGTTTAACAGGGAAAGAACATCTCAATAATATACTGCTTCCTTTGCCTCTACAGAGGATATGTTCTGTGACCTGGACTGGATGGCTGAGAGGGTGGATCTGAACGAGTTTGACCTGGACTCTCTGATTGGCTCCTGCAGTCCTAGTGAAGAGCCCCCCAGCTGTCCAGCGGACCTCCTAGCCTCCCTGGATTGCCCCATGGAGCTCGACTCCCTCCCAATGCCCACTCTCTCAACCCCCGTGCTCTCCAGTCTTCCCTCTGCTTCTCTTCCAAGCATACCTCCACCGACCCCTCCCACTGTCTGCTCAGATCCGTCAGTCATTACAGTGGATGAGGCTGAGTCTTACATAGACGAACAGGATGTCCCTTGCCTCCCCCTGTGCGTCCCAGAGCCACAACACGAGCTGGAAATCAAATCCGAGCCCGCTTCTCCAGACCCGCCTTCCCCTCCCATGGTCGACTCTCCCTCCTCCCCAGCCTACACCCTGGACCTGGGCAGTGAAGTAGACGTCTCAGAGAGCGAGGTGAGTGAAGTAGACGTCTCAGAGAGGGAGGTGAAGCCAGTGGTCGTTTCTGTCGTCCCTCAGGTCCCGAGGATCGTGCTCACCCTTTCGCCGACCCGCATCGTCCTCGTGCTGGCTCCCAAAGATGAAATCGGGATCACCACCACCACTGTAACCACCACATCAGCGGTCGTTCATTCCTCCCCTCCTGCCTCCACTCCAACAAAGTCCTTCAGAAGCAGACCGTACCCCGAGCCCGCATATAAAGCCAGTCCACCGTCTCCCAGCGCCACCAGCTTCAAAGTCAAGTCCCAGCGGGGTGCAGATGGAGACGAACGGGCGACTTCGAAGCCACCAAAGGCGAAGAAGCTGAAGAAGATGGAGCAGAATAAGACGGCGGCCACACGTTACAGGCAGAAGAAGAAAACCGAGCAGGAATGCCTTCTTGAAGAGCACACACTGCTGGAGAGGAAGAACATGGAGCTGACGGAGAAGGCTGAATCCATGGCCAGGGAGATCGAGTACCTGAAAGAGCTGATGGACGAAGTCCGCCATGCCAGGACCAAAAAAGATCTCAGTGCTGACCCCTAGTGGTCGGACCTAACAATGACATATGTGTGTGTAATAGGAAGTGACAATTGAGAAAGTGGGCTCACCAGTTTTTATGTCTTTCATGCAAACAAGTATCTGTAAAGAATGTTTTGACCACACAACATGTCTTGGATCCACAATCCAGCAAAACTGATTTATTTTTTAATTATCTCACACTGGTATTAAATATAGAATACTTTTGTAATGTTTAGAGTAGTTACATGGAAACAGGTATTTTCCATTCAGTATATTATCTTGAGTGTTTTTTGTAATGTATGTAAATGTTTCCTACCTCTGGACCTCAGTTACCGGCCAGGTGGATGTATTTTAAAAATTGTGTATTATAGTATAACCGGATCATCTGTATTATGAATCTCTTAATAAAGAGTCTTAAAACTATTGGCAGGATTTGGTGTGATTCCTTCTGGGGGCATCGGTAATGTTTAGTGGGAGGATAGTGGTAGGCAAGCGAGGTTGAGGAAATATACAGTGTACATACTCATTTAAGTATATAAATGCCAGTTTTATATGGCATATGTATCTTAGTGTGGCCAGTCTGGAAGATCAAATCGCAGGTCAAGAGGTACACTGACTGCAGTGCAAGTGATCAGATCTGTACAGGTAATTAGTTTACATCAGTAAAGCACAAGTTTATGAGCAGTTTTTCAGTCGGTTCAGAATGTAACCTTGTCCCACACAAAGACAGTCTTTGTTCCTGGTCTGATAATACATCACAATGAGCCTGCAGATGTCCATCTGTGTGGAGCCTCTTACAAACTGGGAAGAGGATAATGGAGTCCGCCTGACCAGCAGCAGGCTGCAGACACATGGATCCAATCAACTGAAAGTCATGTGAGGTTAAAAATGCCATTTTTTAACCAGTTTCAGATTTTTAAAAAAAGTCTTCTTTTAGTGTGTTTTGTCCCTCTGCTGACCAAAAATCACCACCACTGCTAAAGAGTATAGTGCTTGTTTAAAGACTACATACGTATTTATCATAGGTGTCTGTGGTAGAATAGAACAGCGTG
Source organism: Sebastes umbrosus (assembly GCF_015220745.1). Classification (NCBI taxonomy): domain Eukaryota; kingdom Metazoa; phylum Chordata; class Actinopteri; order Perciformes; family Sebastidae; genus Sebastes; species Sebastes umbrosus. Next base: position 9,640,518 of record NC_051282.1, on the reverse strand, counting down.
TGAAATAAAGGGATAAAGAGAGTGCTGACCGAGGCACAGCTTGAATAATATTACCAACAAAAACTGTGTACGTTCAGCCTACAACTGGCCCTGGCTGTGCGCTGTGTAATTGGTCCAGGCTTTGGTCCAGATAGCTCAGGGACGATCTTTATCTGGAGGCACGCCAACGTCAAGATGGTGCAGAGCTACTTACAATAGGACAAACAATTCCTCCAGAAAAAAAAAACTTGGCTAACTCTGTAGATCTCTGTAAATGCCCTCATTTTTCAAGGGAAACATTTGGTTTCAGATGACCTAGTAATAATAATTCCAGCTTTAAGAATTGTATTAAACATGCACTATAAGTCTATAGTAAACAGTTGGCTTAATATTATATTATATACTGCTCTCCAGGTGTTGTGTTTGAGAGTTAAGAGGTAGAATCCAGATGAATACTTTCTGAACAACATATTCACAGTATAAGGCAACAAAAGGCACAGTACAGCTACTGTATGTACTAACATTTCTTTGGCAAGATAAACATCAAATTGATTTGTTTAAGGGGTTAAAAGGCTTTTGTTTTACTGGCTATGAGGTACTTAGTACTGCCTGAGCCTTAGTTGAAGAAAACCTTTTTTGTCTGCAATTGCATAAAAGATAAAACTCAAGATGTATTATGTTTTAACTATTATTTTTTCTCTGTAATTATCCTTATGGTTAGTATTCTGTTGGTATGGTCTGCTTGCTACAGTGGCACCTAGTGACAATTCTGCACAATTACTACTCCCAGCACACAACATGTAGTATACATGGACGTAGTTAGAATTGTGTACAAAGTACACAACAAATTATGAGGAGACAGCCCAAGTGAATAGGGTAAAAACTGTAACTAATAGATAGACACCATGAAAGGTTACCTGTTCATTACTTACAATAAGACAATTCTTTTTTGTATTACAAGTTTTCTGAAATTGTATGTTTCAATGTGCAAATGGGGCATTATCTTATGAAATATGCGCTAATTTTCATACATTTCCAGAACAGAATTCTGAACATTGGATAAAGCCAGATTCAAAATGATTGTTTCATTTTGTTGACATGAGAGCTAAAGGTTTTTACAGAGTGGATTTTGTATATATTTTTTTAATCACTCCATAAATCAGAAAATACTGTCAACAGCCATAAAAAAAAAAAAAAAAATCTATTTTCGCCATATTTTTTAGGAATAAAATGTTGTATAAATCATGCTATGAATGATATGTGAAAAAACCCCTCTGTAAAAACCTTCAGACTATAGATGGGAATGAAACTGGAGAGTTTGGTATATGAGTGCTACTTAAGTGGAGATTTCTGGCTCAAAGTCTGAGAAAAAACTCATTTAGAGAAAACAGCCTTTAAAGATATGTATTGTAAAATTTCATACATTTTGAAGACACTAGCCTACAAAAATTAACTAGATACCACCATGAAACTTCCCCTGTTTATTACTTACATTGAGACAATTAATTTTTGTATTACAAGTTTTCTGAAATTGTATATTTAAATATGCAAATGAGGCATTATGTAATGCTAACTTTAGGTGAATTTATGAGAAATCTACAGACGCAAATAGACAAAGTAGTAAAATAAACATCTAAATGTGTGTTTTGGATGTTTGCTTTCCACTAGTTCAACTGTTTAGCTGTAAAATGAGAAAGTTTGTTCCAGCTGTTGGGCGGCGATTGGTATTTCCATATTTGCTCCATTTCTACCCACTGCAGCTTTAAAAAAAAAAAAAACTGTTAAATAATAACATGTACGCCAAAAATACACAACAATATATCCATATCTTTTATTGTTGTCTGGGGGATGAGCAAAGTACTGATGACGCAATCACCATTTATAGGACGGACCACACAGGAAGTAACATCACGTTGGCCACGGTTAAGTGGTAAAACTTACACAGTGCAAAAATGCTTTCGCTAAAAGCGTACAATGTAACGTGTTTTACACTGTAAATACACACGGCTTATACAATAATATTCACAGGTGAAGTGGGACTCTAAGACTGAGACAGAATTCATATCAAATTGTAAAGTCATGCTGGTCACATAAAGTGCTGCGGTATAGCCTACGTCACTAGATGAAGCACAGAGTCAGTAAAGCATAGGGAGGAAGCAGTGTCAGGGGTTCTTTTATAGGCTACATCATTTGTAGAAAATAACAGCATGGCAGTGGTGTCGGTCACATATTATATATGCTTTATTTTCTACCTTCCAGAGTGGGAATTGTCCACTTTTAATTTTTTTTTTTTGCAGTCGTAAAGGTAGAGGGATGTGATGTCATACCAGAAATTCACAAGAGTCAGAGGAACATGAAGTGAGGTTGCCTTCAACTCTATAGGCACTCGTTTATCTGCATGCGTTGTCTTAACATGCCTCTGAGAGCTGAATATATATATTTTAAATTTTTTTTTTATTGATGTCAGGAACAGATGTGTCACTGATGTAGAAAAAGGTAGTAAAAGCCCTGTGTGAGCTCCAATGGTTCATGAGGTTATGTTGTTTTTTTTCTGTAGCATGCGAAAGCTTGATGTAGCCTATAGGATACTGCCCTGCCGCAGGGCTGCACAGTACTCCCACTCTCACGCTTTGATGCTGAGGCACGTAGCTGAGTCTACCTTGTCGATAAATGCACTGGGTGCACCAGGGATCTGAGACTGCACACAGTTTCAATTTAACTGTAACGGTCCTCGCGAGCGTGAACGCTACAGCAGAGGAGGGCTCAGAATGACTACATATTTACTCCTGCAGATGGATCTAGTTTTTCAGCGACCAAAGGGGGAACCAATTACAACCAAACTGCAAAACACCGACTGTCGTTTACTTCCAGCAAACTAAAGCAAATACTCACAGGAAAAAAATAAATAAAAAATCCCTCTGAATTAATATGTGACTTACGTCTGCAGTTTAGCAATCAGCATTAATCAGCGTTTCTGTAAATGCACCAGATTTTGCCCTGGAGGAAGCAACTCAACCCTGACTCCCTGAGCAGAAACTAATCAAACGGTAATGACCAGAATTTTAATACCACTCATGTCTCAATGTGTACTTTTTATGATACCGCAGTGCACAAACAATTCTTTTTTTCAGTACACATTATTATCTTTTGTCACACTGTGCACGTTTGGCTCAAACCATTTTCTTTTTCGATTCAAACTAATTTCGAAGTGAATGACAGAAATGGCACTTGATGTAGAAAGGGGATGACCATATTGTAAAGTCCGGTCCAAATTCATGATACGAGTCATTGGCTGCGTCCGAAATCGCATACTGCGCACTACATATCGTTCAACGAATAAACAGTAGTATGGATCTTTTCAGACGCACCGAGCAGTAGTTTATGTCGACTTAGGGCTGTCGTGGTTAGGAATGCACCAATCTGATTTTTTCAGTCCCGATACGATAGCTGGGCCTTGGGTATCGGCCGATACCGAGTACCGGTGTAATTTCGGACGCAACCATTACTCTTTGTCTCCCAATAACCCAGAGTGACAAACTTACTGCAGAAGTGACTCCTACCGCCAAATCTGACTGCCCGTGATAATACTGTCTTCTTTTGGTTTTTGATTTTCAGCTTGTTATCAGTGCGGTCTGAACTCATAGTAACAATGACGAGTAATTCTTTACTCTGCAGTGTTGAAACAGGGTCTCTTTAGCAGCAGTTGATATCTGTGTACATGCTCATGGACAGGGACCGAGCTCTGGTCCCCTTGAAGCAAGAAGCAGAATATTTCTCCTCCTCTTGGGGGTTTTGAGGAGAGTTTGCGCTTTCAGTCCAGGTCGAGGCTTTTGCTCAGCGATCAGCTCGGTCTTTTCTAACAAAGAGCTAGACTCGTGTCGAGATTCACCTTTTCCAAGCCGTCGGTTTCCCCTAAAACTCTTGGGAGTTGGAGCGGGATATCTAGATGAGGTTTAGGTTATGTGAGGTGGGCCTGTTGAGGACTCCGAACAAGGATAAAGAGCCGGTACACTTTCCTTTTTAGTGCGATGGCATCACTGTAGCTGGCATCCTCGACAGTCGTCCTCAGGCTCGGTGTTGTCAGAAGAGTAGGAGCTCTCCTCGCTCACTGTCAAACGCAACACACATATATTAGACAGATGTATGATATCACATTTAAAGTGATTAGACACACAAACTTAAAACACTTTGCAAAATCGATATGAAAATGAACTCGTGTGACTTACACCACTCGGTCTGTATTGGGAGGAAGGCCTTGTCCCCGTTCTCTCTGATCATCTCCTCCATCTTATCCAGCAGGACTGACACACTCCTGTCCTTGCCAGGAATCTTACTGTCCAGGACGTGGTAATAGTTCCCGCAGTATTCCAGTAGTCTCTGCAGCTCCCTCCCGCCTCTGAGAATGTGCTCCTCGATGGGCGTGCGGCCCAGCCAGTCACCACAGCTGAACAGCACCATGGTGTGGAGGCACGCGCTGTCGCCGAACAGAGTCTCTATGTGAGCCAGGAGCGTCCGCCTCTTCCTGGCGGTGAGGGACGAGACGACGGGGAGGACCAGCAGCAGGGTGTGGGGTCCGGGTCGCAGGAGGGCGGCTCCGCGTTGGGACTCTTGCCGGATGCGCTTCGGGGTACGCCTCACCGAGAACCAGTCCCAGCCGGGGGTGTCGACGATTGTGATCCGCCGGCCGGATACGAGCGCCTGCCTCCTAAGGCACAGCTCCGTTTCCTGGCCCGACTCAAAGTACCGACGGCCCAGGATGGAGTTCCCCACCGAGCTCTTTCCAACACCCTTCCAGCCCAACAAGAGCAGCCTCAACTCTGTAAATCCAGAAAGACAGACAAAGAAAGATGGTGGGAGAATGAGAAACCATTAAGAATACAAACACTGTTTGCTGTGTCCTCCAGGAGATTTAACCTCTCAAAAATAATAAAAAATCTGGTCCTCTCTCTAGGTTCCATGGTGGAGAGGAGGTTGTGTTGCTCTGGCTCTATCTATTTGGCGTGGAGAGGAGGTTGTGTTGCTCTGGCTCTATCTAAACTTGTGAAATTTGTGTTTGGTCAATTATTTCTCTGTTGTTACAATGCTAATTGGCATTGTATTTTACATCGTTGGAAAGCCTGTTTATTTACCTTCGCAATGATGTCCAACTTGTAAGGATCATGCATTTGTGGGATGAGCAGCACAGCTGATTATGTGGGTAGCGCCCAAGAAAAATTTGCCAAAATGCTCTGCCAATGGTAAACAGTGTATTCTCTTGTTGGTATTGACTTTTGTTTTGAGTTGTTTGGTGAATTGGTTGATTGTACTCTCTATCAGTAACAAGGAACAAACAAGACATATTGGCTATTTTACACTTTATTAATTTAATACACCGTCAGGAGCCTCAGTAGAGGTGGAAGATCCATACGCAGCCACAACAGCCTGGCACCTCCTCCTCATGCTGGTCACCAACCTGGTCACACGTTGCTGTGGGATGGCGTTACATTCCTCAACCAGGATGCAACTTGACTTATCGCACGGGCATTATCCAGATTAGATCAACGTGACAGGCTGATGTTTGTAGCAGACACCAAATGATCACTTTAGTAGGGCACAGCACCCAACAGGCCCCATGCACATCAGGCACCTGATTGGCAGCACCTGGAGCTCAAAACAAGAGTCAGTACCAACAGGAGAATACACTGTTTAGCATTGGCAGAGAATTTTACCAATGCAAGCATTGGCATGCCACATTGGTCTAATCTGTATCAGGCACACCCGACGATAAGGCAAGTTGAAACTGCTGTCTGCAAAACCAAGTTGCATCCTGGTTGAAGAATGGAATGCCATCCCACAGCAACGTGTGACCAGGTTGGTGACCAGCATGAGGAGGAGGTGCCAGGCTGTTGTGGCTGCGTATGGATCTTCCACCTCTACTGAGGCTCCTAACAGTGTATTAAATGAATAAAGTGTAAAATAGCCAATATATCTTGTTTGTTCCTTGTTACTGATAGAGAGTTCAATCATCCAATCCACCAAACAACTCAAAACAAGAGTCAATACCAACAAGAGACTACACTGTTTACCATTGGCAGAGCATTTTGGCAAATTTGTCTTGAGCGCTACCCACATAATCAGCTGTGCTGCTCATCAAACAAAGGCATGATCCTTACAAGTTGGACATCATTGTGAAGGGAAATAAACAGGCTTTCCAACGATGTAAAATACAATGCCAATTAGCATTGTAACAACAGAGAAATAATCGACCAAACACAAATTTCAAAACTTTTTTTTCCGAGTTTATTTGGCGTGGAGAGGAAGCTGTGTTCCTCTGCCTCTATCTATTTGGCGTGGACAGGATGTCGTGTTGCTCTGGCTCTATCTATTTGTTGTGTAGAGAAGGTCGTGTTGCTCTGGCTCTTATCTTTTTGGTGTGGAGAGGAGGTCGTGTTGCTCTGGCTCTATCTATTTGTTGTGTAGAGAAGGTCGTGTTGCTCTGGCTCTTATCTTTTTGGTGTGGAGAGGAGGTCGTGTTGCTCTGGCTCTATCTATTTGTTGTGTAGAGAAGGTCGTGTTGCTCTGGCTCTTATCTTTTTGCTGTGGAGAGGAGGTCGTGTTGCTCTGGCTCTATCTGTTTGGCGACGCCGGGAAGCTGCTTGACATCCTCTTGGATCCACCTTCTCACATATGTTCACATTATATGTATTCATTTTTGTCATATGGATTGTCTATGTTGTATTTTCATTACGTTGTTACTCTGTACACACAACATCTATTGCACATCTGTCCATCCTGGAAGGGTGTCCCCCTCCTCTGTTGCTCTTCCTGAGGTTTCTTCCAATTTTTCCTTTTTCTCTGTTAAAAGGTTTTTTTTTTGGGGGGGGAATTTTTCCTTATCCGATGAGAGGGTCGAACTGTAAAGGACAGAGAGTGTCGTATCCTGTACAGATTGTAAAGCCCCCTGAGGCAAATTTGTGATTTGCGATTTTGGGCTATACAAATGACCTGATTGACTAGAATAAGTAAGCTGCTTCCTAGAACACAAATTCTGGAGTTTTGTTTTTGTCTTGAGCAGCATCACGACGCGTGCACTCATCTCTCCTCTCCACCGCATGACTCACTCACTTACACACACTAACACACACTGAGACACACACTCATACCTCTGGGAGGCCCTCCGATCATCTGGTCCCTCTGCCTGGCGTGCTCCTCCATCCTCATCCTCTCCTCCTCTAGAGCTCTCCTGGCCTGCTCCTCCTCCAGTAAAATCAACTCATTCACCTCAAAGTACCAGCCTGCGCGACAGCAACAATACATCACCCATTGAATTTCAATCAACACAATTAGCGTATTCATTAATAATGCAACAATATTACCTGATGTGAAAAACAAACCTTGGTTGTCAGTGATCATTTCCTCCACCTTCTCCATCAGCTCGGGTACCTGTGTGTTGTCTTCTGTGTCTTTCCGAGTGTTATCGAAGGCGTGGTACCTGCAGGTGGAAAACAAAAACACATTTTTAAAGGAGCACTCCACCAATTTTACACATGAAGTTCACTCTATTCGTCATGAGGAGTCCTACTCAGCCTGTGAAAACAGTTGTATAAAGTCTTCTGCGGTTCTGAAGGGAGCGTTCCTAAATTGTAAAAAATAACCCCGGTGATGTCATAGTGATGTCATCGGGGTTATCACAGTTTGGGTTTGAGACTTAAAGCCCTAATCTGTCTCTCGTCAGTCCCATAACTTTACAGAAATGCAATACTAAATCGCTGGAGTACCGCTTAAATCAATGCAAACAAAATGTGATGGTTTAAAGGAACAGTGTGTAACATTTCAGGGGGATCTATTTGCAGAAATTAAATATAACATTCATAAAGATGTTTTCATTAGTGTATAATCACCTGAAACTAAGAATCGTGTTTCCGTTAGCTTAGAATGAGCCCTTCATATCTACATAGGGAGCGGGTCCTCTTCACAGAGTCTGCCATGTTGCTCCGCCATATTTCTACAGTAGCCCAGAATGAACAAACCAAACACCAGCTCTAGAGAGAGACTTTCGCGTTTTTACCTCACCTGAAGGCCACTGTAGTTCTCCGACACGTTTGTAAAACTACGGTAATGTGAGCTGCAGAGTGCAAAACCGTTGTTCCGCCAACCGCAGTTTGACCTCTGTTGCTTCTAAAGTAATGTTATTATGGTAAGGATGGCCTCTGAGCGAGGTGAACGACGTTACCACGGTTTTGCACTCGGCGGCTCACGTTACCGCAGTCTTGGAAATTGAGGAATGAGCGGTGGGGTACTCAATTGGTTGCAATTTGCAACCACACTACTAGATGCCGCCAAATCCTACACACTGCACCTTTTAAAGATCAGATGTGTACAGATACAGAAGTCTTTGAAAATAGTTCTCCACCTACATTACCCACAATGCAACTCGACTGCCAACAGTTCAATCAGAGATTTGGCTGTTATGCCAGTAGCGGCAAATGTTGCGCAGATGTTGTTCATTTTAAAACTTATAGTCTTATTCCCCGAGAGACGCTGACTCAAGTGATATCACTTGAGGCAGTTTATCAGATTTCTCGCAGCTCCTTTTGGAGCCACGAAAGACTTTATACAACTTGTTTTACATAGGTAGCAGTAGTCCCCAACACCTGTACAGACTTTGATGTTCCCATTTAAGTTATCTATTAACTGCTGCTACGCTGTTGCTCCAAACCACGAGATCCAGTAATTACTTGTGATTTTTTTGATGCATTAACATCGACTTTGTTTAGAGACGGCTTTCTGTGAACTCAAAGACAGAGGGAGGAAAAGAGAAACCTCGTACCTGCTTCCACATCTCTCCACCAGCCACTGCAGGGCCTCTCCAGTGTTCGCTATGTGCTCCTCAATGAAAACCCCTTTTGGCAGCTTGTCCACCCCAGTAAAGACCACCATGGAGTACCTCCAGGTCCCTCCACCCAGGGCCCCCAGCTGCTCATCTGCGGCCCTCTTTTCCGTGTCACCGAAGGGCTGGGTGACCGACACCACCAGCAGGATGGCGTGGGGCCCGGGAGGGCAGAGAATGGCCCCCATGCACGGCCCCTCGCTGTCCAGGCTCGCTGGGGCCCGCGACGGGTTGTCCGACTCTGCGCCGGCGTTGTCGTTGTCGTCGGCTTCTGCGCTGTCGTCCGGGTCGCTGGGGATGGCCCACGGCGGGGTGTCCACCACGGTGACCCGTCGGCCGTAGATCTCCGTCTGGCCGACGTTGCTGTGAGTGGTCTCCGTCCCGACGTCGAAGACCTCGTCCCCCAGGACGCTGTTGGCGGTGGAGGTCTTACCAGACCGTGGCCCTCCCAGGATCAGCAGTCTGCGCTCAGGGGGGTGGCGGCCCCTGGGGTCCCCTGTTGAAACAGAAAGATTAGACTGGAAGATGTTGACTTCATTTCCTGACTGCTTACATGAAGCAGTTGGCCCTCAGAGGAAATCATCTTCTGTTTTAATCTCTTCTAAATTATTGTCTTGTCCACAAAGTGCTTTTTGGGGGATGAGGAAGCTTCTGTATTCTTTCCACTTCAACATCGCTCTCCTACTCGTGCACTCTCCCTCTTTCTGTCCTCTCTCCTTCGATTTCCTCTGCCCTTCTTATCTCAGCTCCTTGTTACCTTATACCTCTGCTCCTTAACCGCCTCCTCTTTCACTCTTGTCCTTATCCCCTTCTCTCTCTCTCCCCTCCCTAACACTCCCTCCCAGCATGCCTCCTCTTTTGTTTTCCTCTGTCCTTAGCCTTTGGAAAAAATTGGGTCAGAGAGGAGGAACCTTGGCCTCCTTCCAGAGAGAGAATGGCATGTGGACAGAATATGATTTAGTAGAAGAGGATGAATGTTTTGATGGAACGGCAATCACAGAAGAACATGAATATTCAGAGGATGAGAATGACGCCTGCTCTGTATGCGGATGACAAGAGTGGGAGGACATAGAGGGGAAGTTTATTGATTCATTACTCATGCTGACAGTTTCCATGTGAGCCACAGGAAGTTGACTCAAGCAACAGTTTCAGAAGCATTGAGGATGTTTTGGTCCAAATTATGAAATGGCTCTACCCCCCCGGATGCTGTGACTGACTGAATGAATGAATGAATGGTGATGACCTGCCTGTGGTGAGGTGTGCAAAGGATGAAAACCCACTTACCAGTGTCAGAGGCAGAGGACACAGCAGCCATCTTGTGTGTGGAACCTCTGGCTTCCTCCTCCTCGGCCCCCCTCCTCCGTCTCCTTCTCGCCTCCACGGTGGATGCCTCTTCTTGCCTCTTCAGAAAGCGACGGATCCCGAGTGGCGTGCGAAAGGCTGGCAGCTCGAATGCTTCTCGGCTCTCTCTTTCTCTCTAACCCTCATTCTACTGCAGTGCAAATCACTCTATCCTCTGTTCCCTGTGTGTCTACCCCTGCCTCCTTTTCTCTCTCTCCTCATACCTCCTCTGCCATTCAACCTCTCTCCCTCTCTCTCTCTTTTTTTAATCTATTATCCTCCACACCCCCTCACCCCCGCTTATGGCTCTTTTCCGTCCTCTCCTCTGTAGCTGCTGCTCTCCTCTTCTCCTCTTCGCCCCAGCGCTCTGTCTTTTGTCTTATTTATCTGTCCAAGCAGAGAGGAAAGATTGTGCAATGCAGGAGACTGGAAGCCAAATCCACCCCTGCTGCAGCAGCTCCAAGAAGATGTCTCGTCATTTTTTTTTTAGGCAAAACAGAGGAAGCTGTTCCTCCCACTTGCTCGTATCACACAGCAGCAGCAGCAGCAGCAGCGTGGCACTGTATGCAGACTGCAGTCAGGAGGACAGATAGAAGGATGGATAGACAGTGAGAGAGAGAGAGAGAGAGAGAGAGAGAGAGAGAGAGAGAGAGCACTCTGTTCTCTGTTTACAGCTGGATGTATTCCCCAGCTGCTGCATCATCATGCACAAACACACAACTATTTATATGATGCCTGCAGACACAGAAACATTGTGAGGCAGGGAGGGGATGCATGCTGCATGAATAAATTTAAATATTGATATAAGATGTGCAGCCACAGCTTACATAATACATAAAAGCCCCCATAAATAGCCTCTAATCGCATTGAATTCAAAGCACATAGTCACATTAGTGTGAGTCAATTTCTGAAGGATGTTGGGCAACACTTTATAATACAGCCTTACAGTACACCTTATTTGTTCTTTCCTCTAAAAAAAATCCAAATTGTTACTTCCTTGTTCCTACTGTACCGACATTTTAGTGCCAGTAGGAACCGGTTGGTTTTCATATGTACTGATTCATACGGCAATAGTGCACAAAGTGTTACCGGAAGTTGAGCTGAAATTGATCTAAATCACCCCGAATGTCTGAGCTCATCCTTTATGGAGGATCACAAGAGTCACGTAAATAGTAATAGAACATTTGATTGAATTAAACACATTTATTAAAGGTCCCATATCATGCTCAATTTCAGGTTCATGCTTGTATTTTGTATTTCTACTAGAACATGTTTACATGCTTTAATGTTAAAAAAACACATACTTTTTCTCATACTGTCTGTCTGAATATACCTGTATTCATGCTCCATCTGAAATGCTCCGTTTTAGCGCATTTCAATGGAATGGCAGCGGAATTGCGTTGCTAAGCAACAGCTTGGGTCCATGTTTACATCCTGTCAGCTGATGCCATTCACATACACTGAAACAGGAAATAAACTGGGACACATTTAGTACTTTTACGTTTAAAACTGTTTAATGGTCTAAATATTGTATATTTGTGACATCACAAATGGACAGAAATCCTAACGGCTTGTTTCAAACGCACAATTTCTGAATAAGGGCTGTGTGTGTTTCTTCGTATATTGAGCGTTTTGATAGTTTAACAGTATTTATAAAGCACTTAAACCTGCTTTATAATATAAAAGACATGAAAATCTCACTTTTTACAATATGGGACCTTTAATGCTATTTTGACTTTTTATTGTACAATTAATAAATTAATGTGTAAACATATTATTTTTTTATTTTACAATTAGTTATGAATCAATTATGCTCTATTAATATTTACATGACTCTTGTGTTCCTCCATACAGTTTAGTTGTTGAATACAGAAATAAATACAAATTAAAATAAAAATAAATAAATGCTGAAATAAATAGATGTCGATAACCACACGGGAAATAAATAGATATACAGTATGTCTTAAATCTATTCCTACATTTTTGTTCACCTTCAGTTATTTATTTCTGTGTCCATATGTTACCTCACTAGCACAGAGACTGAGAAATATATAACAAAATACAATTTATTTATTCTTTTATTTATTTATTTTTTCGCTGTATTTATTTCTGTATTCATTCATTTATTCTTGTATTTATTTATGCGATTTTCTTTTCATTTTATATATTTATTTATTTCAGCATCAGCATCAGCATCAGCATCAGCATCAGCATCAGCAACAAAATACACATGAAGGTGGGACGCTCAGTTAGCTCACCTAGTAGAGCAGGCGCCCCATGTATCAAGGTTTGTCACAGCGGCTGGGGGTTATTATCAACTTTTATTTATTTATTTCAATATTTATTTACTTATTTCCATATATACTTCAGCATTTATTTATTTATTCTTTTTATTCTCATTCTTCCCATGTATTTATTTTTCATTTATTTATTTCATATTTATCTACTTTATTCTTGTATTTATTGATACCTTTAATCATGCAATTTTCTTTTTCTGTATTTATTTATTTCACTAGCAATAAAATATGTTTATTTATATTCAATTTTCTTTTCTTTTTCATTTCTTTAGTATTTCATTCATTTATTCTTGTATTTATTTATACATTTATTTATGCAATTTTCTTTCTTTATTTATTTCAGCATCAGCATCAGCATCAGCAACAAAATACACATGAAGGTGGGATGCTCAGTTAGCTCACCTGGTAGAGCATGCGCCCCATGTATCAAGGCTTGTCACAGTGGCTGGGGGTTATTATCAACTTTTATTTATTCATTCCATATATATTTCAGCATTTATTTATTTTTTTTATTCTTATTTTTCCATGTATTTATTTATTTAGATTTATTATATTTTCATTTATTCTTGTATTTATTGATACATTTAATCATGCAATTTTCTTTCCTTTTATTCTGTATTTATTTATTTATTTAATAATTTATTACCCGCAGACCTTTGCTCCATGTCATCCTCTTTCTCGCACAATTGTCACTGCATCTGTCAAATCAAAGTAAAAACAGCCAAAAAAGTAAAGAAAACATAGATGAACAAAAAGTAAATTCTTTTCATAATTCATCTTTTTTTATTGCCTATTAAAATGTCAAATAATGAAATACTTGGTGCACCTTTTCCCACATCTTATATTGTCCTCGTTTGGCTTATGTGTAGTAACTTATTGTTTTGATACCACTGGTTACGGGTTTTAGTTTTCTCATTATTTGCTCTTTATGTTTTGTTCTTTTATTGTTGTTTTTATTTTGTCTGTATTTCATTGTATCTGTGCAAGCACTTTGAAACTATGTTTAGAAAGGTGCTATACAAATAAACATTATTATTATTATTATTATAAATACTTTGTAGTTTTGTCCATTTATTCATAGATTAATAAATTAATTTGTAAACACATTTATTAATGCCTATTTTTACTGTACACTTAATAAATTAATTTGTATTGTACAATTAGTTATTAATCAATTAAATGCTCTATTACTATTTAGGTAACCCTTGTGGTCCTCCATAATCCTTGGCTCCTGAACAGGTTCATCATGTACTCTATATGGCGAGATACATTCACGGACCCAAACAAAATCACGTAAGACAGAGGTTTAAAACATCCTTAAGGTTTATGGTCGCCGTTGTGAAGTTAGTTCTATGCCTTTAAAGAAAAAATAAATATAAACATTTGTTGACGTACTCTCCCGCCTTGGGGCGTTGTTTTTAACTCTGTTGAGCTGTTTTAAAGAGCAATTAATTAATTACTTAGCTCAGTCGCGTCACTTTGCCGTACAACCTTTACAAGTGTCGTACTCACACCTCACGCCGTACGCCGTCTTGTAGTGTCGTAAAAACAAAAGCTTTTCCTTGTGCCCACGTGAGCTGAAGCCGGAGTGGCTACTTGGTGGAGCTGGTGTGTGTGTTGTGTTGTTGATGGTGCAGGGCAGACTTTAGTGCTTTTATCGTCACACCACCTCGTTTTATAAACATGGAGGCACCTGATGAGTTCATGAAGTACAGATCCCCGCTGGTGTCCAGGTATGCCAGCAAGGAAATGGCCTACAACTTCAGTGACAGGAAGAAATTCACCACCTGGAGGAAGCTGTGGATCTACCTGGCCAAGGCTGAGAAGGTTTGACACTACTGTAGTTGCATTATAATAGCAACCTTAGCTTGTGTGTCCTTGCTAAGTGTTGTGTTTATATGCACACTTTTTCATGCTTTATAAGTCTTATGCACTAAAGTGTGCGACCTTCAGAGAGCCCTATCAAGTTCCCTGCTCTAAATATAGTTTTAAGGAGGGGATCCTCTTCAGTGTCAGGTCCTGAGCTAAGCACAGTAATGTCTGCTCATACAATATGTAGAAAAACACATATTATATTGTGTAAAGAATAACAATAACCAGTTTTAGATGAGTGGTGAAATGTATTTTTTATCATAATTCAAGTGTAACAGCTGTAATATGCTCAGAAGCTATTTGCAAATGAGTGTTTTAAAAAAAATACAATGCCATTTTTTCTTTTTCATTCATACATTTAACTTATTAATATGAAATGTATTGTTTATTGTTTGTTTGTTTATTGTTTATTTATTTTGCACAATTTAAGACTACACAACATGACAACAACAAAAAAATAGATGAATAATATTCAGTGCAGGAAGAGGCAAAAAACCCCACTGGGCTTATCTGAAGCCTCCACCTAGAGACAAGATTAATATAAAGAAATAATATGACTACATAATAGTGATAACAAACAATTAGAACCAGAAATATATATAATAACAATTAAAATACAGTAAACATATGAAAAAAGACAAGTGTGTGTAGATGTTGCGTAGAAGTGTATGGTTAGTGTTTGTGAGGAGGATATTGATTAAAATATTTATACAGACTTCTGGGCAATCGTAACCAAACAACATTGTGAGTGGGAAAAAACATAAAAACAGATACATGGACAGCATGGGGAATAGAAATTACAAGACAGCAATTAAAAGACCCTTTAAGAAACTTTTGAAACATTTGACAGATAAACAGTTATTTGATAGATGTGAAAAGCTATTCCATAATAATAAATTTAGCAATTAAAATAGTAAAGATAGTTATATACAGCTGCAAATTATATATTCATGTGTATTCTAGAATACCAAATACTACTTGTTTCCATGGACTGTTCATAAAAATAGAGGCTGGTAAAAGTGCAAAGGTTATATTGTCCTGCATTTAGATGGGTACCACACCAAATACTCTGTCTGCGTTCTTTGCTTTGATAACCACAGACGGGTCAAAATCCAACAGCATCGCTGCAACAACAACAAACCTCAACCTTTTCTATTTGAGGTTCGTTACACTGATGCAACCGTACAGTTTTCCCCCTAAATTTGTTCCCCTTAATTAGCTTCAAGGTTGGTAAAATCATCTAAACCCTCAATATCTGACAGTATCACATATATATATATATTGTGTATTAGTTCATGTGAATATACTGTGTGTATATATATATATATATATATATATATATATATATGTATAAGCTCTATAATGCTTACACTGAGTGAAATAGTCAAAACCAAGACTTCATGTTTTTATTGTTGCACCACTCCATCAAATGGAAATCAGTGCTGCAATGATTAATCGATTAGTTGTCAACTATGAAATGAATCGCCGACTATTTTGATAATCAATTAATCGGTTTGAATAATTTTTTAAAGAAAAAAAAAAGTCCAAATTCTGTGATTTCAGCTTCTTAAATGTGAATAGTTTCTTGTTTCTTTACTCCTCCATGACACTAAACTGATTATCATTGAGTTGTGGACAAAACAAGACATCTGAGGACGTCATCTTGGGCTTTGGGAAATACTGATTGACATTTTTCACAATTTTTCTGACATTTTATAGACCAAAACAACTGATCAGTTAATTGAGGAAATAATCGACAATGAAAAATAATCGTCAGTTGCAGCCCTAATGGAAATATTTAACATTTCTGTGCATGATTTTATAAACATTTCCCCAGATGTCTAACGTATTTGGTTTCTTTGGAAACTTGTGGTCTTTAATAAACTCTAGAATAAATGAATGTGGGTTGTTTGGTTGCACAGAGTGAGTCTGTAATGATGGCTTCAGGGGTTATTAGAATAGAAAATGCCCTCTGAAACATCTTGACATTTAACTCCCAAACCAAACAGCCACGTGACCCCTTCAAGGACCCTCAGCTCATGTTGAGCACGCCAGCATTAAGCTGTATCAAGAAAGACACAAGGTGTGTTTAGCCAAGCAGAAGGTTGCAGTTGCTGATGAATTCAAAAACATCTGTTAACTAATTCTTTTTCACATGGTATAACTCCTCACAGGGATTGTCATATTAAAGAGGGCAGGAGGAGGGGGGGTTAACTAGTGACAGAACCTCTCTCACATGCGTCGCCTCACATGACCCCACACACTAATCACAACTGATCAGAGTCCTTCTTTTCTACTTATTTAGAGATGTTCCTCAGGGGTGTGTAGCTTTGTTACAGTTTGTCTGTGCAGAGTTAGTCGAGGCCTGTGGCTGCCACTGTGTGGCTTGTATGTGAAAATAGCATGCAGAGAGAATGTCACAGTAACAGGAGACCGCCCCCCTGACAGGCTTCATGTTCATAGCCGAGCCCAGCATAACCTCTGCAGCCTTTGTAGTGCAAGGGCATAGGTTGGGTCTCAACATTGGTAGGGACATCATTGGGGCTTGGACAGTGAGCAACTCTGGGGTCTGAGAAGTGAAGCCAATGCTGAAGTGCCTTAAACTTGCATTCTTGCTAACAGCCAGCAGGGGGCGACTCCTCTGGTTGCAAAAAGAAGTCTGATTGTATAGAAGTCTATGAGAAAATGAGCCTACTTCTCACCTGATTTATTACCTCAGTAAACATTGTAAACATGAGTTTATGGTCTCATTTGCTAGTTTCAAGTCTTCTTCAATACAGCATGATGTTCATTTCGTAAATTATGGTCCCATTTAGAGTCAAATAGACCATAAAGCAGGGGATGCTTTAGGGCGTGGCTACCTCGTGATTTACCTGTCCCTACCAGGATGTCAACTTTAACCCTTTCACAGTGTGTTTTCAGGTCATGAAAGTTAATCATAACCTTTTTCGACACCTAAAAATGTCTTATTCTGCGTTCGGTTGTACTTAGTTCCACCTTCTCGTGTCATTTGTGGTTGCAAAAAACCAAGATGACGACAGCCAAAATACAAGACGGCCGAAATGCCGAGCTCGAGGCTTCAAAACGGCGGCCCACAAACCAATAGGTGACGTCATGGTGACTACGTCCACTTCTTATATACGGTCAATGGGCTTGGAGCGAGTGATTTTAGTGTCTTTTAAATGGGGTACTTTTGTATGTTGCACTAGCATGACTGATCTAAAACTTGGATGTTTGTCTACAGAATGGTTCAGTTTCAGAGATGTTGGTAGCTGCAGGCAATCAGGAGACACTCATAAGCATCGGTAAATATTTAAGTTGAGTCAGGTTTAAACCGTCGCTCACACAATCAAACACGAGTTACTATTACTAAACAAAACAACACAACACTATCCATCTACAGCTCTTCTTTATTTCCACTAGCAGAAGTTGTCAACTCTACACACAGTTTAGCAGAAAAAGGTCTTTGTGTGCAGCTCTTGCTTCATTCACTTGCACTCGGGCGTTGGAGTTTCACTACTGTGAATTTCCGACCAGCCACAACTTTTCATATATACATATATATAAAGCTACAATTCTGTCCTCCAAAATTATTGTTGTCGTGTTTTTGTCATTTCTTATGTCGGGTCACTATTTGCTTGGAATAGACCTGCTCACAGTCTGACCTGGCAAGGTCTGACATTGTTGGGTCTTGCACTGTGTTGTAATATCGAGGGAGAGATTTCGCAATTAACCCATTCTGTGGTCCCATCACATGACTGCTCCATCCCAATAGAAAAAACTCCAATCTAATCAGGATCTCACGAGGAGAGCACACGCCTGTCAATGGAAAAACAGAAGGATAGCTAATGTTATCATCAGGCTGTCTGTCTCCTTCAAAACACCACGTTAAGACACCATAAACCTTGAGGAACACCACAGAGAAAGCCATGCTGTGATTTCTGCAAGAATTGCATTTCTTGGCGATTGGATGGCGAGCACTTCTGTTCTGGTAACTGCTCAGAAACCCCCTTATTGTCAATCCAGCTGGGAAACCATCCATCCTCTGAATGCTCTAGGTCTCTAGTTAGTGGCTGTAAAATGTCATGAGGCTGTGATTACTCTAGTGGTCACCACAAGTCATTTTACTGTCACCACTATACTGTTTAGGGACCCCCGTATGCAGACATATTCAACTACACCATTTTAACAAAGTCTTCCCTTTTTTTCCACCGTGTTCCTCTTTCCCTCCTTTCTCTATCCTTCATCGTTCTCCCTTTTCTCAGGCTTTGGGTCTGCCCATCACGGACGCCCAGATCCTGGAGATGGAGAGCCACGAAGTGGACATCGACTTCGCCATGGCGGCCGAGGAGGAGCGCAAGCTCAGGCACGACGTCATGGCTCACGTCCACACCTTCGCACACTGCTGCCCCACCGCCGCTCCCATCATCCACCTCGGTGCCACCTCATGCTACGTGGGAGACAACACTGTAATTATGATGGACATTGTATACTTTTCTTTCTTGTAATGATGGAATAATACTACATTGGGATTATGCGTGTGGTGCTTTTCTTTAACTGTTCTCTACTTGGTTTTGTTTTTCTTCCTCAGGATCTGATTATGCTGCGTGACGGATTCGACATTCTCTTGCCTAAGGTGAGCCTCAGCTGTTTGCCAGCAAACACGCACACCCATCCAGTTGTGCTTCTATGAGATACGAGCCTCAGCTGTTCAGTAACAAGTCAACAATGTAGAAATAATCACCGCAGTAATTCCTTTGCAGTGTTTTGTCACACCACACACATAGAATACATGAATAAGCTCATCATGCCAGGCTTGTATGGGCACGTGTGTATTATGCAATAAATCCGTGCTAAAACCTTTTTGTTCTTTTTTTCCCACAGCTGGCCAGAGTCATTGACAGACTGGCAAACTTTGCAGAGAAATACGCTGACCTCCCCACGCTCGGCTTCACACACTACCAGTGAGTCTGAACACAGCTGCACCTCTCTGAGGGTCGTCTCAGCAGATGAATCCCCGTCTGCAATGTCTCACTGTTTGTCTTTAGCCCCGTTTCCAGTAAGAAGTTCCTGGTCATTTTAGTCCCGGGACTGCTTTTCAAGGAACTCTAAGGTTCCTTCGGCCCATTGTTGTCTGCGTTTCCATAGCGGTATATAGACCTGCGAAGATTTGGCTTATTAGTCTGGTAATGTATGAAAATGCAACATAACATGGGACTAGGGCTGCAGCGGTAAACGCACTTGGCTGACCTGCAGTTCAGTGTGGCCGCCTGTCAAAACAGGTTGAAAAAAAAAAATCACTGCTAAATCTTAGGTTTGATCTCACTGTGACGACATTTACTGCTGCATATATTTAGTGATGCACGTTGGATGCAATGAATGAAATGCAGTAGAGGAAAATGAAACTAAGAGCGTCTGTCTCTACAGTCAATCATCTGTTGAATGTTTGGCGGTTATTTATTTGTGCTTTAGAATGTAACCGCTGTGAAACAATCGGAAAATAACGTTATTTCTCTCATTCACAGCACCGCTGCGTGATCTCTCTCTCTCTCTCTTTTTCCCTTTTTTAAAATAAGTTGGGAAGCCGACGAAGCCGAACATTACTTTTAATGTCATCAATAGGGCTGTCAAAGTTAACACAATAATAACGTGTTAACACAAATTTGTTTTAACGCCACTAATTTCTTTAACGCATTAACGCAACTTGCGATTTTTTGGTGGTAGCGGGCTCAGTTTTAAAGATAGAGTGACGATACTGGCATCATATGGAACTAGAAAACCTAAAGAATCCATTGGTTCCAACATGTCAAACTAGCCATAACTGGCCATTTTCAAAGGGGTCCCTTGACCTCTGACCTCAAGATATGTGAATGAAAATAGGTTCTATGGGTACCCACGAGTCTCCCCTTTACAGACATGCCCACTTTATGATAATCACATGCAGTTTGTGGGCAAGTCATAGTCAAGTCAGCACACTGACACACTGACAGCAGTACCTGTGAGGGTTTCTGGACAATATTTGTCATAGTTTTATGTTGTTCATTGATTTCCAATAATAAATATATACACACATTTGCATAAAGCAGCATATTTGCCCACTCCCATGTTGATAAGAGTATTAAAAACTTGACAAATCTCCAATTAAGGTACCTTTTGATAAGATAAAAAAATGTGTGATTCATCTGTGTTAAAAGTTTTAATCGATTGACAGCTTGACTTTTAATGTGATCAAACAAAGAGAGATGTTCTCCCCTCATCCTAAACTGGTCCTGAATCGATATTGGAGTATTTCCTTGTTTATGAATGAAGCGGTACAAAAGTTGAAACCGTTGAAGCAGCGGCGCTGTGAGTGTGTTTCACCAATCAGCGACGGTCATCCCTGCAAACCTCACCCTGAAAGTTCCTGTACTTCCAGAAAGTACTACCCCCCCGACCAGGGAACTTTTTTGCGGGTAACACGTCCCCGGAACTTAGTGTAGACTCTGGTCCCTGCGGTCGAAAGAGTTCCTCAAAAGGTTCCTAGTTTCGGGGGAAAGTTCCTGCAGTCAAAACAGGGCTAATAATCAGTTTGCCTGGGGCTCCTTCTTCACCTGATTCTTTCTGATGAAGAACATGCATTGTTGTTTACATATATTCCCTCTCTTCCCTCCTCCTGCTCCGCCATGCAGGCCTGCCCAGTTGACCACGGTAGGAAAGCGAGCATGCCTGTGGCTGCAGGACTTGGCCATGGACATGCGGAACCTGCAGCGAGCTCGCGACGACCTGCGTTTCCGGGGGGTCAAGGGGACCACTGGCACACAGGCTAGCTTCCTGCAGCTCTTTCAGGGGGACCATGACAAGGTAAGCACCATCAGTGAATTGGCATGTTGACAATGACGGATGAGATTAAAACAAATTCAGGAGCCTTTTATTATGATGATGATGGATTATAAATGGAACAACGCTCACTTTTAATCACTTTCCTTCCATCAGGTGGAAGAGCTCGACAGAATGGTGACAGAGATGGCCGGCTTTAAAAAGTAATGAAATAAGAGATTTACAATTTTGCCTCTAATATTGAGTAGAATCGTATCTGTTCTCTAAGCATAAAGGAAGAAATGTGATTATTATTATTAACACAAGACAAACGGACATTGAGATGTTAATGTGTAAACTGTTAAATGCCACGACCGCCACAAGGTTGGTGTTATTTAATAGGTTATGGAGACTGATGATGTTGTTCCCACACTACACAGAGCCTACCTGGTAACCGGACAGACCTACAGCCGTAAGGTGGACGTTGACTGTGTGTCCAGCCTGGCCAGTTTGGGAGCCACTATTCACAAGGTAAGCTGCAGGAGCCGGAGACGCATAGAGAAATGTTGCCATCTAGTGGTGCTTTAATGGAAATGTGCATGCGCTCTGATAAACCTCTTTTTACATGACTTTTACAGTTTTTTTTTTGCAGTTGCTTACACACAGAATTTCATTGTGTCAAAACTCTACGTGCAAGCCAAAAAAGGACATAACACTTCTATGTCAAAATGTAACCATGCAATCAAAACCTCACAATCCTTTTCAAAATGCAACAAAATTATACACACATGCACCTTTTGAATTACTCTAACAAAAGCAGCAGCAACAACACACTGATGTACTTTATACAAAACACTACCTAAATACCTTTTAAAATTTTCTCAGTCTGTGAAAGATTGTTCCAGTACAGTGCATCTACTTGCATTTCAATGAACACAACAACAGCACCAACAGCACAAAAGCTTCAGAAAAAAAGAAATTGCAGCTTATTTTCTTTTTTTTTTTGCCATTGCAGGTTTTTACAACAACAAAAAAACTAGAGCTGTCAAAGTTAACACGAATAGTAGACTAGAATGAAGATACCGGCATCATATGAAACTAGAAAAACCGAATGAATCCATCGGTACCAACCATGTCATACTAGCTTGTATTGAAGGAGGCTGAATAACACTCCAAACTTATGCTAAATTTTGGTGAGAAAAGACTGTCATGGCCATTTTCAGAAGGGTCCCTTGACCTCTGACCTCAAGATATGTGAATGAAAATGGGTTCTATGGGTACCCACGAGTCTCCCCTTTACAGACATGCCCACTTTATGATAATCTCATGCAGTTTGGGGCAAGTCATAGTCAAATCAGCACACTGACACACTGACAGCTGTTGTTGCCTGTTGGGCTGCAGTTTGCCATGTTATGATTTGAGCATATTTATTATGCTAAATGCAGTACCTGTGAGGGTTTCTGGACAATATTTGTCATTGTTTTGTGTTGTTAATTGATTTCCAATAATAAATATATACATACATTTGCATAAAGCAATTATATTTGCCCACTCCCATGTTGATAAGAGTATTAAATACTTGACAAATCTTCCATTAAGGTACATTTTGAACAGATAAAAAATGTGTGATTAATTTATGATTAATCATGATGAATTATGGACAATTGTGTGATTAATCGCGATTAAATATTTGAATCGATTGACAGCCCTAAAAAAACAGAAAGAAAAGTAGAATTACATTACAGTAATCAACTCAATCTGTTACTGTAAACTCACTGAAACAAAATTAATTATGTTAAAATTACAGTGCAATGGTAAAAAAATGATATTGTAAGGGACGGTGGATGGTTTTGGATCCCGTCCCCTTCTTTGTTCTCGTCCTCGTCCTCTGTCTCTGTCTCTCTCTTCCTCTCTCTCTTCCTCCTCCATGTTTGTGAAGTTTTCACAAAAGAGGTGATCTTACCTGAGGTCTATTTGTAATGCTGAGGCTCAGACTGATTGTTGCTCTATTAGTGGGTAAGTGTTTTCTCAATGATTGCAAGACATTTCATTCAGTGTTTTGCAAGAAGTGTGTTGCAGAATTGCAAACAAAGAGCAAAGCAGAAAATGTGTTTGCACTTTTGGTGCCTTTGTTTAAGGTGTGTTCACAAAAGTTAAGGTTTTGATGCTTTTGTCTAAAGCATTCACTTTTAGTGTGTAAGCAATCGCTAAAAAAACTATAAAAGTCGAATTCTGAAATTAGCCTCAGACTTGTTGAAGCTCATCTTTGATCTGTCTGTCTGCTGCAGATCTGTACAGACATCCGCCTGCTCGCCAACCTGAAGGAGATCGAGGAGCCTTTTGAGAAAGAGCAGATCGGTACGTTCACTCCTAAACTTGACTCACACTGTTGGATCACATTCTGACACACTATCTTGTAATAAAGGTATCAGTATGTCAGTATGAAGTTGTCTTCCTCCTCCAGGTTCCAGTGCCATGCCCTACAAGAGGAACCCCATGCGTTCAGAGCGTTGCTGCAGCTTGGCCCGACACCTGGTGGCGCTGATGGCCGACCCGCTGCAGACGGCGTCGGTCCAGTGGCTGGAGAGGACGTTGGACGACAGCGCCAACAGGTCCAACACCCCAGAGATATATTCTGATATGCTTGTTGCTTGTTACTGAATCAGCTTAAGGCATCCGGAGCTCTGATTTGGTACTGGATCATGCAGAGGCTTGTCTTCTACATATTTACTCATTTCACCCCCCTCGCTCGTGTGCAGGAGGATCTCCCTGCCCGAGTCCTTCCTGACAGCTGACATCATCCTCAGCACCCTGCAGAACATCACAGAGGGACTGGTGGTCTACCCCAAAGTCATCGAGAGACACATCCGCCACGAGCTGCCCTTCATGGCCACAGAGAACATCATTATGGGCATGGTGAAGGCTGGAGGAAACAGACAGGTATCAGTGGGGATTTTTGATTGGCCTTAGAAGGGATAGTTCAGGTGTTTTGAAGTGGGGTTGTATGAGGTACTTATCCATAGTCAGTGTTTCACCTACAGTAGATGACTGTCGGAACGACCCCATTTTGGAGAAGCAGACAGGAGTTACCGCACAGAAGTAAAGCGATGTGCTGCTGTGGACGGGGCCGACGGCAAAATGTATTTTTAGCCACCTAAAAGAAAAAATCTATATCAGTTTAAGTGTATGCTATATTTTGAGTATTTTCACTGCTTTACCTTGCCATCAGACAGCTCTTTCAGGTGGGGAACTGAAGCTGTTGTATCCATCTATGCACTCGCCAAAGCCAGCAAAATCTATTGAAAAAAACCCTGTAATTTTACCTCACAGGGGTTGCTGGTCTACTGCTGCCTCGGTCGGTTGGTTTCTTTATGCTACTGTGTGACTTTGGTGAATCCGAACTAACCAAAGTCACACAATAACACAAACAAACTAACCGATCAAGGCAGCGGTACAAAGAGTATACTGTAAAGCAAAGAGGTGAAACTCTGGGGCTTTTTTGACAATGGCCGCTAGATGGCGCTGCGGCAGCGCTGCCGCCACTTTGCACTGAAAACACCAATCAGTTCATAGCCATAAATGTACAAGGAGATGTCTGTAAATCAGAGGATATTAACTGTAAAAGTAAATCAACTTCCCAGTACGAACACTTAAATAGCCCTCATTTAAATCGTTGTGTTCTCAAAGTTGAAGAGGTCACCAATAGCCGAATCCAGAGTTATTTACCTCGGCATAATGAACGTGCATCAGACCAACGGGACTGCATCGCCCTGCACGCTCATATGACTTATCCGGTTCTGCCAGCTTCCTGCTAGCTGCATGGTGCTGTAATAATGGATATATTGGCTGTAATTCATCACTTTTATTATCTTATAATACACCCATGGGCTGTATGCTGTAAGCCTGTACCGTGGTGGCTGTATTAACGTCTCTGTTCCCAAACAACCGGCTATCGGCCAGTAGCTAGTAGTGCTAGTAGCATGACATAAACAGAATTTAATGTAGTTGAAGGCTATTTACTAACATGCAGGGCAAAAGCACAGGACACAACCTTTCATACATCCATGGTCTGTGGTATATTGAACATCTATTTTGGAGGTCGTTGACATGAAAAAATTTGAGATTGCTCTAAAAATCTGTGTGCTGGATTTTTCTAACTACCATTTATGACCATCGCTCACTTTATGCTCCTCTGGGAAGTGGCTGGTTAAAAAGGTTTAATAAATAAATATATAAATAAGTAAGTAAATAGTTTAAATAGTGTGCATATTTATTATATTTGTATCGTTCAACACAGGCCATTTCGGTAGAGACATTAAAATTATGACAATAGAATAGAAATCATTTTGTTTTACTTTTGTACAGCACTTGGTAGGCGGACGTTTAACTGGCGCCATTATGGTAGTCGACTCGATTACAGTCCAAAATGGCGGAGGTATGGGTCTGCTGCTGGGTGCTGGCGTTGCAATGGAACGTATAATTGACTTTCACTTCTTAGCAATATACGTTCTTTGAGCGGTATACCAGCAACTCCCGTGTTCTGCGAGGTAAAATTAGTGTTTTTTTCAATGGAGTCTGGTTGTTTTGGCGAGAGCACAACGGCTTCAGTTCCCCATCGGAAACATAGACTATATATCTGTCTCATGGCAAGGTAAACAGGCAAACATGTCGTAAATATATTGTACACTTAAACTGATAATGATTTTTTTAAGTGGGCTTTTCTTTTAGATGTCTAAAATACGTTTTGCTGCCGGCCACGTCCACAGCAGTACATTGCTTTGCTTCCGTGCGGTAACTCCTGTCTGCTTCTCCAAACGAGGGGCGTGTCGACCGTCATCTACACTGACTATCCCTTTAAACAAGTTTGTAGCGTAACAACAGCTCACTGTCCTGACCTCGTGTAATCAACTATTGTGCTTAAATGAATCTCTTTCTGCTCCTTCAGGACTGCCACGAGAAGATTCGTGTTCTGTCCCAGGAGGCAGCAGCTGTGGTCAAACAGGAGGGCGGTGACAACGACCTGCTGGCCAGAGTGCAGCGAGACCCTTACTTCGCCCCCATTCTGGGGCAGCTGGACACCATCCTAGACCCCAAGACCTTCATCGGCCGCGCTCCCCAGCAGGTACAACACCAACAGCCGCTCGTCTTTAATGCCAGCTGCCATCCTGACTGCCCATCTGCCATCACAACAGCTCTCAGCTTTGTTTATTGTTGTATCTGTGTACTAACGGGGTGTAATACATCCTCCCCCATCCAGGTGGCCAGGTTCCTGTCTGAGGAAGTGCGCCCCCTGCTGCAGCCGTACAAGGCTAAGATGGATGTCAAGATCGAGCTTGAGCTTTGACGCACACACACGGGTACAATTACTAAGAGACTTCATCATGGAGTGTGTCAACGGTGAACGCTGCACCTCAATAAAGAAACAATGGTTGAATGATTTCATCTCCATCACAGTGTTTTCATTTCTGCCTGCTGATATACTCAAAATCATAGACTTTTAATACCCCCCTGACAACGTAGTCGGGGGTATATAGCGCTTCGCGTGTCTGTTCGCGTGTCACACTTTCATTTCTGGAGAAAAACTCTGAAACTATTTAACTTAGGAAGTCCAGGGTGCCCAAAATTTTTGAAATTTTTCCAAAAGGGCAAAACCGTTGGCCCTTTTGTTTTAGTGAAATATAACTCAAACAAATAGGGATTAATAACGTGTATGTGGTCATAAGTTATGTTTCTATCATCTTTATTGACAGGAACCAAAGGTCATATGTACTGCAAGGGCTTTTACAACCTGCGTCATCACTAAGCAAATTCTAATTCAATACTTAACTAATAACGTGACGGATTAATAATTCACTTAACATTTTTGATGATCATCCTTAAGACGCCAACCGTCAAGCTGTTTAAAAACCGTTAGGAAATTCACAATTCTTGTGAAGAGTGCTCAGACTTTGCGGTTTGCTTTCAGTTAACGGAAAGGAGAAGGTGAACTGTCGAGTACGGGAAACCCGCTGTCAGAACTGGGAGGAACTTGTTCAAGAGGTTGTAAATCTAAAAAAAAAAACACCGGCTCAAAGTCCAGCCCAGGCATGTTACCGTACCTCACAGTGTAGTGCGCTACTTGATACGTTTTTTTTGGTGTTTAGAATCTCAACTTCTTCAAATGTTCTAGTAGTTTTCCTGTGTTCACCTCCTCCATCTACATACTGCTGACACAAAGTTGACTTATCACTCCATGTGTGAAACATCAGGACAAAGTGCAGCCAAGCTCACATCATCTGTTAGTGCCATTATGGTAATGATGGAATGAGCTACTTTGTGTATGTGTGTTCTTACTTAACCTATGGCCACTTCGTTGTAAGGAAGAGTTGGCAGTGGTAGTGTAGGTTTCCCTCCATATTTCCCACCAGGCAGCAGCTGTACTAACATGTGGCAGTGGGCACTGCTCCCCATCTGCCTGGCTCTCTTTAGCACCGTGGGCATTTGGACTGTGTGAGTATTGAGCTTCCTCCTTTTATTAACACTTTATTGCTGTTTTTAATAGAGTTTTGGAAGTGATCTTTATTGAGAACTCTTCTTTTCTGTGTGTAACTTAACGGGGATACGTCCACATCAAACAGAGCAGCATTTACTACTTCAATAAAGCACAGTAAGACAGTTATAATGGGTCCGTAGTACTATTACAAGGCTGTTTACTGCAACATCCACCTCCTGCTGGAGCACTGGGAAAAAAAGAAGGGAGCAAAAACTGCAAA
The DNA here is from genome assembly GCF_015220745.1 of Sebastes umbrosus. NCBI lineage: Eukaryota > Metazoa > Chordata > Actinopteri > Perciformes > Sebastidae > Sebastes > Sebastes umbrosus. The sequence continues at coordinate 9,612,613 of NC_051282.1, read as the reverse complement.
ACAATTTTTTAAAAACTTGTTTATATTATTTATTTATTTATACGCTTTAGAATACAGCCTGCAAATTACAGTGAAAATATTTTAGGTTATCAATGAAGTACTTACCTACCAGAAGGTAGAGGGGAAGAAGTGCAGGGAATAAGCGTGGAACAAATGTGCATTCAGGAGCAATAAATTACACTGTAAAATATGCCACTATTTATTTAAATTCACAGTGGGTAGCATGACCATGTTACAGTTTACAATGAAATTGGAAAATAAATGAATCAAAGGTTGTTTTCTTCCCCGTTAGGTTTGCTGTAGCTGTATCAAATGGATCAGTCAACCTCACAGAAGGAGTCCCTTTCATCAGGTCGGTGTGATTCCACGGAGAGACGGCGAGGAATAAATAGAGTAGTTAAAGCCGCAGTCGGTAACTTTGAGCAAATATGATAAATATTTATAAAACGCTCACTATATCCTGATAGTAGTGCATGAGACCGGTGGGCAGTGCTTGGTTTTGGCTCAACTGTTTTCAACATGCGGCGTCACAATTTCATCTCATTTTACAGCTAAACAGTACACTAAAAGAGGTTTCATTTCAACATTTGAGGTGAGAAATAGGCATTACAGTAACAGAGTGATTCATATTTCATCAGCTAGTCTAGTCAGTCTAGTTTGACCGTTAAAAAGGAGTTCACATGTTTCGCAAGCAGTGATTGACAGCTGCTGTAGAGACTAGTCAGCTCTGATTGGTTGTTTTCACATGAGGACACAGAGGAACATGATTTCTTTCAGATTACTGTCAGGATATTGTGACAGTTTTATAAAAAATAATGTTTCATCATATTTGCTCAAAGTTACCGACCGCAGCTTTAAAATGATACAGCGAAATCATCATGTGAACAACTTAATGTTGAATGATAATGATTCTGTTCTCTCGTCCTTCCCTTTAGTCAGTGCGGCACTTACAACCCCCAGAGCTGTCTCTTCTCCCAGATCTGCAACATCTGCGCTGTTTTATGTAATGATGATATATTTATGATATTCTTGGTAGCAGGAAATGTTCTGTCCATCATATGATTTGCTTTAGTCTTGCTGAACCTGCTCCAAAATTAATTTACTATTGATCAGAGCTGTGGTTGTGAAGTCTGCTTTTGAAGTCTTGGACATGTGCCTGTTTTTATTGACATGATCAGAATTAACAATTGTGAATTGTCAACTTCTCGACCATCTTCACCCTCTTCTTCTCTCTGTGTGTGTGTCTGTCAGCCTTGTGGATTGTGGTGATCCGTTTCCAGCAGGTTAGGGACTATGGTTACCAAGGAAAAGCCAACATAGCCAGCATTGTTTTGGGATTCATCTCCGCTGCAGGAATCTCCATCCTTGGCAACTTCCAGGTGACAGTTTACAAAAAGAAATAAATAATAATAGATTATCTTTCTCTAACCCATAATAACCCCTCTGTGCTCTCTCCTTCCTCTGCCTTCGCCCACTCAGCAATCGGCCTTAAAGAGTGTTCACCTGTTGGGAGCGTTCCTGGCTTTCTTCGTGGGTCTGGCCTACTTCTGGGTACAGCTGTTTCTAACCTACACCGCTAAGCCGGATCAGGACCGATGCTGGGTCGGGCCTGCCAGGGCCACCGGCTGCACCCTTTGTACCATCCTGGTCATCGTTAGTATCCTTCCTATAGTCGTATGCATTAAGAAAAAACATCTTTGGTGAATATAAAATCCAAGCTAAGTTGATTCTTGTGTGTCGTCGTGAAGAATATTAAGATTATTAGGAATACAAAGATTATCTTTGTTACAATTTAAAAAGAAATGTGTGCTTATTGTTGCAACCACAGTTGTGATTCACAGCTATTCATTAATCAGTTACTTATTCAGCTAACTACTTAAACCATCTATCCATTACTGTTAGCTATCTATTTCAATCTTTTTCCGCTACTTAAAAAACATCTACCCCAGGAGTCAGCAACCTTTTTGTATATGAAGTGCCATTTTTAAATTTTCTTGTTAATCAGTGTGCTGTATCAACTTTAAAGTTATCATTAAGTTTAAAAAAATTTAAATCTCCAACAAATCTGTAATTTTATTCCATCCATATAGGATATCACTCCATAAAGGATAGGATATATCAATTATTGTAATTATGTACGAGAGCACTATTCAAGTAGACTGCCATCCTAATGAATGCGTCCACATCTGAGTTGAAATCATTAACCCGACCAACCTTCCACCTATGTGGTTCATCAGCAATAAACTTGCAGAACAAACAAATGAACTAGCCAGTCAGAGGCAGAGTGGGGCGAGTCTTTGTGTAATGCGCGTGGGGGAAAAACTCAATCAAACTACCATAAATACCGGGCTGCGCAGCTGCAGATGGCTGTGAAAGAGGTGATTCGGCATGCGGATGAGATGGCACTTCAACATTTCTAAAAAAAACTCTCTTATTGCCGGTATGCCATTGATTAAGCTTCCATGTGCCATTGGTGGCATGCGTACCCAAAGGTGCCTACCCCTGATCTACCCTATCCATTAAGGGCCTTTCACACAGAACGTGGTTTTGAGCTGCACTCACCGCTGCACATCACGGTGTCAAGTTCAACCAAAAAGCAGTGAAAAGCCGCCGTGACGCCGCACAAGAATTGCAAGTAATGGTTTTCAGAGCGCAGTGGTGCTGTTGTCGCATTCTGTGTGAAAGGCCCTTTACAGTTATCTATATTTTGACTTTTATCCGCTACTTTTAGCTATATTTGCCATTTATACGTTATTCTTAACTAACTGTGTCAACTGTGTCCATTACTTTTAGCTCACTCTGCTCACTTGCTAACTAGTTTTCACGCACTCTGAACACGTGGTGGTATTCAGGCGTTCTAAATCAAATCGTTACTTCAAAATTGTTCAAATTAGTTTAGCTACACAATCTTTCCACATACACACTGTAAACTGTAGAAGTATACTTTATATGATAAAGTCAATTTCTTAAAATCTCTTAAAAACATGTAATAGCTGTATTTATTCGTTTAGAAAAATAAATGACAGCTTCAACTCATGTTGAATGGCAGTGTACATGTCTAAAGTGTGAGATGGGCTCTATTTAGAAAGGCCCCTCACATTGTTTGCGACCACAAAACAGAACAGGAAACTACAAACAGAGAGGTACAAGAGGAAGGGGCTAAGAATACAAACTACATCTCATGGTCACACAAATTTAACATGCACCCAAGAGCAGATTTTGTCGATGAACCAAAATGTTCTGATTTACTATTTGATTTATCGTGACGTCTATTTCTTTAGCGTTACGCTCCTTGACAGCTCTCCCCTCCTTCAGTGGCTGTTCTCCACAAGACAGGCTTTCTCTCTGGGGCTGCTGTGTGTGAATGGGGCTTGGTCATGATGTTCTTCTACCTCTTTGGCCTCTTTGCAGCTGAGTTCAGACACATCGACTTCCACCACCTCACTGTACAGAAAACAGAAACTGAACAGAAACAGAAACAGAAACCGGATGTTGGGATTGACATTAGCCCTGCCTCACTAGAAACCAATGGTTGTGCCACAAATGCAGATAGCTGAAATCACACACGTACAATTACGTACAAGTGCATGTGGTTCAAAAACGACAATTGTCTTGTGCTGTACCTACAGTTTTTCTTTAATGTAGTCCCAATACCCATGCACTATTTCATAATGTAAACATTTGATCTGATATTACTATACTGTATATTATATTTTTGTATTTTGCCATTTTGAAAGCTGCAATAATAGCAGATTTAGCTGTATATTTGAGTCTTTTAACAAAATCTGTATTTGAACCTGTACATTTTTATCTCTTACTTCGTCTCAAGTGTTTATAAGATCTACTACCTTTTTGTGCCATCCTGTCATCCCATGATCATCATATAAACATAAGGATAGTAAAGAACACTGTATCTTTGTATTTATTTAAAAGTGCAGTGTGTAGTATCTGGCGTCATCTAGTGGTGAGGTTGCAGATTGCAACCAACTGAAACTTCTCCCATGTGCCAGGTGCGTAGGAGAACTACAGTGGCGATGCGAAAATCCTATCTAGAGCCAGTGTTTGGTTTGTCCGTTCCGGGCTACTGTAGAAACATGGCGGCCAGCTCCATGAAAAGGACCAATGTAGATAAGGGCTGATTCTGAAGTAATGAAAACACAACAATTTGTATTTTCAGGTGATTGTACACTAAAGCAAAAATACTTATTAAAGGTTATATTGATAACATTTTTATGTACATGAATATTTTTTTTCCTTTTAAATGATACATCCATAGAGCAGTTAGAAAGGTGCCAAATAAAAGTATGGCTTTTCCTCAAAAAGATTATTATGACTGTGAATTAATCATTTAAAAAATGTTGACGGGTCCTTAATGAATGTTTTGTTTATATGTGTGGAAGATATCTGACGTTTTGTTCCAACTTCTAACAAGGCTTGTTAGCAAATAGTGTAACGACGATGGAAAAAACGTATACTGGTGTTTCCTTCAGGTTGTTCAAAGTTATCTATTGTACCTTTAATATTATATTCCATTAATGCCAATAGATCCCCATAAATGTTACACGCTGTTCCTTTAAAATGATAATCTGACTGTTGTTTTTACAATGAACTGATAAATCATTTGCCCGATTAAAAAGTCAAAACAATAGTAAGAAAATACTCATCATAATATTCATAAAATGGATTGTTTTGTTCGACCCCAAGACATTTAGTTTTCTCACATTAGACCAAAAAACCCCCCAGAAAATGATTCAAAATAGTTGCTGATTGTTTTGACTAATTGTTTGAGCTCAAGAAATAGTGGAAGCTGCATGTAATTGGACTGAGTTTATAAAACTCGTCTTGGCCTATATCGCAATAAATGTATACTAACACATGGTGGCACCATTCAACCATCATTCACTCTGCACACACAGTGTATTAACATCTATTCAATAATCACCCTTCAAATGGAACTATATATATATATGAACAATTTATCCACAGATCCATCACTCATGCATATACTGTTATGTGATTTTTCCCCCTCAATAACCCCCCTCATGCCTCCCTCAGCATTCATACTCTATAACATATTCTCCATCTTTCGAATGAGACATGATTAGTGCATAGAATACCAGGAAAACCTTTTCTTCGTCACTCTCCACCTGTCAGCTGGGTAATACAATAGAGGAAGGGGAATAGAAAAGGAGGATGGAGGTATGCAGGAAAGGGTTTGTTAGCAAGAGAGGAAAAAAAAAGTTTCCTTATGACATAATGAGAACTGTAACCCACTGTTTGATACATTTAAGCTTTTATTTTGAAGGACCTTGCAAAAGTTACCAACCAAAGCTCTGTAATACTAATCAAAAATGCAAGTTAGTCACATCCTCAGTAACAGCTCTGACCAGCGGGGGCGCTGTAGAGCGATGCTGGCTGACGATCATCCTCCCTGATGGGAAAATCGAGCTGTGGCGCTACGCCAGCATGTTTTTGGAAGATGCCTCTAGTTTAGACAGAGGTTCTACATTCAGCACAATTTGTCATGGGTATTTGAGATGGGCAAAACAATGGAGCTCTCACAGCCACGCCGATAGTGGGAGAGGTCCTTCTCTTGGCTCCGGCACTCAAACTATTTCTCTCATCCAACTTGTGTTTATTTAAACACAATTGTCCTGGGGTCTGTTGGCACTGTCTGTCTTATGTCATACTCAAATTTTTATCTTTTTATTGATGTTATTAACAAAAAATCATTGGGAGCAATGAGCTTGAGCTGGGAATACTGGGCCCCCAGTGTCCTGCTATGTCCCGGCAGCATTCTTTCACATACTCCATGCTGTGTGATCACCAGAGGGGGGCTTTGACGAGCGGGCACAGGGATCAGACGGACGGCTCGGAATTCTATGGGAATTTCTCGAGTGCTGCTGGTTACCAGCGTTCCTGCTGCAGACAGCATGCAGGTTTTCTATATACACTTGTGGTTAAACAATGCTGCCTCGGGTCTCTGATAAAACTTGTTTTCTGCAGCTGATTTGGGTTGCTCTTGTGACGCCTGACTCCAAAATGCAGATGTAAATTTGGGGAAAAAGTTGAGAGAACTTGTCCTACTTGAAGGATCTGACACACGGGTTCACCTCAGATTTTTTAAAGTGCAATCTATCTTGGCGAGGTCTGCTGATATGACAGTATGTTCTTGAATTATACAGCAGCTCATACGGAGGAATTCAGAGAGAAAGCGTTGGCGCCCAGAACACCCTTAGCCCTGCTGTTTTCATTAGTGAGTATAAAAGGCGTCTGATAAAGTAGTCAAACTCATAAAATCACCTGTAGCGACGTGCAAAGGCTGGGAGGCCCTTTGATGTAAATGTCAGAAAAAAGGCCTGTATTGTAGTGTAGGAGAACGTGGTTTACAGAACGCGACGCCCGCCTTGTTGCTTTTGACTTTGATTCAAGAAAGAGGTGCATGCTTTCTAGGCCCGTACTGTAATCTCTCCCAACACCTGCTCGTGCTCGAGTCTCTCTTATCCCCTCAACAGCTCGCCACCAGAAACAATAGCAGTGCCTTCCTATCACGCGGCGGAGCAGTCGCCTCCGAGTTCGCTATCAGACATCGCCGCTCGGCTGTCTCTGAAACGGTCCGTCGGCTCTTATCGTCGGAGAGCCAAATCCTGTGCATTCCATCTCGAAAGGCCACTTTATCTGCAAGACAGCTGGATCTGCCAGACTTGGAGGTTTAAGAGAGGAACATGGAGTTAAGTGTTGGAGGGGGGGAATGGTTGGCGACAGGGTGAAAATGACAGAGACCGAAAGAGAGATGGGATTGTCCAGAAGTGAGAAAGCTAGATCGAAGGACAGATATAGAGACAGGCAAGAGAAAGATGGACTGAGTGATAGAGACAGAAAAGAGAGAAGAGTGGGCACCAGCAGCCGTGATCTCACCCTCCTCTTCCTCTCCTTTGGCAGCGGCTTCCAGAAAGCTGCCCTTTCGCTGAAAAATGCCAAGCGCACCGCATTCCACCGGCCACACAAAGGCCCTCCCTCGTCTCAGCTGCACGGGCACAATCAGACAAGGGATAATTATATAATTAGGCTGGCTGGTGCAGACAGGGACCCTCAGATGGTGTGTTGGTGTGCCATATTTATGTTTTCAGACAATGAAGAGAGCCTGGGCTTATCAGAGGAGGCAGCAGAGAGTGTGTGGGGGGGCTCCAGCTGTGGCACTTAGGAACAGATTGTCATGATAGAGAAGAACGGGTCGATAGAACGACCTTCAGCATGCGGACCGGACCGAGATCAGGGACGGTATTGTGGCCGAGCCGTGGCGTGTGTGTGTTGGGATCTTGTGATATGTGAGGAGGTGGGGACTTTTGGGGCTCCGACAACCAGACAGGAGGTGACATAGAAGACCACATTAAATGGATGGCACAGTGTTGGATGTTATTTAACATTATTAATTGTATAAAATTGGATATTGCCACGCAAAAGTGTATAATAAACCCACCTGTCCACTAAAGGGTAGTCTAATATTACATGCCTGTATAAAGGTGAAGTACCGGCAGAGGGCAACAAAACCACTTAGTTAGGTTTAGGAAAAACGTCATGGTTGGCCTTAAAGAACTACGTAAACTAAGTACGATACGTACGGAAAATACGTAACATAAGTACGGAAAACACGTCGCAAACGTAACTTACAAAACAAAACAGCAATCTCGAACACCAGTCTCCTGGTTGAAAGTCCTGTGTTTGTTGGACCTCCTTTTTTAAGACATAGAAAAATCTTCAGAAATCACTAGTGGGGTATTTATTGATGTGTTTTATGTCGTAGAACCAAACCCTAAAATCTCTCAAGCTTGCATTAACCACAGACCTTATTTCAGGCTTTTATCTAAAAACCCATTAAAAAAAAACATTGACTTCCAGACGAGGGAATCGGAAGTGCTAAAATGCTAACTCATTTCCGGGTTTGAGGACTCATTCCTGTAGCACTCTATTATCGTGTCATTCATATGCCTTTTTCATGCAAATGGGCTGAACTGTCAGTGTTTGTCAGTTTGAATTGCATTTGTATTACCACCATCTGAGTGGCCACGCTGAACATTTAAACCTTCTTTTCTTTTCTTTTACTACTGCTTATGCTTGCTTGTGAGTTTTTGTGTGAATAGTTTTGTGTTCTTTGTTCGTTTATTTGTTGGGGAGGGCTCTGAATAAGGCTTACAGAAGAAACTAAAACTTTTAGCTTTTTTTGCAGTTTTTATCCATTTAGCTATACTTACTTTATCTGTTTATCCATTGGTCACTCTATTTTAACAATTGATCCTTTACTAGCTAACTGTTTAGACTTCTCTGCTCGCTTGCTAACTAGTTTTCATGCACTTTGAACATGTGGTGGTGTTCAGGTGTTACAACCGACTCGATACGGATATATTTTAAAAAAAGTTGTAATATTATTTCTAATCAGCTCAGCTGCTCCCCAATCTTTCCATGAAGTAGTACCCCCGGTTGGGGAATCGCTGCACTAAATGAGCAGTATAGGATTGCCAAACAGACCACCTCTTCCCTCTTTGTCGAGGCAGGATCCACGCTCCCAGACGAGAATTGAGCCAGTGTCCCGCTCACTTGGCCACCGCCCAACAATCTCCCCTCGCACCGTGGCCTTGGCTTTGGGTGTGTCTCCACTCGCACGGGACAGCACAGAATAGACTATTGTTGATCGCACAAGACAGCGAGCCAGGGGAAGAAGGAGGGGGGTGGTGGGGAGGGGAGATGGTTGGGGGAGAAATTAGCTTTTAACGAGCGAGCGAAAAGCACATGGACAATGAAGCATGGCTCCCCTCCCACTTACATGTGTGTGCACTGATGCAAGAGCCACTGGACATGTATTCACACAACACACACACACACACACACACACACACACACTCCGTAGTCTTGCTTCCTTCGGTCTTTATGCATGTAGTATTTTATTTGATCAACATTGTGCACCAGTCGTTCATGGCAACCACCAGGCATCTGATATGTCAAAAAGCATCAGGTCCAGAAGCTAACAAAAGCCATGCATGATCATAATGATGTATATCAAGAGTCACCCAACAATACACAAACATCCAGTTTAGAGACAAACTTGGGAAATACGCTTATTCACTTTCTTGCAGACGGGTACATGAGAAGATCGATTTCATATCATTACCATAAATATGAAGCTACAGTAGCCTGTTAGCTTACTGTAGCACAAAAACTGGGTGTAACAGCTAGCCTGGCACAAATCCCCCCAAAACACCTTAAACAGAATGTAGAATTTAGGGGATCCATTGGCAGAAATGGAATATAATATTAATAAGTATGTTTAATTAGTGTATAATCACCTGAAAATAAGAATTGTTGTGTTTTCGTTACCTTAGAATATATCTACATTCAGAGCGGGTCCTCTTCAGGGAGCCGGCTGCCCTGTTTCTACAGTAGCCCAGAACAGACAAAACCAAATACTGTCTCCAGATAGGGCCAGTCACGGTTTCGCGTCGGCCACCGTAGTTCTCCGACACACTTGGCACACGGGAGAAGCTTCAGTTGGTTGCAATCTGCAACCACACCACTAAGCCACCAGATCCTACACACTGCACCTTTAAGCCATCCTTGTAGTGCTGTCATACATCTCAAACTGCATGTATGTTAATCCATTCTTCCACTGTTCTTTTAATGGACAACAATGGAAATAGACTTTCATACAGGTTCAATAATGTGAAGGGGTGGTGAAAGCTTTCTCAAATTAGTTTGGCAGTGTCTATAGAAATATTATCATCGAGGACGGAAGCATTATGAAGAATCCATAGGTGGCCAGTAATGGCATTGTGTTCCTTACATCTTGTATAACCATATGAAGCACAAGACGTCATTATACTAAATGACGCCATTGGTTGGTTGACCATACCATTGCTGATGTATGTAATGTAGAGATTTTATAGATTTTACTGGTGCAAAACCAAATTTCTAAAATAAGGGCTGCAAAACCTTAGTTAATATCCCCCTCATATTTATTCAGAAACTGATATTGATGCACCTATTATGCTTTTGTGCTCTTTCCCTTTCCTTTAGTGTGTTGTATAGTTTTTTCTGCACGTGAAAGGTCTGCAAAGTTATAAAGCCCGAAGTCCATGCAAAAAACACTGCTCCTGAACTGCCTGAAATGCCTTGCTTGAAGTCCTGCCTTTTCTTCTGTAACGTGGTGATGTCACCAAGTAACACATGTGCATAATACTTGCCTAGTGGCTAGTTTGGCACGCCCTCAAACAAATCTAGTAAGAGCGGAGCTGGAGCAGACTCCAAAGAGTTTGGTTTGGTTAACCAATCACAACAGAGTGGGCCAGCTGACCAATCAGAGATGGACATTTCTGACCGAGGGTGAAAAGAGGTGCTGCAGCACAGCTGGAATGAGAAAAGTAAAGTGTTTTTTGAACATTAAAGCATGTAAACATGTTCTAGTAGAAACCAAAAATACAAGTATGAACCTGAAAATAAGCACAATAAGTCCTCTTTAAATGAACAATGTGGGTGGGTAGCCAGTTAACTTTAAATATCCTTACCTAATTTACATTAGGGACCATTTTCAAAGCGCAGCATAGATTTTTAGATAGATTTGTAGCTTCTGGGCAACCATCCATTTTCTAGAGGGTAGAAAATCAATCTGAAACGCATGGTGGGCTTTGGAAAAGTAATGTGAACCATTGTAGTTAATGAGCTGAAACATGCACCATTATATGGTACATTCCATTTACTATACATTTGCATTTTCTCCGTGTATCGTGCATGATCATAACACAAGAGGATAAACGCCTTGATTTTTTCTGTCTGACACACACACACACACACACACACACACACACACACACACACATAAGAAACCGTAAAGAATTTCTTTGTCTCACATAACCGCAGACGACTGTTTGCCTGAAACATCAGCAAACAGTCATTAGCACTTACGAGGCTCCGATTGTCTGCCTCTTTGGTGAGATTACTGCTTTTGAACACATGGAAAAAGCAGATCTTCATATGGTAGAAAGTATCACTCTCACGGCAACAAAAACAACCCTCTTCAATTACAGATTCTCATCCAGCTCGGAGAAGATATTCACATGTAATAACCCCGTGCTGCCGAACTATATTTGGGCTTTAGACATTTTTTGAGATGGTGAGAAACTACTGTCTGAGGAGGAATGGCTGCCATTTTCAAGACTTTCTGTTTTTAATGCATGCTGTTTTTAGATGTTGGCAGCAATATCTTAAGCTTTGTTTGTCCCCGGAGGTTTGCATCGCTTCTTGAGCTATGCTCAATATTTTCCAGAGAAAAAAAAATAATTGGACAGAGGTCAGGTTTATTGGCATGACACATGAATTAAAAATAAAATAAAAACTGTCTTTTCATGGCATGTCGTGTTCATTTGACTGCCAACAATAAAAAGTACAAGAGAGAATCCATGATTTGTGTTCAGTTTAACCATTAATGATATGATATAAGATGACTAAATTGACAAATTAGTCACTTTGTATGACAGTGATCTGAGCCACAAATGTCCAGTTGCCCACTCACCACACCAGTTTAACAAAGCCAGACTCACACAATAACTGTGACGTAATCAATAGGTCAGCATCAAGGTCAGGTCAGAGAGGGGGTGAGAAGGTCAAGGTCATTCTCTAATTGTCCAAATTCCCACTCTCCATGCTAACCTTTAGCGTGATGCCAGAGCCATTTTCCCCTCTCTAATGTCTCAACCGTTTTTTGTCTCGTTGGAAGACTTCCGAGCGGGCAGAGGGGTATGTAGCTGGTGTGTGTCCCGACAGAAAATACATTCAGGGATTATGTAAGGGCTGTGACATTTTGGAGTGGGCTGTGACCTGCTCTGCTCCTCCGCTGCTTTGAGGATCAGTCAGACGTTCGCTCAGACGGACCCCCGAGGTCGGCGCCACTTGTGGGCTGAATTGATGTCTTGATGCAGCATCAGTGGTTACAGTAGAAAGGCCCGTCACAGGCTCATTCTATGTAAGACAACAAAGACGTCATTATCAATGCCATACAGTACCTAATATGTCAAATTTCAATGCATCCTTATTCATCCCCGATGAAGCTTAAAGTCGTACTCCACTCCAAAATGTGTTACTTTGCTGGTTTCGCCATCACTGTGCAGAATGATGTTTGTGCGGAGTTTTGATACTAGAAGGCTGTTTTCACACTCAATCTACTAAAGGTGGAAAGTTTCTCAGTGCTCAACTTAAACCTTAGTTTAAGACTTTGTGACATCACAACTAGACTGGGACTTATTGTAGCAACTGAACTTTTTTGGTGAAGAAATTATATGAGACACAAATATTATGACATTTTTCTCTTAAAGGTGCAGTGTGGAGGATCTGGCGGCATCTAGCCATGAGGTTGCAGAATGCAACCGTGGACTGTATATAAAGATGGATGACGTGTCTCCACTTCCTCCCTCTGCACAGAAGTGAAGCCGAAATATCCTGGATGCGGGAGCTGCCATCCTGAGATTTTGACATCATTCGGAGCCAGAGTCTGTGCAGTAGCGATCGGGCGTTGTAGCTGCGGTATCCAAGTCCCGCCCGAACCAATCACGAGCCAAGCACGGCCGCAGCTAACACTTTAACGTACATCAGCGTGATAAGAGCTAAGTAAAATGACAAAAATCATCTTTGGGAAAAATTTATTTGACGTACTTTGACTTTGACTTTTTAGTTTGTCCCTTGTCACATCTGCTAACATGATGGGGGCGGGCTTTATGACCTATACTGCAGCCAGCCACCAGGGGGCGATCCACATACACATTACTTTAAGCCTGACAAGATGGATTTTCGTGTGATATGTGATCCCGTGATTCTCGCGTGATCTAGTCTCATCGTGAGAATCCAGCTGCCGTGCAGGGTTAGCTCTACATACTCTTATACAGAGAAAAATATTTATTCTGGTCCCTCCTGTTCTCTAACAAAATTATATGTCTACGTTCTTGTTAGCGTAACATTTTCACTGTAGACTAACAAGAAGTTGTCCGTTATTTTTGCTGTATTTCGAAGGTGCTCAGAGTCTCAAAGTGCAGCTTTAAAGTATACTTTAATCTGACTGATTTGTTCAAAATTTGTTAGTTAGTCCCTGCATATTGTTTTAAAGCCTCTGAACACCCACACAGGTGTTTTCAGTTAATCTGGCTGATTAGATCTCTGCTCAGGAGCTTAAATGACATGTCTCCTGTTAACTTTGTTGAACCTGTTAATGCGGGACAAATTACACCATTATCATTCTTATTGCTAGATGAAGATTTGTGACCTGATAAATTCCCATCAAAGCTTTGGCCACCTTCAACCTGAGCAGAGGTCTAATCAGACCAGAACAACTGAAAACACCTGAAAACCTTTGACACATTCAGCAAACCAAAGAGCGCTCTTCTATTTCGTCAAGTAAATTCACTATCATAATAGCAGCTATTAGTCTGTTGTGTGGATACAAGCAGATGTGCTTTAAATTGGCACCTCACCAGAGGTCTCAGATGAACCTGAAGTCCGATCCGAGGCTGGGCCGGGCCATGGGAAACTTGACGTCAAAGCAGTTCACCCTCCAAAGTAAGTAACCTTTTTTCCCCCCTTCTCCTCGCTGGTCTGGCCTGCATTTTCATATTTCACTGGTATTTCCGGATGGCTCCCACATTTGCAAAATAAAGGCCATCAGAGTAATCATTATAATGTTGGAACAATAATAACTGGGGGAACTGAATGAAAGCTTGGAGAGGCTTGTTGACCTTTCAGAGCTAAACTGGTCCTGGCTTCTGTCTGTGCACTGCTGAGCCCATTGTGTTCCCAGACCTTATCATTGTGTTGCAGTTTCCTCTCCCTGGTGCGTGTGCGCACATGTGCATGCGAGTGTACGAGTTGATGCGCGTGCGAGGGGTCCTGTCCTTGTGTATAAATGTGTGTCTTTTAGTGAACTGGGCCGGCGTACAACAAAGGTACAGGGTCTTGAAGAGTGATACATGCTGTTTCACACTTACTGGACTCCTCTTTCTCTCTCTCTCACACACACACGCACACACACACACTGCTGCTGTTTTCAATGACTGAATCAAAAATTTAAATGTTTCTCTCCTGAAATCACCTGTTGCCACCATGCGGTGACGTCATTTAACGCTAAAGACAGATCCAACAGTGTGAAATGGAGCAGCATGACATGTGCCTTTTTAACCCATTTGTGCCCAAAAACTATATTTCGTATGATAAGGAAAAATGCCACAATATTTGTTCTGGTTGATCAAAAATCCTGAAATATAGTCGGGACATACTTTGGGTAATTATCTAACGGTATAACTTTAAAATTATTAAATCACATGAACATTTTTATATTTTAATAGTTAAAGTCAAAATGTTTTGAAAAATTAGGAAAAACGCTAATTTTGTTTATTAAATTTTTTCCCTATGATTTTTTTTTTTACACATGTGTATGTGTGCATATATTTGATATTCAACTTGTCATGAGTTCATAAATACCAAATACTTGATTGTGCTTTCTTGTAGTTTCTGGTATATAGCCATTTTCTTATCATATATTTTCTTATCTTATCCTAAAATATAATGCAAAAGCAGTAGTCCCATGTGTCCAAATACCAGATATAGTATGATAAGAAAACTCACTTGTCAGCCAAACGGTTTGACTGATTTTGAAAATGTTTTCACATTCGTGCTTAGGCAAGCCCAGAGAACACTACAACCAAAGGAAATTCAAAATTTAAGTTGCGGACATAAAGGGTTCATTTTTTTTTTTTTAACAGCCTACATGCTGCATTAAAAATTACTGGAAAAAAGGAAACCTTGAAATTGAATTATTACGAGGAGTGTTGTTAATATCCATTTAGATTTATGATGAAGAAATTAAACTATAACACATTTCACAAATGATTGTATTAATGCCAGGGCTGTTCCATGTGCCATTGGTACCAACCATGTCATGTCTCGCTTGTCGCGAAGGGGGTTAAACAACGCTCCGAACTTACCCCCAGTTTTGGAGAGGAAAAACTGTCATGGCCATCAGGTGTCCCATGACCTCTGACCTCAAGATATGTGAATGAAAATGGGTTCTATAGGTACCCACGAGTCTCCCCTTTACAGACATGCCCACTTTATGATAATCACATGCAGTTTGGGGCAAGTCATAGTCAAGTCTGTTGCCTGTTGGGCTTGAGTTTGTCATGTTATGATTTGAGCATATTTTTTATGTTAAATGTAGTACCTTACTTACTTTAAGGTACATTTTGAACAGATAAAAAATGTGCGATTAATTTTTGATTAATCACGATTAACTACGGACAATCAAGCGATTCATTGCGATTAAATATTTGAACCTATTGACGGCCCTAATTAATGCAAAAGAATGCAACCACATTACAGAGGAGAATGAATGAATATGATCTCACAGATGTGTCAGCAGTAACGTATGTGCACAGACGGAGCAAGCGGACGTCATAGTGAGATCCGACAGTAAGAATTTTCTTCCCTCTGCATCACATCTCAATCAATGCTCTTGCTAAATCCCGCTGACTTTTAACAGTGAGGCTCATTCATAAAAGTTAATAGCTGATGATGGCTGCAGTTATCAAAGTATTACTACAACTCAGGAATGAGTGACACATTCTGCTTTCACCAGTCTGTCCCGTAAGAAAGAAAGAAAGAACCACTGCCTCCACCTGTTTCCACCCCTCCTCCTCCTCTTCCTCCTCCTCCTCCTCGCCGACCTTCTCCACTGACTGGTGTAGGAGCGAGACGTCCTATGATGTCACGGTCAGCTCTGTTCTCCCAGACAATACACCCACACCTCCGGGGCTTCCCCTGCCCCGGCAACAGGGGGAGCTGTTGTGTCCTGGTGGTATGTGTGCTATGACTCATCGCCTCCTTTCTCCCACGCAGGACACACACGCAGTCGTTCACACACACACACACATACATACTTAAACAGCCGTACACAGCTGCTGTTAGCTCCATAGTGATACACACATACACAAACACACGGTGCATCATTGGGTATACAGTGCATGGACAAAAAGGACAGGGGCTGCATGTAGGATGTGGGGGCGGACCGATGGAGATGTTGCCAGGGGCAACTGATATCCCAACACAGTTCTGACCCCGGTAACGCCTGTGGCTTAGTGAATCAATGGTAGTATTGATACACATGGAGAGAGTGAGACAACAGAGGAGAGAAACCAGAGAAGGACAGTGTGTGTGTGTGTGTGTGTGTGTGTGCGTGTGTGTGTGTGTGTTAGATTAGTTGCTGAGTCTGAATGCTTTATGTATTGCTGAGTTTACACGTGTTTGTGTACTTTTATTGTTTTCACCGAAATGCTGAGACTCAGAGCCCTGTATGATGTGTGTGCATTTATGTGTGTGTGTGTGTGTGTGTTTGTGTTTGTCCCACATGCCCCCCGTATGTATTCTCTAACCTTGTGAGGACATGTGTGTGAGTGTCTATGGGACAAACACGTGTCAGTGTAGTGAACTAAATAACTCAATCCAGCCAGGATTACATGCATTTTAGACAGGAGTATAAACCAGAGTTATATCATGAAAGGCATAACAATATTTGATTTTCACAACAGCTATTAAGGAAAGCTTTGTGCTTTATCTTGTTTATAGAGCGGTGCAGGGATGACATATTTTTGTTGGCCAACCAGAAAGTTGAGTTCCCTCAACAAAAAAGCCAATGGGATTTTTCCATTGGGTTTTGGATTATTGCAGAAAATAAACTCTGTGGCAAATAAACATTTATGATACTTACACGTTTTGTTCACCAAGGTAATCTTCAAAAATGAGCACCACTTTTATAATTTTATAAATGCAATTGTTAGTCTATAAACTAACTACACCAGTGGCATGAACGTGAGATTACACAACGAGGCTGTAAAGGCAGACGAGTCGGTGTGATGACGTATAATAGTGTCATTTAGTCACTTATTAGCCGCCTTTTATAAGACACATAAAGGCTTCAAAATTCACGAGTGGGATATTTTCTCAAAATGTTAAAATCTCTTCAGCTTGTGTTAACCACAGACTTTATTTCAGGCATCAAACTAAAAACCCACTTCTGGGTTTTAGGACTCATTCCTGCACCACTCTATATTGTAAAACCTGGCTGTGCAACATCATGGTTGAGGTTATAAAATGTCTTAAACTAACAACCTATTGATAAAATGAACAACTTAAACAGCATATTATTTACAAGAAATTGTTTAAAGCAGGATTATTTGATTTTTCTGGCCCCGTGGGGGCAGCGAAACAAACTCTAAACACAACACTGTCACATTATCACTGTGTGAAGTTGTTAATTATGTTAGAGAACAATTTCCTGATGACACAAATTAAACCGACACTGAGCAACGTTCACCTGGAGCCATGTTTCTGGCCATCCAACTAATCTAAGTACGATATTAACTCGTCTTTTAGCTTTGTTTTGGTCTCCACCAACTATCTCTTTAGCTGTTAAATGCTCCACTATCTTCTCCGATTAGTCGCTAAATTTGTCTGTCATTTGCAGATATAGTGTACCGTGAGTTTATCAGAGCCTTTAGCTGAAAACAGCTGCCTGCTGCTGGAAACATGGCTGACAATACGTTTTGTGCCATAAAAACAAAACCAAAAAGCTGAAAGACATCAAAATGCTTCATAGATCTGTGGGAAACAGTTGGATGCTAATTCTATATTTGTTCATCACCACATGCAAACCCTATCACATTATACATATAGTCATTTGATTGATTTTTTTTAAATATATAACTATTGGTTAGTGCAGCTTTAATTACATTACAAATTAGTTTAATTAAAGTGGTGCAAGTACCTCATATAACAAAACGAATGCTTTGTGAATCACCAAGCATGCAATAATCTGCTGTTAAGGAGGAAGTAAACTGTAAATGATAGGAAGAAAAACATAAAGTTGAAACTGTAGAATTAAATTAAGCTGTAGCACACACAGAGTCAGTATTTAGTACAAAACGAGATGTTAACTTTCTACAAAATCATTATAAATTTAACTGGCTAGCATGGAGATATTCATAACAATAGAATGTTTGCAACAATGAGACATTTTTTTATGTGCTGTCTGTTAATGCAGTTGTCCGTTGTCCATACATCCTGACATCCTGACACTGGTTAAAGGATAAAGCTGTTCCATGTAGTAGGACGCTGCCAGGATCTATAGCTGATCTGGCGATGTTGGGGCCGATAAGGGAGTATCTACAACAAACCACCTCTGGCCATCAAAGCTATCCCACTATTGTTCGCCCACGCACAGGATGCAAGGTTTGTTGTGTTATTGTTGGATGAGGGAGAAAGAGTGAGAGAGCTGGAATAATGTGAGTGTGTGTGACGTACTACAGTATGTGTGTGTGTGATTTATATCTGTGTTTCAGTATGTGACCAGTGTGTCACACGTGTGTATATTGATCAGTGTGTTGTGTGTTGCAGTGAGGGAAAGCCATCGGTATGCTGTACCTGAGTCAGAGCGGAAGAGGAGCTTGAGCTCAGCGGAACATGGAGCCGTGCAGGAAAACACCTGGGAGCTGAGGGAGAACAAACAAACCCGGAGGAGGGAAGAGGAAGACGAGGGAGAGGAGAGGCAGGATGAGGAGGGGAATTAAACAGAGAGAGAGAGAGAGAGAGAGAGAGAGAGAGAGAGAAGCTGCTGTTGAAGCCATGTGGAGTCCAGGAAGACGGCCGGGGAAGAGAGAGTTCCGGTTTATACGTCAGTGTAGCATCATTGAGATTGAGCTTCTTTAAGCCAAGTTCACACTACGGCACTTTCAAAGTCGTCGTATCGTTGTACTGTTCGCGCTACACAACTTGCTGTCTTGTAACCGGTGACAGGGGGGGTCACACACTATACAAGATCTTTCACCGGGAGGAATCCCTGATGAGGTCTCCAAACTACATTTTGTCACGAAAACACACGCGAGAAAAACACGGTAAATGACGTGATACCATACGCGAGACATATAGCTGATGTGGTTGGTACATGTGTTCACAAAATAGCCTGTTTCCACCATGGATGTATTAAAAGAACTGGATACAGCGTTGGAGGCGGGGCCCGGATCATTCCTATGAGAGTTGCTCATTGACGCATGAAGCCTAAATGGCTCAACTTCCGTCAGGAAAAGTACCCGTATCTTGGGCAACTGGGACATGCGCAGTAGCGTCTGCTCGGTCACATGACTCAGTCACGGGGTCCCAACGTCACGCCGTCGTCACGGCTTGCGCTCCAGCCTCGGTCTGGGTCTCACGCACATGAACGGTGGAAGGGAAATAACTCTGGATTCAGCTATTAGTGCATTTTACAACTTTAAAAACTTAATTTTTTAAATAAGGGCTATTAGAGTGTTCGTACTGGGAAGTTGATTCATCTAAAAAAAATGTATCCGCTGAGTTACAGACGTCTCTTTCCCAATGTAAGTCTATGGGGGAAAAGTATTTTTGGGCCCAACGGCATCACGTGACGGACACGGAAGTTGCAGTACCGCCGTTGTTTGGCCACTACGAAAGTTGACCGGCGCACTTCCTGGGGGCTTGCTTTCCACGCTTTTTTTTTTACTATTTATTCCTCTAGGTGCAACAACAACTTTGCTCCGTGTTGCAAAGGCAACACATACAGTAAGCTCCTATTGTTACAGGCGACCCCTCCTCCACCAGGTTTACCCACAACCCGTGTCTCACGCTCTCATTGGCTGTGGCTCGTGGCCGGGGTCCCCGACAGGTCCAGATATTTAGCATGCTAGATATCTGGAATATGTCTGCGAGGCAACGGGCTAGCGTCGCTGAGCCTCTCGGGGAGTGCCAATATGTTATGTCCATGGCCGAGGAAAATTCAGTCAATATTTGTGAGCTACTCTCTCTCAAAGCCAGAAACCAGAGAAGTAAGCCTCAAACTTGTGATGTCATCAAGTATAAAGTCTGGAGCTGCCCCATAGACAATGAATGGGAGACTGAGATTTTGTTTGTTTTCTTTTTTTATACCCAAATGAGCTTTATTCTATTGTAGTCTTATCAGTTGTGAAACAGCAAATGTTCCCATATACTCAGAACATTCCCCCTGCGTGCTCTGTGTCACAGTTCCCCTGAGTTGATTGGAGGTTATTCAGATCACCTGTTGTGCAGGGTGTTGGGGTCTGATGGCTCCTAATTAAGAATTGAGAGCAGCTTGGTGCATTTCCCCTCTCAGCCAATCAGGGTGTGATGACGCCCTTTTCTTTAACCCTTAAGAGAGGTGGAGAAACAAACACCCAGGACACTCTGATCCTTCCTCCATTTAATGCAGACCTCATATTAGCAGATTCAGCCAGAAACTCTGGTCTTTAGGCCCTTTTCAGCTGTGTTTGTTTTTTTCTTATTGAGGGTGATTTTGAACTGGAATGAATAATAAAGCACACCTTTCCACTAGGTTTTCTGCATCACGGTAGTTCAGTGCTATTTGTGCAAGAGTTTGTGCTTGCCTAATAAGCTAATGCCTGCAGGCTTTATTTTGTTGTATAAGTTTATTTTCATTGAAACCCAGTTTATACACATTTCCTAAATGAAGAGGCATTTCTTTTATCGAAGAAAAGCATACTGACGCCTTTCTGCCCTGCAAGCCGTCTGAAAATACAAGTTTGTTGCAGAACACAATACTACAATATAAGATAAAAAAAATCAGACAGACTGACACAAAGTACAGACACCCACCACAGACTGGCCCTTCCTCAGAACCCTGCTCTGTTGTCGCTGTCCAGACATCACATCCTTGACACAGTTCCCTGGCTGCCATGCAGCTGAACTGGGCCACTCCACCAAGTTTCTTCCCACTCTGTCTCTGCAGATGGCATTGTTTTCAGACACAATTTTCATTGTATCTGGAGTGGGAGGGGATGGAGATCACTGCCGCAGTAGACGCCAAGCTGTTTTGTACTCAACGACCCTCGTCTGCATTTCGAGAGTCAGTTGCAGGTCTTTTTACTCCCTTCTCCGTACTCCCCTTCTCCACCCCTCCCACCCTGCATGTCTCCTGGGAGGTAAAGCCTGGATTTCCCCGTTTCCACTCTCCCTAGCTCTTTAACAACTAACGCCTCGCTCTCACCCTCTCATTTAGCACCACTCCTCTCATTTCCTCTCCTCCCCTGTTAAACCATTATGTCCTTTTATTCAAAAAGCTCCCGTCTGTGTGCCTACCTGCTCTGAACCTGTCCTTATGGCATTCTATATTGGACACTTAAACCTGCAGTAGGCAGAATGTTTTTGGCATCATTGGACAAAAAAATCCATAATAACCTTTCAGCATATTGTAATTCAAGAGTTCTGAGAGAAAACTAGACTTCTGCACCTCCTCATGGCTCTGTTTTCAGGTTTTTAAAAAATCTAGCCCGTGACAGAAGACTTTGACCAATCACAGGTCATTTCAGAGAGAGAGAGCGTTCCTATTGGCTGTGCTCCGGCTGGTGAGCGGTGCTTGGTATTTCCTCAACTGATCTCAACATGGCTGCCGGGTCACAAACTTTCTAATTTTACAGCTAAAAAGAGCACCACAAGATGTTTCTGAAAAGATTTGAGTTGAGAAATAGGCATCACAGTAACACAGAATATTGATTCATATTTGATCAGTGCTGCCTAGTTTGACCGTTTGATCGGACCTTGCGAGTGATTGACTCTCATAGACGGCAGCTGGGACAGCAGACTCCAGATCAGCTCTAACTCGTTTTCCTTCGGTCTGTGGAATCTTGCAGATGCCATTAGGAGCACCGGAGGACACAGAGGCACATGATTTTTTTCAGATTACCTGTCTCATGCACTACTGTCAGGATATAGTGACCGTTTAATAAAAAATAGCTTATTCATATTTGCTCCATTTCTACCCACTGCTGCTTTAACCTACCTAAGTGGTTTTGTTGCCGAAATCTAACTGCGGACAGACGTTTGTCTGGAAAAGCAACGTACAATTGACGCGCGAAAAGGCTTAAATGCGTACTGACGAAATGTGGAATGTCCGTGTAATGCTCTATTTATGTGCCTTCCTGTGAGACCGGTTTGAAACATGCATGTGTGAGAGTACATCCTCCTCATGCTCTGTTTCTTTGCTTACCCAGAATACCCGTTTTTCTACCTCCAATCCCATCATGCATAGAAAGTGGCAACATTATTTGCTCTTTTCCTTCTCCTCTCCCTTCGCCCACCCCCAAATCCATCGGATAAGTAATTACCTTTTTATAATGTAATGAGCAGGTACGACAGAGCTATTTAAGGCATTTTCGGATGCAGTTTGGTATTTGCTGAGTGCGCCGTCTGGACCTGTCTGATTGTTCGCTTTGATTACAGGGTCCAACCAAAGTATTAAAACTTCCTACTAAGTATGTGTGAGATACTGTAGAAGGACTGTGTGTGTTTGTTGCAGTGTGTGTGTGTGTGTGTGTGTGTACAGTATATGGGTGTGTACGTGCATGTTTGTGCAGCACATTATACATGCGGCTGTGAATGCAGGTGTGCACACTCTCTGTGCATAAAAGTCTTCCAAGAATCTGTGCGGAGGACTTGACGTCTGTGTAATTTATGGCGCTCTAAGGATTTTCAACTCTGGGTGAGCAGCTGCATGGCAAAGCAACAAAGAGAAAGCGCTACCAAATTACAAAGGTGCCAAGCGTGGGTGTGTCACATTAATTACCTGCCACCTCCTGACCTTTCACTTTATATCTTTTTCAGTGGATCTTTGGAGTCTTTATTTTACATTTTAATAGACCTAACCTAGATTCATATGGCACACTGTGGGGCCTCTAGGTTAATGGTTACTAATGGCCCGTTTGTAGACTCTTAAAGCAGGTGCTTAAATGGAGACCTCTCTGATACTCCTGATGAGTTATTACAGAGTTTTTATGTTTCTTAAAAAGCGAATATCTATCGGGTCAACTTCACATGTTTTTGTGGCCTCAAACTTTAAAGCAAGAAAAACAACTGAAGCACCATATCACAGCCGACATTTCAGACAGCTATCAGGTGTGATAACAATAGGTACAAAAACGCGACAACAGCACTATGGAACTAAGCTGACCTGCTAGATGATTTGTTACTCAGAACCATCTGAGAAGCATTGGAAACTGTTTTGAAAAGGGCGGGCACTTTCAAAAAATACTTGGCAGGTGATTGGATGAACCATCCGCCAGTCGGGAGAAGAGCAAAAACATCTTTTCCATCGAGAAAAGCCTTAAGTACCGTTCTTTGCTCTTCTTTCAGTGACGAAATGCTCTCCAGTTCTGATATAACTGATGCTTTTGTGGCATCTATGCTAACCTCTTCAGGAACCGCCATTGTTGTTTAGAACAAACAGTTGCTTCTCCATGGTTGAGTCTAGAAGGTAACCTGCAAATTGCGAAAAACTTGCCAAAACCAGTGGGCTACGTCCGGGTCTGAAAAGTGAAGCCAATGCTGAAGTGCCTTAAAATTGCATTTTTTCTAATAGCCAGCAGGGGGCGACTCCTCTGGTTGTAAAAAGAAGTCTCATTGTATACAAGTCTATGACTCTACTTCTCTCTTGATTTATTACCTCAGTAAACATTGTACACATGAGTTTATGGTCTCAATCGCTAGTTTCAAGTCTTCTTCAATACAACATGATGTTCATTTAGTAAATTATGGTCCCATTTAGAGTCAAATAGACCATAAAGCAGGGTATGTTTTTGGGGCGTGGCTACTTTGTGATTGACAGGTTGCTACCACGGCATTGTCCGGTCTGGGAGTTATCCATGTTTTTGTCTTACAACTTTAACCCTTCCACAGTTCATGACAGTTAATTATAACCTTTTGGTCATCTAAAAGTGTCTTATACAGCGTTCGGTTGTAGTTGTAGCTCCGCCCTCTCGTGTCACTTCTGGTTCCAAAAAACCAGGATGGCGACGGCCAAAATGCCGAACTCGAGGCTTCAAAACGGCAGTCCACAAACCAATGGTCGACATCACGGTGACTACGTCCACTTCTTATATACAGTCTAAGGTAATTAGTTACTTTACTCATTACTTTACTTTCGTTACTCAGCCCAGCTCCGTTAAAGTTGCCTTTTAAACGACTCCAAAACCTCCACACCCACACATGACACATTCTGTATCCAACACAAGGCGAAACACTTCTACACTACTAATGCAACTATAATACACCTCACAAGAAAATCCTTTTTTAGTCTGTTTCCTTTGTAAAAATAGAAACATTAAATCTGCTGGCATATCCCACGTCCATTTCCCATTTTTGTTTTGGCCCCACGGGTCAGGTTATGACAGCTAGATCAACAATTTCAAATTTGCTACTTCGTAAAGTCAGAACAATGTCACGTCCTCTGTTCCAGGATGTGACCATGTGTAACCTACAGACAGCACCGCTGAGGCCCATACATTTAGAAATGTGAACCCATCACCAAAGGGTTGATGATGGGAATCAGAAGAAGGAAAAGAGTGCATCTGAAATCTATGTAAAAAAAGGTCCTGTGGAGCAATAAAATAAGAACAGGATCAATTAATAAACACGCACACTTTACATAGAGGGGTCCTGCTCTCTGAGAGGAATACCAGATGACGGAACGTGACACACTCAGCACAACGTCATCAGGAAGCAACCTTGTAAACAGGAATGACTGGGAGGAGGCTAAGCCACTTTGCAGAAAAAAACGTAGAGACACAAAGTTCATGGAGGCATTTTTAGATTGACCGTTACAAATACACCTGTAATCCTGTCCCCACCTCCCCACCCACTCCTCCCTGTCTAAATCTGTTCCCTTTCTATTTTTGTTATGTGATGAATCCTTTTGTCTGTCTGACACGTCGTCTCCCTTTACTCCCTCACACGTTTGACTCTCTCACCTTCTCCTTTTCACTCCCTTTGCTCTCAAGGCTGTCGGCACAGGGAGGGATAAAAGAGACATTTTAATATAGCTGTGTAATACGGAATACACCATACAACCTTAACAAAACTATTTTAAACTAAATACTACCATCAAGATAGAGTTACACTAAAAAGCATAACTCTTGTCTTGAGAGCCGACCCTATAGGCAGTATAGGCGAATGCTAGGGGCGGCGTCTATCCATAGAGGCGCCCCGAATGACGGAAGAAAGAAAACGCAAAATTTAGAGGCTAACTTTTTACTAATAATATTTTAATACTTCTTATTTTGAAATATTACAAAAAAAACCCCACAACAACATAACTACATAGCCTATGAAAGAGGCCCTATTTTCTGGGTTATCCTCAACATCACCCTGATACTACTCACCTTAAATTCATTAGGGAAAGTCAGAAAGAGTTTGGGGAATAACCTACAATATCATTTTTAGAAATACACCTTTTCTTTTTAGTGTGATCTGCACAACTCGATCTCAAAGACATAAAGCTAAGCAGTTTCTGTGTGAGTGTATGAAAACAATGACTGGTGGAGGAATCGGCTGCGATGCAAGAGGCACCAGCTAAAATCTTAAGAAAACTGGCTCTGTTTAAGAGTTATCAGCCATGCTAGCAGCTCTATGAGCTTTGAGTTAAACATTAACTTCAGCATGCTAACAATGACAATGCTAAGATGTGGATGTGTAGCAGGTATAACGTCTAGCGTGGTCACCATTTTGGTTTAGAATATTAGCATGTTTAAATTGGCTAATTAGCACCAATGCCACTTCATATATTTCAGGTTGTTTTGCCCTGATGATGGAGCTAAATTACAAGTTTAAGGGATCGCCAAAGTTATTACAATTAACCCTGAAGAGATCATGAATGTCTGTACCAAATTTAATGGCAATCCATCCAATAGTTGTTGAGATATTTCAGTCTGGACCAAATTGGTGGACAGACCAACTGACGGACATTGCTATTAGAGCTAACACGGCTAAAAACAAAGATGATGAATATGTAATTAAGTAGATCAAACTGATCATAAAATCTAACTTAATTTGAGAGACACTTTTATGCATTTGTAAATGTCTTTTTGCTCATTAGGTTTGCGCTGATGCTTGCATTTTTTATCTATTACTGCAAGGCGGCCTTTGAATTTGAAAGTCTAGCCAATAAGTGGGCTCAGTGCTGAAAGACGTGGCTTATGATTGACAAGTTGGCACATGTACAGTATGTTTGAGAATAAAGGATCAGACTAGTGCACATTTGAATGAGAGAGTTAAATTCCCTCCAGTGTAGCCTACTGGAGTAATACTGGAGTGTTTGTTTAAGGATGAGAATAAATCACTTAAAGGACAGAAGTAATTCATTAGTAGCCTGTGCATGGCGATAATAACTATACAGATATTTACAGTACAGTAGGCCTACGTGGTATTCATTAGAGTAGTTGGAGTACAGTAGCGAGCAGGGAAGTCCCCTGTGAACCAGGACAGGGAGGGGAAGCTGGCAGAGGAATGCTGCTGTATACAGCCTCTTGGAGCTGAACAAAACCAGGCATTCCTCATGGAGGTGTTTATACTCCGCAGCGTGGTGTGGTCCATCCTCACTGGATCTGTTAGTGTCTTCATAATGTCGCCGTCAGCAGTTCGCTCATCCAACACAAATAAAACTAATTTAGAAAAGAAATGTTGACATACACCCCAGTTTGGCAAAGCTTGAAGAAAGAAGGATGAGTTGATTACACTGAGAAAAAAAAGCAATCAGAATATAAGCCCATGAACCTGCCACTGGAGAAATACAGACATTTAAAAAAACAAAACAGGGCTGTCAATCCATTAAAATATTTAATTCCGATTAATCGCATGATTGTCCATAGTGGATCGCGATTAATCGCAAATTAATCACACATTTTTGATCTGTTCAAAATGTACCTTGAAGGGAGATTTGTCAAGTATTTAATACTCTTATCAACATGGGAGTGGGCGAATATGCTGCTTTATGGAAATGTACGTATATATTTATTATTGGAAATCAATTAACAACACTCAAATCATAACATGGCAAACTCAAGCCCAACAAGCAACAACAGCTGTCAGTGTGTCAGTGTGCTGACTTGACTCTGACTTGCCCCAAACTGCATGTGATTATCAGAAAGTGGGCATGTCTGTAAAGGGGAGACTCGTGGGTACCCGTAGAACCCATTTTCATTCACTTATGTTGAGGTCAGAGGTCGAGGACCCCTTTGAAAATGGCCATGCCAGTTTTTCCTCGCCAAAATTTGTTTGTAAGTTTGGAGCGTTGTTTAGCCTCCTTCGCGACAAGCTAGTATGACATGGTTAGTACCAATGGATTCCTTAGTTTTTCTGGTTTCATATGATACCATCTTCACCCTAAAACTGAGCCTGTTACAACCTAAAAATCGCAAGCTGCGTTAATGCATTAAAGAAATAAATGGCGTTAAAACAAATTTTCGTTAACGTGTTATTATCGCGTCGACTTTGACAGCCCAACAAAAACATATTTTTTAATCTCCCCAACCCATTTTTGAACCTACTCAGGTGACATTTAATGCTTGCCAACGATAACTCAGGTTCTTTGTCCTCAATATACCAACATACATTTTCCTTTAGGCTTCTAATATCACATTACATGAAACGCTTTGGTTATTTTCTTTGATTAATCCAGCCAGAAAACATGTCCCGACTAATGCTAATATTTTGGCTCAGTGTTAACAACCATTACCAGTCAGTGCTGTTTATAACAGACACATTGATATTGAGTGAGTTTGTCTCTGCTCGTGCTTGTGTGTGGAAGAATGAGTTACAAAAGTTTAGATATTTCCTTTGCATTTCACAAAATCTATATTTACTGTACCACTTAGAGCACGAAGAGTACAGAATGGCATAGGATGCAGCCTGAAAGAGTCCAGCTGTGAGAGTTATATAGCTGTAAATTAGCCTCAGTTTCAACAGCAGGACTGCAAACATCAGAGAGACGGCCAAGAGTGTGCGTTCTTCTTTCATGTATCCCAATTTACGGTATTTTCCACATAGATTTACTGTGACTTTTTTTATCAGCCACTTTTTTCGGCTTGTGTTTGCTGGGTTTCAATCTATTCTGGCACTTTGCATATCTCAGTGTCTTTCTTTTTCTCTCCCCTCCTCTCTCTCTCCGTCCTTGTCTCAGTAGAGTGCATTCCGGCAATTCCTCACTGTCAGTCTCTCATTCAGACCCATTCGTTAGATGCTGTTGACAGATCCTTGCTGAGACATGAAGGCTTTGAGCTGCTTTAACTCTCTCTGTCAAACTGATCATTGGTCAATCATTATAAAAAGCTGCATTATTACTGTGATCTCACTGTTCAGAGAGAGGATTTAGTTTTAAGTCTTTTGTTGTGCTGAATATGAATAAATCTGCCACTGGTCTCTGCACCTGAGTCTTTCGTCTTTTGATGTGATTCATCCACATTCCTGCTCCTGGGATTGGGGAAACCTGAGAGCCGGGGGGCAGCGGTCATACTCGAGGCTCGAGAGGCCAACTAATGACTTCCCATTAGTCCCATTTGGTCTACACGATCCTCTATTATCTCTGAGACACGCGCTGCAGAGAGCCTATCCCCGCGACTAATCGAGGGTCAATTGTCTCCCCTCTTGACTCTGATGCATGCGACGGCAGCCAAAAGTGCACCTCTGCACACACATGTGCACCGACCCACGGTCCTTTTGTGCAACACAAATACAGTACATTCATGTTTTTCATCTAGAAAAGCTGACCGCGAGGGGGAGAGGACCCAAACTATGCGATCGCTGCGTCAAATTAACCACTGGAGCTTTTCAGCCGACGACGGAAAAAACGCACCAAAATCAAATGGCATCATTGTTCAATGGGAGATTAGTTCAGGGTGCTGTGACCTTCTCCGGATCTTCTGAAAAGCTCTTAAATATTTGAGCGAGCGCTGTCATTTCTCACTCGATTGTTAAGCATAGAGAGGCCCTCTGTGCTCCGTTCATGGTGAAATTGGTTGTCAGCTCGGGACAGTGAGCGTGTGTGAGCCAATATTTGAGGGGGTGTGATCTGTTCCACACAACAGTGCTTTAACGTGTGTGAATGCTCTTCATGATGTGCAATTTCATTGAGTCTTTGGTGTACATTTGGGTGTGTGTGTGCACATGCGAGAGTGTTTATTCATGCATGCGTAAGAATTTGATGCATGTGTTCATACACAGGTCTGTTTGCACACACACTACTGAGCTTACAGTACGGGTGCACGTACAGTATTTTTATTAAGTTGTTGCCTCTGTAGAGAATGATGGATGGCCTTCTCTCTGTGGGATTGTGGTGAGGTGTTGCAGTCGCAGGTGTGAGCGTGTGTGTGTGTGTCTGTGTGAGAGAGTCCGCGATAGTGTGAGATGAATGCAGGTCCCGGTGGGAAAATCCCTACCTCTAGTCAAGAACCTGCTCACCCCCACCCTCTTCATCCTCCTCTTCCTCTTCCTCCACCTCCTCCTCCATTTCCCGTTCTCCTTAGAAACCAAACACACCCCAACCGCATGTTTTGGAAGCCACAACCTGAGCATAAAGTAAAATATGTTTTGAAGTGTACATGGTTGTAAAACTGGCAACACCGATAGCAAAAGTAAGAGGATGAACATGATCAAAAAAAACTTTTGATTTTAGCTGTCTTTTTCAAAAGTTAAACTGGTACAGAGATTGCATTATAGTATTAGTGATGGAGATCAAACCCACATTTTATTCACAAAAGATGTTCGAAAGAAACGCAGCAAAAGTGCCCTCTAGGGCATCCGTCCAGCTGAGAAAACGGGATAAAGTTCCCTCTAGGGCGTCCTTCCAGGAGAGAAAACAGGATAAAGTTTCCTCTAGAGTGTCCTTCCAGTAGAGAAAACGGGATAAAGTGTCCTCTAAGGTGTCCTTCCAGTAGCGACAAAGTGCCCTCTAGGGCGTCCTTCCAGTGGAGAAAATGGGAAATAATGCCCTATAGGGCGTCCTTACAGTAGAGAAAACGACATAAAGTGCCCTTTAGGGTGTCATTCCAGTAGAGCAAACAAGATAAAGTGCCTTCTTGGATGCCCCTATGATACAGTAGATAAAACATGATGCAGTGCCCTCTGGGGTTCTATTCCAGTAGAGGAATCGGGATAAAGTGCACAAATGGGTGCCCTTAAATGTAGAAAATGTGATAAAGTGCCCTCTAGGGTGGCCTTAAAATGGAGAAAACATGATGCAGTGCCGTTTAGGCTACCTGCTAGAATACTTTCTGTGTGCCGGTTCCCTGCTGCATGCAGCTGGTGCTCTTTTTTTCTTTTTTTTCGCCCTTGTCCCTCAGACAGCCTGAGTCCGCCACTGATATCTACAGACTTCCCTTAGTAAAATTAAAAGAAAATTAATGTTTTAAAAAGTATTATTAGTTTCAAAAATTGGTATCTTCAATCACTGAACTTTAGACTAAAAACGAATGGCAAAATTAAGCTATTTTTTTTACATCCATAAAGACTTGCCGTATAATTTGATCATTTCACTCTACATCATCACCGTGTCCTTAGTGCTGCATTGCACCGGTATCCTAAGGCACAATGGTTACCCCATAGTGCCAGTGGCCTTGGCCAAACGTGTGAATATGAAACAGAGTGTAAATATAGCTCCATAGCTGTTTCCTCCATTGACTCTTGTTAGAAAAACAATGGCATCCTATTATTCACCGGGCCATGATTGAACTGGAAGAAAAGACTGTAGGGACATTATTCACAGCTGCAGTACAGTGGTGGATCTGTCTAAAAGGCCTTCAGTCAGAAACAATGTGGGAATTTCTTGAGCAGGTTTGTTCTTTAATGCACTTCACCTTTCAAATGTTTGTTTCCATGATAAAAATGTTCTTGCTCTTTTGCCCCTTGTCACGTATCATTATAAGTCCTCGAGGTTCGGCCGGCTGATAGACTATTTTTGGGTTGGCTGAGTTTGAACATGCAGAGTCACCGTCAGGCATTGTTCAAAAATGTTCCCTAAACATGGGTGACCGTCAAAGGTCAGATTTCTGAGAATAACTCCTGTGATATTTAGAAACACCTTTTGTTTCCTGATAGCCCGGCTAGCCGCGATGCTGAGGTAACGAGAGGAGTCAGTTGGCATGGCAACTATCCCCGTGACCTCTCCAGCAATAGTCGCTGCATAAAGGTCTGTTATGCAATGGGCTGAATTTAGGGTCATGGGTTATTCATAATGGTTGACTTTGCTTAAAGCATCTTCTGTTTTACATATTTCATGAATTAAAACAGTTGATCGTGCAACTTTAAGTTTTTAGTTCTCACTGTTCATAACTGTTATTTCAAGTTGTTAACAGGGTTGTTGTTATAAGTCCATCAGAACCTGAATTTGTCCACATGGGGGACAAACAATTCTGTTATAGACTCTAAAATAAAATTATAACATGGGTGTGTTGTGCAGTTTTAAACTGTGGTGGAGGAAGTATTCAGATCCTTTAATTTAGCAATAATAATAGTAGCAATACCACAGTTGGAAAGTACTCCATAAAAAGTGACAGTGCTGCATTCAAAATTTTAAAGAAGTAAAAGTACATAAATGTACTTAAAGTAGTATAAGTAATGTAGTTGGCGTGCAGATAAAGGACTGTGTTAAATGTTCATATTATCATATATCATATCACTATTGAATCATCTATTATTGGATTATTAATACAGAATAATTAATGTGTACTATTGTAGTTTGCCAAGTTTGTACTTTAGATACCGTTGGGTGGATTAATCTACAACAAAACATCATGTTTTATAACCTGGTCACAGTGGTGGAAGAAGTATTCATATCTTTTACTTAAGTAAAAGTAGCAATACTGTAGTGTAAAAACACGAGTAAAAGCCATGCATTCAGAATCTTACTGAAGTGAAAGTACTTAAGTATTAGCATTAAAAATATATTTGAAGTACCAAAAGTAAAAGTACTCATTGTGCAGAATGGCCCGTGTCAGAATATTATTTATTTTATGATCAGATTATCATTACTGATGCATTAATGTGTTCATCACTTTAATGTTGCAGCTGGTAAAGGTGGAGCTATTTGAATTACTTTATATATTGTTGGATAGTTTAACCTCTGATCTCAAGATATGTGAATGTAAATGGTTTCCATGGGTACCCACGAGTCTCCCCTTTACAGACATGCCCACTTTATGATAATCACATGCAGTTTGGGGCAAGTCATAGTCAAGTCAGCACACTGACACACTGACAGCTGTTGTTGCCTGTTGGGCTGCAGTTTGCCATGTTATGATTTGAGCATATTTTTTATGCTAAATGCAGTACCTGTGAGGGTTTCTGGACAATATCTGTCATTGTTTTGTGTTGTTAACTAATTTCCAATAATAAATATAAACATATGTTTACATAAAGCAGCATATTTGTCCACTCCCATGTTGATAAGAGTATTAAATACTTGACAAATCTTCCTTTACGGTACATTTTGAACAGATAAAAAAATGTGCAATTAATTTGCGATTAATCACGATTAACTATGGACAATCATGCGATTAATCGTGATTAAATATTTTAATCGATGGACTGCCCTAATTAGCATCAAAATATACTTGAGGCACCAAAAGTAAAAGTACCCATTGTACAGAATGGGCCATTCCAGAATACTGTTCATTATATGATCAGATTCTAATTATTGATGCATTAATGTGTATGTCCTTTTAATACTGCAGCTGGTAAATGTGGAGCTTATTTTAATTACTTTATACGGTATATTTTTGGATAGCTTAACCTATAATTATACATCATCATATGAAATCTGCAAAAGCAACTATAGTAACTAAAGTTATCAAATACATGTAGTGGAGTAAAAATAGAATATTTGCCTCCAAAATGTAGTGGAGGAAAAGTATTAAGCAGCATCAAGTAAAGTACAAGTACCTCAAAATTGTACTTAAGTACAGTGAGTAAATGTACTTAGTTACATTCCAACTATACTGCCTGATCATGTGTTTTGTATATAAAATCTCAATATGAAGAGTAATAGCAACGAAAGCCGTTAAACAAATGTAGTGGAGTAGATAAAGTAACATAAAGTGGAAATACTCTAATAATACCTGAGAAGACCACTCAAGTGTTATGACCACTGCTGACCAAGTATACAGAACTGTCTAAGTATACTTGGCTTACACAGACAAGTATACAGAAAAGTCTAAGTATACTTGGCTTATACTGACAAGTATACAGCACAGACTAAGTATACCTGGCTTATACTGACAAGTATACAGAACAGTCTACTTGGCTCATACTGACAAGTATGCAGAGAAGACTACTTGGCTCATACTGACAAGTATACAGAAAAGTCTAAGTATACCTTGCTTATACTGATGACAAGTATACAGAAAAGTCTTAAGTATACTTAGCTTACACAGACACGTATACAGAAAAGTCTAAGTATACTTGGCTTATACTTGTACTTAATCTTTTGATCGAGATATACTTAAGAAAAGTATAATGACGTATTCTTACCTTATAGGCCTACAGAAAGGTATACTTGGCTTGTAGTTGCGCTTACTTTTTGACAGAGTAGCCTATTAAAGTGTGTGAGAGTTTGTAAACGTAAAAATGTTTTGGTATGAATTTACTTCAATTCATCGAGAATTTTTTATCAAAAAACATCAAGTCAAAGTGCAAAAGGAGCGAGTCTCTTTATGTAATACATAAACAATTAGCTAAGTACTGTAAGTTAAAGTACACAAAGTGCACTTTCATAAATTAAAAAGTGGGCTACAAGTATATAGCTATTAAACTAACAGTA
Organism: Sebastes umbrosus; assembly: GCF_015220745.1. Classification (NCBI taxonomy): domain Eukaryota; kingdom Metazoa; phylum Chordata; class Actinopteri; order Perciformes; family Sebastidae; genus Sebastes; species Sebastes umbrosus. The sequence continues at coordinate 9,578,907 of NC_051282.1, read as the reverse complement.
TACTTATTCACTTGTAGTATAGTTGCAGTACAAAATGCAACTTAGATGTAAACTAGTAGTGTACTCAAAGTTTACTGTTCTTATAGTGCACTTAAAAGTATACTTTTATAAACTACAAAGTGGGCCAATTAATACCAAATTGAATTTACTTCAAAAACAGTGACATAAACACTGGGTTGATATTTTTACACCCTCAGAGTTAATAATACTAAAATTTCAAACCAGATCACGTATGCAGAAACAGATCAACACACAAAAACCCACACCAGGACTTGGCGCTGCCTCATGCAGGAATATCTGCATAAATGATTCACGACAGATGAAATATTGCTCAGAGTGGCTGCATGGCTGCTCGTTTGTGAAATTATTGTCGCTCCTTTGTGCGCACATTATCGCCCATTCTTCAGGCAGGGGGCGGGAGAGAGGCTCTTGGAAATCTGCTCTATACCCCTCAGCACCACCACCACCACCAACACCACCGCTGCGTAATCAGGCAGCTCCAGCAGGGCTGAGGCGCACTGAGCCACACAGAGCTCTGCTTATTGATAAGACTCCTTGGAAGAAGAGGACTACTCAGACTACTACCGTGCTGATGACCTGCCACGTTATTTCAGACGTTCAGCTGGGATCGCATCACGGTTAATTAAAGAGACCCACTGCATGGGGGAAAAGAGAAGACAGTTGGATATATTGTATTTTTAAAGAAAACGGGACATAAAATGGAATAATTGAAACTCACTTTCTGAGTTCTGCATATAGTTTTGTCTTGTAAAGTTTGTGACTTGGAAAATGTCGTTTTGTTAATTAAATGTATTGATCCGTTTTTACGCACACTTTTACGCAAGGTGAATTAAATAGAAAAGCGCCTACATTTTTGGATGTTTATTATTCATCCAGGACTGTGGAGCTTCTTCTTCTTTTTTTATGACATAAAAGTTGCGTGCCCCTGACCTGACACGAGCGCTTTCTTCATCTTCTTCGGATATCTCTGACTGGAGAGACAACACAGTGTTGGACAGACCTGTCTCTACGCACGCAGCAGTAGTTCCGCAGGGCGAGCCGCTGTCCCCCCGCGCGCAGTGCTGAGGAGAGAAGGGATTCTCTCGCGCTTCCATAAATGCCCGGTCCGTCGAGGAGGCTCGAGGCTGGGCAGCAAGATGAGCTCGTGGGTCCGGCTGCTGCTCGCGGTGCTGGCGGCGTGTCTGCGGTTTGGCGTGGCCGAGGTGAGTCTGCTGAGTCGGTTTGACTGTTTGACTCCTAGAGATGCTTCACCTTTTACTGTAACAACTCCTTATATTATACTATACAAATAGCATAGGAAAACGTGAAACACCATGGGAGTTTTATTGAAAATTGTACACGAGCTCACAGGATATAGCCTACCATTACCAAATAGAAGTTTATTCAAGGGTGCTATTAGTATACTTATTTTAAACTTAAAATAAGAGAGTTTACTTTTTATGCACTTATCAGAGATATACATACTTAGCTTATACTGACAAGTATACAGAAAAGTCTAAGTATACTTGGCTAATACTGACCAGTATACAGAACAGTCTAAGTATACTTGGCTCATACTGACAAGTATACAGAAAAGTCTAAGTATACTTGGCTTATACTGACAAGTATACAGAAAAGTATACTTGGCTCATACTAACAAGTATACAGAAAAGTCTACTTGGCTCATACTGACAAGTATACAGAAAAGTCTAAGTATACTTGGCTTATACTGACAAGTATACAGAAAAGTCTACTTGGCTCATACTGACAAGTATACAGAAAAGTCTAAGTATACTTGGCTTATACTGACAATCATACAGAAAGGTCTACTTGGCTCATACTGACAAGTATACAGAAAAGTCTACTTGGCTCATACTGACAAGTGTACAGAAAAGTCTAAGTATACTTGGCTTATACTGACAAGTATACAGAGAAGTCTTAAGTATACTTGGCTTACACAGACAAGTATACAGAAAAGTCTAAGTATACTTGGCTTATACTTGTACTTAATCTTTTGATCGAGATATAATTAAGAAAAGTATCATGAGGTATTTTTGCCTTATAGGCCTGCAGAAAGGTATACTTGGCTTGTAGTTGTGCTTACTTTTTGACAGAGTAGCCCATTAAAGTGTGTGAGAGTTTGTAAACGAATGTTTTGGTATGAATTTACTTCAATTCATCAAGAATTTTTTATCATCAAAAAACATCAAGTCAAAGTGCAAAAGGAGCAAGTCTCTTTATGTAATACATAAATAATTAGCTAAGTACTGTAAGTTAAAGTACACAAAGTGTACTTTAATAAACTAAAAAGTGGGCTACAAGTATATAGCTATTAAACTAACAGTATACTTATTCACTTGTAGTATAGTTGCAGTACAAAATGCAACTTAGATGTAAACTAGTAGTGTACTCAAAGTTTACTGTCCTTACACTTAGAGTGCACTTAAAAGTATACTTTTATAAACTACAAAGTGGGCAAATTAATCCCAAGAAGTATTGAATTTGTACATTTCAAATTTACTACTAGTACATTGATATGAGTATACTTATGACATAAAGTATACTTCGGGGAAATATACTTGAACATTACTTAAGTATACATCATAAAATAAACTTGAAGTATACTACTTTTTCGTAAGGGTATCATAAAAGTATGCTAGCTAATATAAATTTAGGCTAGTTTATAGCAACTATTTCCGAAGAATTACTCCAATATTAAGTTAAATACTGCATGTAATAGGCTATATATGTTTTGTTTTTTTTACGTTTTATAACTTGTAATTCTTTTGCATTTTATTCTCTTTAGAGCTAAATTATAGAAAATATTAGCTTATCAAGAGCATATGCGTCCTTCCTAACAAAGACAACACACATGATAATCAAATCCAGGTGTTTTTTTTTACAACTTAGGAGTTAGTGCACCTGCTTCAGTCTAGTGTCATAATAAAATCCAGTCTTTCCCTTAATGCTTCTGAGAGGGGAGGCATCCTCAGCAGAAAATAACTGTTATTCCTCCCATTAACTGGCGTTATGAATGGACGCCCAGGGGGCACACACAGGCAGAGGTCGTCCTCTGTGGGTGATGATGATGAGCCAGGAAACAAAAGGCCGCCATGATAGGCTCGATGTTTTACAGCTGGATGCTCCACGTGGTGCATACATGGATGCTGCTGTTCCAGATGTTGAGCCGAGTCCATAAATCAGTCAGTGAGCAGCATCATACTGTTACATGATCCTGTAGAGGCCACATGTTTAGACGAGGAGAGACCACAATTGCAGTGAGACATTTTGTTTTTCTAATTTTGACACCCAGGGTGAAATATATCTTGGAGGTGAGATAATGTGTTGTGGTGTGTAATACTTGTCATGCAGCAACGCAATGTAAATCACTTGTCCATTACATTTACAGCTAAATCACTGAGGCTTTTTAAGTGTGTTAGAGGGATGATGAACTTATTACTGCTGTTTCCACCTCCAGTGAACCACTTCTGCAATGAAAAATAGTGAAATGTGGTTGTAGGATAGATGGGCAAAGTCTGACCATCTGCTGAGTTCAAACAGTAGGGGAAGGAAAAAAATCGATTCACCTATGTATCTCGATATTTCTTTTTTTTTTTACGATTTTGAAATTGAGTTTGAAATGCCAGAATCTATATATTTGCTTCATTTGAGTCTATACGGAGGTAGAAGGAAGTTACCGCTTTTATTGTTGCGGTCAGAGTAACGTGACGTCATATTCGTTCTGTATCCTGCACCAAAACAAACCGCAGCCAGGCGCTGCGAGCCAAAACGTAGAAAAGTAGAAAACAGCGGAGGGTCCGCGTGGATACGACCTGCACCCTCACATTTTAAATCCAAAGTGGTAAACACTACACGTACAGTAAAGTATGGAAACACTTTGGGTTTCACATATTGCAGGAAAAGCAGAGCTAGACATCACGGCTAAAGCTGCATGCTAACTCTGTCACGGACAGGAAACGTTAAAGTATTATGATAATATTATTAGTACAATCGTATTAACGTGTGGTCATGCCAGCCGTCACTCTCATCTCTGTGGTCAAATCGTCCGATGCTACAACTGTAGAGCTCCCATATACTGACGTTTATGTTAAATGCATTCAAACGGCCCCGATGGAGCTGACCATGGATGTATAAAGAGAACGGAGCTGACGGGAGAGCTAGCGACGGACTTGGCGAAGTTAGCGGAAGGATACACGTGTGACTATTTCCAGTTTTCAAAATACCACTAATTTGTGAGGTAAATGTCTTTATTCTTTGATCTTTTGGTTTGCTGGAATTTTTTTTTTATAAATAATGCCTGACAATGACTGATATATTTGACTTCAGGACATCTCTGACTACATACATGCTGAAAATCAAACATTCTCACTGTATTAATTTAGATATTTTCCAAAGTAAAAGTCCCTAGAAGTGTATTATTACATTTTTCCCATGGTCTAGTGTTAAAAAAGTTAACAAAAATCGCAATATATCGTAATATCGAATCGCAATACATATCGAATCAGCACCCAAGTATCGTGATGGCATCAAATCGGAAGATAGGTGAATCATCCCAGCCCTATCAAACAGGAAGACAAGACTTAACTGAGGGTCTTGCTAGGTCAAGTGAGGCTTAACTGACATTATGGTCATTTAAAAAACATCTTTTGCCTAAATGATGTCTATAGAAGTAGGTTCAGATGCACAGTGAATCAGATTTCATCTATATTTCTGCCTCTGTTCAGATTTCAGATGTGTTTCCGACCCAGGGAATTCATCTCCACAGTGACACGCCAGGGTCAGCCACTTGTAAAACTAAATGGGGTCAAAACACACACAGTTAACAAGTCAGTCATGGGAAGTGGACATTTAAACAAGTCAGACAAGAGGCCACAACCCTGTGTTAGTTTACCTTTTTTTTCATCCAGACAGATGGAGGGGTACGGTAACTTCTGCACATGTTGGAAAATATTAGCTTTCAATTAAAATAAAAACAAAATAAAAGAAGGGGAAAAACTGCCTTTCATCCACTGAACCTATGCAATTTATAGTGCACGCATGCAATCTACCATCACCATGACGACTTCACATGAAGGTAGATTTAGGGTATGATGGATGACTTTAAATTCCTGTCATCAACCCGCCTTTTCATTTTACGGCCTCTGTAGGCACCACATGTAAAAGAGAACTCAGATTTGACAGGCCGAGTGGTTTACAGGGAGAAAGTTACAAAGGCTTTGAGGTATACAACCAGGAATTCCCCACGTCTAATTTTAAAGTTATAGTATGGCAGCTGTGAAATGATGGAGTCTGTATGTAGGGTTCAATCACGTCCATTATAAAGAGAACATTATCATAAGAGAATGGGTTTGAGATGCATCCAGTCTTGAGAGTGATAATTTAGCGTGCTCATATATGAAATGTATATACTTACATTCAACTGTGGACTACCAGAGAGGAATCCAGACATTTACATTTAGCTAACACAAACTCATCCTTATCTTTAACTGCATCAGGCGCCTCTCCAACTCAGAGGCAAATTATGACAAAGGAATTAATTAAAGTCACATTTCCAGAATTGTGCACGTGTAGCCGCCGTTTCAGCGGCTACATGTGAAACCTCACACGTGTGCTGCTGCTGCTGCTGCTGCGCCGGCAGCAAACTCGACCCCCTAATTATGTACGACTTAGATGTTCTCTCTCCTCCTCCTGCCAACTGCAGCCGCGGCCTGTACCTGGCATTCCTCAATGTGTCCAACAGACCTTCAGGGGATGGGAGCTGGCTTCAGATGATAAGTGCTGGATTATGTCGAAAAAAAAAGTTTTTCGGACCATGTGAAATGGCAAAAGAGCTGTAACGATCAGTTATCAACGATGGATTAATCGGTTTGAGTAATTCTTTCAGAAAAAAAGTTAGAAAAATCTGAAGTCAGTTTCTTTAAATGTGAATATTTTCTGGTTTCTTTACTCCTCTATGACAGTAAATGGAATATGTATGAGTTGGGGGCAAAACAAGAAATTTGAGGACGTCATTTGTGATGTCACTTTCCACCGTTTTCTGACATTTTATTGACCAAACAGCTAAACGATTAAATGATACATTATTACATGGCTATGTTGAATACTCAATTTTGATTGGTCAATCACAGCATTCTACGGTCAGTTATTTCTTTATAGCAGACCGTTGCTATGTATAACAGACTGTTGCTATGGGCGCAGTTCTGATGTTGACGAACCGTTTTTGTGTCAAATTACTGATTTCTTAAGTACGTAGCCGTGTAATAAGCGGGATTATGCACAGCTAGTGGGTCATTGTTGTGAAATAAACCCCTCTGCTTCGCGTCAGCATCGCTCTATCTGGGTTTATATCACAACAATTACCGGCTCTCTGTACATTATCCCCTACATAATTAACAGATTAATCGACAATGAAAATAAGCGTTAGTTAGTTTCAGCCCTAACAAAAAGTATACAGGACAACCTGAATCCTCATGATATTAAAAGAGGAATGTTATTGTATGACAACACAGGGAGCCGTTTGGTTATATAATAAAGTTTCTAATAGGCATGGGCCGATATGAAAATTTCATGTCATGATTATCTTGGCCAAAATAATTGTGATTCATAATATTATCCGGATAATCATCAAAATATGTTATATAAATAATACTATATTGTCCCATCCTTAGTTTGCCTGTAAAACAGCTGTCTCATTCATAATGAGCAGGGAGCTGCTGTTGCTCACTGATATCATTCTTTTATGCTGTTGTATACCTAAATACAGGTCATATGAAATTCCCCTATAATCTTGATATATTGTACGTATCATAATCTCCATCCCATAGTTGCACGTTGAACATTATCAATGCGTGTTTACACATTCTGTCTGTGGATTTTTGAAATTGTTTACGTCTGTTTTGTTTATCAGAACCAAAGTGTTTATTTATCATTTCCTGCTTAGACACAAATCGGCATGACAGCAGGCACCACTGCGAACAAAGGCACACATCCTATAATTAACATCAGACACAATTAGCCGAGCAGGCGGGTTCGCTCCGTTTGGCGAAGGGAAGAAATCATCGTGATGATGATGATGACTCCTTGGGGGCAACGACAGCTCTGCAGCAGAGATGTGTGGGTAATACAGCAGGCATTTCCCTGCTGTATAATTGGACTCTCTGAAAAGCCAACCAACAATGTGGGAAAGTCGTTGGTGTATAGTACAGGCAGGATGAGAATACATGTCCATGCATGGATGGCTGCTTCCTTTGGCTAAAACCTGCTTCCCGTTGGGAATCATTATACTCTGCAGAACCTGAATGGAAACGTACACGCAGTTTGCTGGACTGGACTCACATTCTAATATTAAGCTGTATTTTAAAATAAAAAGTTTAAATGTGCAACCTTTCATATGTTGTATATTTTAAATGTGGATAATTATAAGACGGTGAACACTATCACTAGCCAGACCACATTTGCTCCATTGAGATCATCTCCATTGGTTCCATCAAGCCGTGAGACGGCAGAGCAAATGAAGCACATCCACAGCATTTAAACTGATGTGAGGAAGTGTCTCGACCCACGTCTGATCCTTGTCCATTTTAACCCGTCTTTTATTCATCTATTATCCCTCTTTCTTTTTCAGATGCACCTCTCTTCTTCTCCGTATCACTCCTTCCCCCACTTCCTGACTCCTTCCTGGCTCCTTTGACCCCTAAATGTTAGCAGATGAGAAGACACAACGCCAATAGTCATTCACCCTGCTCTTAGTGACCATTGTGTGTCCGCTTTGGTTAATACTCCCCCTCTTGCCCATTAATGACCAGGGGGGTTAAACCCACAGTCAGTCCATAGAATCACAATGTAGAGCTGTTGCTTGGTTTCTGGTGTGGTGGTATTGAAATATTTGATCAAATGCATGCAAGGTTTGTGCTATCTTATCCTTTTGTTATTGTCAACAAAGAGAAAAACTAAACCAGAAATGAATTTTCCTACTATCAAGTATTTCCTGTGGAGCAACAACCTTATACTGTTTATAGCCTCAATGCTATAAAATGCCATTGTCTTCCAAAAACTATTAAAAACACATAAAAGAGTCATACCGTTGCACGGAGCGATATATTCCTTCATTGCCATAAACAGAACGAGTCAGTTTAGACAATGTTTAAAGATCCAATCAGTAAATTTGGACCATTAACTTAATAGTTTGAGAAAGATCTGCATTTTGTGTCATCTCTGATGTAAACAAAATGCAGATTTTGAACTTTAAGCATTACAAACTTTAAGATTTAGTTGTTATGTTAGTCTTTGTTCGAGTTTCCAATCTTGGGATTTGGTTTTTGATAGAAGGGATACCATTTTGTTTACATTTTGATCACCTATTTGTTCCTCTTTCTAGGAGACACACACACCGAAACACTTATGAAATGGTTATTACAGATGTGCTGCAGTATTATTCCATTTCCTCAGAGGAACTGTTTGGAAAACTCTGTAATGTCTGATGCAGGATGAATACAGGGTGGAAAATTCTCAGATAGCTATTATTATAGTCAAGTGCACTGCTGAAAAAAAAGTTCTAGACGGTTACATGCCTTTTCCCTTTCTCCTATAACCATGTTCTAAGACAGTCTAGAGTATCTTATCTCTTTGGTCTCTTATATTAATGTATATATACTTGTGTGTTTCAGGGGGAGCCTCTGCCTGCAGCCCTGGTGGAGCTGGTTAGAAACAGTCCCATCTCCTCCATAGAGGACCTTCAGCTGCTGCTGCTCACTGACTCCGTAGGTAAAGACCATTCTGATATTACTGTTTATACATACGCTGGAACCAGACTCACTATTGGAGGTGTTTAAAGTGGATCCTTACACAGTTACATTCTGTCCATGTCCTTATTTTAACTTTAACAACATCTTAAATACTCATGTAAACAGAACCATTTTCAACGTTATCACTAAATGGAGCTAACTAAAATTTCCTAAACCATTTTTAATCTCAGGCCTAAACCTTCGAAACGGATACGTTGAACGTCGTAAGAAAAAGAACGAGAAAGTCCGCCAAAGACCGTTATTTATTTGCGCTCCTTACATTGTTACATTACGTTGTTACGTTGCATTGTTACGTTGCATTGCTGCTTTGCTTTGTTACATTACATTGTTATGTTGTTACGTTGTTACGTTACGTTGTTATGTTACGTTGTTATGTTACGTTGTTATGTTACGTTGTTACGTTATGTTGTTACGTTACATTGTTACGTTACGTTGTTACATTATGTTGTTGTTACATTATTTTATGTCTTTATGTTACGTTACGTTGTTGTTACATTATTTTATGTCTTTATGTTACGTTATGTTGTTACATTGTTATGTTACGTTATGTTACGTTATATTACGTTATGTTATGTTGTTATGTTATGTTGTTATGTTATGTTGTTATGTTATATTGTTATGTTGTTATGTTATATTGTCGTGTTATGTTACGTTGCTATGTTACATTGTTACGTTATTATTTAAACACAAACCATGATGTTTTTTCCAACCTTCCAATCAAGTAGTTTTGTCGCCTAAACCTAACCTAACCAATCATTTCACAATATTAACCATGTGCGTTTTCGCAAGCGTGATATGAGGCTGATATTAAACGTATTTATGAAACATATTTCTGGTTCAGAAACGTGGTACAATGCCAAAAATGCCAATTCTGCGGACTAGGTTGAATTTGGCAGACCATTAACAGTAATTCTAACCATAACACTGGTGGAATTCTTAATTTTCTGTATCTGGAGCTCATTTATTACAAAAACATAAAGATTATATTTTGGAAACATAGTTTAGAACGTGGTTATGTCAGAAAGTATCAAATATGTAGGCAACAACTTCATGAAAACAAAATTGCCTGCTTTTCATTGCACAAAGTGCATTACCACATACAGTGTTACCATTATGTATTATTACTTAGTAGGATTACATGTTGCTGTATGGGTATATATGAGAACGTTGTACAACCTTTCGGCTTCTGAGTATCCTTTCAAAATAAAGTGCAAAATGCTTTGTAATCAACCAAAAACGGCACTGATTATATTATAATGCCAGAAAATTGTAACCAAGAGTTCACTAAATAAGACATAAAATGTGTTGAACTGAAAACTAACATGACAACAATAAGTTGCTACTTTTCTACCCTAATTGTGACAAGTAAACATCACCAATAATAAAACCAACTCAGACAAACACATGGAGTAAGAAGGAGCAGGGAGAAAACATAATATAAGAAACACACATGAAAAAACACAAAGTAAGAATTATAACAGTGCAACAATTACTGAAGCTAGGTCTCTATTTGTCTCTCTCTACATGTGCATGCTCATAAGCACACATATATGTGACATCAACTACCCCCACCACCTCTTTGTTTCTCCCTCTCCGGTCCACATGCGAGGTCTCCGGTTTTATCTCTATACATGCAGAGGGCGCTAGAAGGCCTTAGAATAAAATATATACACAATGCCAAAAACAGACCATTCATAAACCAGTTGCCGTGTTTACATAAGTCAAATGCTGTTTGTTTATTGTTTTGTCTCAGATGAGGAGGACGGGATTTCTGCAGCCAATGGAGGTCATAGGATACCAAGGAGCCTCGGTGAGCTAAGCCCCACTCCTTCCTCTTCTATTCCCCCACAGTGCCATTGGTTTCTTGTTGCGTGCAAGATGTGAATTTATTGTAATAGAAAGACGTCACTGCTATTACTCTTCTTTGGATCTTAAAAGAATCGTTCTCATGGTTTGGCTGCCAGTTTGTGATGATACATCTGTGTGTATTCATACGTATAAATGAGTTAATAGAAGGTAGTAGTGCTGACATGGAGGATTCCTGATTTTCCCCATGAATGTAAAAGTACTCCATCCTCATTAGTGGATCGCTGCGGGTGTATTTAGTCCCCCCCTTCCTCCCGACTTGATTGATGTGACAAGTATGGCTTTAGTGACACGGTAAAATTCTTCCCATTAACCTTTTTTTTTTCGCTATCATGATAAAGCAGATTCCCTCGAGCATGAGGCGACACTAATGGCCCTACATTAATCATCGTGTAAACTATGCCCAATAACTTCTATATGTGTCCTTGTATGTGTCAAACGGAACTGTCTAATTGAACAGTGAAGCTTTGTGGAATGAAATTCCTTCAGGTTTTGGTGTAACAGACCAATATTAATAATTATAAATCTGATTGCATTTGAAATGCATGAGTTTCACATTATAATCCTGCTACTTGTTTCTGCTCTACAACAGCTAGAAACAGGCGGTAGTGGATGCTAATGGAGGATAGGTGTAGGTGAGCTGCATAATTCATAAATCATTATTGTACAAAATGGAAAATTGGGCTTAAATGGCGAGTACTTCTTATCACGCTATCCCATAAATACACATGCAAACAAGCTAGGTGATTCACTATGGATGAATGGGTAAGCTTCCCGGATTTTAAAGTAATTAGGTCTCTCATAGTTGCTGCACGCTCATTTCTTAGCAACTTGGGAGAGTTTAGATTTCTGTGGCAAAAATTGAGGAGTCCCATGTGCATTTAGATTCTTGTCTTTTACTTATTGGTTCAACGAAAACATACACAAAGGGAAGAGGTTTTCTAAAGTCGGTGATTAGTTGCCTTAATAATCAAATAGAGTAAAAGTATAGTTATTAGAAGGCTGAATACTAATGTTAATACTAACACAAGTACAGCCAGTCATACTCACACTCATGGATGTATTACTGAACAGGCCTACTGGGCACAGGCCCAGGGGTCAAGGGGTCATGGGTCCCCCCCTGGGCTTCACCTGCAAAATGTCACAGAAAGAGATGCCAAATGACCACAAAATGATGCAAAATAACCATAAAGAGATGCAAAATAACCATAAAGAGATACAAAATGCCTTAAATAGATGCAAAATGACTTTACGTCTGTGCTCAGGAGCCCATTGTTTCATAATCCATCCATGCTCACACTCATATCTCATCCCTCAGATGCCCAGCCAGCTCAGCAGGCTCTGTGTAAAGTTCGTACAGAGGTGGTCGAGGTCACCAGGGCGATGTTGGACCGCAGCAACGCCAACTTCCTGTTATGGCCGCCCTGCGTCGAGGTGCAGCGCTGCTCTGGCTGCTGCAACACCAAGAGCCTGCAGTGCGTCCCCGTCGTCACGCACACCAGATACTTGCAGGTAAACAACCACAAACACTGAAACATACAGCACACAAATTTCTAAACACACACGTCTACAAAATCCCAGAAATGCTGCACTGTGTTTGTGTTATACTCAGAGTTATCCACTATTATCAACTTCTCTAGGTCATGAAGATTGAGTACGTCAATAAAAGACCTACGTACGCTAAAGCTGTGGTGTCAGTGGTCGATCATGTGGAGTGTCGATGTCAGCCTGCGCCACGTCCCCCTGTGCCCAAGAAAAAATCATCTCGCAGACAGCATAACCACCAGCATCGAAACCAGACACTCAGCCAAGGACACGGACAGGTACAGTATGAATGCTATTTTACATTTAGGTGAATGTGAGTATTAATACTTAATAAATGTTATTCTAATTTTGTGCGAATGTCATAGAAATGGCTAGAACACAACATGTTTATGATCTATCTACTCAATAACGTCTCCGTCTTTTGTCACTGGTACTTTGAATGAATGTGCAGGATTAACATTTTGGTTGAGCATGAATGGACTAAACTGAGATTTAGCTAAATTGAATTTTATTTAATTTTATTATCAAAGGTCAAGGTGCACTCCAAGGATGAACTACATCAGTGGGATGAGCTGAAGCAGAACCAGAGGGCCCGCCTGGAGGATCTCCTGGAGCAGCACTGGAGCCCCAGAGGAGACACCTTCACTCAGCCCGGAGAAGGGTACAGCCTGACCGGGGAGGACACATCTCGCACTGGAGAGGCTATTCTTTTTGCTCCACACTGGGCACATAATGGCACCAGGCTCATTGGGACTACAGACCAAACTGAGAATGTGGAGAGGAAGAATGGGGGGGTCTCTGAAGGCAACAAGACTGTTTCCTCAGTGGATAATGTTGGCGTCGAGGTAAAGAACAAGTTGGCAGAAGGTGGGAATGGGTTGCTGCTCAACAGCACTGAAGGGAAAGTTAATACGGGAAACAGTAGCAGGGACGAAGGCACGCAAACACACAGTCCACTGTGGCAAGACAACAAATCCAAACTTTCAAAGAGCCACACGAGTGGTTCCTCTCACCCTGTTACTCAGATTCCTGAAGCTAAGTTCAGTCCTACTGAGGCGCCCAGTGATAGAGTCGGGAGCAGGTTCCGACCGACCAAAGAACCAAATCCAGAGCCTCGAGAACAGGCGAGACGGAGAAACAATGATACTCCTGAGGAGGTGAGGATTTTACAGATTGAGGAGGAAAAACTGGAGCAGGAGAGAAAAGAGCTTCTACTTCTCCACAAGAGGCTGGACCAAGAGAAGGAGATACTGAGACAGCAGCAGATGAAACGTGAAGAGGATGAAAGGCAGAAAGAAAAGGAAACGGAGAGCCAACATCACCTGCATGGTAAACATCACCATCATCTGCAAACAACAACACAGAAACCAGGTAAGAGACATTATTGAAAACTATGGGTTAAAAAAAGACAAAAATAAAAATACTAACGTTTAGTAACATGTCAGAATAAAATTATGTGCTTAAAGAAAAATTCCATTAACTACATTTTGACTCATAATAAAGGCCGTCACACACCGGGGGCGTTTCTCTCATGGGATTAATTCACATGTCAACATATTTTTTTGGACTGTTGTTTTCGTCATGAATACTTTAACACAAAATGTGAATATTACACAATATTTGTATTTATTTATTAAATATTTAATTTTTAATTTATTTTTTTTTGGAACATGGCGGATTTTCGGAGCTTTCGCACCGCGAATAAGGCATCAACCAATCAAGTTGTGCAGAACCAGTTGAGTTGCGCCTATATTTATAAAACTACAACACGGAGGTTCCGTAGTCCGAACCAGGACGGCAGATTTTATTACTCTTTTCAACCTTGACAAAGGCAGCGCAGATCACATCCACTCCTTCTGCTCTTACCTTTCACAATAAAAGCCCTAGACATATAAAATCCACGAGTTAGTATTCCACCTTTTCATGACGTTTATTCGTCACGCCCCCCGGTGTGTAAAGGCCTTACCACAGACCGGCAAGAAAAAAAGTCAACGATTTTTGGTAAATTTAATAAAATGTAAATCCTATTTTGACAGCGACAACATCTACGACTACCACACGACAGCCATCTGCTCCAGCAGGCCCCAGACCCCCAGCCCGTCCAAGGAAAAGGATGAGGAAGAATCGCAAACGAATCAGCAAGGCAGCTATGAGAGCAATGCTAATGTAGAGCTAAAGTAAAGCCAGGTGAGTCCACCAAATATTTAGATAATAAAGGAAAAATTAGTTAATTTGTGTACCTATCAGTTTTGAATAACTGAATGTAATATTTCTATTTACAAATTATAAATGTACTTTATATTTGTTTCACTGTACCAGTATGTATGCAGTTTAAAGTATGTCTTTCTATGTTTCGCCCTCAGGGACACAAAGTGAACTTGGTGTATTTCGTGGATCCAGAGGTGAAGCAGAGTGACTCCCTTCATATAAGTATTTATTCACTTGTCAGTAACCTGCTCGTCCTGTGAGATCTCCTCCGTAACACTACTAATGACTGTCTGGTGAACCCTGTAGCTACACCCGTGTGGAGTAAGAGGAGGGTAAGAAGAAAATGGAATATAAATAAAAGGTGGACCTTGTCAAGAGAACGCTTGCCTCTACAACGACAGTTGCTGGTATGAAGTAACAAGTGGCACCCAAAGAGGCAACAGAACCTGTGGTGGGACTGAAACTGCATCGCTGTAGAGCTGTGGACAATAGTGCAATTTCAAAACTCTTCTTGAACCCTTGTTTTGATATCAACAGAGAGAAACTGCACTTACATGTTGACAGAACTGAGTCTTTATGGGGTTTAAATGACAAAGTTTGTTGCTGAAAGACTTCTTTGATAACCACAATCATATGGACAACAAAGTGCATGTGGTGGAAAAATGGACATTAAATGGACATAACTCTTTTGTGTCATTGAAAAATCTGTTGTATTGTAATTGGATAATCTTAAAGACAATCATCTGCAACAACAAGTGACTAAAATGAGCAGTATTTCCACATACTGAGGGGCTCAGTATTGGGAAGGTAAAGCTGTGTAGATTTACCTGATATCATTTATTAGCTCCGTAAAACAACGATGGTCTCTCTTTAACCGTATTTAATTATATTTAACTCATTGCAAACACTGGAATTACACAGATGTGATCAGAGAACAAAAACGTAAAATGTTGCATTTCAAAATCTCATCACAGGCGTGAATAAAAAGGTGCTATCTGAATACGAGGTGATAGCGTTACACCTGTGACCTGACATTGTGCTATGTTTCTTATTTATTTATCTTTGCCATTACTGTGGATTAACTTTTTTTTATACAAATACTGCAAAGAAAATGTGGTTGAGATATGTAACAATGCCTCATGATGACTGGGTGGTTCAAACAAGAAAGAAAGAGAATTTTTAAAGAAAAACGATCAAAACTTTCTGTGTCCTCCCAGGATCATGCAGTGTTTAACTTCTGTGTCACTTGTGTCATGCATCTCAATACTCATGTAGACGCATTTATCTGTTTCTCTATTTGATAAAGACATGTCTCTCTTCCACTGAAACAATCACATTCCTTTTACACTCCGGGAGGAGGGGAAAGAAAAACCTACCTACAACACATTTTTCTTCAAGTGCCCCAACTGTATTTGTTTTATTAATCTACAACACATTGGTTTTGACATTTCCATTACAGGAAACTAAAAGGGTCAAAACAAGTAAATCAATAGTCACTTCAAAGGAGAGCAAAAAGCCACACATTGCAAATGTAGATAGTTTTTGTGTCCTTTTATATTTCCATTAGTAACAACACGTAGAAACACACTGGTGATGCTATTTGTGTCCAATAATCCATAATCAGCCAAACATCTTAAGTTATTGAAAAACATGGCTTGTACGTTCTTCATGCAAACTTACAACTGTTACTGATTCTGAGTCTGTTTTATTATGAGATATGATGGAAAAAACAAAATGTTTGTGATAACTTTGCCACCTAATGCTATTTTCATATGGGTATAAGAAGCTAATGTGCTTAAATCTACTTTGTTTTGTGTTTTTATTCCTTTTCACCAGTTTCCCCTTCTATATTCATGAATTAGCTTCCAAAAGGCCATATAGTTTTGTCATGAAATGTGCGATATGCTATTCAGAGAACCTCTCACTGGGCCAATGAATGTCAACACGTGATGAGCAACAGACAAATGAAACTAAACTGATGCTAAGAGTCTACAGTCATGTTAGCTGCTCTGTGAGGGTGCACTTATGCACAGTGGTGCTTTGAGCTAAATGCTAACGTCGGTATGCTAACATGCAGATACTGAGCAGATATTATTTTTACCATGTCTAACATCTTAATTTAGAATGTTAGCATGCTAACATTTGCTAATTAGCACTAAACACAAAGTAGGCTAGAAGGTAAACTCTTGCGAGATGGTTATGGTTAGGACAGGTCATCGGCCAGCGAGTCTCATGAGAGTTGCACGTTTTCGCAACTTGTGGGTTGCCTTCTAGACTTGACCAAGTACAGCTGAGGCTGGTGGGAATGTATTTAGTTTTGTAGGTAATTAATCATAAACAAAAGACTTGGACAAATTCAATGATGATTGTGCTATAGGAAGTGAAGGGATCACCAAAGTGATTACAATTCATCCGGAAGGGACTTTAGACTTTAGACTTTATTGTCCCACAAGGGGAAATTCTTTTTCACAGCACCGTACTTCTCAGACACCAATACATACAATAGCACACAGTAACACAGCGACAGCAATACAACAGTGACAACAACAGAAAATGACGGCCAGCAGTACACAACCAGGCCAGTTTAGCGACGCCTGTTGTTTAAGGCAGCTATGACTGCCGATATCAAGCTTTTCCCAAAGCGAGCCCTATTGCACCTCAGTGTTCTATACCAGTGCCCGGTGCGGGACATTATGGTGAGGTGGTGATTGAGTGGGTGTGTGATGTCCTGTGCTATTGAGGTTGCAATGCGTGCAATGGCTTTGTTGTTGAGTTCTGTGAGGTTGGTAACATAAATGTGTGTAACAAATTCCATGGAAATCTATCCAATAGTTGCCAAGGCATTTAATTAAAATCCAAAAAGTGTCAACCTCATGGTGGTGCTAGAAGTAAAGTCAGATCACCAAAGTCAGTGGGATTCATCCTCTAAACATCATGGATGTCGCTACCCAATTTCATGACAATTCATCCAATAGCTGAGATATTTCAGTCTGAACCAATGCAGGAAACAGGTCTTTATTTTAAACTCCAAACTCTTGAAGGAAGGATAAAACCTGACTTTTTTTTATGACACCATGAACTCTGTGACTTTCCTACCACCTCGTCAACCCGAGTGGATTTATTAACTGAGCCTGTTTGGCATGTTGTGTCTACACAGAGCATCTGCTGCCTCCGGAGACATCATTTTGGCTCCTTAAATTCATTGAGTTCAGCACTGCCTTGTATTGAGCGTTGTCCCAGTGATGCGCACTGAGGTTTGTTCAATCTGACAAAAGAGAGAGAGAGAGAGAGAAAAGAGAGTGGGGGTTGATGGATTGTAGGTGAACTCTGGCACACGCTCTCTTTGTGGTTTGTTTTTCACATTTACCCACTTGACTCTTGGCTGCAAAAAATCCCCAACTCAGCAGCCAGCTGCACAGCTATTTCTGCTAATTATCTAACCAAGGAGTCATCTGCTCCGCTGTCTAAATGGAATCATACGCAGAATGGCTTTGAAGCACAATAAGTGTCCTCAGATTTAAGCCATCTTGATGTATGCAGATGTAATTATGGTCCTCACTCTTAAAGAGTGCTTTAAGAGTCGCGTTCTTGGTTTTGACTTGATATAATGTGCGTAAATCACTAGGTTTGATGTCTGCACCAAATGACAATTTTGCCGAAAGCTGCTATCATCTGCATCTCACCCTTAATCCCCCTGTACGTGACTCCTACAATTCAATGTGTATTCTGGTATTCGTACATTACTTCCCGTTGCCCTACTGTCAATCTCACACAGACGTACTACTTCTAAACAGCAGACCATCTCCAAATTCAGCATCGAGGTGGGATGCCTGTTTTTCCGCGGGTGTCCGAGCAGCTCCCAACCCCCCGCGGACTTCAAACAAGAGCGGGAAAGAGAAGTGCGTGGAGGCTTGTTGACTGTGACAAACACTCACACACAGGGGTCAACCACCATGACAGTGTGGGAGGGTCTCTGAGGGACCAGAGGCTGTTACTAAAGACACGAGATGGTTCATAGCTCACTGGTTGACCTTAAAGGACGATATGGCTTGTTGGGTCTCAACAATGCTGTTACCTAACCAGCAAACAACCACTGGAACAATATAATGACCCATCAAGACCAGAACCATTCGAACAATTTAACAAAGACCAACCTGATTACGAACCATGACCCAAACATTATCATTAGTTTGTTCCAATCAAAGCCTGTTACACATTGAGATTAATTGGTGGAGCGCACTTTACAGGCGTCGTGGGGACATACGTCATGAAGTCACGTTGTGGGGACTCATCCCACTATCCCCAAAGGGTTAAGAGTTGGTTTAAAGTTTGGTTAAGGTTAGCATAAAGGTTTGGGTGAAGCGTGAAGTGGGTATGGTTAAAGTCAGGATAAGTCTCTGGAGGATTAATGAATGTAATGTCCTCCTAAGTGATGGAAACGAGTTTGTGTGTGTGAAATCAGGCATTGAAACATGTGGTGGGCCTCTGGGAATGTGCATCCATGCAGAACAGGTGCAGCCTCAATGTTACTTAACTGAAAGCATGTTTAGGTCCTATTCTTCTTCTTTTCTCTTATCTCGTTGATCGGAGGGCGGGGGACACTTGCCATTTTAAAAAAATGGCAAACGGTACATTTTCAAACATCGCTGTTATTTCAATAAAACACTGCTTCTAGGTCTTCTGTGTGGGTCACAGTAAATAGTGAAAAGGTCATAATTCCTTTAAACTTCTAAGCTGTGAATGGTGGTTGTTTCTACTGAGTTAGTGTTAAAGGCCATGATTACTCATCTGTGGTATCAAAAGGATGCTTTAGTTTATGATGACAGATTTCAGACTTTTAGAGGAGAAAAATACAAATGGAAAATGAATACAAACAACAACGACACTACAGTGCCCTGACAAACTTCCTTTGAAGGCGTAACTGTCTGTGTTTTGGTATGACCTGTATTCCCAGATGTACAGTAGCGAGGAAACCGGAGGCCTTTGAACAGGAGGTTACACAAGCATCCGTGCGGCGCCACGCACTCCCTACACCTTCCAGCGCTTTTATTTTCCTGTTTTTATGTACGACAAAGGACAGGGACACGCTGTACACAGATGGCCACACGACTACCCTGTCATCAAGCACATCCACACTCTGCTCTTTCCATTAACACACACCTTTGTCCTCTCTTTTCACCGATGCAGATCAATATGAATCTTTCACTCGTTCACTCGCGCAATGCACCCTCTCCTTCCAGGGAACAATAGCTGACAGACGGAGACTGTGAGGAATGTGACTGTTTTTTTGGGGCTGAGCATCTAAAAAAGCCATGAATGCTGGGAAAACACATCAAATCACCTTCCCTTCTCCTTCCCCGACCGTGGTCAAGGCCAAATAGAGGAGTGGGTAAGCGTCTTTGCGGGCATCATGACTCAGTTGGTGTGTGTCAAACTGCTCTTCAGCCTCATCAGACAGGAAGTTGTACCTAGCGATGGGGCTGAAAACACAGGAAGTCGATATCAGCATGCCTGGAATTCCAGCATTGTGTTCTCTCCACAAAGACTTGTGCATCGCTTATGCACAATATGTTCATGATATAAATGTGTTACAGTAATATTGCATTGCAACCTCATACATGCATGTACTGTACACCACACACTTGCTTCCAGAAACTGACAGATGCTGAATACTCTGCACAGCCCTGTCAGGCTAGACAGATGTGCAGATAAACAGAGCAATAAATTAGATTACAAAGTGTGTGTGTGCGTGTGCGTGTGTGTGCGTGTGTTTGCGTGTGTGAGAGAGAGAGAGAGAGAGAGAGAGAGAGAGAGAGAAAGAGGGTCTAGCTATACTCAGTGTTCAGCAGAAGCAGTGATATCCACATTCTGATCTACAACTCAGCTGTCAAATTACTGTACATACCGGTACGTGTCTAACCTGAAAAAGTTGCATCTGTTAACAAAAGCAGACACACTCTGGTCATGTGTCCAGGTTAACAAGGATCTATGTGATGCTCCTACCAAAAAACCTTTAAAACGAGTCACATATAAATATATCCCCATGGATAACAAAAAAAGCTAAACATGAGGAATATAAACTGATTGGGCTACTACCTTATGTGTGTCATACTGTAGCATTGTAAGTTGTGTAATTATAAATTTATCTTGTGTGTGTGTACACTAGTGTGCATTAGAGAAAGAGACAGAGTTCAGTATAATGGATGAGCAATAGAGTACGTGCTAATGCTAAGTGTGATGTGAACAGACATCAGGCACCTGACAGTATGAGACCCAACAAATTAAGAAGACACTTAGAAACATTACACGTTGTAGCAGTCACTCACACTTTGGTACTTGCTGTCATTTCTCTTTTCCCAGTTCATTTTAGCTGAACATCACAATTCCCCTGAGTTGATTGGAGGTTATTCAGATCACCTGTTGTGCAGGGTGTTGGGGACTGATGACTCCTAATTAACAACTGAGAGCAGCTCGGTTCATTTCCCCTCTCAGCCAATCAGGGTGTGACGACGCCCTTTCTTTAGGGCTTAATAGAGGTGGAGAAACAAACACCCAGGACACTCTGATCCTTTCTCCACTTAATGCAGGCCTCGTTTCAGCAGATATTATCAGCCAGAAACTCTGGTCTTTAGGCTGTTTTGAAACTCCTTTGCTGTCTTTTGTTTTTCTGATTGAGGGTGTTTTTTCTGAAACTTGAGTGAACATTAAAGAACATCTTTCCACCTGCTTCAGGGCAGATCTTAGTGCTGTTCGTGCAAGAGTTTGTTCTTGCCTAACGATAACCTCTTGCCAGCAGGCTTTATGTTGTTTATTGCTTTAGTTTCATTGAAACCCCCTTTATACACATTTCCTTATCAAAGAGACATTTCATTATATGAATGACAGAAAAAGTTTGAGAACCACTGAACACAATACAATTCAACACCTTCATGAAGGCATGATTTATTGCAGGACAGTTGTATCAAACTGTTTGTTTTTGCTGTGTGTACCTAATAAACTGGCAACTGAGTGTAGTTTTAAGTCTGGGTCTATGTGTTTGTGGTGAGAAGACATGTGTAATCCATTTTTAAAACACAGACACACATTTTACAAGTTTAAATTATCACAATACAAAAGTGTATAGCAAACATTTCAAACTCAGATTACTCATCTTTCATCAATTACTGACCTCAAATTAAGCCTATACTGTAAGTAACACCTGAAAAAATGGCAGTTTGTTAACTAAAAACTTGCACACAGTGACATCGCTGGTGCCACACAACATGGCAGTATCGGCACATCGGCGTATAGATAACATACTGTATATCACACATTCAGCAACACGTAGGCTTCAACATTGACAACAAGGTCCTAACTCACACCATTGTGCAAACATGCATACATGACCGCAGTGAACATGGCAGTTAAACTTACACACTTTTCCCATGAAATGCAGTTGGCATAATTCTGCTTCTTACCTCAGCTGTACGTGAGAGGGACAGGGCATTTAAGGAAGTAATAAAAAAATGACAACATTTCAACACGGTTCTTAAGAATCTGTGGTTAGACATGTACCATTCTGTGAGTAACACCATAACATGCTTGCTTGGGGAAAATACACACACAAGGAAGTAAATGATCTTTGTTTTCTGGAGAAACTGAGAAACTCTCTGACCATAAAATGCAACAATCTGAAGCAAGGCTTGTTGTATTGTATTATTTTAGATTGCAAGGCGCTCATGTTATTTCATTCTAACCTGGAATGTGTGAGGAAGTTTCCAAAAAAAGACAGAAATAGTTTGTTTGCCATAGTAAAAGTCCATCCCTTAGGCTTACTTGCATTGCACCACAGGCTAAGCTCACCACTGCCATCTATTGGTCAGACATCCAACCTGATGTTAGAGGTCAGATAAGACATAGATCCAAGCAAAATGGTTCCTTTCTAATGTGTAAAAAAAACATTTATTAATACACATTTTTTCACATTGAAGCGTACCTAGCTTAAAATAAAGTGTAAAGCTTATAAAAAACCCAATAAATCACTGATTGATTAATTGTTATAATTGCAGAGAAAGCCTTATAGGTCCTCCTACAGTTTGTTTGCTGTTGTCATGAAAGCTGCAGGGAGGTGGCAGTACCCCGAGGCCTCTGTGGTGCCCCCTTGAGGCCAGGAAGTGAAAGGTCCTGAGGTGTAGGCCGGAGGTTGGGGGCTGCTGGTTGGCTCGCTGAGGCCTGGCTGCTGCATGTCCATCTTATCTGGACACTGTTGGTCCGGCTCGGCGCTGTCGTGCCTGTGTGTGTTTGTGTTGGCGTCGCTGTGAGATACCAGATCCTGTGTGGACCTGGAGATGTTGCGGCTGGGCAGACACACGTAACCTTCCCCGAACAGGGCGAAATTCACCGGGGAAGGAGACGCAGAGTCGCCTGATGGGGTTTCTTGTTCTCTCTCTTTCTTTTCACAGTTGACATCCGCTGACTTTGACTCTGATGACTGTCGGATAGAAACAATGCTGTTCAGTGTGACACATATTGACTGCAAACTAATATATAATATTTCTTTGATAACCTTAGCTTGCTGATTGTCATTTGCTAATTTATAAACTGCTATAATTCAGTGTGCAAAATAGTTTATCATTTTCCGCTTTCTTGCCGAGAGCTAGATGAGAGGATTGATACCACAGTGAGCAGCCGGTTAGCTTAGCTTAGCATAAAGACTGGAAAAAGGGGGAAACAGCTAGCCTGGCTCTGTCCAAAGGTGACAACCCCTCTGAACCTCACAAATTAACACAATATATCTTGATTGTTTAATTTGTGCGATATGTAAAAACCATTGGGTAACCTCTGGATCTGAAAAGTGAAGCCAATGCCGAAGTGCCTTAAACTTGCATTCTTTCTAATAGCCAGCAGGGGGCGACTCCTCTGGTTGCAAAAAGAAGTCTGATCATATAGACGTCTATGAGAAAATGAACCTACTTCTCACTTGATTTATTACCTCATTAAACATTGTAAACATGAATTTATGGTCTCAATCGCATGATGTTCATTTAGTAAATTATGCTCCCATTTAGAGTCAAATAGACCATAAAGCAGGGGATGCTTCAGGGTGTGGCTACCTTGTGATTGACAAATCGCTACACATCTGTTTTTTCGCCTTACAACTTTTAGTCCTTTCACAGTGTGTTTTCAGTTCATGAAAGTTAATTCTGACATTTTAGCTCCACCCTCTCGTGTCACTTCTGGTTGCAAAAAATCAAGATGACGACGGCCAAAAACCAAGATGGCGATGGCTAAAATGCCGAAATTGAGGCTTCAAAATTGCAGTCCACAAACCAATGGGTGACATCACGCAAACTGCGACCACTTCCAAAATACAGTCTATGGTAAAAATGTCACATTATAGTTTTTTGAGTGTTACGTGCAGCACTATTACTTGTCCTGGAACATGGACTTCCTACTATGGCACCTGGTCAAGAAAAAGTACACAGCCCACTGCTATCGGACCAGAAGAAGGAATCTTATCTCACAGATAAGGGCTCAATAACAACACATTTAGCTAACTGTGGGCACGTACGCAAATACGTTTTCTGCTTTTCCCAAAATGTCAATCTATTCCTTTTAAGTCTAGTGTTCATCTGCAGTTTCGGGCAGATTGCATTAAAGGCAGAGAATTAAAATCACATATTTGTTGCAATTTTAGGAATACATTATGTATATTAGACAGTGTTTCAGCAGTTTTATTTCAAGTTTGAATGCCATTTTTGATTTACACAGTGTGCTTGAGAAATTCTCAGCACCTTGAGACCTGACAAATGACACTGATTGTGAGTAACCGACCTGACAGAAGATGTACGGCCCGCTGAAGCTCATGGAGGATGTGTCAGAGTCATTAACCTTCTCAGCAGGGGAGGGCAGGTTATCACACTTCCAGCAGCCCTCGTCCTGCTCCAGATGATCCAGACGCTTTTTTTCAGTGTCCTTGGTTGGCCATAGCAAAGCGTCTGAGGAGCTGCAGGGATAGAGAGAGAGAGAGCGGAGAATCATTATGGCACATTGTCCATCTTTTCTCCCATGATAGAAGAACATGTTGTTATTATGTCTGTAAATGAGTGTAAAACGCATTACCATGTTGACACGCTGTCCAAACGCAGCACTTTGCAGATGGTTGTGCTCTCACTCTGCATGAGGGTCCAGCCGGTGGAAGACTGTATTACAAAAAAAATACACCATGATTTACACATTTTAAAATACAATCACACACATGCAGATTTCATGACATACCAGTAATGGAAATAATTCAACCAAACAGAAGCAGAATTATCAAGTCTCACCTTGATCTCAGACAGGATTTTGCTTTTGCCTGGAGAAGGAACCGAGTCCACCCACAGAACTGCCCTC
The DNA here is from genome assembly GCF_015220745.1 of Sebastes umbrosus. Classification (NCBI taxonomy): domain Eukaryota; kingdom Metazoa; phylum Chordata; class Actinopteri; order Perciformes; family Sebastidae; genus Sebastes; species Sebastes umbrosus. The sequence continues at coordinate 9,554,089 of NC_051282.1, read as the reverse complement.
CTGTTTGTTCAAAATATTCCGTACGATAAGAGAGGTTTATTAAAAATGAAACATCCTGTCATTTATTAAACTTTATATGGCATTTGTGCTACTTTCATGTTTTACAAAGTGATATATTTCCATAATGGAAACATCTGTAGGTGCAAAGTAATGTGAGGTATTGCTTAAACCTGGGGGACATATCATGAAAAAGTCACTTTTCCAGTGCTTGTGCACATACATTTGGGTATCTGGAGTGCAACCCACAAACTGTGAAATAGGGCTTTGTGGGCTGTCTAGATCAAAAAACATGTGATTCAACAAACCATTCAGAATTGGCTCCCCTTCTTATGTCACATGCAGGCTCATTAGAAAATACCGCCCCCCCCATCTGAGTTTCTCCGCCCACTGCTTGAGAACTACATACAGTATGTACAACCACCATATTTTTCTCACAAGCTAATCAGAGCAGACTGGGCTCTCTGCCCAAAAAAGGGAGGGAGTCTTAAAGAGACAGGCACTAAAACGGAGCATTTCAGACAGAGGGTGAATACAGGTATATTCAGACAGACAATATGAGAAAAATAATGTTTTTTTTTAACATTAAAGCATGTAAACATGTTCTAGTAGAAACCCAATACACAAATATGAACCTGAAAATGAGCACGATATGCCCCTTTTAAATAGACTATGTTGTGAATGTGCATGTACTCTACTCTCGGCTGTAGTTACAATTTATTTAACAGGAAGTGTTCAGGTTATCTCAAGTTCAAAGAGAAAGAAAGAAGCACAAATACAGTATTACAATAAATAAAGTACCTTTGACAAGCTGGGACGGTGCAGTAGAGTGTGAGGAAGACTGCGGCCACAAACACACTGATGGTGAAATAGATCAGGGTGGTTAGGGACCAGGTGGCTGTCGGGGGACAGAAAACAGAATTAAAGGTGCTATTGATAACATTGATAACATTCAGCCACTAGATGTCACATTCTCCCTCCCTGTTCCATTGCCTTCACTTCACAACAAGTCATTGTAAATCAATCTCCAAACAATCTCCAGACATATATCCGTTTTTTTCCACATTAACTGACACAGAGATACCATATGATACCAATGTCTTTTCACTATTGGCTCACAAGCCTTGTTAGAAGTAAGAACCAAACGTCAGATATTTTCCACGGAGATGAACAAAACATTAATTTTGGACCTGCCCAAATATTTAAAATAATTAATTCACAATCCTAATAATTGTTTTCAGGAAAAGCCATACTTTTATTCTGCATTTTCCTAAAAGGTCTGTGGATATATATTTTTTTTTAATATATTTGTCTACATAAAATGATATGTATTATGATGGGTTTCTTTTTTGGTCCATGTTGTTTACCTTTGAGTAAACTGGACAAACAATAAATAATAAAACATATTTCCCATAAGTATAAATGGACATGCACATGTGTAATGTTTTGGCACTGCCTGTATTTGTGTGCATGCTGCTACTGTAAAGTACCCTCATGTGTGGTCCAGTCCACAGGATCGGTCCACTCAGAGGGGATTCCCCTGTAGTTGTCAGGGACCACCAGCGACCTGACCTTGACCTGGTAGCGCTGGGACGGGGCCAGAGAGGCTCCCAGGATGCTCAGGGACATGGACCCCTCTGAAATGTTCATCAGGACAGAAGATGCCTGAAAAATGAACGCATATAGAATCTATTAAATGTGGTTTTTCATCAAGGGTTTTTCACAACAGGTGTACAGTTGCACAGGAAAAAAAAAAACTTTTATAAAAGCTCACCTGATCCTGCGTCCTGTAATAGCAGACCTGATAATACAGTCTGAGTTTTGAAGCTGTGCTCGGAGAAGTCCACTCCACCATCCAGTTGCTGTCTTTCTGCCTCACCTTTACCTGCCACGGTGGGTTGGGACGAACTGTGTAACAAGAGAGTTTGTAGCATACAATGATGTTTTGTTTTCATATTTTCTACTGCTGCAACAACATAATTTCCTCAATAACATCTCATCTGAGTGCTTTTGTTTGTTTTTTAGGATGCTGAATCCATTTATGACATTTTCAATACTCAAAAAGGCCGTTTTAACCACAAGTGGCCATATTTCAACTCCCGTTTTGATGAAGTTTCAGTCAATTTAGGAGCTTTAGAGGACGCTGAATCGATTGAATTGGACAGATACCTTTATGTATTCGAAACACATGAAATAACTTCAATTCAAATAACTTCAACTCGGTTATAAATTGTAGGATATTTATGAACACAATTATCCAAATGATGCAGAACATCATGATACTCTGAATCTGTTAGAGTTTTTAAAAACAGGTGTAAAAACTTTTCCTTTTTAATGAAATGGAAAGAGTCTTTTGTCTTTTCCTTTGGTGAATATTTGAACAAGTGTGTTATGTGTAAGTTGTCTTATAACACAATAAAACCAACCCAAACCATTGTATCTTATTGCCTGGTAATAAGCAGATGCAGTAGTGCCATTCAAACACTAGGTGGGAGCATCGAATCACATCCCAGTTGCTCTGCTGAGAGCTGTGAACATGTATCTGCACAGCTTCCAGCAGTTTTATCACCCCATTGTGTGTTTTTAATTTGGCAGGACACATAATCTCTCCTCCCCACTCCGCTCAGAGCGACAGCCCCCTCCCTACTCCACTCAATCTCTCCAATAATGTTGTGCCCTCTGTCCAGTATCCACTCACTGTGTTGGTCGACCTTAAAGCTCTTGACGTTGCGTGCTCTTAGGAGCTCCACGAGCAGATGTGCAGCCGGATCTGTGACAGTGAGCGAGCAGCTGTACCTCAGCACGGCCCTGCTGAGGTCAGACCTGATTGTCGGGTTCACACAGCATCTCTCAGACCTGCAGGCAAAGGGTTAAAAGGAGAGGAATGAATGGATGATAACTGAATGCATTTTGCAGCCTCAACCAGGTGGTATTGTCGACTTACGGCGCAGTGTGGTTGCGTCGACATGCCAGCTGGTAGGTAATGAAGTGAGCCACCTCTCTGCTCACCTCCCAGCTACACATCACCTCTTTCTCTCCATCCAGCACACAATGCAAACTGGGAAACTGCCCAGTGTCTAGAGCCAGAGAGAGAGAGAGAGAGATGATATCAACAGCTGCAAAGCTTCCGACTTTTCCCACAAAAATGGACAGAGGGAGAAGATTAGATATGTGAGGAAAGGAGATAAGGAGGGTCTGTATAAGAAGAAAAGACCCATCTGGAATAAAATATCCGAGCCAAATGGTTTTACTCAGAAAAGTCAGAGTCGAAGCTAATTTGTACACAATACAGGATTGCATTTAGGTTTTAAATGCATTCTTTGACTCACCTTTTTCAGTGTGCCAGGTCACCACAGGACTCCAGTCGCTCCACTGACCCACGCTGGCCCGGGCCCTCACCCTGGCTTCATACCTGCGACCCGGAAGCAACAATCGCTTCTCTAGTATCACACTGGTGTTTGTGACCTTCCAAGTCTGTGTAGAGAGAATGAAAAGAGATGTGTGTGTGAGTTCTGGTTTACAGAATATTTAATTCAAGGTCACAGAAATGTTTGGAACAGTACTTTTTTTTTTGTTTCCGCTTCAGTTCGTTGTGATGTATAAATTTAAGTACACTTGTAAATAACAGGATTACAAGCTTTCTTAAAGTCTACAAGACGTTTGTTTGTTTTTAGCCAAACAGTTAGTTTAAGTTATGGTGAACATGGTAAACATCAGCGTGTTAACATTGTCATTGTGAGGGTGTTACAAGCCCACAGGAAGAGCGTCGGGCTTTGAAGCCATTAGGCCCAAAAACACTTTTCACCATAGACTTAGTATAAGAGAGTATATAGAGTATATAGAGTATAACTTTTTTTGAGGTGAATCAACTTCCCAGTACGAACACTTGAATAGCCCTTAGGTACTTGTTGAAAAAATAGCCAAAACCAGAGTTATTTCCCTTCGTCCGTTTATTTGAATGAGCTCACCTCGGTCCAGCCTTGGTCTGGGGTTAAAAGAAATGCTACTGCGCCTGCTCTATGGGCCTAATGGATGTGGAAGATCGCTGGAACATCTGGGTAATTTTATACTCGGAAGTAAAAAATGTTTTGCTTCATAAGTCACTGAGCAACTCTCATAGGAACGAACGGGAGCCCACCTCCAACACTGTATCCAGTTCTCTTTATACACACATGCCGTGTTAGCATGCTGATATTACTATTTAGCTCAAAACACTATTGTTCTAACTACAGCCCAGTGGGCAACCTCCAGGTCTGAAAAGTGAAGCCAATGCTGAAGTGCCTTAAACTTGCATTCTTTCCAATAGCCATCAGGGGGCGACTCCTCTGGTTGCAAAAATAAGTCAAATTGTATAGAAGTCTATGAGAAAATGACCCTACTTCTCACATGAGTTTGTGGTCTCAATCACTAGTTTCAAGTCTTCTTCAATACAGCATGATGTTCATTTAGTAAATTATGGTCCCATTTAGAGTCAAATAGACCATAAAGCAGGGTATGCTTTAGGGCGTGGCTACCTTGTGATTGACAGGTCGCTACCACGGCGTTGTCCGGTCTGGGAGTTGTCCGTGTTTTTTCGTCTTAGAACTTTAACCCTTTCACAGTGTGTTTTCAGTTCATGAAAGTTAATTGTGACATTTTATTCGCCATTAAAAATGTTTTATTCAGCGTTTGGTTGTACTTCGAAACACCAAGATGGCGACGGCCAAAATGCCAAACTCGAGGCTTCAAAACGGTAGTCCAAAAACCAATGGGTGACGTCATGGTGACTACGTCCACTTCTTATATACAGTCTACGCTACAGCCCCACAGAGCTGCTAGCAATGGATGCTATTTTACAGTTTTCTTGTAAGAGGAAATCTCCAATATGATTTACAGATAACTTCTTTTGTTATCATTAATATCATCACTAAATATAAAGCAGCAAGCTGTTTAAACCTCATTTATTGTGATGTGGAATGCATTTGCACAAGTTTACGTTAATACTTCTCTTTTGTCCAGTTAAAAATAGACAAATCACATTTAAACTCTTATTTTTGACATTTCATTCTATGACCTTTCAATACCCACGCCATGATTTCAAAAACAACATTTGTCACTACTGTAATGTGTCTCGTGGTCAAAAGCATGGCAGCAGAGTAGGTACTGTAGAAAATGATTGATGCTCACCGTCCAGGTGTCCTGTGTGTGTGTCCTGTAGCTGAGCTGATACGTGATGTGTTTGTTCAGGGAGGAGGAGGAGGAGTAAGGGCTGGACCATCTGAGCCGTCTGCCTCCATCACCTGCGCCTTGTGTGGACAGATTCTCTGGTGGGCGTGCTTTCACTGGACAACACCAAAACACATAGATAACAGTTCAAGTGATACAGATGTCATTATGTCCTTAATTCCTTAATTTTGCACTCATTAGCACAATTTATTTCTTCACAGTAAAAGTGATGATAAACTCACGGTGCTGAGAAAGATCCAGAGGCTTGTGTGGGACGGACGAGCAGAGGGTCAGTGTCTTGTTCTCGAGGAAGAAGACCGTGTGTTCGATGCCAATGGAAAATGCCTGTGCTTCATATCTACACTGGACGGTCCTGTGCTCACTAGCATCTTGTACTTCAGCACCATAAGGCACACACTGCTTCCTGCAAGGACATGGACACAGAGCTGTGGGACAGAAAACGCTGGGGGCAAAATGTCATATTCCCATAACCCTATATCCTATATATATATATATGTGTCTACAACCAGCCGGCCCTCAAACATCCTCTTTGTTCCTCTTCTCTTGTCCTTACCTGTTGTTTCTTGTCTTGAACCAGAGCTGCAGCGATGTGTTTCCATGTTCCCTCCACTCGCAGTGGACGTAGGACTTGTAGTCGTTGTGGCACTGTAAGGATTTCAGCAATGAAGACGCTGGGTAGAGAGGAAGACGCGCCAGTCAATTATTGTGCTAAATTACTCTTAATTGCTATTGATTTGTGTGGAATATATCCTGTGGTGGAAGTATTGAGATTCTTTAAGTATAGGTAGTTATACAACAATGTAAAATACTCAATTAAAAGTAGATGTCCTGCATTCAAATTCTTACTCAAGTAAAAGCATAATTAAAGTAGGCATGCACCCAATTCTACTGTTATCAGGCTATTAAATAGGCGTGTTCTTTTATTCCTTCTTTCGATGATCTACCATGTGAATAGATGATAAAACCTGCTATTGGGTGTAGTAGGCCCCTATTGACCCACATCTATGGTGCTTATAGCGACAGATAACACCTATTTAATGGCCAATCAAATCGGCTGCTATTATAGGATTATTAATATCGTAATGTGTGATGTAGTTTACTACTTTAGTTTTGGGCAATTTAATCTTCAAAAATGTCAATCTTAAAACAATATATCTGTCCTAAAAACCTTTGCTCCAGTAAGAATACTTCAACTTTTTTTTAATTTAAATCAATTTGTTTAAAAAATGATCTAGAAAAGAGCGTTTGTATCTTGAAACATGATAGATTTAAGGCAAGCTGCCGCACTAGAATGATGAAAAGGTTGACTTTGGAAAATTCTTGAAACAAGTTGATTTGCAATGAAAACAGGTTGGAATATTCCTACAACACACTCTTTCACGTTTCATAAGAAAATAAAACTTAACTTAACTAGAAACTGTCAGATAAAATAATGTAGTGGAGTAAAAAGTACTATATTTCCCTCTGAAATGTGGTGAAGTAGTAGACAATAGAAATATTCAAGTAAAGCACAAGTACTTTCAAACTGTACTCAAGTATAATACTTGAGTAAATTTCACTTTTGTAACCATCCCTTATATTTATATGATGTATCACACAAACGGTACAAAAAAGCATCCCAATACGTACAGAATTAACTGAGCAATGACCTGATTTACAATCTGAAATATTCAAATTTTGAAGGATTTACTTCCTAAACAGTTTTGATTGTGCCAGGAGGTGAATACTTTGGAGACGTACCGTTGTGTGAGCTGCTGCTCTCATGGACAAGACAACAATCTGAACCACAGAGGAGAACCAGAGGAGGGAGCGTTGACCAGAACACAAGCCACAAGAGAGGCATCATACCTGGGGGACAAACAGGGCTATATAGGAGCCCCTTCTTTTCTGAGTCCTTCTCTAGAAACTTTACTGTGTGTGTTCACATCATCCAGAAGTCTGTAGATGAGATGAGAGGGCAGATAGAGAAAGACAGAATTAGTTCATTTACTAGAAATAATGATGAAATGAGTCATGACCGCACTGCAAGCACTCACTTCCGCTTTGACAATCTGCTTGTTGTGGGAAGTCACCACCACCTCCGCCTGCGTCTTATCTCCCTCTCTCACATGTGATACAGTAGGCCCTGAGAGAAAACAATACACATGCTCTCACTGGGGACCAAACTCACCAACACATAAATAAAAATACCAAATACCGGTGACACAGATGAGCGGTTTTACCACTCTACTTTAATATATTAATATATACAGCCTGGCAATCATCACTCTCTAGAGAAATAAAACTGCAGCATCTCTAAGAAAATGCAGTTAATGGAGACTTGGAAGACTTAGCAGTGCTGATAAAACATAATTAACACACACATTTTATGGACTACTACATGGTTTTAGCATTAAATCTTTTGTCAGAGACCGATATAATCTTTTTAAAATGTTATACTTTACTGAAGTATAATGCAAATTCTGTTTCCATTTAGTCATAAATGTCCATTTTATTGTTATTTTGTGTTGTCGTATTTATTTTTTCTTTAAAAGTTGATTATCTGTACTCAAAAACACCCATAAGTGGCTCATTTATTTGAAACAACTGTTTAGTTTCTGAATATAAATCCATCCTGCAGCTGGAAATTCACCAAAAAAAAGCCCATTGAAATTCTTTATCAGCTTCTGATGATCATAATATAAAGATATACTGTAACTTTTATATGTTTCTTTTTAGAAAATAACAAAAACTTCTACAATTCTGAATGGTAATTGATAAACTGAATATTAAAAGTATTTAAGACACATTTAGTGACAGGTTTGTTTCCTTATTTATTTGCCAACATCTTTTTTTTTCAATTATATAGCTTCCTAATAAAAAAATATTATCTTACAATTATTTTTAAATATTTTTAATACATTTTACTGTAGGTCTCAGGCACACAAATAATAATACAATTTTACTTGTGCAAAATCTTAGTCTGTGTATAACCCTTTTCAAAGTTAGAATATCTTCAAAATAAAGCAATAATAAAATATGCATTTAAAGAAAGGAGAGATAATATGCAAATATAACAATGTTTATGAAAAAGGAGAAAACTAAAGTAGAAGTGTGATAATCTCAGCGCAGTAGATCAATGGTTAACCAAAGGGGGAATTTGAAGGGTCTCTCAGGCGTAACCGACTCCACTTCTATAGCTGCTGTGTACAGTAGCAGGTTTAAAGGGATGGCCCCTACAGGAGAACAATGTGGGAATTCAACTGAGCTGCTGACATTGAAACCTAATAATATGGCGCAGTAGGTCACTCAGCAGTGATGCTGACATGAAGAAGCATCGGTCTGATGCGATCAAAGAAAGCCAACCGAGATTAACCCAAATACAAGCAGATAGGTGGAAAACGTGCATGGAAAGGAGAAGTGACGGCACGCGTAAAGCACCTGAGAACACATGAAGACATCCTGTTACTAGAAAATGAATGACTTCGGATGACATAACAAGCTTTTGTACGCAAAATAGCTACATTGCTACATTTCTTCCAGCGTTGCAAAACTATTGTCAGATTGTGAAAGTTTACTGTAATTCTAGTCAGATCTGCGTCACAGGGTGACAACCTGTAGGACTTCATGTCGTCACTCGACACATTTTATCATCAGCTCGAATGAAGACCAGTTGCCTTTGAATTCATCCTTTCAGATGAATTATGGTGTCAGGATTAGGGATGCACCGATCCAACTTTTTCCGACCTGAGCAGTGTTAGATTAATAAGCTGTATGCCTCACTGAGTGGAAGTGACTTGGATCATTCTTTTATATGCAAAAAATATATAAATTTAGTGAATTGTTATTTGTTGTTGTACACCATTGGCAAAAAAAAACTTCAATATTAACAGGAATTACAATTCAGGTGTAAATGCAGCAACAAATTGGTCAAAACTTAAACAGGAATTAAAATTCCAGTACATAATGTATATAGTATATAAACATAGAATTTAATTTAATAGATCGGCTCCATTGTCACAGATATCCGATCCAGCTGTTTGAGTATCGGCCCGATATCCGATCCGGTATCGGTATTGGTGAATCCCTATAGTCCTGATATAATTATGGCAAATGAGAGCTGAACATACATGAATATCACTACACATGAACTCTTTTATATCATATCATTAGGGCTGTCACATTATCATGTTTTCACTACACGATTATCGTGGCCATAAGAATTCACGATATCGGTATTAGCGCGATATCTGTCGAAAATTCAGTGAAATTCATCTTTAACTTTGTTTATTGTGCGCTTTGGCTCTTTTTAGGCAAATCAATTACACTCAAAGTACGAGTGTAAGGAGGTGGAAAGAGAGTCTGTAACCATAACTGTGTAATAGGTGTTGGATTATTCATACAATGTTATCATATGTGTATTGTTAACATGATATAAATATATTTTAAATATCATAGTTCATCAATACCGGTATATATTGCGATACCCCTAAGTGACATTTGCAGCATTCAGACAATTTAAAAGCTGTGAAATGAAACATGAATTCAAAGTATAATAAATATGAGCAATATGAGACAACCTTCATCGCCAGACTTCTTCTGCGTCCAGTACAAATCTCTGAAGACGTTCAAGATTTCCTTTGTCCGTCTGCCACCACCGCTGCTGCTGCTTCCTTCTTGTCAGCCGGTTCCTCACGAACACTGGCGAGAACTCTGTGGGAGTTTCCTCTGTGACGAGTTCAGTTTCCCCTTTCTGTCCACTGTGACACTTAATGTCATGTTCACTGAAAAGTTCATTTGACAACTGAAATTATTCTGGAGACACAAAGACAGATGTGGTAATACCCTGTATTGAGGTTATCTAGAAGCCTAAAATGTAGAAACGTGTATATTTTAGAATATTTTTGGCCCTATTTGGCACAGAAGGTGGAAAAACAGCAATATCAAACACTTAATATGAAGTTTTAACAGTAAATAGAGTTGAAACCCACTAAGTTTGAACAGTTTTAACACACTCAGACCAGTAACGTTCATATTTTCTCACGTTACTTTTACATTTCCTGTTTACATGCAATAAAGCAAACCAATTTTGCTCTCTGGTGTTACAAAGGATTTTGTTTTTATGATATACGGCCTACTGAAGATTTGCCAGCTGAATACAAGTATGGTGTGGTTAATCGACCGCATGCTTTGAGATAACGGCACATTTCCTTTATGTAGCTCTGCCACAAGCAGCTGAAACCAACCTCTGTCTGTTAGATATCACATTCAGGATTCATTTATATTATATTATTGTGTAGAGCTGCTGTCCCCACTGCTGTCTTACTTACACTGTTACTTTCCATTTTCCTACACGTGACTTTAACACTCAAACTTTGACACCACAGAACTTGTGGGTGGAGTGAACATATCGTCATATTTCAATTCAAATTCAAATCATTAGGTGCCGAGGCATGTGGTGCACCCACTTCTTTTTGAGGGGGCAGAGTTTCACAACTCCATGTGTTAGTAAAATGTACAATTCACTTGTAATTGAAGCAGTGATTAGGTTAGATTGGGTTAGATTAGGCTAGATTAGATGATGTTAGATTAGATTAAGTTAGATTCGGCTATATTAGGTTGGATTAGGCCATATTATTGTAGTAGTCGTATGTATTGCAGTAGTTAAATGTTGTTGTTGCAATTATATTTGCAATTATAATAGCTAATAAGACATTTTTAATGCAAATGTTGTAACACCATTAGTAAGTGTTATTTTTAAATAAGGGTAGGAGCTCTCTGCTGTTTCTCTGCTTCCTGTTCCAACACTGAGTCATTCTGATTGGACGCTTTCTAGTGTAAAAGTCCTATTGAGTCAGAACACTTCAACCACCAATCCATGTTGGTAACACAATCACTAACTTTTACTAGAAATTACACTTTACACCAATAGAATAAATCAAATAAAAACAGTCTTCTCTTTTCACCTGTTCGGCCAGTTTAGTAAAGTTTAATAAACTGCATTTCACAAAATGTACTCAGTTTCGCATCAACACTTGCAGCACCTTTCACTTTCCCATCAATATTAATTTCTCAAAAACACATTAGAAACTGAACTGTGACTCACACATGCCGTTCAGATCCACTTTCTCTGAAGCATTAACAGACTGAGGCTCATTGTCTCCACACCGCTCTGCCACATGGACTTTACACTATACAGCAGCACGCTACAGTTTGTGTTACATTTATGCTACAGTTACACTTGTCATTTCAACGCGGGTTTTAAAGTGTCGATGTTGTTTGACAGATCTAGAAGTTTACTTGTCTAGGATCGTGAGCCACGTCGCAGTCTGATGGCAGTCTTGGCTTGATGCCTTTTTAAGTCACGAGGAAGAAAATAAAACAACAAAATAAATGTGACAAAGATGAAAAATGTAAAGGACATTTTAAGACCATGTTGGAAAAGCCAGAAACATGCATGCTCGGCATCAGATATTTATGACCGGAAATAAATCTTAGTCTAAAGATAAAGCTGTTTATTGTTTCTGATCAAAAAGTCAGCTTCATTATTGGTACTACTTGTTATTAAAAGCTGACCCTTTCTCTATTTCTCTCTGACTTCCTGCTAACAAACATCTTTTAACGCCCCGGCCTGAGAAAAGCTGATGATGAGTGAAGATACGGCACGACCAATTCCTCATTTCAGCTGCTGTCACTTTGCTGTGGCCCACGCGATGCACATTTGCAATGTTACACTTTGATTTGAAATCTAATGGTCGTTGCCGTGTACAGTATTAGCTGTAAGGTGGAGTTGCAATCTGCAAGAAACAGTCATAAATAAACTATTTATTGAATCAAAATAGATGTGCCATGTGCACAAGGGGTTGAAAACAATGAAATGTTCAGTATTTTTTCTAAACATGCACAGGTTGTTATTATTTTTCATTGCAAGACAAACAGATATTCAACCAACTGCAGCTAGAGAGCTGCCAGTATTAGCACTTCACAGTGGGTTTGGCATAGGTCCAGACAAGTAGGGAAGACTAGAATAGTTTCTCTCTCTAGAGACCTTCTAAAATAATAAGAAAAAAAAAACGTTCCTCTGGTTCTCGGAAAAAATGAGGAACTCGCCGATCAACTTGCTGATCTGTACATATCAGCTACTTGAGGTTTGTTTGTGTCAAGATGCGACATTTAACGGGGCACGGTCGAACAATGGGAAGAAATATATCAGAACAAGGTTTTTTGAAAAACAAAGGCTATATAAATCATCTTTGTGCTGCGCAAAATGATAAGACATGAGCTGATGAACTTCATAAAAGTGAAGTGAATAGTGCCAGTAGTGGAGTCGGACTGTAACTTAACGCATAACTATAATACTGTACATCAAAGTATGTTACTTCTTAGGTCATTCTTCTTCTTCTTCTTCTTCTGTTTGTTTTGCTGTTTCTCCATTATTTATTCATTCATATCTGTTCCCCTCACATTATTAGTAGCGGTGCCATTTCAGCCTCAATCGTGCCACCTAGTGATATCAAACTACAACTGCTGTTTAGTATTGAAGCTCACACCTCTGCTGTAGATGGATGCATGACAGAAAGGGGTTGGAACACATACAGTAAATGTGCTTGTTTGTTTCAAGATTTGTTCACAAGATTTGTTCTTAGTCTGGAGTGAACAAAGCCTTTAATTCCTACGGACAGCAAAAAACAGCCAGCAGTGAGTGCCAGAGGTTCGGGTTGTGTAATTATGCAACTCTGTCTCCGGGGGTTCAAATCGGTTTCTGATTGACTGGCTTTATCTCTCTGTTTTAGCCAACGGTAAATAACATCCGTCCCAGAGTCCATCATGTCCAAATGAAATGTCAACAGCCACAGTGTGTTTCCTGCCACAGTGCATCAGATACACACTGGACATATATAAAACACATTTCAAGCATGTAAGAAAATCTTCCACTTTTGTTTATATATCTTGAACTCCAGAAATACAATCGGTTAGATTGTTAATGCTCTTACACAAGCAAACTATACCAGCTCTTTATGGCACGTTTGCAGCAGCCTACGAGATTCCAGACAAAGTGCTCATCGTGTAAATCAATTTAAGAAACACCCTATTATGCAAAAATTGCAAACTAAAACTGCACAACACGCACAATATTTATTATATTTATTTAGATTACATTTAATGAATCTCAAATTAAATCCACTGAAGTTAAAAATAAATAACAGCGGTTATTATTATTATTTGGTTGTATTTTCCATCTTATGTTATGCATTCTATGTATTCTATTACATGTTATTTTTTTATATTATTATTTTCTATCTTATTTTATCAAGTCTGTTTTATTTTCCAGTTTATTTTACATTAACTGTGGTATTCTATCCCTGTTTATTATATTCCTTCTATGTCTAATTTTCTTGTAAAGCACTTTGTGCTACATTACTTGTATGAAAGGTGCAGGGGGTATGACAACAGAAATGCCTTCTTGAATGCCCCTATGGTTGATAAAACATGATGCAGTGCCCTCTAGGGTGCCCTTCCATTAGAGAAAATGCGACAAAGTGCCTTATGGGATGCCCTTCCAGTAGATAAAACATGATGCAGTGTCCTATAGGTTGCCCTTCCAGTAGATAAAGCATGATGAGGTGCCCTATTGGGTGCCCTTCCAGTAGTTAAAGCATGATGCAGTGTCGTATAGGGTGCCCTTCCAGTAGATAAAGCATGATGCAGTGTCCTATAGGGTGCTCTTCCAGTAGATAAAGCATGATGCAGTGTCCTATAGGGTGCTCTTCCAGTAGATAAAGCATGATGCAGTGTCCTATAGGGTGCTCTTCCAGTAGATACAACATGATGTAGTGTCCTATAGGGTGCCCTTCCATTAGATAAAACATGATGCAGTGCCCTATAGGGTGCACCTCCAGAAGAGAAAATGTGAAGAAGTGCCCTATAGGTTTCCCTTCCAGTAGAGAAAATGTGAAGAAGTGCTTCATAGGATGCCCTTCCAGTAGATTAAACATGACGTATTGCCCTATAGGGTGCCCTACATGCGAGAAAAACATGTGGTGGTGCCCTTTTTTTATTATTTTCACCCCTGCCCCTCAGACAACCTGAGTCCGCCACTGAAAGGTGCTGTACAAATACAGATTATTATTATTAGAAAATGGCCAGAAATCATGTGGGATCAGTCAATAAGTACACATGTCCTGTTTAACTTGATTACAGTTTAAGGAACAACAATAATTGCTTTGCTAGTTGACACGGTGAGAGAACTGACAGGAAACTTTTATTTCCTTTTCAACACTAACAGCTTCACCACAATGCATCCTGTTCAGCCTCGTTGGCAAATGTACAGAAAAATAAAAATGACAGAAATCAGATTACAGTCTATTACTTTTTTTCCCACACATCACAGAAGAGTGTTGCAGCGTTTTATTTAAAGGTACAACTCTGCTTTTAAATTTCAGTGAGTTCTTTTCTGAGGACGTGGTGTTCTTCTGCTGCCGTCCCACTCTGGGATCTCTACTGATAAGAAAGAACGTGCTGTTATAAATCCCACCTTGTGTAGCTTTTTAACAGTGCAGTGCATGGATTTATGGTCTCAATTACATTTAGGCTGATTTTACATAGACACATTCATGCTTTTGGCAATCTAAGCAGCAGTTAAGTAAAAATCATTTGCATGCAAAATATTTTACACAGTCATAGCATCATCTGCAAAATACAGTTTTAGGGTGGAATTCCGCTTTCACCTCAGAGAGAGGAATCTCATTTATGAAAACACACAACTCTCGCAGCATAAACAAGCAATGCAATTGAAAACAGGCGGCAGTTTGATTTCCACACAGACAAGACAAGTCAAGACAAGATTGTATCCTGCATCTGAAATCATTGTTTTTGGGGATTTTGTACAGGTTAAATGGAAAAAAAAAATAACTCATCAATAAGAACAATACAATTTTAATTAATCCATATCAGCGCTAATGGCGTTTATACACAGCATGATCCGAATGATTGGACCCATCTGCTATTGTTGAGTAATAGTGCTGCTTTGGCCATTGCATAGCCATCGTCCTGCTGGTGTAAAATTAAATACTCTTTGAGGCTAATGAGAATGTAATGTGAATTAATGAGATCAATAGTGAGTGTTTCAGAGGGATGGGGGGGGGGGGGGACTGGAGCAGGAGAGAGGAGGGAGGGAGTCAATTATTGGACTCTTTATTAAGAAAGGCACTACTTGCCCAATAAGAATACATTATAGTAATTATAAAGTAGTTGTAGTTTAATCTGAGCCGAGTGCTCTGGGCTGATAAACAGCTGGAGGAGACTTGTCTTGCTCCTCTTCCTCCTGTCTCATTAATTTTGTTCATTCTCTTTCTATCACAGGGCACAGTCACACACACTTGATGTTATTACCGTCACAACACAGTTGCCTTCCATTACTGCCTGTTTCCCCAAAATCACTTGAGAACAACGAAAGCAAGAAAAGAAATCACATTGAAATTTATGGCGGTGTCAGCGCTGGTGGTGCATGCAACCATTGAAATGACATGAACACTCAAAAGCACTCACTTAAAGGGATACTTCACCCCCCAGAAGGATCATTCGTACATAAATTACTCAGCCCGTGTTACTTTGAATTTGTGTGGAAAACATTTTTTTTGTTTTTCTCGCATGCCTCCATGGTGAACAGAGAATCCGAAAATGGAAAAAAAGTCTGGGTGAATTGAAGCAAATGGGGGCAGCGTTTAACAACAGCAAAACTATATCAAAACATCCGTTTACAGACTCTCACACAACTCGTGCAGTATAATCCAAGTCTCATTTATACAGTTGTATGTATACTCACTACAAAGACATGCGTCTTCGATAAAAACCTTACTGACTGTATATAAGAAGTGGACATAGTCACCGTGATGTCACCCATTGGTTTGGGGACTGCCGATTTGAAGCCTCGAGTTCAACATTTTCGCCGTCGCCGTCTTGGCTTTTGGCCGTCGCCATCTTGTTTTTTTGCTGTCAATATCTTGATATTTTGAAACCAGAAGTGACACGAGGGGGTGGAGCTAAGTACAACCGAATGCTGAATAAGATGTTTTTAGGCGACCGAAATGTTACAATTAAATTTCATGAACTGAAAACACACTGTGAAAGGACAAAAATGGGGACAACTCCCAGACCGGACAACACCGTGGTAGCAACCTGTCAATCACAAGGTAGCCATGCCCTAAAGCATACCCTGCTTTATGGTCTATTTGACTCTAAATGGGACCTTCATTTACTAAATGAACATCATGCTGTATTGAAGAAGACTTGAAACTAGCGATTGAGACCATAAACTCATGTTTACAATGTTTACTGAGGTAATAAATCAAGTGAGAAGTAGGGTCATTTTCTCATAGACTTCTGTATAATCAGACTTCTTTTTGCAACCAGAGGAGTCGCCCTCTGCTGGCTGTTAGAAAGAATGCAAGTTTAAGGCACTTCCGCATTGGCTTCACTTTTCAGAACCGGAGGCTGCCACCTGCTTAATATTCAAAACACTTCTGCATAAACAGTATTGCACTTGTTTATGCAGAACTGTTTTAAATAGTAAGGTTTTAGCAAAAATGCACGTGTTTGGGAAGTAGTGAGCATAAGTTAGTCTTGACTATGGTTGTGTGAGAGTTTGTAAAACTGTTGTAACGGGCCCTTATTTACTTCAATTCATCAAGAATTGTTTGGATTCTCCATTCACCGTGGAGGCATGTAAGAAAAACAATGTTTTCTTCACTAATTCACGGGGTGATGAATTGACCATTTTGGGGGTGATGTATTCTTTTAACAATGCATGCAATAGCCTGGGAGCAACGATATTACAGCCACTTCTCTTAAATTCTTAAGATAGCATTAAGAAAAATTGAGAATCAAACAATAATGTTTTTATCTGAATAAATCATTTTTGTTGCTTTACTTCGGAGAGTGTGCACTCACTTCCTCTTGTATTGCCAGTGGTGCTTGTGCAGTGTACTGACAGCTGGAGTTTGATCTGGGATGTTGAAGCTGCAGCTCTGGAGTCGACAGAAACATAGCAGCTTGTAAGGCGAAATCCCTCAAAGCTGGAACTGCGCCCGTATCTCTTACTGTCCATCTATTCTACAAACACAAATTATGAAAGTCAGCTTCAAATGCAGCACAAATACATGCACACACATTCTGGAGGGTGATTTGCATGGAAATCCCACAGTGCAGCACATTAGTGTGTGGGAAACAACACATTACACTCAAGCTTTGGGCCATTTTAGATTTTTTTTTAAAGCTCTCTATGGTTGCAGGCTTTTGTTGAAATGGCCTGCCACTGTCAGTAATGTGTTTAAACAGCTGAGTAAAGCTATTTTTGAAAGAGAAACAAGAAGTCCCTGGATTAAGCTCTGTGTTGGCCTGCTTCCACCCTGCTGAAGTGTCCTTGAGCAAATGGAGCCTCACCTTGAGAGAGATGAATCCTTGCCTCGTCATCTCCAGAGCATTGTGGCTGATTCGGACCTCTGACACGAAATTTCAAATACATCACATCTGTATTATCACAGGTCCTTTTGTGGCCCTCAGGTCCTACTATGATGAATTAGACTTGACCCGTAAATCAGTAACTTTTTTTCCAAAACCATGTCCGGGAGGTATTTTACCATGCTGCAGATCTTCAGTGCATTCAGCGAGGGATTCATTCGCCTGCAAAGGACCGACACGGCCACACACACACACACACACACACACACAAAGGGAAAACACGCAATCTTAAAATTGCAAACAATTCAACACCTCCCAGGATTTCTTTAATCATGGATGGATTACTGAACAGGCATACCGGGCACTGGCAGTCAGAGCCTCTGTTTGATTTGACTGTTTACATTGCTTGTTGAAAAGTCAATCAAATGTGAGAGATGTAGAACGATTAAAAACAGGCGCAAAACAACCACAAAACGATGCAAGAAAAGACGCAAGACGACCACAAAGAAATGCCAAATGACTACAAACACAAAACGAGTACAAAGGATCACAAAACGACCACAAAGACACAAAAAACACTCCGAAGAGATGCAAATGACTACAAAAAAAGTACAAAATGACCACAAAGAGACACAAAGCAAAAACAGAGGCCAAAAACAACTATAAAGAGACAAAAAACAACCACAAAAAGACAAAAAAACACTCAGAAGAGATGCAAATGACTACAAAAAAAACACAAAACAACAACAAAGAGACAAGAAAACAAATACAGGGGGAAAAAACGACAACAAAAAGACAACAAACAACCACAAAGAGATGCAAAGCACCTAAAATGAGATTAAAAAAACAACCACTAATAGTAGAAAACCAACTATGGTGAAAAAATGACTACAGATGATGCAGCCCTTGTTTTGTATCGCTTTCATCCTTGGTGTCTTGCTCCTACTGTATGTAGGAGGGGTGGTGGAGGGGCCTTTTACTTGTCAGTGCTCCTGGGCCTGTTGTTTCATAATCCGTCCATGACTGTAATGTGTTTCTAGGTCGCATGCAGTCCGTGACGCTGTACGTCACCATTCACATTACCCTCCGTAAACTTTCTGAAAGGCACATGACAAATCAGTGGATATTCACAATATCATCGTCCTCCATTCAGCCTCCTTCTTTCTTCCCTCTTTCTCTCTTCTTCACCGTCCTTTCATCCCTGAGTGCATTTAGCCAGAGGCCAGTCTGCTCCTCTTCCTCCACTCTCCACATGTCCTGTCTAATGCCCTCTGTCATTATCACTCCATCCTTTTCTTAGCATATACCGTGTTTCCCCCACTTCCATTTTTGTCACAAAAGCTCTTCCTTCCTCCTTCACCTTCTCTTGCCTCTCTGCTTGTTTCTCTCCCTTCCCTTCGTCCGGTAAGTTATTGCCTCCAAAGTTAATTGCAGTATCCGTATACTGCAACACACCAACACAGGATTGGATTACGGTGTGATTTAATGGATGGAAGGACATTTTCTCCACTCTGAAATTGATTGTCTCCGGGCGGCATGTGACAGCTTGACATGAGTTGCACTTGTGTTTTTTTGGTGGTTGTGAACGGTAACAGTTGTAATGGAGTAAAGAGAGTTGAACATACCTGTTTCAATATGTTCTCTCCATCTTAGCCTTTTCTGCTTCTCCCCTTCCCTCTCCCCTCTTTCCCCCTCTTTCCCCCTCTTTCTCTGCATCCTTACCCGTCCTTCCTCCCTCCTCTCTCCAACTTTCCTCTCCCTCCATTCCCTGCAATCCCTCCTCCTCCTCCTCCTCCTCTCAAACATCACACAATCCCCTCCTATCCCAATCCAGCGCACCCTCACTCTCTCCCTCCCTCTTCCTTTATCTCTCCCTCCCTCTCTCTTTCTCCCCTTCATCTCACCTCCAGCCAGCCAGAGCACCCTCCTCCTCCTCTTCCTCCTCCTCTTGGATCGCACAGCTCTCGTCCACTTTCTCTCTCTCTCTCTCTCTCTCTGTGTCTTTATCCCTCTCACTCTCTCTTCTGCTGTCTTTTATCTCTCTTTTTCTCTCTCTTTCTCTCTTTCTGTCCTTCCACTTCTCTCTCCAGCCGCCAGAAGCTTGCAGGCTCGCCGCTCTTCCTCCAACTACTGAGGATTCAGAAGCACTCGGGACGAAAGACCCTGTCACTGGAGGTAAGTGTCTACAGTGTTGTCTGTTTTGGATGTCATTAACCTTACATGCATCAGCTGCTGCTTTAGGAGGCGTGATGGGATGGCCGGTGAAAAGAAGAGAATAGAAAAGGTTATAGTGGAGAAAGGCAGCTGTTCTGCAGTATGTGACAGGACAGGAGAGTGAGAAAGATGTAGAAGAGGTAAATAGCACTACATGATGATGATGATGATGATGATGGTGATGATGATGGTGTGTGAGGGGAAAAGTGAATGAAAAGCATGGAACAAGAGAGGCTATTTTGGATGCAGCCGTCACAATTGACTGCAGCCTCAAAAAAGACAAAAAAAAAAGAGTCAGACAGAGTTCAAGAAGATGGAAAGAAAAGCAAAAATGGGAAATCAGGGCATGAGAAAAAAAACAAAAACCAAAACATTAATTAGAGAGCAGGCAACAGAGGGTGAGAGAAATAATTCAGAAATGAGAATGGGATGCTGGTGTTTCCCTCGGTGTAGCAGCTGCATGCCTACAAACGCAGAGCGGCGCCTCGCTGCCTCCTCCTCTCCCGTAAAAAATCCCATTCACAAACAGGACCTGAGAACAGGAGATGGTGATTGGTTCCCCGAGCGCTGTGTGTCTGTGTGTGCTTCATTCTGTGTGTATGTGTGTGAAAGAAAGATAGGAAGGAGGGAGGTGAGGGGGGGATGAAAACCCATTACATTCCTGTGCGGGTGATGATGCTGAGGCTTCGGAGCAGATGCTTGAATGAAACCGCAGGCTATGCGCTTGTACATTACCATTACACAGTCCATACTAATACAGGACTGTTTGAGAGATGTACAGTGACACTGCATTTTAATTTGTGGATAAATTTTTTTCCACAACATAACGTCAAAATGACAGATGTTTGGACAGACTCGGGCGCCAGCGGTAATTTTGCACCAGACTCAAACTTCGTATTTTCCCCCCATTGCGTCATTCTAAGCACTTGCTCCAGTTTGTCATCCCTCTCCCCGCCGCCATCGTCACCGCCACAATCTCTCCACCCGCCGCCAATCTCCTTAGATTAACAGCTGTCCAAACGGCGATGCTCCCCTGCCTTTGCCGAGGCAGGCCAATTAGAAAGTGACATTTGTTTGGGGAGGGTGGGATGAGAAGCTGTTGGTGCGTTAGACTTGAAGGGCAGGGAGGTGATGAAGGAGAGAGATGGAGGTGAGGAAGGGAGGAGGAGAGATGGGTAACTTCAGATACCTTCTCAGGTCGCAATGTGGAGAGAGAAAGACAGTAGGGAGAGATGAGAAAAATAGCGTATTTGACGAGAAATTTCACAAGTAAATGGAAGATGTTGAGATATTTCCCTGAGCAGAGGGGAAACTTTGACCTGCTGTTGACGCTAGAGGAAAAAGTCATTTGAATCTGTTGTCAGGCTATTTAATAGGCGTTATCGGTCGATATAAGCCCCATAGATGTGGGTCAATAACTACACCCACTAGTAGGTTTTATCATCTATTCACATGGTCAATCACCAAAGGAAGGAATAAAAGAGCACAACCGTGACACAAAACACAGGACTTTCACCCAGAAGACCAGAGTTTGCATCCCGTGTGAAACCGATAATGTGTAATTGTCTTTGTGTTCGTAGTTATTTTAAGCCAAAACACAATGTTTTTCCCTAAACTTAACCAGGTGTTTTTTTGTTGCCTAAACGTAAAGAAGTTGTAGTTTTATTGCCTAAACCAGTTTTTTTCCCTAAACCTAAAGAAGTTGTAGTTTTGTTGCCTAAACTTAAAGAAGCTTTTTTGTTTGTGTTAAAAACATAACGTTTCATTCAGTATTACAACATGTTAGAACGTGTTGCTTTTAAGTTTCAGTTTCACTTTTACAACATAGAAGGCGTAGTAGGCCCCGTAGTATGACCCACATCTATGGTGCTTATAGCAACTGATAATGCATATCTAATGGCAAGATAACAGTCGAATAGGGTGCAATATCTGTATATGTTCATGGCAGTCCGTCCAATAGTTGTCAAGAAATTTTTTCCTGAACCACAAATGTCAACTTCATTGTGGTGCTAGAGGAAAAGCCAGGGGATAACCAAAACCAGAAGGAATCTGCAGGCCATGAAGGTCTGTACAAAATTTCATGGCAATCCATCCAATAGTTGTTGAGATATTTTAGTCTAGACCAAAATGGTGGACGGATGCCGCAAGCATGGTTAAAAAGTGGATACATTAGAAAAAATAATCAATAAAATAAATGAAATTATATAATATTGTCCTGGAGGTATAAAATCAGACAAGGCAGTTTAAAAAACGGTGGTTTTAGCTGACGTTTTACAGAAAATACAAAGATGATGCAGATCGTGCATGATCACTCTTGGTTTCAAATCTTAAATTAGGAACAGCAAGAAGAGCTTCTACAAGTGGGCATAGTAGGTCAGAGATATATTTTGGATCCAGTCCATTTAATGAAATAGAAATAGAATTTTAAATTGTGTCCTGAAAGCAATAGGTAGCCAGTTCCACTTAAAACCTGAGCAGCTGCATATGGAAGATGATTTAGTACCTTTTTACTGAATGCAAGCTGCAATAATCCAGATGGGATGAATAGCTTTCTCCGCGTCAACGGCAGACAGAAAATGTTTTGATCCAGACTAGGGTGAGGAAAATGCTATCTCATTCATGTCCTTGTTAAGATGGAGAAAGTTACACGTCACCCAACATCTTCAAATCAGTCCTTTAGGGCAGCAAAACTTTAAGAATCAGCAGGGTTGACAGGAAGACACAATTGTGTATCGTCTGCATATACACGAAACATAATATTGGCGATGGGGAAGCATGTAAATATAAAAAAAGAATAGGTTCCAGAATTGATCCTTGAGGTACACCGCAAGTACGTTTTGTAGACAAGGAAATAGATAAAAAAAACTGATAGGATTTGAACCACTCAAGAGATTAAGGAAAGAGAGGGTGAGACGTGCCGGAAGACAGAGATAGAGTAGGAGAATTTTAATCAGCTTCGCTACAGAGGAGAGCATAAAAGTAAGTAGCCATTATTGTTTAAACAATCTTTCCCGTAAGGATGCTATAGATTACATATGGGCTATAACCATCCACACCCTCTGGACCCTCCCTCTATCTCTCTCCACTCTCGAACCCACTCATCATACGTCCTCATAAACTTTATCACCACTTCTCCATTAGATATAAAAGTCAGGCGTGATGCATGGTAGCATATCCTTTCGAGATTTCATGGGAAATCAGTGATTTAACGAGCGTGGAGCCCTGTGGAGTGTGAAATACCCAGGTGTGATATAATACTCCTGAGGGAGGAGACCTGGATATGGGACGTTTATGTGTGTGTGTGTGGGAGAGAGAGAGAGTTTTTTATGTATGAGTTGGGTGAGGAAGATAAGAAGAGGGACAGACAGGTTGTGTGGATGAGTGTGTGTGAGAAGGAGAGAAAGAAAGAAGAAAGGGATGTGTGTGTGTGTGCAGGGCTGATGCTGGTATGTTTAGGGAAGCGTGGAGAACCAGTGTAGGAGAAAATTCAGACCGGTGTCCACGGGATTGGGACAGGTGGACTGGGAAAGGTGTTTAAGCACCATAACAGTCAGACTGGGGGTTCACTCAGTGTGTGTGTGTATGTGTGTGTGTGTATTGACTATAGGTGGTCTAGTTGGTCCTATTAAGCGCTCTGATTAACTGCAGGAGCTGTAAGTGCTGCTAAATGCTGGTTTGAGGTGGCTCTTGTGGCCTGTCAGTTGAGATGAAAAAATATGTGTGTGTGTGCACTTCTCCCTCTCTGTCACAGTACACTGATCCAAACGCTGTCCTTCACACTACAGTATCTCGTATATCCATGTTGTGTTCAGTTCGGGGGCAATGACATTGTTGTCAGCACATCAGCACATCTGCTGAACTGAGCGGACATCTTCATGGGAAAAATTGTCACAACAAAATCCACCACTTGGAAAACCTGACACTCATTCCTGCAAAAGGAAGCGCAAACTCAATTTTTCTACTAGTGTAGGCCACTCCTGCAATGTTCCCGTTGGCATTACATGTAGGGGGTGATGAACTGATCTTTTTTCTGCCACATAACGGCTCATGATTTCGTCTATTATGAGGTGAATGATCCAAAGAGGGCTGGCTTCAGTGGTTTGGCTGCGCTAAAATGTGTGGCTGAGTCCTTACAGTTAATGATTATCATTAATGGGACATGCAGATATCTGCCCTGATGTTACCGCTAATTAAAAATCAATCTAAAAGTGTGAAATCATTTAAAAATATAATTAGGTGCAATGCAGGGTCACTCTGACTCATTCAAACGGCACAAATGTAAAACGAGAGTAAGAATCTGCAGCCCTGCTAGCGGCTCTGTGAGGCTGTGAGGTGCTTTGAGCTAAATGCTAACCTCAGTATGCTAACATGCTCACAATGATGAAGGCTAACATGTTGATATTTAGCAGGTAAAATGCATATAAGAAGTGGACGCAGTCACTGTGAGGTCACCATTGGTTTGTGGACTGCCGTTTCGAAGCCTCGAGCTCAACATCTTGATTTTTGGCCGTTGCCATCTTGTTTTTTTGCAACCAGAAGTGACATGAGAGGGTGGAGCTAAGTGCAACCGAACTCTGAATAAGACATTTTCAGGTGACCAAAAAGGTTATAATTAACTTTCATGAACTGAAAACACACTGTGAGAGGATTAAAGTTATAAGACGAAAATACTGACAACTCCCAGACCGGACAACGCCGTGGTAGCGACCTGTCAATCACAACATAGCCACGCCCTAAAGCATACCCAGCTTTATTGTCTATTTGACTTTAAATGGGACCATAATTTACTTAATGAACATCATGCTTTATTGAAGAAGACTTGAAACTAGAGATTGAGACCATAAACTCATGTTTACAATGTTTACTGAAGTATTAAATCAAGTGAGAAGTAGGCTCATTTTCTAATATATTTCTATACAATCAGACTTGGAGTTGGAGATGTTCACCAACTAACATAAGCATGTTAAGCTACCATTTGCTAATCGTCCCTATACACAAAGTCGAGCTGATGCTAATGGGAATGCCATGAGTTTTGCAGCTATTAATGGAAATCCATTCATCTACACAATAGTTGTTGAGACATTTCACAAGAAAAAAACCCCAAAACAAACCCAAACAAATGAACATCTGTATTAACCGGCATGGCAATCAATCCAGCAGTTGTTGAGATTTTTCAGTCTGGACCAAAGTGGTGGACCGACTGACAGGGTGACCATCATTGTCATTCCGGCCAATTGCGTGGCTAAAAATGCAGATTTTTTTGGGAACAGGAACACACAAAGAGCAACTTGTATTGTCAAACTGCCCATAGAAATGGCTTCATTATCTACCTTGGCTGCATTGTGCAGACCTGCATTCAGGCTCAATCTGAAACCTCACAATGAGAAAAACACTTCAAGCATTCGGGGTGATGATTGTGTCGACATGCATGTGTATGTGTGTGTTTACCTTTGTCCTACATTGCCAATTGCCCCCTGGTTGTCAATTTTCTCTCCTCCGCTGCTCACTGTTGTGTGGAGACACACTGTAACGGTGAATGTGAGTGAGTAGGATGGACGCCTGCCAGTGGGTGGATTGGATAGGGAAATGTCATTTTACTGGGAAAGATGGAGGGGTGGTTGTTTGTGTGGGCTTGTTATCGTAGGTGAGAGAGTATCAGGAACGGGTCAGTTAATTGTGAGGAAGCACGGTGCTTATGTGGGCAAACATCCATGGAAAGATGCACCCTGGGAAAGGGAAAAAAACACGTCTTTTGATCTTGTTTTTTTTCATTTTTGTTTCGTTTTTCACTTTTATTTCTTCTTTTTCTCTCCTCCATACTTTCCATTCCCAATTTTTTACTCATTTGTTTAAATCAGTTGTGACCCTTTTCTTCTTTTTGTACACCCCCTCCACCACCTGTGAGCTGATATGCAACTCTAAGATGCGTAGTGACTGCTTAGCATATGGTAACTACAGTCTGTCCACCACTTAAGAGGTTGTCTGGATAATTAAAACACCGTTTCCAGCCACGGCACGGAGCTCGCTCTGAGACAATTTGCATTTCGGCTGATTTTGCCATGAAAAGCACAATTAACTCGGCGTTCAGGGCTCTTGTTAAAAGGCATTAATTAAAACCCAGATTTTGATAAAAGAGAATGAAGAAGTGGATTTTTTTTTTTTTTATGCTGAGATTACAGATTTAAGAAAAGAAAGGAAACTGGGGGTTGCGATCACAAACACTCAGTGTCATCTTATGCGGCTTATCAAGCATGTATACTTTATGCTGCATTTGCTTATCAGGCTGCATGCAAAGTCATCTAAGTCACACAAGTTATGTTATACCGTAGCAGCACGGGTCACTGGACCTCGTCCCACAGATGCAGACTGATACAAATAGGCTTATACAGGTGCACGCACAGTCAAACTGTGCACTGATGCAGAGCAGGTCACAGATAACATGAATATCTCCCACCAATCACCTCTACACAACACACACACACACGTTAGAAAATGACATCATAACGGGCCCAGACAGAAGGCTGTGATAGGCAGACAGGCTCGTCATCACCGGTGAGCCGCCAAGGTCAAGGGCAGATGCTGAGCGAGGCGGCCGGCATCTGGAGAGCGCTTGATGGCCTCGCTGATACGCGAGATGATCAGTGAAAAACGTGCCCGACAAAGCCGGTTTGGGGCTTATTAGTGTGTGTGTGTGTGTGTGTGTGTGTGTGTATGCCTGGTGTAATGTTGTGTGTGTGTGTGTGTGCACGAGTCATTGTTTTTGCGGGCGGCACCGGCGCTGGAACCGAGCCACCCGCTAATAAGGAATTATGAGCGTGACGTGAACGGCATCTATTGAAACATCAGATGTTGCGGTTTAGCTAATATTTGAATAAGTGATGGGATGGATGGTGCTTGACGTTCTCTGCCAGACAGTGCTCAGCTGGACTTTGTGAGGTCATGTGAAGGTGTTGCACACAATTCCGACGGATGGAAAGGTCTCAGGTGTTGCGCTGCCCCTATGGTGGCTTAATGGCAACACCTCTATTACTCTAAATGGTTTAACTCACCTTTTGTCAAATGTTCTTCAAGCAAAGCACTTCTTTACCTTAAGGGAGAACTCAGGTCCAAAAGGTTGTTTGAGCTATTTGAAGGGTTGGGTGGCAGAAGCGTGAGTATTTTTAGTAAGGTCAAAAAGGCTGTGCTAACTTTAGACTGTCACAGGTGAGAAACAGGAGTCAGCCCACTTCCAATTAGAAAACCCGTGACCTCTTAAATGAGATCACTAACGAAGCTGTGGTCAGGTGGGAGAGAGTGAGCAAAAAATGGTTTAAGAGTTTTCTTATTTTAGAGCTTGATCTTTTTTTAGAAAAGAAAAAAATGAAATAGGATGATGATGATGCGACCTACTTTATCAAAGCCACTTAAAGCCTCCATCTTTGGGGAACAAAGTCATGGTATATATATAGAGAGATAGTTACACTGTTTCATTAAGCAGTGAAGGTTAAACGTTTACTCGGTCAACAAATGTAATTTTGTTCTGCATATAAGTTGTACAACATCAGTAATGAATTAAACAAAGTCGGCTATTTCATTGGTTCTTACTTCAGGTTCAGGTTCAGGTTATTTTATTTGTACCCATATAGGTGAATTTAGCAAGTTTTGCAGTAAAAAGACAAGGTATCCATCGTGTACATACATTTTATAAACACAGACAATAGACAAACATGATAAAAAAAACTGCTCAAGGCTCCACTTTATGATAATCACATGCAAATTTTGGGCAAAAAACATTCCATTTTTTAAATGCAGTATAAATGTGTTATTTTCGCCTATTCTAGAAATGGTGTATTTGAATATTTCTACATACTGGGGTCCTTAAACCGTCTTGGAATCTCATAAATTGGGTATGACTGGAAAACTGAGACTCTGTGGATTCATTGAGCCCAAGACATTTCCACCATAACTCGATGCAGAAATTGGTGCATACATATTCACCAGAATGCAGAAAATGAAGTGTTAGACGCTCCAAAATTTCCTGAGGGACGACCTTCTGCTTAATATGTCTCACCCCATCTCAATGTTGAGACAAAACCTACGCCCTTGACTGTACACATGTCACCTTCTCATTGGGGGCTGAACCACCCTAAAGGTCTGATACTAGAATCACTCCAGCAATAAGCTTATTTCATAAAATGTCTACTTATTCTTTAAATGTCTATAATTCTTAAACAAAGTTCACCATATATATTGTATGTGAATATTTTACATCAAATTTTTAGAAAAATGTCTCCTCAATAAAGCTGCATCCCTTTTCCAGTTGTTAATCTTTAGTTGTGTTCTCAGAAGTTTAAATCCAAAAATAAACTTTCCGAAAATGGAGCACCACTTTAAATTCTTTACCTGTTCCTCTTCCATATCTAATGTTTTCAAAGTAGGATTATCCAAAGTGAGTGAAAAGTTCTTTTTGGCTCCCGGCACAACACTCAAGAAGAAGTGGGAAAAGGGAAAAGTGCCGTACAGGCCCGGTGTGGCCTTGTATGCAAAGCAGCGTTATCTTGAAACAGCTCAAGCTAATGTGGAGCAACGAACTGTCAATGGTCAGATGGAATTGCATTATCAACCCGTGAAGTGAATGACAGCTCATCTCAATAGCAGATTAGGCGAGATGAGCTGTGGCCTTGCAAAGCAGCATTCGTTGTGAACAATATCCATCAATCCGCCTTGTCATATCCCAGGCAGGACGCATCCCGCCCTTCAAGAACAAAGGCCAGTGGACGTTTCCTTTCCATTTATCGCTTCCTCCTCTTCCTGTACTCCCCTGACCTTAATTTCCAATTCCCTGACTCTACATTTAATTTAATCCGCAATCTCTGCATTACTTTGCTACTCCACTCTATGCTGAAACATTCCCAACAGAGCGTGGGCCTGAGAATTCTGACACTAGCCTGATTCATACATATGCCAGAGCCTGGTCTGGGCTTCGGCCCCAAAGCTTTGGACCCACATCTGACCCGAATCCAAAGCAAATGTTTTAACGTCAGAACTTGTTTCCTTCATTCTCTTTCTTGTATATACATTTGCTGAGCAGTGGACGGGTTTAAAGGTGCGACCAGGCAAAGGGTGTTCATGCTTGAGTAAAAGATTTCAGCATATATGCCATGCTGTATGACTCCTCTTCATAAACAAGAACAATCTACAGGAAAATAACAGAATTAACTGATACATATCGGATATATATCGGATTAAACTAGTACAACATTGTCAGGCTCAATATGAACATTTAATAAAAAAAAATTCACAAAATCAATAAAGCAAAACCAGAGATATCTTTTTTATTGCACACGTTCTTCTTTTCGCCTACATTACATTACCCACAATGCTACTGACTCACAACAGTACGGTCGGAGATTCGGGTGTGTCATGCAAGTAGCGGCTAATGTAACTTCGAGCAGCTAGCTCGTAGCTTCTGTCTAACTCCACAACCCCAGTTTTTTTTCATTTTCAAACTTGTAGTCTTCAGCCCCGACCAACGCTGACTCAAGTGACATCACTTGAGGCAAGTTATCAGACTTCACACAGCTCCTTCTGTTTAGTGGGCAACCTCCGAGTCTGAAAAATGAAGCCAATGCTGAAGTGCCTTAAACATGCATTCTTTCTAATAGCCAGCAGGGGGCGACTCCTCTGGTTGCAAAAATAAGTCTGATTGTATAGAAGTCTATGAGAAAATGAGCCTACTTCTCACTTGATTTATTACCTCAGTAAACATTGTAAACATGAGTTTATGGTCTCAATCACTAGTTTCAAATCTTCTTCAATACAGCATGATGTTCATTTGGTAAATTATGGTCCCATTTAGAGTCAAATAGACCATAAAGCAGAGTATGCTTTAGGGCGTGGCTACCTTGTGATTGACAGGTCGCTATCATGGTGTTGTCCAGGTTTGGAGTTGTCCGTATTTTCATCTTGCAACTTTAACCCTTTCACAGTGTGATTTCAGTTCATTAAAGTTAATTAAAACATTTTTGGTTGCCTGAAAACGTCTTATTCAACGTTCAGTTGTACCTAGCTCCAACCTCTCTTGTCACTTCTGGTTGCAAAAAACCAAGATGGCGACGGCCAAAAACCCAAGATGAATCAAACTCGAGGCTTCAAAACGGCAGCATACAGTATAATGCTACTGTTGCCATTCACTGTTTTCACATTCTGAAACTACCTCTCTACATAGTAGTTTTCATTGTTAGTGACGGAGTCAGCCATTACTGTTTTGGATTCAATTTGATGCCTTTGGATACTACTGTATGTTGGGTTTATTTATTTTTTGAGAGATCCTTTATTTATTTGTTTGGGAGGAGGATTTACTTGTGGGGATAAAACTGAACTGAACAAACAGAATTTTTTACTTTTGTTGTTTATTGCTGAATCCCAGAAAAGTGGTGTTTTTTTTGTTAAACATTTGACTCTTTATTTTTGGTGACTATTATCGGGACTTTCCCAGATCCACTTTGTTTGAACCTATTACTGAGCGCCAGTTGGCGCCATAAAATGGCATTACATTTGGCGAAGAGCGCATTATGACTTGTTCAGGACTCGAGACTCGAAGTTTAGGACTTGGGACTTGACTTGGGACTTGCCAGTCTTGACTTGGGACTTGAGCGCAAAGACTTGAGACCTACTTGGGACTTGAAAAAAAAGAAATTGGTCCCACACCTGGTTCACAGTATGCCATTTGTTATAACAGACCCGTCAAAAGGTCTGTGGAACTGAAAAGTGAACATTTCATCTCATTCTCACAGATCAATATAGAACGCCAACGCTCCATATACCCCTGTGAAATACAGCAAAGAAAATGATTGAACTTGCGTAGGGTTTCTCTGTGGGTTGTAAGCAATAAATTACATCTCAAGGGTTTAAACACTGTGATGTCTTCATTCAGAATTCATATCAGTGATCTGATCCAGCAGGATAAACAAAAGCCAGCAGAAGCAACACTCAGTTACGATGCTCATCCCATATTGCGCTCTTTCATGAGACCCATTCACTTGAGTGTCACATTCAATCTGGTGACTCCAGGCTGAGGCCTGCGTTATCATCAGTGGGCGACGTTAGGGTTGGAGACAGATGAAGCTTTCAGGAGGCTTTATTGTACCTCGGTGGAACGAAGACTTTTGCAGCTGGCTTGTGTCACAAGGGTTTTGTGTGTGCTTTTCTGAGGAAGTTGAAATACACATTACCTTACATGTAGCTGTACGCTCATGGATGTGGGGCATTTTAGAAGTGTGCAGGACTCTGTGTGTTTCTATTCACATCCTCCCCTGAAGATAGACCTCGGTTGCACTGTCTCTGTCTTTTGTGGCCTTACGAATGACTGCACATTTGTTTTTCTTTGTGTGAATGTACATATTCCATCCTCAACCCCCTGCCTTCCACCCCGTTTTCCATCCTACTTTCTTTCTTTTGCTTTGTAAAAAGGCTGGCCTCCTCTGCAAACAGGCCCGAGGCGAGTTCTAAGCACTTGAGTGTGGACCGAGTGTCAGAATGAACATGAGACGCTGAGAGGGAGAGAGTGTGTGTGTGTTGATGCCCTTCTTGGAGCAAGCGTCTTTGTGTATGAGCAGTCGAGAGTGTGCTACTACTGCTGTAACTGTTAGGGTTTTCTGCTGCAAGGTCAATGGAGCTCTACTCACCCCCCCCTCCTCCATCGCTCTCTTACTGCAGGAGTTGCTGTCAGTGACAAGAGAGTGTCAGCTGCTGCTGCTGACCGGGCATCACTGCTGGGGTTAGGGATACAGGGCAACACACACATCCTGGCATCCGTGTACACACTCATGCGTGCGGGGCCATGCATTGCTCACTCGCGCAAACTCAAATTTGAATGCACGCACACATACCATGCACACGCCACCATGCAGCGCTGAGAAAAAGTGTATTGATGAGCATTTGAGTTGACATGCGGATAGCCATCCCACGTAGTCCCCTACTCCGCTAAACGCATCATTATCCAACTGCGAGAGTCTATATTTAGACAATCCTAAACAACCACCAAACGCAGTGCAGTTGAGGCGTGTGTCAATACGCAAACCACTTGTGTAATGATGCACAAAATTAGATGGATGAATAATACTCTACGAGATGAATGCCTAATTGCAAGTAGCGTCAGAAGTGAGAATGATAATTATGATATAAAGTGGATGACGGTGTGGTCTATCACATGTATTTTGCCTCGCTGACTCAAGGTCAAACTTCCATCCTTAAGAAGAAATCTGCTAACAATGCAGGCGAAACGCCCCCAGACTTTATGTCCAATGAATATAACCAACTACAAACTGTGACTTTAACAACCCCTCCTCTCCTCGCTGCCTCTTTTCTCTCCCTCCACCGCCCCCTCCCCATCCCCTCTTTCTTCTCACATCACAGATGTGGTCCAGAATACAAATTGTGTTTTCCTTTCTTTATTTGGGTAGCCTATAATGCTGTAGGCCAGAAGAGAATGGGGACACGGGACTGAATGCGTCCCACCAAAAAGAAAAGGGAGGCGACAATGAGGCGGTAAAGCTGCTCCGCAGACAAAAAGACGAGATGACAAAGACAGGAAGAAATAGAGACACGCCGAGAGGGAGAGAATATATAGAGACGAATGGAAGATACAGGAACAGGGAGAAAAGATACAAAGACGCAAGGTAAAATGTGACAAAGGAGGGTGTACTTGAGGTGTGT
Source organism: Sebastes umbrosus (assembly GCF_015220745.1). NCBI lineage: Eukaryota > Metazoa > Chordata > Actinopteri > Perciformes > Sebastidae > Sebastes > Sebastes umbrosus. Next base: position 9,521,518 of record NC_051282.1, on the reverse strand, counting down.
TCGATAAAGGACGGGCTGTTGAATAGTCTTCAAAGATGTGGCTCATTGTTTGTTCCAAGCAACAATGATACAAAGTGTCCTCAATAGTGTCCGAAAGCTGCATAATGCTGCATAAAGGGGTGTTGATTCTCAGTGGGAACGACAGTACGAGTGACCCTTTCACATTACAGCGAGTCCTTTGATTCCATGTTCAGATCAAAAATATCGATCAATGGAGCTTTCCCTGTAAGATAATACAACATATCCGGTAGCTTATGATTCTCGGAGTCTGCTTTCAGAGGGTACATCAGATGTGGCTCGTGCTTTAAAGTAAAGGACAACGAGAAACAGTGTCACGTGACAAATACAAACTTTTAAGAATGAGAATAAAACCATTTTTTTTTTCATTTGGTTTAAAGCATGCACAGATCAGACACACTTGCAGCCTGGTCTCAGAAGATTAAGTTACAACGAGGGAAACGTATTTTCTACTGGAATACGTTTGTTTTCGAAGTATCACAAGTACGTTTTCTAATCAAAGTCTGCGTAAGGACGAAAAGAAAAACAGATGATGCTTCCGAGACGAACAAGACAACGTGCTCAGATGACGGTAATCAAAAGAAAATATGATGATCTTCTCTTGGATTCACAGTGAATGCAGTGGGAGATGATGAGAGACTAGTGTGTATTTTATGTCTGAAAACTCAGACAGCTGACAGTATGAGACGCAACAAATTAAGAAGACACTTAGAAACAGTCACTTTGTAGCAGTCCCTCATTCTTTGCTACTTACTGTCATTTCTCTTTTCCCAGTACATTTTAGCTGAATGTCTCAGTTCCCCTGAGTTGATTGGAGGTTATTCAGATCACCTGTTGTGCAGGTGGACTGATGGCTCCTAATTAACATCTGAGAGCAGCTTGATGCATTTCCCCTCTCGGCCAATCAGGGTGTGACAACGCCCTTTCTTTAGGGCTAAAGAGAGGTGGAGAAAAAACCACCCAAGACACTCTGATCCTTCCTCCACTTAATGCAGACCTCATTTTTTTTATCAGATTCGGTCAGAAACTCTGGCACTTTAGCCCCTTTTGAGACGTGTTTCCTGTCTTTTGTTTTCTGACTGAGGGTGAATTTGAGAGTCCTGAAACTAGAGTGAATATTAAAGAACATCTTTCCTCTTGGTTACCTGCATCTGAGCAGATCTTAGTGCTATTTGTGCAAGACTTTGTGCTTGCCTAATGATAACCTAATGCCCACAGGCTTTGTTTTGTTTATTGGTTTATTTTCAATGAAATCCCCTTTATACACATTTCCTTATCGAGGAAGCATTTTTTAAAGAGTAAATATTTCTCTATTATGTGGTTGGGAACTGATTCTCAGTTGAAATCTGGGAAATAAGTACCACCACAACAATAAAAAAGTGGTTTGATAAAGTTGAAGTAATCTTTTCAATACACAAGTTAAACATGGCCCAAAACTGTATTAAATTAGCACTCTATACTACTGATTTTGTATTGCATTTTCATGAAGTTGGTCAAAATCAAAGCAGCAGATATCAATTTTAGTGCCCTACATGGATGAAGCTTCAAAAACACAGAACTTCCCATAATGCAACTCAATAACAAGTCTTTCATTAGACCCTCCCTGCCTCCTAAATGCCCCGTTCTTTCCAAATAACCCTATTTCAAACTGTGCAAAGCTCTCTCCAGAGGCAAACAAAACATGGCAGAGCTGTTTTCCCTGGCTGAGTAGTAGCCTTCTCCTGGTGATGAGTAAATTGAACCTCATGTGTATAATCGGTGGTAAACCATTCATTTATAAATGTCTTTTAGTGACCTAGAGCACATACAGAACTCAAACTGAACTTGAAGATAAACCTAATCCCTGTGTAGTTCTGCAGGCCATAGTGACATCAGTATGGCATAAAGAGTAGAAATACTGTTCTTCTGCATGAACAAGCATCTGCCTTTGAGCCTTCGAAAGTGTCTGTTCCTTCTTGACAAGGACGAGACCTGTGATACCAACACATGCTCATCCCAACTCGTCACATACTCACACTTTGTCAGATCCCTTCGCGTCAAGTTTCGATCACAGTAAACACATGCTTAATGTTGTTAAAGAGGACCTGTTATTCTTATTTTCAGGTGCAAACTTGCATTTTGGGTTTCTGCTAGAACATTTTTACATGCTTTAATGTTCAAAAAACACTTTATTTTTTCATACCGGCTGTGCTGCGGCACCTGTTTTCACCCTCTGTCTGAAATGTTTGTTCTCCTGCCCCACCCCCTCCGAAAAACCTAGTCTGCTCTGATTGGTCAGCTGGCCTCTGTTGTGATTGGTTAATCGAACCAAACTCTTTGGACTCCGCTCCAGCTCCGCTTGGCTTAGCTTTGTTTGAGGGCATGCCAAACTAGCCGCTAGGCAAAATATGTTACTTGGGGACATAACCGCGTTACGGAAGAAAAGGCAGCACTTCAATCAAGGCAGTTCAGACCTTTTACATGCACAAAAGACTATATAACACACTAAGGGAAAGTGGAAAAGTACAAAAGCATAATAGGTCCTCTTTAAGTAAACAAAAACACTTGCTTAGGTTTAGGAAACAGAACCACTTAGTTAGGTTTGGGAAAAAACAGCATGGTTGGGCTTAAAATTACTACATTTGTAAAGCGAAAATGAGACAACGTAGTGTGAACGCGGGACACGAACGAATAGCTGATCGTAACGTGAAATTGAAACTTAAGCAAGGGGACATGAACAACAATCTCCTGGATGAAAAACCCTGTGTTGGGCTCATCTACCTCCCTTACCATCTACCCTGTGTATGAGTTTAGCTCTGTCACCACCCTCCTGGAGCACTTTCTCTCAGCATTTACTATTGCAGCGGATGACTTTACATTTATTGAAAGCCCAGGCTTGTGCGTTGGCATCACACGCCATTGGGTGTGACAAAGCGTTGGAAATCTACGCCCTGGGAATGAGAATGGGCTGGAACTACCCACCATGGCACTGATAAAGTAAGCCGCTACTCTTAAGGTGAGGTTGTCCTGTGCCCCTCACAGACAGCATGCAGTGAGTCAGACATCCGAGTCCATCAACGGAAACATGCTTGTCTGCCACTCACGCAATAGTATACCCCACTTTGTCTGCTGGATGGAAGGGTAAATGTGGCTAGGCCCAACAGCCAATAGCAAGACCATACTTTAAAACACCAATTAAATTTACGCCACCAAAGGATTAACTCAGAGCCTAGGACTCTGAAAGGCTCACAAGGTCTATAAAATCAAAGGAGTAAAAAACATGCAGAAGTCTAACACTCAATTTTAAATCAGATTTATTACAATTTAAATAAAGAAAGGATGGTACCACCCAAGATCAAACAGTACTCATGACTGAATGATTTAGACATTAAAAAGAATAAAAACAGTGCTAGCAGCAAGCTTTAAACCCCATAAAAAGTCTGAATCCAATGCAGTCCAGTTGGCAACCTCCGGTTCTGAAAAGTGAAGCCAATGCAGAAACATTAGTTATGGTCTCAATTGCTACTTTCAAGTCTTTTTCAATACAGCATGATTTTCATTTATTAAATTATGGTCCCATTTAGAGTCATGTAGGGTATGCTTTAGGGCTACCTTGTGATTGACAGGCCGCTACCACGGCGTTATCCGTGTTTTCGTTTTACAACTTTAACTCTTTCACAGTGTGTTTTCAGTTCATGAAAGTTAATTATAAGCGTTTTTTGGTCGCCTAATAATATCTTATTCAACGTTCGGTTGTACTTAGCTCCACCCTCTCGTGTCACTTCTGGTTGCAAAAAGCCAAGATGGTGGTGGACAAAATGCCAAACTCCTTCAAAGGCTTCAAAACGGCAGTCCACAAACCAATGGGTGACATCACGGTGACCACGTCCACTTCTTATATACAGTCTATGGTCCAGTCCAATCCAGCGGCTCCTCTCGTGTCCGTCTCTTGGTTGCTTTTCTCAATGAAAATAATTGTTTTCGCTCTTTTCCTGACTGGCTTCGGCAAGAGTTTGATTGACAGATGGTTCAGCCAATCACCTGCCAAGTATTCTACTCCAAACATTTTCCAATGACTGCTTCTCAGATGGTTCTGTGAAACAAACCATCTGATGGGGTCAGGTTTGGTAGTTAATGGCTGCTGGGAGAACCGTTCTGCTGCACACTGTCGCTGGACTGCATCCTCGAAAACCCCCCTGTGCTGTGAGCCGCTCCCTGCTTTTCTCATCTCCGTCTGTATCACATTCTGGCTAATTGTGTCGCTCGTCCTGTGATTAGTCGCTGGGATTGGAGGTGTGGCTGTCCAAGGGTCATTGCAGTTCAGTTTATGCATCTCCAATAAAAACTCACACTTCAATCAATGCATTAAAACAGCATTCAGATAAAACATGCAACAAGCGCAAAGGCGTTTTTGACCCTGTCACATAAACACTGTCAAGCTGGCCCGCTGCATGGGGCGACTAACAGAGCAACAGCAACATTAGAGGAAGCAAAGCGGGAGCAGGGAGAGAGGAAGAGGCACCAAAAGGCCAGGGGTGTTTGTTTGTGTGACTTTGGACATCTGTGTTTCATATTGTGTGTGCGTGTGTGTGTACAGTATCACTGTGTAGACCACTGTCCGGAAAGAGTTGTGTGTATGAGTAAAAAAGAAGACACGTGACTCTCTCTGACCCCATTTCAAATGTTTTTTGTGTTGCATTGCCCTAAGAGCTACACCAGCTACTAAACACACACACACACACACACACACACACACAAACAAAGATCGATGTCTGTCTCGTTTGATTTAGTTTTGTCCCTAAACAAAGCCCAGCCAAACTGGACTCCATCACTTTAAAGCAGCCGAGGAAAAAGGATATGCCCTTACATCACACTGCTGTGAATCAGCCAGGCATGACGAAGACTGCAGTATTTTCAGCTGGGGAGACACAAACTCTCTCTCACACACACACACACATACACACTACGGCCCCGCCGCTGTATTAAGACACTACAGTAAACCAGTCACCCCTTCTATAACGCCACACCTTCAGTGATAAAGATTCTTATCACGCAGAGTGTAACTCGAGAGAGGAAATGGGTAAAAGCTTGAATGCCTCTGTGCATTTGCAGGCGAAGGTTAAAGTTACACTTTATTCCTCCTGGCTCAACTTTTTGTCTGGACCGCAGAGGGCCAGCCCAACAAATGCAAAAGTCTTGTCACTGACTGACTGAGTGACGAAGATACATGATTAGTCGGCCGAGTGTTGGAGTTTCCTCATTGGTCGTTGCTCTTTCAAAAGGCAGAGAACAGTCCTTTATGCAAATGAGTCCAGCGTGACGCGTTCGGCTCACGAAACTTGGATCAAGCTGTCAAACTAGGCGATCTAGTTCTAAAATAAAACGAGATTCAGCAGTGGCATAGACTATTTCTCGCTTAAAATGTTTTCAGAAGTAGATGTTGGTGAATTGTTTAGACGGATTAACAGAAGGTTTACGAGCAAGCCGCCATGTTGTTTCCTGTTTGAAACGGCGAGCAGAAATCCAGGGACAAATCATCTGCATTCCACGATCGGGTACGTCACCGTTTGAACGGCCAGTTGAGCTGAGCAGCGCGGCCCCTCGTGACTTCGCCGGATCTGGTGGACATGTACTACTAGGTTTAACATTATAGACATGACCACTGACTTTGTGTAACAATTTAGCCACAAATTCACAGACTGACCGTACACGGTCCAGCCACATACTTAATTTTGACCGAGTCTTGTTTGTTTCTCCATTGCATGATTCCATCAGCGTTAATTATGTCCATCAAAAATGTATGTGCACAGTATATGTGTCTTTTTGTATTTATGTGCATGTGCACATGTGTAGTACCAGCTCTCTAAAGGGCCCAGACACAACAACCCAACATCAAAGAACTAGCGGCAATGAAGGCCGACTGTTGCATTGTCTCACGTTGCCTTTGTCTTGGCCGACAAGTTGCACTTGAACACACCGCAGAGACTACAGCCAACGGCCAGTTAGCACGTACCTCCTGCCCCTGCGTGAGATGAAATAACTCTCCACACCAGCAGGTGGTGGTAGTATGTAATCATTATTCAAAAAGAGAAACCAGAAGACTGAGGACTATGGATATACAACAGCCGTTATGAAACGTACATGAAATAAAGCGGCGTCTGCCAACCATTTTCACACCACTCTCACTCACCACTTAGCTTCATTCCAGATGGCCATGTTCAATATCTGTGTATTGGAATGATCAGATGAGATGAAGATGAAAAATGAAAAGAGCCTTCTGTGTTTTTCCCCTTGACATTTCTAGTTGGCTTGCTTTCCTCACTACCGTTTGTCTCATTGTGCACTAATTCGTTTAAGCTGAACAGCCAATCAGAGTGATTTCTCTCCCCGACGGCCGCCGCCGACATGCTGAATCGTCCGAAAAACCAACAACACGGGCAGACTAGAGCTGACGGTGCGGGACACCGCAAAAACTAGGCCGAACGCTCACCGACGGCCCCAAACTGTCCGACGGCCGACTGTTGGCTTGGCGTGTCAGGGCCTTCAGGGTGCATGCATGAGTGTGGATTTTTGAGGTGTGTGTGTGTGTGTGTGTGTTTTAGCAGCACCCTGGCCTTCAGGCTCTCTGTCCTGCAATGCTGCAGAATAAAACAAGAGGACAAGACAGTAAAAAGGATGAGGCAGCGCAGTAAAGAGACAGAGGAGGGGATACCACTCTGACCGACGTGCAGCCTGCAGGACGCTGACACAGATCACCCAGAACGCTTATAAACACACATTTCAGTCGAAGTCAAGAAGGTCATGTGTATCATTTGAATTCTGTTGGGGAAGCAAAGTACAAGCTATCACATCCTGTTCTCAACGGGGCTCATATTCAAATCAATATTCAAAACAGGGCAACATAATGCAAGGTTGATGACTACAAGTAGTTATGCAGTATCCCTCGCGTCAGTTTCCTGCCACAGTCCAAAAACATGTAGATTATTTACATTGCTGGTAGGTGTGAGTGTTTTTATCTGTCACATACTGTATGTGTCGGCCCCGTGATAGACTCGCAGTCTGTCCAGGATAATTTGCCTCTCGCCCAGTGAATGCTGGGATCGTCTCCAGCCCCCTCCCGCGACCCTGAAAGAGACATAGCTAGTATAAAAGATGAATGAAACCCAAATCTGTAAAAAACAGTTTTATTATCTACTTGTTCCTTCAGGATTTTGCAGGGACCCGCTCAACAGCACATCATTCAGACCGTTTCCCACAGCTCCAACAAGCAAAGAAGCAAATAAAAACAGGTTTAAAATGTTTGTGGGCAGGCCAGTTGAGATTGACTGACTTCCATTCCTCTTCCACTCCACCCCTCTTTACCATGAACCTGTTTTAGTCTTTTTTAAGGGGGGTACAGGTGGTTTTTATAGGAGGTGATAGCAGGACAACAGTAGATGCCACATAGTAATGGTGTACATCACCTGAAAGCTGGGAATCTGAAGATTAATTTGAGTGCTAAATTTAACCCTTTTTTACCACTCCAAAATTGATCAAAATGATCAAAAAAACCTAAGCAATATGAGACACCAAGACGTTGAGGAACACCAGAGAAAAAGCCATGCTGTGATTTGGAATCAAAAACTTTTGACATTTGGAGATTTCTGCAAGAATTGCATTTTTCAGCGATTGGATGGCGAGCACCTCTGTTGTGGAAACTGCTCAGAATCCCCCTTATTCAACTAATCTACCTAGGAAAGCCATCCGTCCTCTGAATACTCTAGGTCTCTAGTGAGTGGCTGTAAAGTTTCATGAGGCTGTGATTATCCTAGAGGTCACCACATGTTATTTTATACAGTGAGGTCAAGTTTCAAAAAATAGTCTCACTACAATGAAATAACTACTTTGGGGACTAACCTCATCAGAGTCTCAGCTTTACGGTGATACCCAATTCATGCAATTTCAAGACTGTTTACGGACTCAAGTATGCAGAAATATTCAAATGCACCATTTTTAGTATAGGCAAAAATAATATATTTATACTGCATGCAAACAACTGCATGTGATTATCATAAAGTGGGCATGTCTGTAAAGGGGAGACTCGTGGGTACCCACAGAGCCCATTTTCATTAACATCATTTGAGGTCAGAAGTCAAGGGACCCCTTTTGAAAATGGCCTTACCAGTTTTTCATTGCAAAAATGTCGCCTTCTTCGGAGCGTTAATTACCCCCCTTCCCGACGAGCTAGCATGACATGGTTGGTACCAACGGATTCTTTAGATTTTCAGCCTACAGCCTACTGAAAGACAGTAAAGTCCACCGAGGGCGCCGGCGCACTCAAGGAGTTGGAGAGGTTAAAACATGTGCATGGGAGAAGATGAAGAGCGAGCTACAGGTCAGAAAGTGTAACAAAGTGGTGTATTTCCAGTATCATTCCCTAGAAGACAGCTTCTCAACCTTTTCTGCTAACTTTACACACACAGTACATCCTAAACCTGTTCTTTTTTCTGCTTGGTGGAGCAACAGAAGAGCCTCTCAATGTTTCTCTTCATTCAAACATGCTTTTATTTCACTAGTGTTTTTGGCCCATGTAAAAAATGCCAGTGCAAGTATATGCTACGACACAAAGAGAGCCATCATGCACTGCTAGTCGAGTACAATGTTCTCAGGAATATGAAATAATGTAATAACAACTTATGTACTTGGGAGTAAAACTGTTGTGTACTATAGCAGAGGAGGCGACTGGATAAATGAGACATTCAATTTATTATGTCTGCATTGTTTCGCTGCATTTCAAACCATTTTCATTTACTTTGCATGATTGAGCTTATTAACAATGGAGCTATTTCCATCTCGTGATAAATGCAGAAACCTCATAAATCTGTCCCTCGAGTCTGGGTCTCGCGCAAATATCAATACGAAAAGTAATTAATTCAGAAAATTCTCCTCGGCTTTTGCGAAACGTCTTCGCTGATTCCCACCGTGAAAGATTAGCTCCATTCAGAAACTCCCCATCAAGACACAACGGTTCTTCTGTCTCTCCCAACAAGTTATAATAGCCATTTCTACACCTCATTGAGCCTCGAGGCAAAATTATGCCAGTGCAGTGTTGAGAACTATTGATGCTGCTGTCTATTTAATGGGCTAGATGAATTAATCCATTTGGAATGACGAGAAGAGAGAGGAGAGTAATGGCTTGGAAGAGGAGCCAGTGGACGAGGAGATGGGACACACATTTGTCACATGGAGACTCAAAAGGACTGGACCGAGCTCATTGACCGACTAACTATATATAGTTATTATATAAGCCCATTTATTAGTCACAGTAGTGTGACAACGCCATTATCTGAATCGGGCATGATAGCAAAGGCTGACTGGCAATACATGACAGATAGTTTTCCTGGAAAGAGAAGAAAGAAACAAGGAGAAATGCTGGTTGGTGCAACGATGGGGCCATTGGCTGCTGTGTGTGTGTGTGTGTGTGTGTGTGTGAGCCACATCCTGGTCCTCCTGTGGTCATCATTCAGTGCACCACACCTGGAGCATAAGAGCCCCTCTGCTGCGGCCAAATGGTCCTGCCAGAGGGATGGAGGGAAGAAGAGAGATAAACAGACGGGAGGAGGGAAATCGAGGATTTAAGGGTGAGAGAATGCGGGAATGCAAAATGTGCCAGGAGAAGAGGATGGTTTGACCACATAGATGTGTGCGGCTAAGAGAAAATAAAAAGCGGAACACTAATACAAGGGGAGCTGGGGATAGGAGGAAGAGAGAGAGAGAGAGAGAGAGAGAGAGAGAGAGTCAGCGAAGGACGGCCAAATGAGAGGGAGGAGATGGATGGAGAGGCGGCGAGAGATAGATGACGGTGTTAATTTGGGTTGCAGGGACACATTGTCTCTGCAGCTTCAAGAGGATGGAGAGGAGCCACGCGGACAAATGAGGGGAAATGAAATTAAGGAAAGAGGAAAATAGAGAAACAAAAGCCGAGAATGGAGGAGACAATGAGGCCACGCTGTAATTGAAGTGAGACGCGAAACAATAGAACACGAAGGAAAGCATCATTGTGTTGCTATTCAGTGTTTAACGCTGTTGTCCAGCCCTGGCTCCAGTCCCAATGCGATATCAGAGCACTGTACTTTGGAAGTACTCTCACATCGTTCTGGCATTAAATGGATAAAAGTTAGCTTCAAGGACACCCCCACCTCCCCATTAAACACACACACACACTTCTTCCCCCCTCACAAACTCACTCACCCTAAAGAGCATCTTTCAAATAGTGTAGCTGGCAGAGACAGGCTGACGCAGTGTGTAATTACTCAGTAATACGGAATCCATTAACAGTCTTTGTGGAAAGTTTTTCTTCAGGTTGATTCTTTTGCTTCGGCGTGAAATGGAAACACAGATGACGTGCGAGAGACGAGGTTAAAGTTGCAGTCAGTAATGGGCCTCGAATATTTTTCTCATTGTTATCCATAATTACTTTTTTCTGTGCGACGCTTGTTCATGTGAGTGTTTCACCACTCTCTTAGCTGAACAAGTTAAGTGCTCGTTTCAACCTGATGAACGTCACCTGTTCATGAGGAGTTGCAGCGTTCTTGAGATCTGATTATTAGCAAGATCGACCCCCTCCGAGTCTCGCTGCCGGATGAAAAAATAACATTTAGCAGTGTATTAGAGCGGCGCCTTATCGTGACAGAAATTAAATGTGTGTAGTTTGCTAGATAGATACAAAAAAAATGTTGAGGCGGTCAATTATGAGATTGTCATGGAGATGAACCAGAGAATATTATACATTTGGTGATGTTACACTGTCAAGTGTTTGAGAATGATCCTGCACACGGATATCCTGAGGCAGCTGTCCAGGTGACAGAATTATCCTAACTACTACTAAAAGGTTCTCTGTACAATGTGCAGAGCATTAATATAGCAGCAAACAACTATTTGCTATGTAAAAATATAGAGGAGTAATGTCTACCTGAGTAGAGAATGAAGTCACTCTCCCTCGCCTTCCTGTGAAAACGAACGTTTTTTTGAAAGGACACTATGAATGTAACAAGCGTACATTGATATGCCGTCCCTAACACCTCCAAAAGTAATGTAAGAGGGGTACCCAGGTGTGTTTTCACTCAATGAAAGTTAATTTGTAACATTTTTCGTCGCCTGAAAAGGTCTTGTTCAGAGTTTGGTTGTACTTTGCTCCGCCATCTCGTGTCACTTCTGGTTGCAAAAAAAACAACATGGCGACGGCCAAAATGCCAAACTCAAGGCTTCAAAATGGCAGTTGACAAACCAATGGTTGGCGTCATGGTGACTACATCCACTTTTATACACTCTATGGTTAAAAACAACAGTCCCATTTTTTACACAACTTACAGGAACAGTGTGTAGAATCTGGCGGTATCTAGCAGTGAGGTTGCAGTTTGCAACCAACTGAAGCCTTTCCCGTGTACCTTTCACTGTGTGTTTTCAATTCATAATTCATAATTATAACCTTTTTGGTCGCCTAAAAATGTCTGGTTCAGCGTTCGGTACTTAGCTCTACCCTCTTGTGTCACTTCTGGTTGCAAAGAAACAACATGGCGACGGCCAAAATGCCGAACTCGATGCTTCAAAACGGCCGTCCACAAACCAACGGATGACATCACTGTGGCTACGTCCACTTCTTATATACAGTCTTCGGAGGTACCCCATGTGCTGAGGGGCTACTGACCAAGCGGTGGTATTTGACGAGTTGGGAGCTAGAATGTATTGTCCCCACTGAATTCAGCACCTTTAACTATATTAAATGGCGTGCCAAACTGTGCCAATAAAATCATAAAATCTAAAGTGTTGTAACCTCTCAGTAAATTGGCTTGAAGTCTTTGTAAATGCAATGAAAAGTTCTTTACACAGTACCTCTACGCTTTTAAAATCTCACTTGCAGGATAGATCAGTCACCATACTTTTATTTACTGTAACTCATTCAAAACTGACAAGTTAGTCATTTTCCTGACTGGGGAAATGCATTGGTCTCACTTTGTCTTTTTCTACATTTGACTGTTTGCTGATATCTGCTAGATGCGAAGCATTCGGTAGCTACTTGAGATGCAAAGAGACACCTGCCCATAGAGGCGCAGCATCTGATCTTGACTCGTCTCACCTGAATAGAGAATGGCGTGATGATGAAATGAGAGAACCATCATAGACCTTGATGAAACTGACAGATGGCAGCACCCAGCTGAGAGAGAGAGAGAGAGAGACAGATGTTTCTCCCAGAAGAACAGAAAGAAGGAGATACATTCCTGTGGCCTGGCATCCGATGTTACCTTGACAAGAAAAGGAGTGGAGAAGACGGGATGAAAGAAAAAAAGCCATAAAGAGGAGACAAGTCAATTTGAAAATACTGTGCTATGGAAACATCATAAAAAGAAGTTTTACTCAACAAAAAATTGAACAGTTTGAAGTGTGACTTTCTAGGCACAGTGCTTTGACCTTAATGCTAACTTCAGTTAAGCAGGAATAATGGCATCTTAGCGTGTTAGCATGCTAACATTTGTTAATTAGCATTGAACGCAAAGTTGAGGAACGTCATTAGTTTACATTTGCTACATTTGTTACATTTGCTACAGTAGCAAATGTCATGGCAATCTATCCAAAAGTTCTTGAGCCATTTCACTCAGAACCACAAATGTCAGCCTCATGGAGCAACTGACGGGGTATAAAAGGGAAGAAAGTCTGCTCAGGTTGGGTGGGAGGTTGACGTTGGATTGTTCAAACAAACATAGGACTTTAGGAGACTGCTGTTGGTGTCAACCATGACTTATTTTAGCGTAGTTTTATTATGTAGCTGACGTAGTTAACCAATACTAGTTTTTAGGGCTGTCAAAGTTAACGCGATAATAAGGCGTTAAAGTGGCAGTAGGCAACAATATTTTGGCATAATTTGGCAAAAATTCCATAATAACCTTTCAGCATATTGTAATTCAAGTGATCTGAGAGAAAACTACACCTCTGCACCTCCTCATGGCTCTGTTTACAGGCTTTAGAAAATCTTGCCCGTGACGGCAGACTTTGACCAATCACAGGGCATTTCAGAGAGAGCGTTCCTATTGGCTGTTCCACAAAAGGAGATGCGCGTTCACGTCTGGTCTCTGCAGATAGTGAAAGCCTCGGTCAATGGCGGAACAACCTACTGGAAAGCTTGCTATTCCAGCATTGGCAGCAACTGCCTACACCTCAAAACAACCCAAAAAAAGAAAGACAGACTTTCAAAAAGACAGTCCAAACTGTTGATGTCGTTAGAAGGTAATGTGTAGCTTGCTGCGGTAGCCTCCTCAGATGTAGCGAGCACGTATGAAGCGCGTGCATATGCCCGTTCTCGTGTGGGGGGAGGGGCTTCGGACAGAGAGGGGAGAGCGGAGAGAGGAGAGAGAGAAGAGAGCAGCTCGAGGGGATGCAGGATTTTGCGTTTTCCGGATTTCTACGCACTGCAGCTTTAACGAACATTCGTTTGAACGCCACTAATTTATTTCACACATTCACTCAACTTGCAATTTTTAGGTTGTAGCAGTTTTAAAGCTAGAGTGACGGGATCATATGAAACTAGAAAACCTAAGGAATCCATCCGTACCACAATTAAATATTTGAATCGATTTACAGCCCTACTAGTTACGTAACAAACATACTTAATTTAACTCAATCACAAACCCTTCCTAAACCTAACCAAGTAATTTTGCTGTGCAAGTAAACATACATTGGAAGTTTATTTTGAAAAGAGACTGTAACAAGCGGAAAGTGACACGTCGTCCCTGATGGGTGCAAAACTTACGCTAGAGGGGTTCCTAGAGCGTCATAGTTTGACGCTTGGTGCCACTGACCAAGCTGCAGTATGTGATGAGTTGGGATTGAGAATTTGTTGTGCAATCCATCCAAAAGTTGTTGAGATATTTTTTAGTGGACCAAAGTGATGAACCGGCCGACCTATACCGACAAACACTGCCAATCCTGGAGCCATGCTGCTAAGCGTGGCGAAAACGAAAGTAAGAGGGCCAAAAACAGTTTTAGTCTCATCACAGCAGTTGATTCACACTCGTCCACTGAATGAGGGGCTATATTCCTGTTATATTTTCTCTTTCACCCCACCTTTCCCATCTCCACAGTCTCCTTCCCACAACCCCCTCTCCGGCATCGCATGCCTCTCCTAATTACTCCCCCTGTCCGTCTCCTTGTCTCCTCCTCCCTCCCCCACGTCCCCGCTCCCCTCCTCACCTGCCTCATCTGTCACCTCCGATTCCACGTCAGCAGCATTTATTGGCAGGCCCACTTCAACCACTACTACAACCCAAATCCTCTGAGTGCGGGCGAGTGTGTGATGTGATTTGAGAGAGGGTGACCTGAAGTGTGTGTCCTAACTCCTGGCAGCTGCCGTTAATGTTGCTAAGCAGGCTGGGAAGACGGATAAACTGCTGTTGAATGAATGATAAAACAAAGCCTATAGCGAGGGAATTGGAGGAAATCACTCTTACTCAAATACACTTTCAGTTCTTTCTGCCATTCACTCCCTTTGTTTCCCTCTTTCTCTCTTCTTTCACTTATCGTCGTATCAGATCTGCGTTCCCTTCATCTCTTTATGTTCTGTGAGATGACGGAAGTGAAGAGTTAAGGATCTTTAGAGTACTGTGCAGTATGTAGGACGTGCTGTATACCCTGCAGCTGTGTGTGTGCTGCCCCTACACCCACACACACACTGACATGCTGACACGCACTAGTGAGGTGTTTAAGTTCTGATGCAGGCTGCTGAGCGCCGACTCCCGTGGGTACAGCAGCTATACCCTTCAGGTGGCAACAACAAAGGTCAAACTATCGATCATTATTCATTCTCACGAGCTCTGTGAGTTAGTGAGCAAATACTTTTTTTCAACACACACACACACACACACACACGCACACACACACTCTTCCTCTACAGAGCGTTTGTCGGTCGGTCAGAGGAAGAACTGGAGTTTGAAGTTACAGAGCTCTGCTGACTGAAAAACACTCACTCCTACGTTATCGTTGCACTTTAGGCTAAACAGTACAGTAATGGATTGCAATACAAATGATGTTCAGCCTACACGTAAAAGATGCACTAACAAATCCCACTCACATATATGAATATGTTCATATATACATGCCTACACAAACACGTAAACACTCAAAACCTATATAATGTGCATTCCTGTAAAGCTTCCCCGAGGCAGGTTGATGCACGTTAACACAGCGAGGTCACAACAGTAACAGTCACTCTCTGTTGTATTTGTGTGTATAGGGTTCATGTGTGCCGAAATGGGTTTCCTCAGGAGGGTGGCTGGCGTCTCCCTTAGAGATAGGGTAAGAAGCTCAGTCATCCGTGAGGGACTCGGAGTAGAGTCCTTGCTCCTTTGCGTCGAAAGGAGCCAGTTGAGGTGGTTCGGGCATCTAGCACGGATGCCTCCTGGGCGCCTCCCTTGGGAGGTGTTCCAGGCACGACCAGCTGGGAGGAGACCACGGGGAAGACCCAGGACTAGGTGGAGAGATTATATCTCTACTCTGGCCTGGGAACGCCTCGGAATCCCCCAGTCAGAGCTGGTTAATGTGGCCCGGGAAAGGGAAGTTTGGGGTCCCCTGCTGGAGCTGTTGCCCCCGCGACCCGATCCCGGATAAGCGGTTGAAGATGGATGGATGGATGGATGGTTCATGTGTACTACTGCATGCAGGTAGCAGGTCAGAGAGGTTAATGCAAATAATAAGTACTAATGGATGGGAGGGAGGAGTGTGTGTGTGTGTGTGTTAAGTTCTTTACACACCAAGTCCGTATTTTTTGTATGCGTTTTTTTAATCCGTCATCCATTAAAAATCCTTAAACGTGCGACAATTTTGGAGGAAAAGTTTTGACTTGGTGTGTAAAGGCCTTTATGCTTGGGTGGTATATGGTATGCCAGTGACATTTAGGGGGATCTATTGGCAGAAATGGAATATCATTTTAATAAGTATGTTTTCTTTAGTGTATAATCACCTGAAATTAAGAATCGTTATGTTTTTGTAACCTTAGAATGAGCCGTTTATATCTACATACGGAGCAGGTTCCCCTCACGGAGTCGGTCGCCATGTTTCTACAGTAGTCCAGAACGGACAAATCAAACACCGGCTCTAGATAGGGACATTTGCATTTTTGTGTCGGCCACCATAATTGTCATACACACTTTTCAAAGGGAGAAATTTAAGTTGCTTGCAATCAGCAACCATACCGCTCGATGCCGCCAGATCCTACACCTGCACCTTTAAGGTGGACCAGGTATTCTCATTTTAGTGACAAGCCGCTCCTCTGAGTTTTGCTCAGCACCAAGTAGCGTTATATACCATATAGCCCAGTGGAGAGTCAGGAAGGTATGAAGGTATGAAAAAACAGATACCATCCAAGCGTGTGTGTGTGAGTGTGTGAGTGAGTGTGTGTAGAGGGATGAACAGGCCAAAGGGTAAGCTAGCGGCAGATAAAGTCACATTTGGAGGAGGCTTCTTGATCCAAAGCAAGCTCTGCATGAAAGCACGAAAAAATAAACTGAACATGAAATTGAATCCTGCGGTTGTTGATGCAGTTTTTTTTCACAGAGGAGCTCAAACAGTTTTCTAAAACAGCTCTCCTCTTATTTTATTTTCTATTTTCTTCTTCTCCTTTCTCCTCTTCACTTCTCTTCTCTCTTCTTTTCTTTTCTCTTCCATAAAATTAAATTAGATACGTCTATATTTCAATCAACACATACCTCATTGTATAAATATTCAAAGTGTCCACGAGCCAACTCTTTCCATGGGGATTTTTAAACTTTCCATTAGCTGTATAACATCAATAACATCAATAATTTAGCCTAAAGTTAATGTTTGACATTAACATATTTTCCAACTAATGTTCTAAAAGTCAAGATGATACAGGTGAGTCTCTGCCTGCGGTCTTCGTTAATCTCAAGACTTTCATGTACGTCTGCAGAGGGGAACAGTGAGTGCAAGCCATTCTTCGAAAGATTAATTACGCCTGTTTCCAGAGAAGTCATGAATGATGCAGTTTGTTCAGGCGACACTTCACCCAAACTGCTCAATTATAACTACGCTCTGCTCCTATCTCTTCCATGAAATGCGCTGCAGCTACAGTTGCGGGTGAACTCGTTTTAATCCAGGAATTAAAATGAAACCAATTTCTCTTTTTGCAGGGCACGAAACGAAACACAGTGTGACTTTTTCGCGTTACAATGAGATAAGAAGGCTTTACATTTCTCGGCTGCACGGGGGTAAAAAAAAAAAAAGAAATCTGTCATTTGCATGACTTCATTAAAGCATTACTGTTACTGTTAGGCTACTGCTGCTGCATTCAATGACAGCATCGATGACTCAGCGTTCAGGTTGAGTGAATGCTCTCTTATCTAATCAGATCATACTGTGGCTGTAGGTGTGCACTTAATAAGTCTAACGAGTCAAGCCGCTAAGGGACATTAGTGGGGGGGTGGATCGATGCACATGAGATGCCAGTGCATTAACTTGACTTACTGTCTCTTTCTAACCCCACCTCTTCACTCCCTTTAACACGTGGATGGGCCTACATATACAGTTGCTAGTTTATTAGGTACACCTGGCAACACTAATGCAGTCTATGCTCAGTTTTAAAGAGGTGTTGATTCAACTTTATGGTCATTTTGGAGGCTAGATTTTGCGGTGCAGTTGAATTGCAATGTCACTGTATTTATATCAATGAGAGGTTGACAGAAACTCCTCTTTATGCCAGTGTTAGCAGTGTTTGCTAGCTGCTGTTGGCTAGAGCGACCACAGCAGTGTGGTAGTAGTTGTTGAACAGAATCAACCAAGCAGTGTTGCCAGATCAGATTGACAGTTTCCAGCCCAATCACAACTTAAAACCCGCCAAATTCAATGAAAACCCGCCCAAATCTTACCTTTGCCAGAAACCTGTGTAAAATCGTAAAAACCATTACATGCACAATATAAAATACATCGTAAGCATACAGAGCTTCATATCTGTTTCAAATAACCAAAGATAAAATGTTAGATGAATAGGCTCTTGCAACTCGCAAAGAGTGCAGTCAGACAACCAAATACACAGATTCCCATGTCAATGGGATGTCGTCAAGGTAAATGTAAGTCCTCCGTTATCCCTAACGACGATTGAAAACTCATGTCAATCAAACATTTCTCAAATTAAATGAGTCAATAATATGAGTTCAGCCTCAAGTTTCAGCATTTTAGCCATCGCAATCTTGTTTTTTTTGCAACCAGAAGTGACTCAAGAGGGCGGAGCTAAGTACAACGCTGAATAAGACATTTTCAGGCTTTGTCTTTTTCATTAAAATAAAACACACTGTGAAAGTTAAAGTTGTAAGATGAAAAACATGGACAACTCTCAGACCGGACAACGCCGTGGTAGCGACCTGTCAATCACAAGGTAGCCACGCCCTAAAGCATCCCCTGCTTTATGGTCTATTTGACTCTAAATGGGACCATAATTTACTAAATGAACATCATACAGTATTTAAAAAGACTTGAAACTAGCGATTGAGACCATAAACTCATGTTTACAATGTTTACTGAGGTAATAAATCAAGTGAGAAGTAGGATCATATTCTCATAGACTTCTATACAATCAGACTTCTTTTTGCAACCAGAGGAGTCGCCTCCTGCTGGCTATTAGAAAGAATGCAAGTTTAAAGCACTTCCACACTGGGTTCACTTCTCAGACCCGGAGGTTGCCCACTGGAATGAACGCACACATGCTGAAGACATGTACATTCATAAATGCGCACCCATTATGGACATTAATAAAAGAGCTCAGAATAATCTGAAGACACGCTTGCACACATACACTCACACTACCCTCGTTTAATGTACACTAATGGCTTTAATTAGCTGTTTAATTGATTGATGATATAATGATAGTGGACCCTTCTCTCTGCCTTATACACACTGGCAGAGTGATGTCCAGAGGAATCCTTCACCCGAGCGAGTCCTTGACTGAAATTAGATTTCAACTGCAATGCGGCTGGCTTTCACAGCACACGGTTAGCCCGTTAGCATAATGTGTGTTAATGGACCGTCCACTTAGGAATGACTCTTAAACCTATACTGCCCATAAAGAGCAAATAAAGTCAGACATCTGCAGGATGAGAGAACGGAGCAGGTGCCGTGTTCTCCACCATGCCGGTCTTGTTATCGCCCCTAATGTTTTTATAATGTGCAGCATTTAGCAGTGTGGTGACACCAAGTCGCCCTTGGATTAACAAAAGGAACACGTGAACGTCAGGCCATCTGTGACAGACAGTCATAGTTGGTTATTATCATAATGTGCAGATGTGCTGCTGGTGTGATTCAAGCTGGAGAGGATTTAAAGGTGGAATAATCTTCAGAGCTTTTCTCTTTTTTATTGCCTGACACTAGCGATTTGTTGGAATTCAATATACTTTAGTGCTCACACCCCACACATACCACAGCAATCCCTGCAGCCTATATACACACACAACTTCAAGGTCAAACATGTCTTTGTTCATTTTTAGAATACACGTGTGTGTAGCATGTGGTTGTGGGTCTACTGTATATGTGCATATATGCATACTTCCATGCCTATGTTGTGTAGGAGGGGGTTACATGTAGCATGTATGCAGAAGTGTATGAGTGTGTGTTTATGCATCTGCTATCTTTCTTTAAATGCCGTAAAGCTCCATGCTGGACAGTTGCTTTTAGATTTAAAGGAATGAAACACAACATTTTTGATTAGGCTACATTTACTGCCATCCAGATTAATGCACATGTGAATTCAGATCAATGTTATCCTCCTGTTATAAATTATATTATGAACTGTATGACCCATATCTCAACATTAAAGCCCCAAACTGTGACGTCTTTCCAGCACTGTGTTAACCCACCTGTCACACTGAATCCAGTGGTATCACAGTTTGATTGCACAATGGATAAAATGTAGTATTCATGATCTGAATTATTATTATGAAAAAATATTAATATGAAATGATCCATCTATATATGTGCATGCTTTTATTTCTTTAAAAAAAATCAGAAAATATTGGGTTCACAGTAAAAAAAATATTTAGTAAACAAAATAAAATGTTGAATTGATTGATATTTTCTTTGAATTACTTATTACAAATATTTTTTTTTTTTAGCAATCATTGATTATTTTCACGGTTACAGTCAAAGTTTGAAAAATGTCCTATATGGCCCCTCATGGACTCCCTTCACTTCTACTAACTCTCAAGCATTTTCCATTTCCTCCCATTAGAAGAAAAAAACTAGAATTGCTTTCGCCAACCAGTCAAGTTGCCATTTACATCCATGTCTTTCCAGACTCATACAGTATATGTAGTGAAGACTTTGAAAGAATTTAATAAAACTAGTGCAGTGCCCGTTCTACAGTATGGCTGCTTGTAACCGCCAAGTGTGAAATTGATTGCATTTCTCGAGAACCGTTCATCCAAAGGTCATACATACACAGACAGACAGAGAATACTTCCTTCCTAGTTAGATGATGCTGCTACAGCGCCACCTATTTGCCAAATAGCACCAAATTTCCCATGGTCACTCAGAAATCTTATCTACACATGTCCACCAAATTTCACCGATAGCATAAAGGGTTCAGGAGATATGATATTTTTTGTAAGCCCTGCCCAAACAGGACTTGAGCAAACTTTGAGGACAGGCTATAGCAAAACAATCCAAAAAAAGTCACATTTTCTTGCTTGGTCCAGAGATGTTTTGTACCAACTTTGGGGATCGAAAAAATAGCAAAAAATGGGCATGGTTTATATGGATAGATTCATCTGGTTGTTTTTTTTTCTGAGACTAACGGTTCAAAAGTTACAGTCCAAAACGTAAAGTTCATTGTTGTAGCGCCACCATCTGGCCAAAATTGCACCACATTCCCAACTTCACTCTCCATCAATATTCCCGTCAAGTGTGAAGTTGGATGAGCGGCTCTCAAGATTAGCAAATAAAACACAGAGAGAGGGAGAGACACAGAGATTCCTTGCTTTATAGTTTGATGTATTAAGCGTATCATGTATCATCAACATCCCTTTTTCTAATCTTGTACAGTACATACCACAAGCCTAACCCTAACTTTTTTTCTCAAACTTGGTTAAAAAGATTTGTCTTCTTCTCCTCTCCTCTCTCTCTGTGTCTTTGAATACTCACCGACTCTCATATCACGGTGTTGGAACTTATATTGCTTCTGAAGTCAGTCTCAATTATTCCCTGACACCTGTTGTCGGGGGTTCACACTATTCTGCCAGCCAAGGCCGGCACCAGATACTGTGTGAATAACACAATCTCCCCCCCATCTCTCATCTAGATCCTCCACTTCACACACTGTAGCTCTGCCTCAACATTCCTGGTGTGTGTGTGTGTTTGTCCAAGTGTCGACACGCTTGTTTGAATGATGGTCTTTAGATATACTTTGGCTACATCTGTTTGTTACTATATATGTGTGTGTATTCATGTCATCATGCCTGTGTTTTCCAGCTGATTTTTTTTTTGGTTTTGTTTATGCTGTTTTGGATAAGCGCTATTGGTGATTTTGAGTGAAATGTTGTGACAATTAGTGGATGGTTTGACTTGAAATTTGGTAAACATAGTCATGCCCCCCTCTGGATGAATTGTAATAACTTTTCATGTAGCGCCATTATCCGGTCAAACATTTCCATTTGTGGTTTATGACACAATACCTGCAAACTAATCACATTCCCAGTAGTCTCTGTTGTAATTAGCAAATGTTAGCATGCTAACTGAGATGGCTAATATGGTAAATATTATACCTGCTAAAAAATGTTAGCATTCTCATTGTGAACATGTTAGCATGCTGCAAATAGTCAAGCAGCAACCTCCGGTGCTAAGAAATTAAGCCAACATGGAAGTGCCAACAACTGCAGTTCATCAAATGGCCACTTGAGGCTTGCCACAAAATTGAGTCAATCCTCATAAACCCCCATGTTAAAATGGCCAGTTTTACAGCAGAAATAAATATGTTTACAGCCTTGTACAAAAAACGGTTTTCGTCTCTATAGCTAATATCAATGTTCATGACAACTGTACAGAGGTGAATTTTTAATATAACTCACCCGTTTAAGTTATATTAAAGCTTAAAGATCGGCATAATTGAGGGCGTGGCCGCTTTGAGTGACGGGTGGGTGCCGTCACAGGTCGCTAGCCTCTCACCCAGCCCGCATCAAGCTCAACCGATGATTCACCACTTTGTCAATTTTTGGATTAAATGTGACTTAGGCTGCATAGTCACTGCCAAGATGGGGACATCTGGAGCCACCCTTTTTGAGCTTCAGGACTCTTCAGAAACCTATGGATGACGTCAAGGAGATTATATCCATATTTTATACAGTCTATGCCTCAAAGTGCCGCTAAGGGCTGTAGACATGTTTATTAAAGATTTCCACCTGAAAGGACATGACATAGCATATTACAACTGGAGACCTATTTGGATGATTTGATCTGACTTCTTATGCTATTCGCCCTAAAGTCGTCACCACATCCCTAGATCTCAACAGTATAGTGAGAGAAAGATGGCAATATGTAGAAAACATTTGACAAAATAGGTTGGAAAAGAATTCCCTTTAATGAGAAGCTCTCCATCTTGTAGATACATTGATATTCCTTAGTATGTGTGTTTTCAAAATCAGCACCCAAGTCTGCAGCCTCAGCCTGCTAAGCCAGCAGCAAGACAACCTTATCGACACAACGATGATGACAGACGGTGGAGATAAAGTGATTATAGTGATAAAGATGAAAGTGATAAAGGTGCTGTTGATGATAACAACCCTGACACCTTGTGGCCTGGATAGTTCCAACATTGACCTGAGGCATCTCAGCTACCAGAGTAACGGACAGACGCATAGAAAGATGCCCGACAGTCTTCTGTCACCACACTCATACGTCTTCATCCCTAAATCACATTCAACAAATCCCTTTTCCCTCTGCGCAGCCTTTTGTCTCCACTTTTTGCCGTCTTATCTTCTCTCTGTCGAGGCGTCGTTCCGTTCCGTCGTTGTACGGACAGGTCAATCCGTCTTCCTGTCCTCTAAGTCTCTTGGTATTCTCTGTACTTCTGATATCTGCAGGCCCTGCAGCAAGGACTGCTTCTTTGCATCTAAAGGACCTGATTATATAGAGTAAGAGGGGGGTGTTCTAAGAGCTGTAGTACTCAAGTCCGGTGTCGGTGTCGGTCTCGGTCTCGGTCTCGGTCTCGAGTCCGGTTTTGAGTCCACTTTTTTGAAGTCTTGCACTTGTCTTGGACTCATTCTTTACTGGACTCTGACTTGTCTTGGTCTCTGGCTCGGCTATTGAGAACTGATCAAGTTGTTCCTGGGGAAAACACTATAGTTTTATCACTAAGTTAAACACGAAGATTAAACTTTATCAATTGATTGTTTTAGGAGGTACTGCAGGACACCTACTTCCTCACCCATGCTACTTGCATTAAGAATAATCTCAATAAATAAATTGGGAATTGAACAAAAAAAAAAACACAGGACTTTAGCCAAGGAGATCGGCATTCGTGTTCCGTGTGAAACCAGAAGTCAACGTTGAATTTATTTGTCACGTAACTTCCATACTTAAGTTATGGCACTTCCAGAGTTATTATAACACAAAACATAATCTTTTCCTAAGCCCAACTGAGTAGTTTTGTTGCCTAAGCCTAACCAAGTCGATCTATTACTAAACCTAAGTAGTTTTATTTTGAAAAGACTAGGGCGGGAATTGACACGTGCATCTCGTGTTGTTGAAAGTCGTGCTGAGTGTCACAAGAAAAAAAAAGGGAAATTTATGTCTATGCACTTGAATCCAATAGAATCAATTTCGTGACTATTTCACAAACTGCCGTGGGACTGTGTTGAAATTTGATGTGTTGATTAGTTTGATGTTAGAAGATAGATCAATATTGTTTATAGATAGATTATTTCTGTCTAAGAACTCGGTCTTGATTTGGACTCAACTGGACCTGGTCTTGACTTGGACTCAACTGGACCTGGTCTTGGACTTGACTTGGACTCAATTAAGTTCGACTTGACTACAGCCTTGGGTATTTGTCTCGATGTTTATGCAGAAAGAACAGGGATTAAGCAGGTGGATCCTGCTGCACGAGCATCGGGCGAACATACACATATTGGACACACTTCTTATACGGAAACCGCCCGCAGACAAGATTGGATTGGATTTCCTATTAACAGGCGAATCATTCCTCTCCTCTCCTGTCTCATTCTCATTTTTGCTGTCAAGAATCACATCCCCCTTACGCCCCTCTTATCTATATATCTAGTATTTCTTACCCCCCATGCTCAGCGTGTCATCTTTTCCATTTCTCTTCTATTCGCTGCCTCATTATTTTTTCATCCATCTTCCGCCTTTTGTGTTTCCCTTTCCATTCTTACTCAACTCATTTTTTTTGCGCCCTATTCAGCGTGAGAGAGACTGATGGAAAAATAACTGCGGAGACAGAGTAATATAATAGCGCTCGTGGAGGACAGAGATGATGCCATATAACAGCTCTTTTTTTCTATGTCTCTCTGTCTCTCTCTCTCAGACATTTACCTGTGACTGTGTCATGATACATTTTGAAAAAGTTTGTCTTTACGTTTTGAAATTTCACGTATTTCCATATTCCTTCAACTACCTTCAGTTTTTTATGGATTTTATGGTCCTAGCAATGGCTGCCACAACACATAGAGTAAATTTGTTGGTGGTATAATGTAAAATGTTTTATTTCCTCACAGTATTGGCATACTGAAACGTTGTTATTTACCTCCAAGCATCACATCAAAACCTTAGAGCATGCTTTAAATCGAAATGCCTTTTGCTTCAAAAGTTATTATTCCGGTGGGATACATTTATGCTGAAGTTAGTGTCTACTTCAGCATTTGTTCCATGCAATCTTTTCCTTTATTATGTCTTTCTCCCTCTGTCATGTCTGTGTCTATCAAGCCTGTCACTTTGCACAAACTCTGTCATTTGAACACTGCTCTGAACTCAATAAATCAAGCAGACTGACTTTCTCTGAATGCAAAACCTTGTCCAAGAAAAGATGCTGATGGTGGAACTTTGTTCTAAATGCGTATCAGATGTTATAAGAGAAAACCCTCCCGCTGTGTGAAGACAACCTGCACAGTGCTGAGGACAAGTGAAGTCAAAGACCTGCAACTTCTGTTCCCATCGTTATTCATCATCATCACTATTCAGACATTTAGCAGGTGTCCTTATCCAGTGACTCGAGTCCTGTTGCCTCAGTAATGTGTGTATAGTAGCCAAGCACAGGGCGAGGAGCAAATGTAGAGGTGAATCAGTGCAGAGGTATGGTAGTACAAGCTAATATCAGTGTTTTGAATGGCAGTCAAGCAGCTAACAATATGTATATATAGATTCCTTAATGAGGCAGGATCTGATTCGACACATGAAGAGGCCTGGCTACAGTGTTGTTGATGTTGTGCTACATAAGGAGTTCCTGTATTTTTGAAGAGTGAGTAAAACTGTTGAGGTAAGTGAAGAGCAGGTTTGGCCTTGTGGTCATGGATGACACTGTATTTCTTGAGCTTATTTAGTAATACTGTTCAGGACTTGGAAAAAAAGTTGTGCAAAACCAACCCGATATCACGCCCAACCCTAGACCCGCTTGTCCACCAGAGGATAGCGT
The DNA here is from genome assembly GCF_015220745.1 of Sebastes umbrosus. Taxonomy (NCBI): domain Eukaryota; kingdom Metazoa; phylum Chordata; class Actinopteri; order Perciformes; family Sebastidae; genus Sebastes; species Sebastes umbrosus. Next base: position 9,495,849 of record NC_051282.1, on the reverse strand, counting down.
GTCAGTGTCGTGTTTTGCCTCACCGAGGTGTGATTATACGCCTGTATTAAGGTGCACTACCAGTAGGGGGCAACAAAGCCACTGCCTTAGGTTTAGGTTAGAAAACAACTTTGTTAAGTTAAGGGAAAACGTCATGGTCAGTGACTTAAGACCAGGCAAGAAAAACACTCAGTTTGTTTAAGGGAAAACATCAGGGTTGGGCTTAAAATAAGTGCATAAACTAAGAAAAACAAGTATTGAAATAACATCGGTAAGGGAAAACGTCAAGTCCTGTGTTTGTTGGACCTATCATCCATCTCAACAAAAAAGTGTGTTGTAAAAATGTAGCTTAAAATTGGATAAAAAGTCAATTTATGACAGCTTCGGAGTTTTCTGAGCCGAGGGGATATGACGCCATTGTTACGTATTATACCTTTAAGTGAACAAAATCAAAATGTGCAGAAACCAGATGGCTGGAAACACACTTTCTATGTCTCTCTCTGTCTCTTGATGCTTTCCTCAAAATAGGTTCCCAGTGTGTCTGCATAATGTTGGCTTACCTGAACTCAGGTTCAAAGGCGTCTCTCCCTCTGCCGTCTCCTGCCTTTTCTTATTCGCATCACTTGTTCTCTCTTCTTCTCCTCCCTAGAATTCGTTTTATCCTCTTAGCTGAGCCCGAGAAAAATTCTCCTTTGTTCTAAGTTACAAGATGTAATATTAATGTAATCCTTTGTGTTACTCAAAAGCTATGCAGGAAAAGGTTAGACTGGAAATTTGTACAATATGTTGAAAGAGGACACTGAACAAAAACTAGTTAATTTAACCCTCTGAGATCCACAATTAATTAAAATAAATAGTAAAAGTGTTTAAGGGCTAAGAACATTATGATGGAAGTATATGATGGTAATCCCCATGCTCTATTATGTCTCATAAGTTGTTGCAGCAATTTTTGCGTTGATACCATTTGTTACACAGATTTGATGCTAAATTTAACCATTTCTTACCACTCGAGAATAGATAATTTATAAATTCCTCCAAAGTACCACATTAAGACACCAAGACCTTGAGGAACACCATGGAAAAAGCCATGCTGTGATTTGGGATCAAAAACTTTTGACATTTGGAGATTTCTGTAAAAATTGCATTTTTCTGAGATTGCATGGCGAGCACTTCTGTTCTGTGAACTGCTCAGAAACCCCCTTATTGTCAATCTACAAGAACACTTTAGGTCTCTAGTTTGTGGTTGTAAAGTTTCATGAAGCTGTGATTATCCTAGAGGTCACAACAGGTAATTTTATACAGTGAGGTCAAGTTTAAAAAAAATGGTCTCACTACAATGAAATGGCTACTATGGGGACTAACAACATCACACATGAATACAATTGGGCTCATTGGATCCACAAGAGTCTCAGCTTTACAGTCATACCCCAGTTATGTAATTCTGAGACAGTTTAGGGACCCAAGTATGCAGAAATATTAAAATACACCATTTTTAGAATAGGTGAAAATAACACATTTGTACTGCATGCATAAAGCTGCATGGTTTTTGCCACAAACTGCATGTGGTTATCATAAAGTGGGCATTTTTGTAAAGGGGAGACTCGTGGGTACCCATAGAACCCATTTTCATTCACATATCTTGAGGTCAGATGTTAAGGGACCCCATTGAATATAGCCATGCCAGTTTTTCCTCGCCAAAATTTAGCCTAACTTTGGAGCCTTTAGCCTCCTTCCCGAGAAGCTAACATGACATGGTTACCAATGGATACCTTAGGCTTTATAGTTTCATATGATATCCGTAACTCCACTCTAGTTCTAAAACTACTGAACCTACAGAGGCTACACTAACTCACATATTCAAAAAATACCAAAATAAACCATTAAGTCCCGTTAAGTATTCACACAAGCCAAAAGTCTTTTTAAAGACGGTGATTCTGGCGTGATCTAATAATTTGAAGCAGTGGGACTACTGGGACTGATGCCATATTGCCATTGATAATAGAATCAGGGAAAAAATAGTCGATGAAAGGTTTCCATTTTCTCCGGTAGCAACCCCTGATGGTTTTCTCAGTAAGGCCATAGCTAATGCAGGCTTTGGGTGAGATAAAACCTTACTCATGATGTGAATTCTCTTCCTTATTTTCAGTCATTCTGCTTCCCTCTTCCCTTACCCTCCACCCCCGTCCACGCCTCATCTAACATCGACGTTCCCCGGTGAGATCCACTGTCAACCTCGAGCCCTCTGCCACTTCTTTGGCCTCATCCCTCCCTTTCTACTTCTCTCTATTACTCTGTCTGCATTTCTCTTTTAATCTCTCCTTTGCCATCCCCTTTTTAATTCATCTTCTTTCATCTTCCACCTCCGTCTCCCCTTCCGGCTTCACTTGTCACTGCTCCGTCCTCTCATTCCGTCCTTCCTGCCGTCCCCCGCTGAGCATTACCTCGTCGACCCAAAGAGAGCTGCGACAAGCACCTCATGGGATCAAGGTAACTCCCTCTGCGGCCCTTTTCACTTAAAGAAGGTGATACGTTTAGATGAGTGTAGCAGCGAGAGGGATAGAAAAAAGAGATGAAAGAGAGCGGGCATCTAATGGTTAAAAAAAAGATGTAGGACTTTGAGGGGAAGGTTTGTGAATTGGACTGGGAGAGATGTCCCTGCACAGTTATGCACGAGGGGAATACAGAGCAGAGAACAGAAAGGCACAAAGAGAACGAGAGAGAGAGACAGTAAAAGGTAAGTTTCAAAGAGCTATGCAGATCAACCCATGTGATTGTTCCCAAAAATAACTCCTCTGAATGTTTTTCTGAGGTTTTTGTGGTCCAGAAAGAAGCCAATTACCAGTCAAACGTCACCGTCGTCAGTAAACATACGTCATTTGTAATATTTGTTCAAATGACTCATCTTGCCTGGTGGAGGGCAGTCCCTGGCATACAAAACAATTCCAGATTAAGTTGCAACGACAATAAATCTCTGCCTCTTTCAAAACAATTCTGACTAAAAAAAACAAACAATAAACCGTCCATCATAAAATTGATAGCTGTTTCATAAATATAATATGTCGACAGTAACCGAGATGATACCGTTGTTGAAAGTCGCTCCACAGCGGAGAACACCCGTTCCTGTTTTAATGGCTCGTACACGCTCACACCATTCCCCGCTGTCCAACACACACAAACATTCACAACACCAACACATAAATGCATCCACCCCAATAAAACTTGTTTATGGCTTTCACGTATACAGACGGTAGCCCTCAGGTCTGGTATCTCGACGCGTCCTAAAGGTCAGCGCGACACTCTCCTCAGTGATACCACTGTTGGAAACAGCTGATGTTGGCTCTGATCTATAATCACTTCACGTCTATACTGTAAGTGAGCCCCAGGGAGGATTCCTGAACAGGGAGTGCTACACCGCCCCAGAGGGAATGCCAGAGTGTTTTTATTGTTAAGGTTATAGCGATGAAGAGCACCTTGCAGATTCTTTCTCTGCAGAGTCACTGTGATCTGCATAGTGGACCATGGGGGTTTTCTGGATCGCTGCACATCTTAATCTAGCTATTGATTTCACATTATACCCACACCCATAGCCAACAGACTTTTTGTTTACTTCAACCCTTGAGGCAAAATGTGGGGTTACAGGTTGCGTTAAAAAAAAAAAGCCCTATTTACAACCTGCCACTCTGTAGAAGCTGGTGTACCAGATGCTCTACGAGTTTAAGGCTCCACTATAATCAATGAAACTGGCTACACCAGAGACAGCGCTGCGCTGGGTCCAAAACTGAAGAAACAATCCCACATAATCTCAAAACAAAAGCTCTCAGTCTTGTTTTGCCATAATAATAGACCATAAAGCAAGGTATGTTTGAGGGCATGGCTACCTCATGATTGACAGGTCGCTACCACGAGTTGTCTGTGTTTTTGTCTTAGAACTTTAACCCTTTCACAGTGTGTTTTCAGTTCACGAAAGTTAATTGTAACATTTTGGTCACCTAAAAGTTTTGTTTGGTTGTACTTAGCTCCGCTCTGTCTTGTCATTTCTGGTTGCACAAAAACAACATGGCGACAGACAAATACCAAGATGGTGAAGGCCGAAATGCCAAACTCGAGGCTTCAAAACGGCAGTCCACAAACCGATGGATGATGTCACAGTGACTACGTCCACTTCTCATATGCAGTCTGTAGCTACCACGGCATTTTCCGTTTCCGTCTTAGAACTTCAACCATTCGCAGTGTGTTTTCAGTTCATGAAAGTTAACTATAACATTTTTGGTTGCCTGAAAATGTCTTATTCAGCGTTCGGTTGTACTTAGCTTCAACCTTTAGTGTCACTTCCGGTTGCAAAAATCCAACAAGACGGCGAAGGCAAAAAAATGCCTAACTCGAGGCTTTAAAATAACAGTCCACAAACCAATAGGTGACGTCACGGTGACCACGTCCACTTCTTGTAATCTATTGAAAAAACACTAGTGATAAAGGCAGAGAGTCTGGGCTTCATAATGTTTAACTGATGATACTGAATGCCTTAAAGGAGGAAATGGTACATGAGAATTAAAAGTGAAAATTAAAAGTTTAAGAGGAGAGAGACAGAAAGAGAAAGCGAAGGGGAGAGATCGGATCAGAGGGGGATTAGAGGACAGAGCGTGTCCCTCGGGTGGGAGGTGGGAGAAAATTAGGTTGGGAAATCAAACGGCTGGAGGGAGGAAGGAGGGAGTGTTGGAGAAAGGGAGGGGCGAGAAAGGGCGAGCATAAGAAAAGAAGTCTGGCTGGTATGAGAGGTGGAGATTATTAATAGTAATGTTTGATTAGCATGAACGCGGTCAGGAAAGCGATATGGGCCGGCCTTAGCGGCCCAACATCACTGACCCCGCGCTGAACCGGGCGCCCATTTTTCATCCCAAAATAGTTGGAGAGGACATGTATAAAACAGAAAGAGCAGAGCCTCTGAGCTTTTACTGGACGTCCCTCTTGCACCTATCTGGCCCTTTTCTCCCACCTCAACATCAGTCATCCAGTAACCAGGTAAGAGTATGTGAGATATTATACAGAGGTGTAATGTTTTGTGATCAAATGCAGTGATAGATGAAACCAATGAGAAACATGTGAAGAAACGCAATTTACCTTCTTTTAACAGGCTCCTTCACAGAATGAGATTTAGATTTAGATATAAAGACAGTATATCAACAAGGTAATTACTTTCCGATAGCAACGGGTTGCTGCCAAAAGAAGAGGCCGTTTAGTTGCAGAGCTTGCTTGCGATATATCTTTCAAGGTCAAAGTTTAATTACAACTAACGAGATTGAATACAGTCGGCCACTTTTGCTCCAGGGTAACTTTGTCAAAATGCTGATGCAGTGAAAGGTGTGAAGCTCCTCTTGAGACTTAATTTCGACGTACTTATGATTCTATGGATGATCACGGAGATTTAAAAAAATCTTACATGTACTCACAGCAGATGCATCATATTATACGATGAATATTCATAGACAGTACGACACTTAAGTGGATGCGGTCCCAGTTAATTAACGAGGAGGACGCATAATATTTTGTTTGTGTGTCACAATGAAATATGTATATGCTTTTTAACACTCCTTAACGCTGTTGGCAGATTAAGTGGAATTTACATCTTTAATTTGTTTGGTAATATTTTATGCAAATGTGTATCGAGTCTGCACGCTTCAGATTGCATTTGTCGCATATGTGTTTTTTGCAAAGTCATCTCATTAGAGTTTGTGACCTTATGAGATTAGGAATCTTAGTGGTGCCTACAGTGTGTTAAGTGGGAGTGTGTAACCATGGCGAGGCTTTGTGCATATACACTCACACATTTTTAGCCATGCTAACAGCATATATAACTATATATATATAACTATTGGCTGGATTGCCATGAAATTTGCACAGACATCCATGTTCCCCAGAGGATGAACTGATATAACTTTGGTGATCCTGACTTTTGCTCTATAGCGCCATCACCGGGTAAAAATTTGAATTTGTCCAGTATTTACATTCCCATCAGCCTCAGCTGTTCTTCATCTTTAGAACATAACATTTAGCATGCTAATATGCTAAATTAAAACATGGTAATATCTGCTTAGCATCAGAATGTTAGCATTTTCATTGTGAACATGTTAGCATGCTGATGTTGTGCGTAAGAGCACAGAGACGCCGGCATGTCTGTAGTCTCTTAAGGCCATTACACACCGGGGGGCGTTTTTTTCGTGTGATTCATCTGCATATAAGTATATATTTTTTTGAATTGTTGTACTCTCACGCAGAAATATTACGCGTCGAAAAAGCGGCATAATTTTTTTTTCGGAACTGGGTAGATTTTCTGCACTTTCCGCACCGCGAATAAAGGCATCAACCAATCACATTACGCGGAACGGGTTGAGTTGGTTTGAGTTGCATGGAGGCTCCGAAGTCCGAACCAAGATGAAAAACTTTATTTACTCCTTTCAACCTTGAAAAAGGCAACACATACCAGATCCACTCTTTCCGTTCTTACCTTTCACAATAAAAGCCCTAGACATATAATATTCGCAGGCGAGTATTTCGCATTTTCGTGTGGTTTATTCGTCACACCCCCCGGTGTGTAAAGGCTTTTAGTCTTGTTTTCACTCATACCAAAATATAGAAACCGAAAACACAAATACATACAGTACATTACATAATTCACAAACTGACTCAGTCAATCAGGAAGGCATTTAAGTACTGTGCAGTTATGAACACACACACACACGCTCACACACCGGACCATTGCCGTTGCCAAGCTGTAACTGTGTGGTTATCCTGTCCTGTACCTGCCAGAGGATTAGCCTGTGGACAGTGGTGATAACAGCCAGATGATCCCCAGGCTTCTGTACTACTTTTATCAAATCCAGTCCTCCCTTGCTGCGTGTGTGTGTATGTGTGTGCATGCATGGGTGCACATGTGTGTTTGCTGTTTGCTTTTGAATAAGCATTGTACTCGCTCTATCAACAGCTCTATAAAATCAATAGACATTGTAGAGATAATGCACACTGAAAAGACAGTTCTGGCTACATTCAACCATCGAGCTTATTTGAAGATTAACTGTGCAGATCAGTAGCAATTTAGATAAAAAAGCTTTTGTGGAGGAAGACAATCACCTTTGATTCAGGAAAAAGGCCTGTTAGAGTTTTTCATGTTCGTCACATTAAATGTGCAACTGTAGTAGCTGGGTCTCTTTATGGGAACATGTTAAAACTTGTCATCCTATGTGAATATACTGAAGATATATAAATACACAATATGTCAGCGTGTCACTGTCCATCTCTAATGCATTTTAATATTGTCAATTCAACATTTGGATTAAAGAGATTAATTTTGTTTTTTCTCATCTGACCATTAGTTAAGAGGCTTTTTTCAGATCTATGCTAAACTGTAGATCTGTTAAGGGTTTTTCAGGCCGGGCTGTCAAAGTTAACGTGATAACGCAAAATCGTTTTAACGCCACTCGTTTTTTTTAACACATTAATGCAATCGATATTTCGGCGGTTGTAGCAAGCTTAGTTTTTTAAAGCTAGAGTAAAGATACTGGCATCATGTGATATAAGAAAACCTAAAGAATCCATTGGTACCAACCAGGTCATACTAGCTTGTCAGGAAGGAGGTTAAAGAACGCTCAAAACTGGCATGTCCATTTTCAAAGGGGTCCCTTGACCTCTGACCTCAAGATATGTGAATGAAAATGGGTTCTATGGGTACCCACAAGTCTCTCCTTTACAGAAATGCCCACTTTATGATAATCACATGCAGTTTGGGGAAAGTCATAGTCAAGTCAGCACGCTGACACACTGACAGCTGTTGTTGCCTGTTGGGCTTCAGTTTGCCGTGTTATGATTTGAGCATATTTTTTATGCTTAATGCAGTACCTGTGAGGGTTTCTGGACAATTTGTCATTGTTTTGTGTTGTTAATTGATTTCCAATAATAAATATATACATACATTTGCATAAAGCAAGCATATTTGCCCACTCCCATGTTGATAAGAGTATTAAATACTTGACAAATCTCCCTTTAAGGTACATTTTGAACAGATAAAAAATGTGTGATTAATTTACGATTAAATATTTTAAACGATTGACACCCTAATGTTTAGTTATTTTGATCTTATCTATTTCAGTAACTCTGAAACCAATATTATAATACCAATATTATAACAACCTGAATCCTATTATAGGCTATCTCTAAATATCTAGGATATACATCAAGTGGGTTTTTATTAATTATAGGCCTTTATATTAGTAACCAAAGACAAGATAAGGATCCACCGTTCTTATCCAGCCATTCATTACAAAATAAATCCCAATATTGGTGACCTCAGTTTAAACTTAAAACAGCATAAAGCTCCACGGCTGTATGAGCCACAACACAATGCTCATTGTAAAATGCCTCATTGCAGTACACTGACAGAGCAGCATAAAGAGGGGGGAAAAAACACACACACAATACTTTCAAAGCCTATTTCTGTAGAGGACAAGAGTTCATTTCCAGTTCACAAACTGCATGCAATGATACTGAAGAGGCTTATTACCCCGCCTTGTCTTTGCTTTTTACAGACTGCCGCACAAACATAGACACAACGGTCAAACGAACATAAGGTGCTCGGGTTTCTTGAAATGCAAGTACATTCTCCTTTAAGCCCTTCAACTCCTCAGCCCAGCCTGCTTGGCACCCTCTGCGACACGCGTAAACACACACGTATTCACACGTTCATGCAGCTGTTACAGCAGGCCGGGCAGTTGGCAACCTTGATGCGTGGTTAGGTTTCCCACACCTAGAGAGGGTGTGGCAGCTGCCAATTCTCTGGTGCTTGCTGTTGTTTCCCTTTTCCCTGGTGTTTTTTTGGTTGAGTTGCTGAGTGATTAGAGGGTTATTCAGTTCACCTGTTGCGCAGGGTGTGGGGACTGGCTCTTAAATGATAGTTGAGAGCAGCTTGGTGCATTCCCCTCTTGGCCAATCAGGGTGTAACGACGCCCTTTCTGTAGGGCTTAAAAGAGGAGGGAAACTGCACACCCAGTGTCATTCTGATCTCTCCTTCACTCAATGCAACATGTGTTATCAGCTTTACCAGAAACTCTGGTCTGTTTTGGGCCCTTTTGGGATTCTGTGATCTTTGTGTTTTGTTTGTTGAGAGTGTTGACTCTCCTAGTTGGGGAAACAAGTTAAGTGCCAACCAATTAGGTTACCTGCACTGGGACGATTAGGTGCTATTTGTGCAACAGCTGGCTTGCCTTACAATAGCCTAATGCCTGCAGGCTGTATTTTTGTATTCTATTCATTTGTTGATTTTCAATGAAACCCTTTATACCCATTTCTTTTAGTGTATTTTATTTGGGAAAACTTTAAAGGAGGGTAAAAGGAAAAACACAAACCAATATTTCAGTTTCCTTAATTGTTTGTTATTATAGAGGCATTTGTTCATTATTATTATTAAGAAGGCATTTTATTTTATATTATTATGTGGATGGGAACTGTTTTTCAGTCTTCTGACTGAACAACTAAAGTCTGGGGAACTCAGTACCGCCACAAGGGTGATGGGACTTCCCATAAAGGAAACCCCAGTTTCACATGCTGTAATATTCACAGGGTCACACGGGTCAACCTCATAAAGCAGAGATGCCATCAGTATCCCGCAGAAACCTTTAAAACTCCAGTTTTAACGTTACATTTTGTCTGCTTATTCCCAATGAAGCACATACATTGCCCCAAAAATGTCAGTTTTGGATTGAAACTTCTGAACAAGCAGTATATCTAACCTCAGCATTCTGCTTCAGTCATGAAAAATGTTGCTTTCCTGTGAGTTTAAACTAGAAGTAAACAACACACCTCAGGGACAGCCTGGGTTTCAAGACTGCAGAAATCAGTAGCAGTAAAGAGTAAAGAATAAAAAGCAAGGGCATCCGGTACATTTCAAAACATTTTTATCTTTAGCAAAGATGGTGGTTGGAGACAATAGCAAACAACTCCACAATAAAAGCATCCTACCAGCAGTGCAGTGCGGCAGATAACCTTGGCGGAGTCTGATTGATGCTCAGATCACTACTTAAATTCAGAACATTATGGGAATCATCATCACAGCCTTAACTCACAAAATAATGTTTGAAGATTAAATCATCTGGGGTTGTAAGATATTCACTACAGAAGATACTGAATATCTATCGAGTCATGTAAAGGTCAGGCTTGAGAGACTTAAACTTTAAATACTAATAAATATCAGAATAAGAAACCCGAACCAAGACTCTTATGGCTTTATTCAACTCCTCACTGGTACTGTACTAACATATAACCAATCAAAGAGATATTGATTTTGTAGACTCATATTTCGCTATTTTTAAAGTCCATTCGAGGTTTGCTGTATCATCTGTCTATATTATAGACACCGTTTTTCTGTAATTTTCCACATAATTATACTGTAGCTCGGGTGGTAGAAGGGGACAGCCATTATTTGCAGCGTTAATGGATTGATCCCCTGCACCTCCTGTGTGCCTGTCAAAGCAACATATACCCCTAAATTGCTCCTGATGTACTGTATGTGTATGAAAAAGCATCTGCCAATAATGTAATATTCCATTTTCAGTCTTGTAAAATAAGACTGAAAATGGAATAACGTAAAATAAAAATATCAATATGTGTTTAAAGTCAAACAGGCTTAAAATAGCTATTTTTTATAATAACAATCTATCAAGTGACAATGTGAAAATAATGCGATTATGAGGTCGCTTGTACAAAAAAGCTCCCCTCTGTCATGACCTGCCCTGTTTTTCCATTTGTTCCATTTCCATGTTTTGATACTTGCAGACAACTTCACTTCCTGCCTTTGTGTGTTTTCCCGCCTGTGTGATTGTCTGCCCCGCCCTGATTGGTTCCACCTGTCCCTCATTAGACCTGCTGTCACCTGTCCCTCGTCTTCACCATTCCTCACTTGTGTATTTAAGCTGCATTCACTTTACAGGGCTTGATGCCCGATTCTCCCCCAGATCCGACCTTTCTGCCTTGACTGTTCACATTAATGTCTGAAGTGACCCATATCTGACATCAATGTGAACACATCTCTGCAACCAGTAGTATCACACTCACATGGGGGACTGCCTGTTGTTTTGACAATATAACACTGGAGTTGTTGGAGTCCAGTGACTGCCAGACTCTGTTAACGTATTGCTCAATTTAACCGATGTGTGTTCCCTGTTACACAGATGATTCTCTTAAATCATAATATATGACTTTATATGACTCCTAAAGGAAGACTTTTCATTTCGGCTGATATTTCACTTTAACAACTCTTCTGTGAACTAAGTAAACTACTAAAAAGCACTACTACTACTAAAGTAAGATTTGTGACGTTACTGTTTCACATCCCGAAACACTGCCAGTCAGCACACCCACGCAATTTGTGATTTCATTAAATCCGAGTTCTGCTTTGTGAAACATGACAAATTTATCAGATGAACTTGATACTTGAACTTTGATAAGTTGATTTACATTTTAAATTACTGACGAGGCAAATAGAGTTTTCAACTGTTTCCTATACTGTCAGAGGAAAACCTCTGTTAACATATTGTGAAATTTAACATAGTCAAGCGTACCGGTTAATATCTACTCCTTCAAGATAATTCATGATTTCTTACGACTCCTAAACAGACACTAAGTCATTCGGCAAACATGATTTAACATAATTCGGTACTAATTTTAGCTCCATATAAAGTGAATAAACGTGATGTTTCCCAGCAACCATCCCACAAAATTATGTTTCCATACAACTAAACTGCATAACGTTTTGAGGGAAACATAATTTCTCCAGTATTACTGTCGCAGTTTTTTTTTTTAAACATGTGATTAACGTTGTAAATGGAAATAAAACCAAACAAACACGCAACAAAACCACTTAGTTAGGTTAGGAAACAAAACTACTGGGTTAGGCTTACTAAAAAAAAACACCATGGTTTGACTTAAAATTACTTAAAAACAAAATGAAAAAGCAAGACATGACTGTTTCACACAGGACACAAACATCGGTCTCCTGGGGAAAGCCCTGTGTTTGTTGTGTTTTTAGGAGACAGGGCTGTTCCCAGATAAAGCTCGTCTGCCTTAATGACTCAGTTTTTATAACTGCTAATTTATTAAATCAGAGTTCTTCTGACACTCCAATCTCATGGGAAGTGGTAAAAATAGCAAGACATTTCAACGTGTCATGATAAACAAATTTTAAGCTTTTCGTGTGACATTTACAGTATACGCCACGGGCTTAACGTTGTGAAATGGCATGTCATTACAGCGAAACGGTGACGGTTATGTTTGGCTACAAAACCACTCATTTAGGTTTAGAAAAAACATTGGGTTGGGTTTAAAATAACTACGTTACCTAAGTAAAATACGTACATAAACAACATAACATAAGTTAAGAAAACACATCACAAACGTCACTAACGTAACTTCAAAATAACTCAACATCACTTTGGGACTCAAACACCGGTCTCCTGGTTGACGGTCCTGTTTTTGTTGGACCTGCCCACCTTCCGTCCCGCCCAAGCGTAGCATATTTCCACGGATGCGTTTGCATTGCAGTCAGTGCAGACTACATGGTGTACACATGACATGCCAAAAGCAACAAAGGCGTTGTTTTTGTACAAAATACCATGTCATTCATACGCCATTTGGTGAAACCGGGCTGGAGAGAAACCTGACGCCGAATTTATCCAAACTAGCTGTAGAAGTTGAACTAGTTCGCGGAGAGAAAACAAAGCCTTTCATTTAACTGACTGAGATCAAAGTTCAGTTCAGCGCAACCGCAATTGGTCTTTGTACTTTCCTCTAAATAAATCAATGTGGCGTACTTTAAACAGTTCCAGCTGTCTGCACACTGACTGAGATATCTCGCTAAATCAATCTTATCCTCCTCATTTCACGGTGAATTGTTTCTTTTCCCCCGCGGACACCTTTGTGGTAAAGGTCAGAGAGGGAGGTTGTGCTTTTATAATGATAAAAGATTGGATGTGTGGCCACACAAGTTAAGCAGTGTTCCGTATTGATCTGTGTGTGCAGCAGTATATGTTACCGAAGTAGATAACACCGCACCTCAATAGAAACTCGTACATCACTGAAGCCGAGTGTGACACCATTGGAAGAACTGCTTCTAATAGGGGTTAACACTACATTTATCTGTTAGTACACTTAAAGATCTAGCCTTGGGATGAATTTCATATCTTTTATAACCACAGATATGTTTACCATCTTCTAAGTTATGTCTTAATTTCTGTTAATAGAGTTTGTATCCAACAAATATGTATCATTTCCATTACGGGAGCCCTCTCAGGTCATTAACTAATGATTTCCCCACACTGTGGTAAATATTTTACTCTGATTCATAATGGAACCCGCATGAATAACATTATATTTTTTTGCAGTTATTAGCTTCAAATGCAGCCAAATAGAACAACAGAATATGAAGCGGATGATGTCAGAATAGCTGCACTGCCTGAGGCGTGATGCAGCAAAACACTGTAGCATGAGTGATTTGTAACGGAGGGAGATGTACAGACAACTCAGACTGTATTTCCACTGTGAAGGACAGGGCGACGAGATTGGCCAGCTCAGCATTATGTGCCGCGCAGAGGGAACACAGTGATGATGATGGTGCAAGGATGATGGTGATACGCTGCCATCACTGTGACCTTTCTATGAGACGTTTCAGTCCCCACAGCTTTGCATCAACCTCAGAGATGAGAGGTGTGGAGAGATGTTTCATATATTATACAGTGGTACAGCTGCCCTCACAAACAGACAGGTGTAAGTGGATATGTATCCAAGAACTCTAGGGCCTACAGCAGATAAACTACAGTACATTAAGCTTGCAGCAGTTGTTTACAGCAACTTCTCCTTCACAGGGTCCGCAGTAGCCTTGAAAAACCAAACCACATCTCACAAGTGCAGGTTTTTAGAAGCGTTTTTGATGTCCCGTCACTCACCCGATTCAACGACATGCTATCAAAAGCCTCAGTGGGCAACCTAAAGTGAAGCCAATGCTGAAGTGCCTTAAACTTGCATTCTTTCCAATAGCCAGCAGGGGGCGACTCCTGGTTGCAAAAAGAAGTCTGATTGTATAGAAGTCTATGAGAAAATGAGCCTAATTCGTACTTGATTTATTACCTCAGTAAACATTGTAAATGTGAGTTTATGGTTTCAATCGCTAGTTTCAAGTCTTCTTCAATACAGCATGATGTTCATTTGGTAAATTTAGAGTCAAATAGACCATAAAGCAGGGGATGCTTTAGGGCGTGGCTACCTTGTGATTGACAGGTTGCTACCACAGCGTTGTTCGGTCTGGGAGTTGTCCGTGTTTTCGTCTTAGAACTTTAACCCTTTCACAGTGTGTTTTCAGTTCATGAAAGTTAATTGTAACATTTTGGTTACCTGAAAATGTGTTAAGCGTTTGGTTGCACTTAGCTCCACCCTCTCGTGTCACTTCCGGTTGCAAAAAAACAAGATGGCCGACGGCTGAAATGCCGAACTCGAGGCTTCAAAGCGGCAGTCCACAAACCAATGAGGGATGTCACGATGACTACGTCCACTTCTTATATACAGTCTGTGGAGTCAATCCACACTCACACTGAGATTCGCATCACCACGACAACCCTCGTATTTTTATGCTCATGATAGCCTAGGTTCCATTCACATATTTTTATTCGGATTTTGAAGTATTGCAGTAGAAAAGCTGTATGGAAATGGCAAAATTTGATAAAACTTCCAAAAGTTTTTACGCTCGCTTGAGGTGGTTTTTGCCTTTGTTGAAAAAGAGGATTATGGAAACACCTTTGCCGAATAAATGCTGACGTAGCAGCTGTTTCTGCCGTTGGCGTCTTCTCGGATATTCCCATAATGTGCGAATGCTTGTCTTCCTCTCCGGACAGCATGAAACATGACCAACACTAGCTGTACAATTTAAACTTGCCCAATTGAAACAAATTCCTGAAGACCTCTCTCTATTTTTCTCTCGTAGATGGTTAGATGGCCAAGTCGAGTTGTTTTGTACTTCTTCTACTCTGTTTACTGGAAGCCTATAGCGCCATCTTCTGATGAAACTATGCTGTAGCCAAGTTTATTCGCTCCAAACCAGTTAATGGAAATGCCTAATTTGCATTTCTTTTTTTGCAACATTTCAAAAGTGCGATTAAAATTCGCTTGACAATTGAATGGAAACATGGCTTATCTGACACTGTTTTCTTCTCCTATACTCCTCATGGAGCCTACTTCAAACATTTGTGTCCAGTAAATTTCCGATATATGATTATATTGGTCGGCCTGTTGAAGACAGTTGGTTGAAAGGACTTGGCGCGGCAGTCGTGCTTTTGCGCCGCTGATGTCGCGCTTTTGATGTGGATTTCCAGTCTTGTCAACACAAGATTTTAGTGGACCAAGCAGCAAGCTATTTCTTTGAAGATGTGACTCACTGCACGTGAAACTCAAACTGATGTCTGTGATAGTTTATCATTTTTTTTTTAACTGGTAGCGAAGACAAGTGACAGCTCAACAAGTTGTGTGTGCGTTCAGTGAGGTGCAGGTGAGGTTTACGTGGATGTCTGAGTGAAATGTCAATCACCTGTCATACAGCCTCCTTGAAATAATAATAGTGTCCCAAGCAAATCCCTAATAAGGCTTGTCAGAACCACAGCGAGCGAAGTGAAATCAGAGCAGCGCATCCTCTATAATCCACATGTCACTCACTCCTTCTCAACTCTCTAGACTCCAGATTCTCTTTGTGTTTGTCTTTCTCTATGTTCGGCTTCAAGTGTACACGCTGTATTTGTGTGTTTGCGATAGCAACGGAGCAGAAAAGGGCAAAGTCGGGGTGAAGGTGACAACTTCATATGCGATAGCGATCGGGTTCGGGGCCGTGAAGTGCCGGGCTCACCTTTCATAGTGTGAGGTACAAGAAGATTGTCCATCTGGACTGGACTGACAAGCTGAATTCTCCTGCGGTATTCCAGACGCATGCTGGAGACTCAGATGGCTTGTTAAAACCCTGCTGGCTCTGTGCCCTGCTTTCATCTGTAACAGCACAGTGATATCATACAGATCAAATGGAAGACACAGATATGGACACCCCACTGGTTGTTCTGTCCCTCCCTTCCTGCTCTCCTTTATTCTAATATTTCCCCTTCATTTTGATGATGTCCCATAATAACACCACAACTAAACCTCCTTTTCCTCCTCCTCTCAACACTGGTATCTTTCCCTTTCTCCTCCTGCATCACATCTCCTTCTCCTCTCTCTCTTTGTCACCCCTTTCCAACTGTCACTAATCCATCCCGTCACTCACCACCTCCTCCTCCTCCTCCTCCTCCCATGTCCTGGTTTCCTGCTCCATTTCTAGAGTGTCACCGGTGTAATACGAGAATGTCTCCGAGTTCTCTCTCTGCTCCCTAGCGACCTTGTTTTTAACCTTGTCCCCTCTCTCTGTCCTCCTCTGTCTCCACTCTTCTCTGTCTTTTCTCTTTTCTTTAACAGCCAAGATGGCAATGAGCAGCATCCTCAACTCTGACGACATCAAGAAAGCTCTAGATGCATTCGCAGGTAAAAAGAAGTTATCACAGACACATCGCAGGGTTCCAACACTCAGCTGTGTTTCATCTCAAGTGGAGCAAATGTGAATGGAATCTGGCCCATATATGATCTCCCACATTTGGTTAGATTTTGCAGATATGAACTGTGGATAATGTAGCTTTGGGCTGGTGTTGAATACAAGTACTACTGGTTTTAGACTGGTTTAAGTCCAGTACTTGTTTTCCCTCCCGCTATAAACCTACTAAGGCAGTTGCTTCCAGAGGTGTTTTGCCCCAATCTGAATTCCCATTACTTTAAACAATATCCTTAATGTTATAAAATGGAGAAACACAACACTCCTTCAGGTAATATGATAATCATATGGGTTTATGTCATGGCCACCAGTTTTGATTATCTAAACTTTGTTTTGGTGAAATCACATTTTGTCCGTCCTTTTGGCATAACTCAAAAAACTACAATACCAAGCGGCAACCTCCGGTGCTGAGTAATGAAGCCAAAGCAGAAATGCCAAAAACTGCAGTTCCTCAAATGACCACTTGAGGCTTCAAAAGCGAGTCAATCCCCTTAGACCCCCATGTTAAAATGTCCGACTTTATAGCAGAAATAAACGTGTTTAAAGCCTGGGACAAAATACAGTTTTGGTCTCTTTAGCTAATATCTCCGTTCATGACAACTGTACGGGGGAGTGCATCTTTATATAACTCACCCATTTAAATGAGTAATTATTATTATTAAGGCTTAAAGTGTGGCATAATTGAGGTCATCTTGAGTGACAGGTTGGTGCAGTCTCAGGTCGCTATCTGCTATCTCTCTGCTCTGCTGCGTCACCCGAGCCCACCTCAGCTTCACCCACAATCCACTTCTTTTCCCATTTTTGGATTAGCCGGGAGTTAGTCTGTGTTGTCACTGCCAAAGGTGGCGACGGCCGGAGTTGGAGAATGGAGAAGAAGCTATAGTCAGAGGCGTGAATTAGAGCGGTAGTCAATTTAAAATGCTTTGTCGTCGCATCCCTGAGCCATAGTTCCTGAATTCACTTCAAATTGACCGAGATTACAAAAGTGAATTAACTATTCAAAATCAATTATAATTTTTTTTCATAACAGAGGCAAAAAGAATTTGATGAGAATTTTTTAGAATTTTGATTGTATGTTTCTTGCGGAAATGCATCTTGGGAGTCATAGATAAGTTTTTATGTACTTCAACTTTTTCTCAAATAGTATATCTTCTAAGACAGTTGTTTAAAGGGTAACTTCGGTATTTTTCAACCTAGTCCCTGTTTTCCCATGTTTTTGTCGAAGTGACAAAGATTGAAATTGGTCCAGTATTGAAGGAGAGCGCTGCAGCCACGAAACGGGCTGTGATGTAATCACACTCCTCAGCATCAATGTACGTCCACTAAAAGTGCCGTTTGTGCGACTGACCAAATCAGATTGTGGTCACAAGTGTCTGATCTGACAACAGAGAAATAAAGGGTTCAGGTTGAAAAATACAGAAGTTACATTTTGATCTTTTGTACTGACGATTCATTCATATGTGCATAGTTAATGTGTTTGCATGTGTAGTGTATATAGACAGACAGAAATAGACAGGGCTCCATGACCCAGAACTGATGGGTCCTCTGGCAAACACATGTTCTCAATCTATAACAGTCCACTGTTAGAAAGCTGCCTTATTGCAATTAAATGTTTGCCTTTGGGCTTCATCTCCCAGAGGAACACAGGATGAGCAACTTAAAGGAACTTTCAGAGCGGGTTCAACACTACTTGTGTTTATGAGTATGCACATCTTACTGTATCCATTGTTTGTGGGTTTCAAGACCATTATCTTTTTTGTATCCGACAGAAAATGTGTGTCTTTATAGTTATGACATTATGAACCCTTTTAAAAAAGTCAATGTATTTGTGAAATTTTAGAATATACTGACATTTTGTATCTTTATGTGCCTCCTTGTGCGTGTGTGTATGTGTGCGCAGTTGCTGGCTCCTTTGACCATAAGAAGTTTTTCGAGATGGTCGGTCTGAGGGCCAAGTCTGCTGACGAAGTGAAGAAGGTCTTCGCGACGCTGGACGCCGACAACAGCGGCTATATAGAGGAAGAGGAGCTCAAGTGAGACGAACATAAACACACACAGACTTATAAACCCAAAAGGATGCAACAAGTGATCTTGCTACACATAAAATATTAGAATTCTGCGACATGTATCCATTTTGTTTTTTCTGCTCTTGGCTAGATTCGTCCTGAAGGGTTTTGCCAAAGATGGCAGGGACCTGACAGACAAGGAAACCAAAGACTTTTTAACAGCGGCCGACAAGGATGGCGACGGCAAGATTGGAATCGATGGTAAACATCACATTATATTAGTGGGAGCGTCACAAGGTCACACAAACAGGCACAAAGCAAAACAAAAGTAGAAAGAAAGTCACACACGCACAGTCGGACTATTTATTTATTGGTCATTTATTAAGACTTAGGTGTCACTGTAGGTTTATTTTAGTGTTTTGAACTTATATTAGTGAATGTTGGCTATCAAATCAGATTGCAACGCCAATGTCTTTATAGCCCTGAGATAGACATTACAGTTATTTTCTGTACTTGGTTTGAATTTCTTTGCCGAATAAATGATGATGATGATGAATACAGTTAATGACACCACTGTTGAACTGACATTGTCCTCATCCATTGAGATAAACTGAACCACAAAGCATGTCGAATGTTAAGCAATCTAAATAAAGTTGCTCAGACAGTCACTTGTAGACAGACAGATACAAAAGGAACACATTGGCATGATTCTGCATATTAGGGGCCGTCCAAAAAGTATTGTGGTCGTAAACATAACAAGTATTATATCCTCTTCACCGCAGCTGCTCTCTATTTTTGAACCATAAGCTACTAGATAAACACTCATCACCACTGTCACTGAATAAAGCTAATGGGGCACTGGCAACAGAATTGTAATGGTTTCACTTCACCATTAGTAGAACCGTTTGGGTAGTGCTGAACATATATTATATTATAGGTTAACTCAACATTTAACTTTGTCGTAGATCAGAATAAAGTTAATGCGACTGTTGGCAAGTGAGAAAGGTGCGCTTTTTATAGAGATAATGTTCAATCCCTACAAACTATAACAACCAACATTTACTGTTTCTCAAAACTGACAGATTAGTCCTACTATCTACAAGACAATAAAGCCCTGATTATGAGACGTGATTTGTGTCCTCTGCATCTGGAAAAACAACGCGGTCTCACTCCGAACACGTCAAGTTTCGCAGCTTGGTCAGTGCCCCTTGGCATCTGATACCGATTCAACCAGGCACCCTTTAGCGTCTGTATGGGATGCACCAGGTTTTCAACTAACTCCAATGTGAAGCAATCCGCGTCAATATTAGACGGTCAGAGCAACTGACGTAATTTAAATAGTAAGAAAGTCCACATAGAACTTTCACCCCGGAGACTGTTGTTCGTGTCCCATCTGAAACCAATTGAATGTTGAGTTATCTTACCGTAGTCTTGTTATGTAGCTTCGGGACTTTACAAACGCCCGATACGTAAGAAGCGTAGTCATTTTACATAAAAAACATACTTAATTTAACCCAAACCAAGATCTTTTCCTAAACCTCACCAACTAATTTTGTTGCCTAGGTAAACCTAAAAGCTAAGTAAACGGATGTTGGAAGTTTATTTTGAAAGACACAAAGCATGTAACGAGCAGAAACGAGTCACACTGACGCTAGAGGGGTACCTACAGTGTCATAGTTTGAAGCATAGGGCCACTGACAAGTTGAGAGTGAGAACGTGTTGGGCAAAACATACCTTTAAGATGCACATGAGAGGCATATTTTTGACGCAACTAGTTTGATGATTATTGTACAGTAAAGGAAAATAAAATATAAATCTGGGGTGTGGAAAACAAATTTAGATCAGCGTTTGTTCAGCTAAAGGAAAAACAACATAACCCTTCACCTTTTTGACCCCACCTTCCTGTCTAATAATTTGTGTACAGTCTCTAACTACAAATTGTGCACACTATATATTAATGTTCAACATTTTCCAAAGCATACCATAACTTTTTAGATTTATGTTGAGAATTTACATGGTTTTACTGTAGAGAAAATAACTCTTTTTTTTCCCTCCTCTCTTGCAGAGTTTACCACCCTGGTGAAAGAATAAATAGTCACCCAGTGTGACTGATTAGCACTCCCACGATCACTACCCAACCACCGCTACATCCCGTCATCCGCTGGCCTCTCGTCCCTCCCCAAGACCTACACCTCACCACCCCACCCCGACTCCCCAGCTCACCAGACTGCAGCCGATTCCTGCTACACACACTCCTCTTCCTCAACCACTCCCCCACTGCTGTCTTCGCTAAGTGCAAAATGCTGCACTATAGGAAGTAAGCTGTGGTGTGCCACCCTCCTTTAACCACATACACACACCCTCAAATGTCCCCACAGCTATTAATCCTATTTATTTTATCCTTTTTATACAAACTGTTCTCGTTTCTGTTTATGTATAGATATAAAACATGCCTGCAGGAATAAACATTTTAATGCATAAAGTAGATATTTAAAGAAAATAGAGATTATAAGAGGAAGAACCCAAATGTCCTTCTGTATTTCTGACTTTACCCTCTTTCTTTTCTTAGCCAACACTTCCTCTCACTTTACCCCGTAATTTCTTTCTCCCTTTTTCTGTTTTCTTCTTCTTCTCTCTGTCGATTTCACTCCTGGCACTGTTCCCTTCCTGCATTTGCTCCCCTCTCTTCCTCCCACACCCATCATCCCATCCATCCATCTATCTATCTATCCATCCCTTTCTCCTCTGGTAATGACCTGTTGTAAAACATACCAAAAGAAGAAAGAGGTCAAGCTGTGAAAGAATACAATAAAATGAGAAAAAACAAAGCCTCGAGAACACTGACTCACTAAGACTCCTCTGTTAATTCCCTCCTTTGAAGTGATGCTCTTATCTGATTCTACACTCTCAACCCAGCTCTCCTTCGCTCCTCTCTTTCTCTATTTTGCTGTCACTTTTATTCATCAAACGGAACGAGTGAAGCATATCTTGACAGCGACCTAATAATGTATCAAGGGGTGTACTTTAAAAAGGTCAAAATTACCCTTCAGTGTCATTTGTTAGTATTCATTAGCGTTGGCTGTGACGTCTATAAGCAGAGCCAGCAGGAGAGAAAAGAATGAAGACGAGCTCTGCACGATTACAGATCACTGAGGAGCATCTTCGTGCAGTCTATATTGCATTATGAATGCAACTTCGCTGAGGGAGAAAAAGGAGGCGGAGGCCACTTGCCAAAAAGTCTTTATTGAGGAGCGCTGTGCTAGTTTAGCAGAACCACGCTGTCAAGCCATTAGCGGAATTGGATTCACACTGAGGTTCAATTTGGGTTAAGTATCCCCAGCGGTGGACCCAAACAGGCACCGCGGGAATCCGGATCTTCTTTAGTAGGCCATTTTACTGCCTGAGCAAATAAACACAGATCTGAAGCTTAGAGGCTATCACTTAAAAAATACTGCTCAGTTCAGTCTAGACTGCTGAGTGTCATTCATAAGAAAGTGTTTTTTTAAACTGAATATTTTAAAAGGTGCTCTATATGATATCCAGAGCATTAATATAGCAGAAAACAACTATTGTCTATGTAAAGATATAGAGGAGTAATGTCTACCTGAGCAGAGAATGAAGTCACTCTCCCTCTGTGTGTATTGTAATCCGAGCTTCTCCGTGCTTTGTTGACATCGGCGGGCCGGCAGCACATGCATTTTTAGTGCATGTGAGCGTGCCCCACTGGCTAGCTCACGGCCGCCGCTCTGCACTGCTCACATACGGCGGTTACAGCTGATAACGCCGCCATGACCGACAGCGCCGTTGTGGAAGCGTAGCTGACAAGAAGGTAACCCGTGAGTTGAAGAAACTCTCCTGAGATGGTTAAAGTTAGGCATTGATCTTGAATACTAAGGGTTAGGATAGGTTGTCGAGCAGCGAGTCTCGTGAGAGTTTTTGCAAGATTTTGCAGATTTCAGATAAGATTTTTCTATTTTCAGGTTACCTGACCTACACACAAACTGCTGGCTCAGCTGTCGCCATGTTGAGAGCTGTGCAGAGGCAATAGAAATGCTCCCAATCTTGAGTTAATCACCTTTAACTTTTATTGTTACTTATTTAGTTGTCAGTATTTAGTACTAAATATTTGGAATCAAGTAGTCTGGGGCTTTAATTGATGATGTAATACCAGTGTTTTTATTATGTAACAACTTGCTTATTTTTTATGATAATTACGCAATAATTACATCAATACATATACATCATTTTGTATATTACACTATATATAGATCAATCTTATCATTATGTCATCGGTAAAAATGCCACCTGCTGATGAAGTGAAACACATTGGTTGAAGTATATGATGCTATTAAGATGGTATTACATTATCCATGAATGTATTGCATTTTTCATCACATTTCTAGCTCAGACTACATTTTTTTCCTATTTTTTTTTTACATTGTCTGCCAGAGGTCACATTTTCATTTTCTACAAGCCATTTTCCAAAGTAAATTAGTAATGCAATTAATATGTAATAATGGATTTAATTCAGCGGACCATGTAGAGAGAAATGGTGGAGATGCAATACAATGGCAATAAAAACATAAAACATTAAAAATATTATTTATCATGCATCCATCCCTGAGCTGTAAATGACACATGATTCCTAACATCAACTGTACACTATTAACACATCATAGACAATCATCATTTATTTAAAAATGGACAACATCTGAGTCATTCACACAGAATTTCAGTGCCAATAAACCAGAGAAGGATGATGATTCAACACCATAAGATCAATACACATATTTAGTTGATGATACATAAAGAGATTTGTACCACAGTGATTCATTCTTGCTATTTTACAGATGTTCAGAGCCAATCATGAAAAAGTAAAAAAGGATGAAACCATTATAACCTAAAAAAACCCGATGCTGGTTACATAGATCTAAAAATATCTACAGTCCTTGTGCGAACCCAAGAATTATAAAATATTCATATGTTTGTTTTGTCCTCTTTCTCCAGCTTAGAGTGTATCTCTGGCAAACAGACTGTTGTATGACAAAGTAAGAAAACACTAGACAGCCTCCACTCTGTTATCAACCATGTATATTCTGCTATTTCTATAAAGCGTGTGTTTCAGGGTTGAGATGTCATCGTCGATATAAATGCGGGGCCGATCTGTCATCGGTGGATGTGGGCTTCAGTTTAACTGTGGCAAACGGGTTGGTACCCCTTCAAAATAAAAAAGGAGAAAGGGAAATAGATGTTGGAGGAAGAGAAAAAGACAGACAGAGTGGAGAAAATAACATCTTTGAGCCTCAGAGTGAAGGTTATAACAAGAGAAATGAGGACTTCATTTCACACCATACAAGCATCATCTAGCAAACTGTTCACCTGAATAGAGAGTGATAGTGAGGGGTGATAGTGAGAGTGATAGTCACGGTTCCCAAATGGCCGTAACTGAAATGGTTTCAGTACTAAACTGCACTTCAAACTCTAATGGAAGGAAAGCAATTCTGTGCCATTTAGATCACTGCCCTCGTCTGTTGTTCTCTCATTTAATGGGTTCATGTTATACTTCAAAAACATCATTATTTCCTGTAGAAGAGAACAAGAGTGCCATTTACACATTTTACAACCAGAGAGAGAGATAGCCACAGGTACATTACTCTTACCTCGGGAAGAGTTCTGGTGGTGATCCGTGTGATTTTGATCTCTATAGAAAAAAAATATGAGAAAGGTATGGGTGAGTGAAGGGCGATCCAAAACGTAGACACATGCACTAATGGAGGCTCAGCAAGCTCCGGCCCTCGACCCCTCGCCCTTCTGCTTTCAGCCGGTCCTCCCACAAGCTGCTCATTGATGGGTTGTGTCAGGCAGCCCCACACACACACACACCTCAGAGTGTGTCCACATGACACACACACACTGCTATACCTCAATTTTACAATTGAGGTAGACAAGGGAGCAAAAACAGAGACCATGCAGAGAGATCAAGGAACATCAATGTCACAATGAAAAAAAAAAACGTATAATAAATCTGCTTTGAACAATAACCAGATATTTTTTTTAATTAAATATGTCACTTATTGGCCCTTAAATATACCAACCATTGTTGGAATATTAGTAGAATGTGATTTGTTTTAATAGCAATAATTTTATAAAACAAAATATCACAGTTTAGGAGGGCCATTTATTACCTTGAGCTCTCTGCATGTCCCTGACAGAAATGGAAATGCTATTCAAACCACTGTGTGCTTGAATAGCACCGAAGACAAAAGACATTGATAGTGTCATCACACTGCAGCACCCAAAGCTGGGGACACACCATGCTGTCATCAGAGAACTAGCGGTGAGGAAGGCCGCCGCAAGTTGCGCCGCAAACACACCGCAAAGACTACAGGCGACGGCTAGTTAGCACGTATGTTCTGCGCCTGCGTGAGATAACTCTTCACACCAGCAGGCGGCGCTAGTCTGTATTCATCATTCAAAAAAAGAAAACCGGGAGACCAAGGACGGTGGATATACAACAGCCAAGTGAAATAATGCCGTGTCTGCCACCCATTTTCACACCAATCTCACTCACCGCTTAGCTCTTCTCGTGCACTGATTCGTTTAAGCTAAACAGCCAATCAGAGTGATTTCTCTCACCAACGGGCGCCGCCGCCGATTCAACATGCTGAATCAACGAAAAAAACTCAACACGGGCAGACACGGCCGACCATCGGCTTGGTGTGTCGGGGCTTTAAAAGGTTATGTTTCAGACCTATTTAGTCACAAATAGGTCTTCTAATCTAATAGTCTCAAGTTACAGCATGCCAAAACAAGAACACACACACACACAGTCGTGTTTCCATCACTTAAGAGGACATTATATTGCCATTCCTGGAGACTTACCCTAACATAATCATAGCCTAAACTTGCCTAAACATAACCCTTACCCTGACCTTAAACCAAGTCTTCACTCTAAAATGTAATTACATTATATGGATGTGCATTTTGTCCCCAAAACGAATCGAGTCCCCACAATGTGACTGTGTAAACAGATTTAGGTCTCCACAACATGAGTAATACACGCACACACACACACACACAGTTGTGTTTCCATCACTTTAGAGGACATTACATTGACTTACATTAATTTTCTGGAGACTTACTCCAACTTTAACCATAACCGATACTTGCCTAATTCTAAACATTACCCTAACCTTTAACCAAGTTTTCCCTCTAAAATGTAATATTTTACGTTATGGGGACTTGCGTTTTGGAAGGCGAGTCCCCACAATGTGACCGTGTAAACAGATTTAGGTCCCCACTACATGAGTAATACACGCACACACACACACACATGCAAACACAACCTCCTCGCCCATACACCATCAGCAGCTGGAGCTTCCTCCCTGCATCCACCAGAAAGACGGGTGTGGGGCCATTGAGAACAGCACATTGCCGCAGTGCCCCTGCTGGACAGACTGGCGAACAGCATCAAAGATTTACATACTGTGTGTCATCAGAGCTGTCCCATAACATTTCACTGTTTGATAATGATGAACAAATCAATGCGGTACAGTACCACTTTATGAAGAGATCATACATTGTGACTAATGGCTTTATTCATGGTTAATGAATAAGAGCAACCCTTCAGTTACCATTTTGAAAAAAAAAAAAAAAAAACTAAACCATCTGACCACTTATTTCTGTGACAAAAATCAATCTATTAACAGCTTATCAACACTACAACTGCAGACTTTATGGATTAAATCCCTTTATTAATGACATTAAAATTGGTTTATTAGAAAGTGAGAAACTTAAAAGCATTTGTGAGTGGATAACCAACATTTAAAACTGTATTATTACCCAGTAGAAAGGATATAGAATATGATTTTCCACAACCTGGTAATTCAAAAGCTGTTCTTATTAATGGCTGATTTAAAAAAAAAAAAGCATATAAAATGTATTAACCACTGATAAGGACATACGTTACAACTTATATAGGCTTTATAAAAGGTGCCTTGTTAGAAAGTGGTCCCCAAAAGGTTTTTTCTTACTATATATATATATATATAATTAGACTGCAGAAGAGGAAAAATGCAATGTATGATTAAAAACAGATTGATTTTATTTTGATAGAAAGGCAGAGAGAGAATGTTATTGATAAACAGCCATACCTTTTTTTCTGAATTTGACTCGGTCGGTGTGATTGGCGGCATCTCATATGGTTTATTTGAAGATAGAGGTGGTGGAGGCGGAGGGGGCGGGGCTCCGCTGTAGCTGCTGCTTCTGCTTCGAGAAGAGTTACTGAAATTACAAAAAAAATATCAATCGTTTTCTTTGTTGAAGAAGTAAAGTGTTTTTACTTGAAGCATGTTTTTCCTTTTTGAAGCATATGAAATTTCACGTCAAATTCATATGTTCAGTGCATCTGCATTCATATTTTAGGCATTTAGCTGTGGCATGTGTCCACAGTGACTGAGCAACGTTTTAGTTTCAACCTCTTACTATGGTTTTCCTCACAGCAATGGGTCACCCAAATATCTTAAATAGTTCATGTTATTATTCCAGGCCTGGGCTCCATGCTGACCCTCTTTTAAAGTGTTGGGCTCATAAAACAATAAGAACAGCCTGGGGGAGCAGCAAAATATATCCTGTATCAGGTTTGAAAGGCAACATTATGCAGAAGGTTTTTGGTTTAAAGTTTCTCCATCCATTCTTAATGGCTTCAAATAAAGAATGAATGATTTATTTTGGACTGTGGGAAGTAAGACATACAAACATGAGGCAGAGCACTGTGGGACCGAGGCCGAGACAGGCAGCATTGTTCAAAATACTCCACTTAAAATGCATAACTCAAAGTCATTTTAAAGTAAATTCATTAAGAGTAACATGGAAGCAGCTGTAGTTCTGTTTGTAGTTAAAAAAAATGCATGACTAGATAGCAGGGCATGATATAATGTTATTTAAAAGTCACTGCAGAATGCATTTTATCTCATGTTTACCCAGAGCTGGTTGTGTTTGGAGGATCATCCATCACTTCCACATAGGTGGCTGGAAACCATCCCTGACTGAAAACAAAAGAGCCAGAAAGTAAATGTCAAACGGCAGTTCATGGCAATGCATCCCATGACATTTTTGTACAGATATTCATGGTCCCCGCTTTGGTTATTATAGGCCTACTCTAACTTTTCTTGTAGCATCTCATCAGGTCAAAACTTGAATGTGTCCAATACTTTGGTTCGTGACCAAATACCTTCAGAACTAATGACATTCCCATCATCCTAGTTAATGTTAGCATGCCAACACGCTAAATTAATATGGTAAACATAGAATACATTATGCTAATCATCAGCATGTTGGCATTATCATTGTAAGCATGTTAGCATACTGATGTTAGGAACCATGGTGCTCCCGGCCCAGTCTCATTGCCACAGCGTCAAATACCGACGCTTTGTCACGGCCATCGGCATGTGATACCGCCACACTAGGCACCCTTTAGCGCCGGTATGGGACGCACCAGCTTTCCATTAACTACAATGTAAATCCATAACCCCCAAAACCCAATGTTTCTTATATTCTTTTTTTTTTATTTATTCCTTAAAAATGGTTGCTCATATCACTTTTTCTCACCAGCTTATTTTTCCTGAGGAAAATGGACCTACTGAACGGTATCAGTGTGAAACAGAGAGTACAGCAGCGAAACAGTAGGCTACTAAGCAATATACAGTGGCGTAGTGGTCGTTGATGAGGTGGGTGTACTGATGGGTAGATTACTGAGGAAGTAGTGGGTTGTCCTACATATTCTTATGGCTGTATACTGTAAAACCTTCAAGGAGAGGAAAACATGCACATTCTCAAAATTGTTTGTTTGTTTGTAGATCCCCTCCAATATGTACTTTTTCAAAAAAATGACTTGCTCCTGCACACATTTGGTGCAATGGATATGTGATGATGTCACTTCCTCAACCAATAGGGATGGCAGACACTTCCAATCATCCAATCACATTGATTTGGTGATGTTTAAAAGAACACACACCACCATTTTATCTTCTTAATGTCCTGATGAAGGCCCTTGTTGACCGAAATGTTGACTAATAAAGCAGAGAAAAGTGTGTGCAGGAGCAAGTCATTTTTTTGAAAATGTATACTGTAAACCGCCAGAAAAAGAGATGGGTATTTCCGTTATACCTGCACAGGACTATACCCTCCATTACACCACAAACTATATATTGTACTTGAGCAACAGACATATTTACAGTAACAGATAGACAGATGCCTCCCCAGTCACACACAACAGGCAACATCTCTCACCGTGAGCTGCTTTCAGCGCGTCCAAACAGCCAGCCGTTCCTGGGCTCTTGGACCAGCACGATGATCACCTCTCCCTTGGTGAAGGGCAGCAGGGTCGGGTCGGAGCCACCAGGTTGGTGGGCCACGACCGCCCGGACCCTCGTGGATTTGCTGCCTCCTGCAGAGCGAGAAATGCTCCCCTGGGGAGACGGAGCTGGAGAGATGTGACATACTGTGTGAAACCCTTTGAG
Organism: Sebastes umbrosus; assembly: GCF_015220745.1. Taxonomy (NCBI): domain Eukaryota; kingdom Metazoa; phylum Chordata; class Actinopteri; order Perciformes; family Sebastidae; genus Sebastes; species Sebastes umbrosus. The sequence continues at coordinate 9,466,693 of NC_051282.1, read as the reverse complement.
TGCAGAGAAGACAGTTTGTTGAAGCACGAGTTAGATGATAAACCTTGCATAGAAGGATCTCTGGTGAAATGATTAATTAAAAAACATAAGCGGCTAGGATTTATTTCTTTAATTATGGCCCTGGAATTCATAACTCAGAGGGTTAGCAGACTACTAAATATCTCGCTCTATGCATAATTATTTTTTTGCTTGGATGGCAGGGGGATGCGATTCATTGAATCATACCAAAGACATTGTTTTTCCCTCTAGTGAGCAGGCCAACACGCAATGTTTCAGTGGGGCAATATGAGGCTATTTAATATTTTGGAGATTATTTACTGTCTGTTTTTGATACATCGTTACTTTTATCTATTTTTACTCGAGATAAGCAAGCCAAGTAATTAGACAGACTTTCCGCACAGGAACGTACAAATGAGGAGGTACGAAAGTGTGTGATGTGCAAAATTGTGAAGAGGGAGAAAAAGATGGACGGGAGAGAAACAGAGATAAAGGGCTTACAGAGTGATAAAACCGGGTTGTGGAGCGGAGGCAAATGAGCACTGCAAATGATTTACAGACGGCAATAATATTTCAGAAATACTTTTGGGATCAACATAACGTGAAATAATGTGGCACCGAAGTGAAATCAGAATCTTTTCATGTTATCGTTGTTATAGGTGTTTTGAGCAAAAGGTTGACTTTTTAGAGTTATGCTCAAACATGACGTAAGTAAAGTGTTTTCTTTACTCAAAACAAATAGAGTTTTAGAACGAAGCCCTCACCCCTTGATGGTATGTTGCCGAGGGGCGGCTCCTCTCTGCTCCTTCTCATCTCCTCCTCCTTCATCCCCACCTGTGCAACAATTTTGTTAATACATCTTGTAAACCCCAGGAAGTACCGGCGCAGTCATAAAGGCAAAATTCATATCTGAACAGACAATAAAGCAAAGCAGCAGCCCAGGATGTGTTGGATATACTGTTACAATGAGTAATGTATATCGTGTGTGACTGCAGAAGCACAAATATCTGTCTTCTCTCTGTTATAAGCGAAGGATGAATCAGACCAAAACAAACACACAATCCACGTTAATCCTACGATTGTTATTACAGTAGGATGTGGGATCTGTGGGGGTTCGTTGGCACGTCACCTTCCGGCGAGGAACAGACTGAAACTGACAGGGTTTATCTCAGGAGGGCGTCTCTGTTGTTTACTTGAATGGTAATTTGCAGCCTTCATATACAAAGAGCCATATGGTTTCAGTATGTGAATTATCCATGGTGTGTTAATCCTACTTTCCTGAGATGTAGGTGTAATTCAGACTAAGATTAAGACTCGCGCGCTTATTTAGACAATATATAAGGTTCAAATTTTGATTAAAGTTAGTGATTGGACAGAAAAATACAGTAACACTTCATTTTACAGATCCTCAAATTTCATGATAATTAGGTGATAATTAGCAAGTAATTTATTCGAAATTTCTTTGGAATTACCCCAATATTTACCTCAAAATTGATCGAAAATGACTTTATTATAAACAGTATTTAATAATGATATGCTAAAATAGCATATGATCGTTAAAATAGGGCCCTTAGGCTTAAGAAACAGCTGCTCTTCATTAGATGTGGAGAATCAAAACTACTAAAAGACACAAATGTAACCTGGTAGCTAATGTAATCATCTATTTACCAGCAGACATGGAAATAAAGCATATCAATTAACCTTGTATTCTTTTCCTGGAAATGTATAAAATAAATCACCAGCAATTGAGAAATAACGGAATATAATTATTAAATAATGTTTATAATAAAGTAATTTTCGATACATTTTGAGGTAAATATTGGGGTAATTTGACAGTAATTCCAAAGAAATTTTAAATAGGTTACTTGCTAATTATCACCTAATTACCATGAAATGTGCGGACCTGTAAAATGAAGTGTTACCAAAAATACTTAAAGCTTCATCACAATCACATATTAATTTATTTAATGCCAGACAATATGTAATCTATGTCCTATTTCAGCTACAGGTTTAATCCTCCAACAGGAAATTGATGGATTTCCAATTAATTCAGGCTCCAACCAGCAGAGGACACCCTTGTACCAGAATATTATTGCAATCATTCACTGGTTTCCTTATAACACACTGCCTGTGTATAATCCATTTCTTTGTTGCACAAATTCAGACACTTTAAAACAAAAATGTAAAACTGGTTCAAATTCTGTTTTCCATTTCACAAGATATTTACCCAAACAGATCCTCCCTCAGTTTTTTCCCCTAAGCCAGCATCATATCTCTCACCGGCTGCATATTCGTGGAGTTTTGAAAGATTCAAATGCAGCCCGGCTCCGTCCCTGCTTGAATAATTCAGTAAACACGACTGATTTCTATAAACTGAACTCACAGAAGTGGGTTGTTTTGCCTCGGGTCCTCTGGTGGCGTCCACCGCCTCTGTCCAGGCGTCAGCCCTCTGCTGGAGGGAACCTCCTGTCTGCCACACAAACACACACACACACACACACACAGACACACAAATATACAATTAATAAAAGAAATTCACAGCTTATGTTACAGCAACTTTTGTAAATACTTATTTGGGTCAAGAATAACGGTTATCCACATATGACAAACAGCAGCCTGCTATGTTTATGGTCTGTTTGTTTGAAGAATTTGCACTTTTTGTCTCATCATTTTGAATCATATCTCATAATTGTGATTGAGACAAAATTACTTCTTTATAAGTCAAAATTGTGCCTTTTAATTATTTCTTTTCTTTTAATTTTTACTTTTTATGTCTTAAATTTCTTTTTATCTTATAATTTGGGCTTTTTATCTAACTTGATTTTTTCGTTTGATAATTGTGACTTTGTATGTTATAATTTTGAATAAATATCTCATAATTTTGATGGAGACAAAAGTTCCACTTAGTAAGTCAAAATTCTGTTCTTTAATTTAGTTTTTTTGTCATAGTCCTGGGTTGTCGTTACAGTTTCTTTCCTGTTTTATTTTTATTTTGAAGTTCACTCCTTTTGTGTCTTGTTTGGTTTTACTTCGAGCCTTTGTTTGTTTCCCGCCTTTTGTGATTGTCTGATTTGTTCCACCTGTGTTCAATCACCCTGCTCTCCTGGTGTATTTAGTCTGTGTGTATCGCCTGTTTCTTTGTCAGTTCGTACTGTCATGTTTTTCAGGAAAACAGGTTTGGACCCAAATGCCGATAAAGATGCGGAGGCAGCAGGTAGAGTGCAATTATTTAATGATTTAATAAAAAATACAGCTGGTCTGGTAGACAGGTAGCAAGGTTCAATCCACAAAGAAAAGGCAAAGGCAAAAGTAAAAGACTTGAACTACAAAACTGGAAAACTCTCTCAAGGGTGAAACTCAACACATGAGGAGAGACATTCAAAATAAGAAATTCAAAAACCAAGGACCATGACATTTTTTATGTCTTCATTTTTAGTTTTTGTTTAATAATTTTGACATTTATCTGATAATTTTGACTTTTTATGTTTTAAATTTCACTTTTTATCTTATAATTTGGCCTTTTTATCTGATTTTGACTTTTTATCTCATAATTCTGACTTTATTGCATAATCGTGACTTTTTATTGCATCATTTTAAGTTTTTATCTTGTAATTTTACTCACACTTTCATAATTTTGACTCACTATGTCATGACTTTGACAGTAGTGAGACAAAACTTCTACTTAGTGAGTCAATTTTTACATTTTATCTCTTAATTTTGACTTTCCATAAGATGTTTTATTTTCATCATGGCTAACTTTTCATTTACTTTTTTTTTTTCTGGGTGTAAATTGCCTTCCATACCATCATATGGATTATTTGTTGTTCACCTGGTAAATTTTTTTTAGACTTGATTTCAGCACCAGTCGCTGTTCAAAGGAGGCCTAATGACAGTTTGCATGCATCTCTCATCAACGATGTTATGAGGTCATATTTATTGGAATGAGCCTTATATTTACATTGTTCAAAAATTGTCAACTATTAAGTTAAGGTTTTTTTTAGGGGGCCACATATTTTTTGTTGGAGTGCTGGATTTGGCCCACGGGCTGCTATTTGACCGACGAGTACAGAGAGTTAAACAAACAAGAACACGTGTCCTGAACCACTGGTACAGTATCAAAGGGCTTCTTGGCAACGTCATTAAGGCTGGGTTCCCTGCAATAAAGGTGTCAGTCCAGAGTTCAAACATATGACCTGTTAGAATATTAACTCCATTTATATAGCACTTTTTAAAACACAGAGTTCCAAAGTGCTGTGAGTGTGGTATCAGTCCCGCTGAAGAACCTGAACGTGTATCTGCTGTTCTGTGGTTCACCCTCGTTATAAAGGAGAGGAATTTCCCCACGGGGACCGATAAAGTCTCGCATAATCATTACACATTATTGTGAATTCTCTTCTGAGTGCCTTCCTGTCATTGTCCTTGTGACATCCATTGCAATGAGTTGTAAGACAAACCCGACCTATTTGGCAGCTGTAGTCAATAAGCAACAACAAACCATAAAATATTGAGATCACAAATACTATTTTGAAGAAATTTTTATACCTTATTCATGAGCTGTGCGATGGATTGTATCAGGCCGCAGTGTTTCTCAGAAAGGAAGCGGTATCGCCTCTCCTCCTCCTTCAGAGCCTCGCCGTGGCTCTCCCTGAGGAACTGCACATACTCACTACAGTCCTGAGAATACACATTAATGGCAGAACATATATATATATACTGTACAAGGACACATTCATATACAGTGATGCAGAATTTTTGCTTCAGAGTGCAGAAATGGAGAAACCTGGTTGGCTCCTCTCCTCAGCTGTCTCTCCAGAGCTGCTGCCTGGTTGTGGACTTCCATCTCATAGTGGTTCCTGCTTCCCTGTATGAGAGAGAATTCACATCACGTCTGTTTTTCAATCATTTCAATCATCAAGGTAACAATTAGCAATCCAGTGGAGATGAAATGAAGACATTTTCCAATTAATTCTAATGATATCTTCCCTTTTTAATGAATTTTACATTACGTCCTGGAAATAATTATGAGATAACAGCATGTCAATCTGTAAGAATCCCTTTTGACTTTGTCGTGCCCCTGCTTTCACTCACTGATATGTAATCCTTGTCCAGTCTAATGTTAGTGTCCATCTCCTGAAGGACCTCCGTACTGAACCAGCGGAACTGGAAAGAGACAAAATCATGTTAAACACATGAGAAAATGGAGCGCATGAGAGTTTGTTCACACTCAAAAGTAGTGTAGTGTTGATGTAACTTACTACTCCATCCAGCTCCATGGTGAGTTTTCTTTGGCTTTCAGAGATCTGAATCAGGACATCTCCTTAAACACAATTGCATTAGGCTACATGTCACATTATTATTATTACTTCATATATGACTACAAAACAATAAAATTACATTTTGCAATATGATATAATCTTTCCCCAACCTCTTGAACCTTAGGCCTCTGGCTCAGACCCCTGCTCAAAAATGACATGCCCAAAATGAATAGAGTGTATCTCTGCAACTACAAGGTCTATTTGAATAATCTCGGTATCATAATAAAGGTAACACTTGTGAGATTTCTGCAGAGATGTAACTAAGCATCAGTATGTCACTGGGTCAGAGTAAATGAAGATGGAACACAGCATAAACAAAACATTTAATTTCCGCTTAACAAAACTGTACAATTTTAGAGTAAATATATATTTGGCATGATGCAGTTGCAGCCCAAAACCTCTAGCAAACCATATCACAACATCTGAACATTACCTGTTTACAGACTGATGCTAATTAAGTGAAGCAGAGCAAAGTTGGAGCGGTTCTAGTAGAGGCATGTTAAGGCGGAATCTTCAAATTGGCCATTTGGGTACCAACTGTGCCTGAAACGTTCCCAGGTAACTGTACAACAATTAATAAAATCTAATTACAACAGTTTTTGGCTTTGTTTTGATCGATCACACCTCGATACATTGGTCTATGTGGACACTTCAGGCCTGTATTGAAGAGCAATGCCTTTAGGATGAGTGCAGTACCACAATTCATCCACCAGATGGAGACATAGATCGTGTTTTCACATGGAAGGCTGAGGATAGGCTGTTCAATGCTGGAGGAAGGCAGAGTTGCTCCTCCATGCCATACAAATGAATACAGATGGCTGGAATCGACTCAGAACTTATCCAGAGACATTGGAGTAGCCATTAGCAGCGTTGATATGCCCTCCAACACAATTGATCATGAAACAGCATAAAGTGAAGTTTATTTTTCTCTTCTGTGGCTGCTGGTTCAGTGAGTTTTGGTTGTAGAGTGATAAGAATAATACCATTGGAATCTATGGAGTCTCAGTTTTCATAATGACATATCGTTTGTGCGGTTAGCATGAAGTAGAAAAATCGCTAGCATCGCTATGTGCACATGCACCAATAGTGTGTTTATGCTGTGTGCTCATTTCATTGCTTGGTTTTGGAATTGAGTTTTGTTTTGGTAAAAATGGTTATCATGAGATTTTAGCTGAGCTGCTTCCCGTTACGTGGGTTTGCAGGATGAATATGTTGCTACATGTTTAACATGTCCTTATGTGGTGTTTGTTGCAATGCGTGCTCGGGTTCAAGCACAAGTCAAGAATGATCTCAACGAGTCGCAACCCCAAGCGAGTTAAAAATCTTCTTTTTTATTGTATAGCTGATCTGATCTTTTCATCCAGATGGTTAGAAAAGTATTTTCAGGATTATGCTTAGCACTATGACTTGAATGTAAAGGGACAAACTGGACCTATACTACTGTATATCTGCAGGTACTCAACAGCTGTTTTTGATTGTTTATGTGTGATTTGTTTGTTTTTTTAGCTGTCTGAGGCTTGTGTTGCTAATACAACTTCTAATTTCTAACAATAACTGCACTATACTGTATAATGAGTGTGCAATATCATTATCATTATTACTACCAAGGTGTAATTCATACTGTGCAATATTTTCAGATGGAATTTCCTTTCATTCTCACTGTGCAGTATCATTTTCCACTTGTGCAATTTTGTTAATAGTCTGTTTATTGTCAATACTGTGTATACTGCTCTTATTTTTATACTTCCTTCTATTTAAATGGTTCATGTTTTTTTACACTTTGTTTAGCTCTTTTTTTACTGTGTTAGCTGATGCATCTTGTTTTTTGCACTATCCCCTTTGCTGCTGTACACTGCACATTTCCCCACTGCGGGATTAATAAAGGGATATCATATCTTATCTTAGCTATGGAATAATAATATGTCATCAGTGATACTTTGTTGCTTCCTGACATGTGGGTCAATGTAACTAATTTGACAGCTAATCTATATTTTGTATTAATCCAATGTCCTTGTCACTGTGCCAATTCATTTTTACAATATCGTTAATCTGTGTTGATGTTTCTGACCTATGATGATGTTTCTGGAATCTAATTGTTTTCTGGTGTAATAACTATTATCAAATTAGCTGCCAAATAATATTTTGACAGTTTCATTGTTGCCTCCGGTAAAAGGCCAACTGCTGTCTGTCTTCAACCTCTATTGAAATGTGCTTAGACAGGGGGCTACCTCCGGGTCTGGGAAGTGAAGCCAATGCGAAAGTACCTTAAACTTGCATTCTTCTATTCTAATAGCCAGCAGGGAGCGACTCCTCTGGTTGCAAAAATAAGTCTGATTGTATAGAAGTCTATGAGAAAATGACCTTTCTTCTCACTTGATTTATTACCTCAGTAAACATTGTAAACATGAGTTTATGGTCTCAATCTCTAGTTTCAAGTCTTCTTCAACACAGCATGATGTTCATTTAGTAAATTATGGTCCCATTTAGAGTCAAACAGACCATAAAGCAGGGTATGCTTTAGGGCGTGGCTACCTTGTGATTGAAAGGTTGCTACCATGGTGTTGTACGGTCTGGGAGTTGTCCTTGTTTTCGTCTCAGAACTTTAACCCTTTCACAGCTCGTGAAAGTTAATTATAACATTTTTGGTCAACTGAAAATGTCTTATTCAGCATTCGGTTGTACTTAGCTCCACCCTCTCATGTCATTTCTGGTTGCAAAAAAAAAGGGTGGCAACAGCCAAATGCAAAGATGGTGGCGGCCAAATTGCCGAGCTCAAGGCTTCAAAACTGCAGTCCACTTCATGTACTGTATACAGTCTATGGCTTAGATACATACATAGTGAGGGGCAGAAGAGGGATATCTGATAAAAGCTAAAAAACGATTTCCAAAGTAGTTTAAATATCAGGTTTTACCATGCCATAATATTATATTCTGGATAATGTATGTTGAACTAGTTTAATTTGACTTGTCACTTTCCCTGAAATGCATGCTGGGATTCATTTCCTTGCTGAGGAAACAGCACAGTAAGAGCAGACTAATGATCCGGTTTGGACTAAACCTTCAGCTCCAGCCAGCAACTAAACCTTCCAGTCCAGCCACTAAACCTAACATGACTCCCCTTTAGAGTGGCTGGGTTAAGTGAGCGGAGCACGGCCCGCTGCCTGTCATCGTCTATTATTCATGTTGCCCGCTGGCATCTGATATCTACTCTGGCAACACTTCTTGGCCCTGAACTCACAGAAAAACGGACTCAGACGTACATGTGTTGCAATCTAATCTGAACCTAACTGTTGTCGGACAGTAGTAGAAATCTAATGAGCCAGTTCTGCCACGTTGTTGACTTGACTTGAGCCCAATAGCTACAGGACTCAGGACTGTTATAGAAAGGCTATTGTAAAATACACTAATTCAACTTATCAAAGTAGGCTATGTTTACCGCAAGTAGTCATCAAAGACAATGCATATACACACACACAAGTTACATATGCACTGTGTCTTAGTAATTGTGAAAGAAGTAATAAAGTGCCGCCAGAGGGTAAACTTTGCTCTTCATAACACGGAAGAACACTGTTTGAGTTAGTTTAATAAATGACCATAAACACATCAAAGACAATACGCTCACATCCTGGATTGTAGACAGGAATATTTTCTTTGTGTTTCCGCTCTGTAATCATAAGATTGCACAAGCCAGCTGTGCATGAAGGCGTTGTTCACACCTACCTAGGGAGCCGGAGGATATGGTGTGGAAAGCGTTCTCTCCAATCTTTGAAAGTGCACTGAAATAGGCCTCACTTGTTAAAGCAAGAGCTGAAACACACACACAAACACAAAAAGTCATTTGAAATGCAAATGTATGTGACACAATTCATTTCCCTGCAGGCATGGAACTACAAAAGCAGCTAAACAGAGCTATTAATTACAAAAATGGAAATTATTCAATAATTAAAATTTCCATACATGCAAATATCTTTCTCTAAATCATTCGGAAATATGTTCATTTAAAAAACAGCAGCATAAATCACAGTGAAATCACATTTTTCTTGACTATCAGTAACCATAAAGTACCTCTTCGCTCTCATTGCTGTCTCATTGACCACCTGCTATTGATACTGCTTTATTTCTACTATACTCCCCTACAGAGCCAGAATACAGTAACTACATACAGTAGTAGTGGTAGTAGTAATAGTAGTAGTAGTTTTTAGCATAGAAAAGAGATAAATGTCTCAGATATATATAATTTCCAAGAACAGCTAACAAACCAAACAGGAGAGCCAAATCCAGTAAAAGCTATACATTTCTTTTAAATTACTTTTATGTATTAAATTGGAAATTCATTTATTATGTTGATTCAAGGTACGGTGACCAGACATCCCGGTTTGTCCAGGATTGTCCCGGTTTCAAGCTGGGTGTCCCGAGTCCCAACAAATATCATTAAAACTCTCAAATGTCCTGGTTTCAACACAATTAAAATAATATTGACAATATAACACTTACAGAGACGTTTATAATGTTTTTATCCCTCTTATTATTATTGAGCCCGGGAGTGGCCATAGAGAGAAAAAATATAGCCTATACCCTATATATTGAGGCCGCTGGTTACATTTTGTGCAGCCAGTATCAGACTGTTGTAAAGTAACCACAGAACCCTCCGTGCTTATATGCACATGAAACGTGTCGTTTTGATTTATTATTCTACACAGTTCCTTCTGCGCATCAACAGGCGTGCAGATGAAGAATTGGGAATCACTTAAAACTTTTTGCTCGTGCCATTCTATTACCCGGTGTCTCCATGCTGGCCGAAATAGTGTCTGAGCTCCACATTTTAATTCTAATAGCCTACAGGTAGATGTGTGGCTGCGGTGAGCAACAATGCGATAGGGATTGTTCCTTGCCCAATTGCGCCACAGGTGCACCATGTTGGCCATTCAGATGAAAACACTTATGCATATTAGTGCATACGTGCACACTCAAGGGTCCCGGTTTTTGGGGGTTTGAAAATATGTTCACCCTATATAAAGGTCATTTTTTAACAATTGGTATGGCTTCTCTCTAGTAACTGCTATCTGCCTTTATAGGGCAGTATGAGTCAAAAGGGGTCAAAACAGTTTGACCCCAATACAATTTTCAGGTCCTCAGTAACTTGAGCACGTCATTAGATCCCTGAGCAGACGTGCTCTGGAACTTTTATTTTCAGCAGGTGAGAATAACTTGTTTTTGGACCGATGGGGCTACAGCCAGTGCTAACCAATCAAAAACACACTCCCAGAGGCTGTGAGACATAGATTTCAAAAGTGAAGGCATCCTACCTATCGGAAAAATAGATCATTTTTAAATTTATGAGGCGAAGCTGCATCAGTAGAATCTAAACACCCCGAGTTTCATTCGTTCTTGGTCTTGAGTAATTGCTCTATGCCCTGAACACACGGAGCGAGCATATAGCCTCTCTGTGTAGGTTGGCAATGGGAGACATAATAATCTGTATTTTAAGTCTGCAGGGCTTTTGTAGCAGCTTTTGGTGCTGCTATGAATCTGTTTATGATGTAGTATTACTGCTCTTGCATATATTAAACAAACACCTATAATGTAATATAATGTGTAAAAGCATTACCGTGTAAAAAAACTGCTTCTGCTGCTGAATTTCATGTGCATGTCAGCAATTTCAAAGGCTGTTCACATTTAATGCATTGCACAGGGATTAGCGGTGATAATGACGTGGATAATTAAAATATAGGCGCAATTACTGTGCTGTCAGAATCACATTAAAAGTTTCATCCTGACCTTTTCTCTTCTTTACATGACTTAAAGGAAACATAGTCAGATATAGAGCATATAGAAATAAATTCAAGACTACATTCAGTATCCAAAGTCCCTGCCATATGGAAATCTGTGGGGCGTTGTTTTTCTGGTGAAGATATATATAGTCATAATAGCCCCTGAACACCTTGGTTACAGGCCCATAATCAGGGCTATAACAGCACAAGGATATTCCCAAAGCGGATGGACTTTGGAATTAGGTCTAGAGAAATAAACAGCTCCACATAAAGCCATTAGAGTTTGTTTAGTTTATTGCACTTATAAAATGAGCTTTCTTTCTTACCCTGGAAAGCTTGGATGTAGCTGTTCCCCAGTGAGACCAGTTTCTGTAGGCTAGGGTTGAAATCGTCCATCAAGTTCTGTTTGGGAAACACATACACACACACACACACGGCACAGTCTCTGTTGGATTCTTGAAAGTCAGAGAGACTTTAAGACCTGCCTAAAGGAGAATCAATCAAATCCATCTTTAATTCAATCTGTATTTATGAGCACAAGCTTCTCTGCACAGACAACCTGTGACTCAAGCAAAGGAAATACTTCTTGAATTTGAAACTGACTTTGTAAATTCACATCATGTTTGCTTGGCAGAAATTACATTTAAAAAGGGTTTAACTGAGCTTCGCTCCTCAGAGATGTTTCTCTGTTTTACCAGAAACTGACCCAGTTTTCCTGAAGTGTGTCTCTTGAAAAGAAATCACAACACAGGACAGGACACTCTTACTCATGTGTCGCACCCGTTTGTCTTAACGGGTAAGTTTGTTGTCTAATTCGAGCCCACTACAAGTATCTGTTACTCACCGAGTAAATCCCCAAGGTGGAGCGATGCAGCTGATCACTATTCATCCCCGACATCCTTGAGAGGGTCTGTGGGTCTTAAATCATCCAGCAAATGTGCCTAAGCCCCTGTGAGAAAACAGTTAATCGTATTGGACTGGTTTGAAGAGAGGAGGCAGTGTGTGTGTTGGTAACTGACACCGCTGTGGCCCGAGAAAGACTGGAGTAAATAATTAAACGCGGCTCGACCATAAAACACACTGACATATGCTGTAAACCCTGACTGTCTGGGTGTGTGTGTGTGCCTGAGTGTGTATTTGCCACATTGTATGTTTTATTCAAGACTAAAACAGAGATCTGTTTACACTTTGTAATGCATAAAATCATTATATCTTCAGAAATGAGTCAATAATTTCATAAACCTGCTGGTTGCTATAGTTTTTTCCAAACACTACTCAAACAGAGGTAAATGTTGTATTGGTCAGGGACTATTTTCAGGTGTGGATTAATACACATTTGTTGCACAGTATTTACAGCAGCAGGATGTGGGATTGACAACAAATTAACTACTGTGTCTGTGTTCATCGTAACATATTTAATTGTCGTATGGTGAGGAATGGTTCATCCAGTGAAACAGTGACTCACTTGATAGAGGAGGACTTTGGACATTTTTTTTTTTCTCACAGACTTCTATTCAATCAGACTTCTTTTTGCAACCAGAGGGAGTCGCCCCCTGCTGGCTGTTAGAAAGAATGCAAGTTTAAGGCATTGGCTTCACTTTTGAGACCCAGGAGGTTGCCCACTGGGCTCAGAGGAATCAGCTTGGTCTTTTTGTGGGATTTGTTGATGGAAAATATAGAATATCACCAACCTTGAGTGTACCAAGTTTCATGCCTTTATAAAAAAAGTGAACATCATTTTCACATATCACCTGGATTATAACCCCCTGCTACTGAATCGGAGCCTCATCAGTTGTAACATGTTTATATTGACAATGAGGTAAGAGTGGGAAAACGTAAAATAATGGATAGAGAATTCATTTCTCAGGAAAGTTTTTTGAGTTTTTGTATTATTTGTGTTTCTGCTGCTTAGAAAGCCATTTACAAACGGCCCTAATAACAGAATCCAATGCAATGTTCTGACATTCTATCAGATACAAACTGCACAAAGTTACATTTATTCTCATAAGAAATGTTGTTATCATTGTTAGTCATATAATATATCATTTTAAAGCTCTTTTTGTGCTCCTTATGTTGGAACTAACCATAGGCACATCAGATCAATATGAAGTAAGTTATAAGGGCATTTGGAGTGGCATTCAGAATTTGCCGTATTGCAGCATTAGAGGTCAAAGGTCAAAACCTCTTGACCTCAGTGTCATGTCAATGTGACCGATGGATAGATTATAATCTAAGCTTTACAACGATATATGACTTCATGATATTGTGTGTTGGTTACCCTCTTTTATACTGGATCTATGTGTAAAATGGCGAAAAAAGATGGAAAAATGTAATGATGGAGGGATGAAAAAAGGAGTGATAGCACATAGAAAGCTACCATTGCTGCAATGCTATCATGCATTTTCCAACACTAGGGACAAAGACCTTTTAAAAAAATCACTATGAGACCTGGTCCCTCCAAAGTGGCACGACCAACCCCCTGGCTCATGGACTATATACTTTAATATCAGTTCTTCACTTTTGCACCTAAAGGTGCGTCACAAAGAACTCTGAGGTGTTCAATGAGTACAACTGATTGCGAACAACTTGTTGTCCATAAATAAAGTCTTGTTCTGGAGACCTAAGTGCCTGAAAATAAGCTTCACATGTGGCGATGGAGCAGGTATGAATTCCGAGGAAAACAAAAGTGAAAAATGTGACTTCTAATCACATGGAGATGGAAAGCATGAATGAGGCAAATTTGTGATTTTGGGGCTGTGTGAATGAAATTGACTTGACTTGACTAAATATGAAAATGCCATAAAGTGTACTTGTAATTGGAGCATATTTTGAAATCTGTGATCCCAATCCTTTAATACAGTAATATCACTAATATTTCTCTTTTTTTGATTGGTTAATGCAGAATTCAGCGGTCATATGTGCTAAATCTCCTCTAATCCTTGTACTGTAATCACTTTAGATGTCAAAATCCTACTTGCACCGACTGTGCGAGGCAAAATAGAAGCAGCGGTGTGCCTACATTTTTAATAATATAGAGTTAATAAAACATTGAATGTATTTTCGCCTTTGGTCATCATTTTCTGTTTCGCATTGGCCTCAGTACATGGAGACTAAACCATAAGAAATATCGATTACTGAGAGAAAACATGCTCTTCCTCCACCCAAAAAGAAAAACACAGGTAGAGATGTTGGATTTGATCAAAACCCCCAGATGACTGTAAAGAACGTTATTGATTTCTTTCCTGACTTCAACCATCATATTTTGGCATTCGGCCCGACACCTCCTGATGCCAAGCTGACACACACACACGCGGCCGTGGGCTGCAGTCGGCCCACAGCTCTGACGGATTTATTATTCACAAACAGCAGATTTGTTCTGTGACATGTTTTATATCTATGTGTCGGAGCCAGTGAACTCCCCATGAACTCCTGGAGGAGAGGCGCAGGTGTCACATGGATGGTGATGTAGTCCTTTTGTGAACACATGTAGGATGGAGGGATTCTATTTTATTCTATTCGATGCATTGGATGTCAGAGAATCCAGAGAGGAAGTAAACAGGGAAACCTTTGGTTCTCAGGTTAGTATAGTTTATAGTTTAATAGATTACTGAAGGCCCCTGGCAGAGAGAGAGAGAGCCTTGTACACTAGATGGCACCATAAACTAACTGGACACATGACTTGAATTTTAAACAGCTCCATAACACACTTGTTTATCTCTTTCTTGTTCCCTCTTCTCCTGTTTTCTCCTCATAAAGTAAAATTAGATTTTTGGTTCAATATTTCAGGTGCACAAAAACCCACTCTGCATACCAAACACTTTCTTACTCAAGCAGCTGCTGTATATAGGCTAGAGTTACCACAACATATTGTAACATATGCATATATATTATATTATTATATTATATATCTGATCATCAGCGGTGGAGGAAGTATTCAGACCCTTAATCCAAGTAAAAGTAGCAATACTATAATATAAAAATATTCAATTACAAGAAAGAAATCTCACTATATCAGAAAAAAATGTATTACATACAGCAGAATGTACCCAGTCAGCATTATAATATCATATATACAATTATTATTATATTATAATAACAATTATTATTATTGATGCGTCAACATATAGGCAGCATTTTAATTTTTAGTTTATTAGGATCCCCGTTAGCTGAAGTCATGACGCCAGCTAGTCTTCTTAGGGTACGACACAGAAATCACAAACAATTATGTATATTATATACATTCAAACATCTCATACAAAAATCACTGTACTCACATGACCTTATATAAAAATTATGCCACCAAATTCCATGCAGTGAGGTATACATATTTAAAACCTTAAGACACATTCATTTTAGTAACTTAGTATGTTAGCGAACAAGAAGTAGCTCCTATTTTAAATACTGTTACCAGATAGTTTAAAGGACCAGCGTGTAGCATTTAGGGGGATCTATTGGCAGAATGAATCCATTTGCATCTACCTAACGGAGCGGTAGTTCACCCACACGCTTGGTGTAATGGTGCAGCCATGTAAATTTGCTTCAAATTCGGAACTTGTTACAGTGAACTTAGGTTAATTTAAAGGAACAGTGTGTAACATTTAGGGGGATTTATTGGCAGAAATGGAATATAACTTTAATAAGTATGTTTTCTTTAGTGTATAATCACCTGAAACTAAGAATTGTTGTGTTCGTTACCTTCGAATGAGACGTTTATATCTACATACGAAGCAGGTCCACTTCACGGAGCCAGCCGCCATGTTTCTACAGTAGCCCAGAATGGACAAACCAAATGCTGACTCCAGAGAGGGCCATTCACATTTTTACAACAGTCACCGTAGTTCTCCTATACACGCTTGGCCCACGGGATAAGTTTCAGTCGGTTGCAATCTGCAACCTCACCGCTAGATGCGGCCACATCCTACACATTGCACCTTTAATCTTTAACAATTCATTGTATTTTATGAACTGGGTTTGGTATGCAAACTCTCTATCTGCCAAGTATAACTATCAGATAAATGCTGAGGATGAGTAAAAAGTACAGTATTTCTCTCTGAACTGTAGTGGAGAAGATGTATAAAGTAACATAAAATAGAAACGAGATAAAGTACAAGTACCCAAACTTGCTACTTAGTTACTTTCCATTAACTGCAGACCATTAGTAGCTCTCTGATGTATACATACTGTTCATTCTGCTGACGCAGCGGACCCTTTAAACAGGCTATTAAATTACAGCTCCAACAATCAAGCAGCAGACACTTCAGAGGGATGGATGTTATGCAACAGAAGAAGGAAAAACAACTTACAAAAACATACTAAAAAATTGTTTTCACTGCCACAATTCACTTTGTCTCCACAGCTCAGCATCCGTCCCCGTAAAGAAGTTAAACCACTTGCTTACAAACACGTCAACAGACTAAGAATGGCACAATGTTTGTAGACTTTTGAATAGAATTAATCCCCATATAGTTTATGGATAAAATCCTGTAGAAAAAGAGCATTAACAAAATGAAAACATTCCAAACAAAGGAAACTTTAAAAGCTCTAACATCACTGCAGCACACAACATAAAGGTCAAGGGTGACTCAGATGATGAATGGAGCTCAGACTCACTGGCCACGGCGTCTCTCACCGAGGCTTTTATAGACATAATAGATCAGCAGTATATTCCCAGCATTAACTGGGCAGCGGTGTCCAGAATGCTTCACCCACGCTGGCCTGTTTTAATGTCCCGTACTCCTCATATTCTGAGTCAGTGGTGTGCTGCAGTGTAATAAAACATTTTACACTTTAATGCATTCATGTAGCCGGTGTTTACACCTTCATCATCCTAAAAAATACTGAAATAAAAACCATTTAAAGCTGCAAACATCGCCAGAATCATCATTAGATGTAATACAGCGATAACCATGAGGGAAATAAGAACCCACACTACTGCTGCAAAGCTATTTACAGCGCCCCAAAAAAATGCCACTGGTGACATTTAGTGCGTACGCTGAATACAAATGTGTTTCAGCTCAGACATCATTCTTACTTATGTGTGAGGAGTTTTGTATTTACTTTTCTCCAGCTGCATGGTCCCCATCTCTGCAGGAGTACTTAACAATCTACTTTACTATTCTAGTGGTCCAGTGGAGAGACTGAGAGCTATTTTCTGCTGCAGACATGTCTCACACCGTCTCACACCGTCTCACGCCGTCTCACGCCGTTTTCCCTCGCACATCTTATATTAGAGCTTTCAGGCGCCTGCTACTTTGAGAAGTCTTAACTTAAATCCCCCTTAATACTTGTGTGAGAATGCACATCACACACTCATTTTGATATGCACGGTGTGTGTGTGTGTGTGTGTGTGTGTGTGTGTGTGTATGTGTGTGTGCGTGTGTGTGCGTGTGTGCGCGTGTGTGTGTGTTTAATTTTCCCTTTCTCTCATGCATGCTCATAAATATATTTTTTTAATTACATGTGTGTGCATATGCATCACATTTGGGATTAAAATGCATTTTTCACTGGCAAGCACGATAATGAAAGGTACCCTAATAGCACCAGGTCTGTATCATACCCCCCCCCCCCACACACACACACACATAAGCCCCCACTATAGAGCCATCATTCTGTCATCTCTGCTGCTGTAGAGCCGTTCCATAGGGAGCCTCGTGGCTGACTTATAGCCATCCCACACATCGCATTACAGTATAGGTCTGTAATGTGTTGCTGCAGAGCAAGAGAATATTAAGCCGAAGGGAGGGAAATAACAATTTCCTTCATGTAATGCGGATTGTTATGCATGTGGATGAGATCCAGTTTTCATCTTCAATGAAAGCTATAGAGGGGAAAAAAGAAAAGTCACAGAGAATACAAAAATGTGCCCTCTTTTTTTGGTGGTGTATGCAGTGTGTGGCTTTTAGCACATGGTGCAGCAACATCTGTATGATAGAACAGATGTGTTATTAAGAGCAAAATGATTGGTATCACATTTTATAGTTTAAACACTGCTGGCAAAGTTGACTCCAGGCTACAGGAGGGAGATAAAATGTACAAAAAAAATGTGACTGCATGGATCTCTCTCTCTCTCTCTCTATCTATCTATCTATCTATCTCTATCTGTCTCTCTCTCTCTTTCGCTCTCTCTTTCTCTCTCTCTCTCTCTCTATCTATCTATCTATCTCTCTATCTCTATCTGTCTCTCTCTCTTTCGCTCTCCCTCCCTCTCTCTTTCTCTCTCTCTCTCTCTCTCTCTCTCTCCCCCTCTCTCTTTCTCTTTCTTCTCTCTCTCTGTCTCTCTCTCCCTCTCCCTCTCCCTTTCTCTCCCTCTCCCTCTCTCTCTCTCTCTCTCTCTATCTCTCTCTGTGTGTCTCTCTCTCTCTCTCTCTCTCTCTCTCTCTCTCTCTCTCTCTGCTTCAGTATTACCAGGCTGGATTGTGCCTGAGTACTGAGGACATGCGCTCTGAGAGGAGGAGGACGTGTATCACAGACTGTTTCTGATGTGTTTATGTTGTTGACTCAGTTATGGTGCGGAACCCTCATTTTATAATAATCGCCTTTTCTTGTGGAAAAGAGGAAAAGTGAGGATCTTTTTTTTTTTTCCATTTAAAAGACATGAAAATAATTTGATACTTTTGCTGTTTTTTTTTTTAGCTTTTAGTTTATTATAAGTATTATTATTATTATTATTAGATTTTATTCTAATAATCGATCGCCCCGCCGCCACCCTGAAGTTCATTGTTATTATCTTGGCCGCCGGCATGGTGGCCTTCATCGGAGCGGTTATCTGCATCATCGCAGCCGTCCACACCGGATCCTCCAGGAATGCCGCGGCGCAGCAGCAGCCGGCGGCCGACAACCACTCGCTGTATCCGGACTCTGTAGCAGCGGCGGCGGCGGCTTCGGGCTCGATGGCCCGGCCCGGCTCTCTGGGAGCTCTCCATGGTTCTGAAACACCCGACTCAGAAGCACCAACCTTCAACATCGGTCTCGGGGTCACCGGCCTCACGGGGCACGACCCGACGGTCAGCCGGCTCATCTGCACACCGATCCCCGCCGGAGAGTGCAACCCGAAAAACTTTCAGCAACAAGCGGAGGACCCGTCGCTGTACGCCGGGGAGGACTGGGGCTACCTGCGGACCACCGCGGAGGAGCTCCGGCAGACCGTGCTGCAGCAGAAGGACCAGATACTGACCGACCAGAGGACCATCCGGGAGCTGACGGGGAAACTATCCGAGTGTGAGAGAGGGCTGGACGGCAGCAGCAGCAGCAGCAGCAGGGCGGACAGACGCGGCAGCGCTGCGGGGCTGTGGGGCGGTAAGAGCCCGCAGCCTGGAGAGGAGGAGGAGACGCACCTGGAGCGGATCATGGTGCGGGACAGCCCGGGTTCGAATCCCGATGGGGTCCACCTGCTCACCGTGAGGGCTGTGGATGAGCTGGAGCAGGCGATCAGTCAGCTCAAAGACCGCATAGAGAAACTGGAGGTAAGAAAAACAGCATCAATCATCTCCTGCATGAAGCTAAAACAATATACTTGAGAAGCAGTCTTTGGTCCTATGGATTTAGAAAGATCTCCATATTATTAGATTAATCTGGAATGCTCTAATAACAGCTTTTAATATTAATATAACTCGAACTTGGTTCTACATTATGGATTTAGAAAGATCTCCATATAATAAGATTCATCTGGAATGCTCTGATAACAGCTTTTAATATTAATATACTATAACTCTAGCTATATTTTTCTGTAATAAGTGGTGATCAGAGTTGACATCCATGGCTATATTTGTCTCTTCTTCACTCTCCTAGTCCCTTTTAGGATTTCTGGGCATGCATGAGTGGTTCATGAGCAATGGTTTTTCAATATTGAATGAGAACAAGGGAGTTATCCAAAAGGTTTTGTGTGTGTGTGTGCTATTGGATATTGGCAGAAACAATAAGACTCTCTCCTTATTTGTCTGCTTACTTCTGGAGGTAAGAAAAACAGCATAAATCATCTCCTGCATGAAGCTAAAACAATACTTGGTAGTAGCAGTCTTTGGTCCTATACATTATGGATTTAGAAAGATCCATTTTCCATTTCTATCGTATACCTACCAGTATAATTGGTACCATAGTTTTCTGATGGCAGCATAGATTTTCTTTTCTTGCAACATCAGTAAGATTCCATAACCAGAGGCTCAATGATGGCAAGCTCTCAGTAATATCACGCTGATCCAGCTCCAGTGTAGAGAGCCTTGGCACTGTGCTTCACCTTTATTATAGGCTGTGTTTGAAATAAGAGTGTGAGGATCAAGGTCTTCTAGCCCATGCTCTGTGGCTTATTTTCTATTTCATTATTATCATTTTTGATTGACCAAATGAAAGAATAGATGTTCTTGCTTTCGTGCAGTTGTTCTACACTATTAATATAAGGCAGCACAGGCGGGTGTAAACTGACTGTGGCACTTTCAATGTTCATGTGGGCTCTGAAATAATTCCAACATTATTTATTGCTGTGTCGTTCTGCCAACATTTCAGCTCCTGTAAAAAATGCTCAAAAAAGCACAAATGGCAATTTTCCTGAAATAGAGATGACAATCGTAGCTCCAAGATTCATCTGGAATACTCTGATAACAGCTTTTAATATTAATATACTATAACTCTGGCTACATTTTTCTGTAATAAGTGGTGATCAGAGTTGACATCCATGGCTATATTTGTCTCTTCTTCACTCTCATAGTCCCTTTTAAGGATTTCTGGGCATGCATGAGTGGTTTATGAGCAATGTTTTTTTAATATTGAATGAGAACAAGTGAGTTATCCAAAAGGTTTTGTGTGTGTGCTATTGGATATTGTCAGAAACAATAAGACTCTCTTCTTATTTGTCTGCTTACCTAAAATAGAATCAATTATCACGTGACTCCATTTGAAATGATATTGATGTTAATTGCTGATAACATCAGCCATTAGTGATGGTAGTATAATCATAACTTGTCATCTGTTTATGTCTTTTAATAATACATGAATTGATTGCTTTGGCTGCTCATTTTCTCATGCCAAGAAAAAAACAGATTGCAATTTCAAATGAAAAGAAAGACAGATGAAAAGTGAGGCAGGGAAACAGAAAGAGGGGGTGAGGAGGAGAAGGAGGAGGAGGAGGAGGAGGAGGAGGAGGAGGGAGAGGAGAGATGAGGATAAAGGGGGAGGAGAAAAAAGGAGAGAGTATAGCAGAGTAACATGAAGCGTGCTCTCGTCTGACCAGATTCCGATGATGTATAACCTCATTTTTGGCTAAAGAACCACCATCCATAATTCATGAGTTGCCTATATTTGTGGAAAAGCGCAGACTAAAGGTGCTTCTCTGCAGTATGGTGCTCCTCGCTCTGTGGTGGTGTACAGTATGTAGGACATGTCTGTGTGGGGCATTTTTTCTGTGTGGATTATGCTCACTTTGTCTGCTTTCCATATTGCCACTGCCAAATGAAATCCTCCAGAATGCTAAAGGGGTTGAATAATCTCCATGTTTTAATAACAGACTAAGATCTGAATGGATTTCACGGATCTCAGGGTGATGTGTAGCTAAACCTAAAACACAATATTGTAGCATGTGTGTGTCTTTTACCATCCAAGTCACGTTTCTGCATGCGTACAGGAGCTACTTGGCCTACTTCAGTAGCACAGTGGTCTTTATAGCAGATGCTATGTGAATAACCTATACAAGAAGAGCACTAATCTGGGAATACTGGTCAGATCTTATCTTACTTTACCATTAGCATTCAGTCACATACCAGCTTCACTATATGTCCTGACCCAGGCAGCAATCTCCAGTTCTGAAAAGTGAAGCCAATGCGGTAGTGCCTTAGACTTGCATTCTTTCTAACAGCCAGCAGGGGGCGACTTCTTTGGTTGCAAAAAGAAGTCTGATTGTATAGAAGTCTATGAGAAAATGAGCCTACTTCTCACTTGATTTATTACCTCAGTAAACATTGTAAACAAGAGTTTATGGTCTCAATCGCTTGTTTCAAGTCTTTTTCAATACAGCATGATGTTCATTTAGTAAATTATGGTCCCATTTAGAGTCAAATAGACCATAAAGCAGAGTATGCTTTATGGCGTGGCTACCTTGCGTTGACAGGTTGCTACCATGGCGTTGTCCGGTCTGGGAGTTTTCCATGTTTTCGTCTTACAACTATAATCCTAATGTTTTCTGTTTATGAAAATTGATTGTAACATTTTGGTCGGCTAAAAATTCATTATTCAGATTTTGGTTGTACTTAGCTCCACCCACTCGTGTCATTTCTGGTATTCGGTTGCAAAAATCCAAGATGGCGATGCACAAAAACCAAGATGGCGACGGCCAAAATGCCAAACTGCAAGGTTCAAAACCGTAGTCCACAAACCAATGGGTGACGTCACGGTAACTATGTCCACTTCTTGCAGTCTAACATCTTGTCCAACATCTGATCAGATCATGTGAGGCAAACAAGGTGATATGGTTGCAAATGGTGTGAATGTGCAGTCTCTGTAACATTTTTCCATTTCTATCGTATACCTACCAGTAAACTTGTTACCAAGGTTTTTGATGGCAGCATAGCTTTTTTTTCTTGCAACATCAGTAAGATTTCATACCCAGAGGCTCAATGATGGCAAGCTCTCAGTAATATCACGCTGATCCAGCTCCAGTGTAGAGAGCCTTGGCACTGTGCTTCACCTTTATTATAGGCTGTGTTTGAAATAAGAGTGTGAGGAGCAAGGTCTTCTAGCCCATGCTCTGTGGCTTAATTTCTATTTCATTATTATTATTTTTGATTGACCAAATGAAAGAATAGATGCTCTTGCTTTCATGCAGTTGTTTTACACTACTAATATAAGGCAGCACAGGTGGGTGTAAACTTTCATGCAGTTGTTCTACACTATTAATATAAGGCAGCACAGGTGGGTGTAAACTGACTGTAGCACTTTCAATGTTCATATGGGCTCTGAAATAATTCCAACATTATTTATTGCTGTGTCGTTCTGCCAACATTTCAGCTCCAGTAAAAATCGCTCAAAAAAGCACAAATGGCAATTTTCCTGAAATAGAGATGACAATCGTAGGTTTTGTTGAGTACCACAATAGGCAAACACATCAAGGAACCTTGAAGTTCTCTGAATGGAAATACTGCACTTAAATAACTAGGCTATCTAAAATCATACCAGAATCCACAAGATCACAACCTAATACACCAAGTATTTGCATAACAAGCCATGCTAGCTGCTTGGCTGTATAAGCAAAGCAGCGCTTTGAGCTGAATGCTAACGCAGGTAATGTTTATCATGTTCTCTGTCTTAGTTTAATGTGTTAGCATGCTAACATTTGCCAATTAACTTTACAGCTAATGCTGATGGGAATGTCATCAGTTTAAGCAGGTTTTTAGCATAGACTGTATATAAGAAGAGGACGTTGAGTTTAGTACTTTGGCCGGCGCCATCTTTTTGCAACAATAAGTGACACATATAAATAAATAATAATAATCAAGTGCAAGTAGGTCTCATAGACCTCTATACAATTGGACTTCTTTTTGCAACCAGAGGAGTCGCCCCCTGCTGGCTATTAGAAAGAATTTAAGGCACTTCTGCATTAACTTCAGTTTTCAGGTTGCCCACTGGTTTAACGTCATAAAATCATAAAGTATTTGACAGATAAACATTTTGCCGAGATGATGGCTGCTAGAGGAAAAGTTAAGGGAGCCCCAAAGTGGGGAACAAGATTTCTTTACCAAATTTTATGTCAATCACCCTAATAATTATCTGAAGCAGACACGGTAACCTCATGGTGGCATTAGAGGAAATGTCAGCGGATCACCAAATCATTAGGATTCATCGCCTGGGGATGATTGTCTGTACAAAAGTAGATGAGAAATTTCACTCTAAGTGGAAAAAGTTGACCTGCTGCTGACAGCAGATGAAAGGGGAATCACCAAAGTCTTTATGGTTAGGGTGGACCAACCTACAGTCTAATAATGTGTGGCTGATACAAAAACAAGAGGCAGACAGATATAAGACGCATCCAACTTGGTTGTCAAGTTGGTGCGAGGTATTATATGTAGGCATGTAGTAATCTAGGCCTATTTGTTGTCTTAAGAACAGTAATGATGCCTGCACCACACTTGCAAATCCGCATTTATTTTGTGCACAGGATATTGCAACATTTTCTCTAGAAATGTCTGACATCCACACATGTAAATACCTGCCTTGAAGCCTAACCCTGCGGGCTCGATAACAGAACTGTCAAATACATTTGAGAGTATATGCCGAGACTCAGGAAAGTGAATGCATCATAGTGTGCAGTCTACAACAAGCTGCATAAATGTCATTCTGAGTTCAGTTTTATAAGACATCAACTATTACAGCAAATGTGTTACTTGAAGATAATACCATATTACAACTTCCTGATGTTGGTTTTACTACAAAATGTAACAATATCCCTAGATAGAAGTGTTTCTAGGGATGGGGTGATGCGTCTACTGGAGAACATACATGTTAAATAGGATGAACTGAGGATTATATTGGAAATTCTATCCATCATGTGTCTTTTGGGACAAAAATCAATACTTTAACGCTTTCAGAATCTTTAAATATATACTGTAGCTTCTTTTTTAACCACAGCTTACATGCGTGTGTTATCATTTCATATCATGACATTTTAACATAGTATCATTGTATGAAGTAATCCCCCTCCTCTATGACCTTAGTTTATCTGTATCATCTCATACAATATAGGTAAGCACTGTGCACACTATGTCTGTGCTGTATGTTTTCTGTATTAATTCCCTCGTAATGTCTATGTATTTCTACCACACACACTGTAAAACAGAAATCTCTCTCCTGGACCATGCAGGTTTTAGGAATTTTGCAGCGTCTGTATTTCCCACATTCCTTCCCCTCGTGGTTTGGGTGTTTATTTCGGTGAACCATTATGCAGCTGAGCCTAGCGATTTATTGTCGACTAAAATAGTTAATTCTCAGGGCAGCCTTTTCTGACTTGCCATTATTCGTTGCATTATACTTAATTGAAAAAAGCAATCCCTGCAGACATGAGATGGCGGAGCAGCACTTAAAGATAATCTGTTCCCATACCCAAAAACCTTGTCTGACACTTGGATTCAGACAGTGTTGTTGTCTTCTCTGTAAAATTCTTAGTCACAACAACAGCTCTGAAGTGCATACCCTGCTTTAGTCATGCCAGAGATTCCCGAGCAATGTGAAAACATCAACAAATAAAACCCAGAGTACTACAGAATTCGAAGTAAGGTTGCAAAAGCATGCTAATGCTCCAGGGCCGGCTCAAGACATATAGGCCATATAGGCGGTCGCCTAGGGTGCCTCCTTCTGGGGGGTGCTGGTTGCCAGTGGGCACCCTTACCCATTTTCTGCATTGAGGTAATAAATGAACAAATAAAGAAAGAAAGAAACTTTCCCCTGTAACTCTCATGAAACTGACTAAACACTTTTAAGCCAAAAATATCAGGGACAGATTGTTTATTTATATTATAATAAATACAGTTATTTATGAAAATAAAAATCTTAATTTTTCTCTTAAAACTGTAGTTGTGTCTGAAGTGTGTTGCGGGGCTAGGGTTGGGGTTCTGGGGGGTTGAACGCAACCCTATTGGCTGTGCCGGCGGCAACCAAATCCGAATTTCACCCAGGGCACCAAAAGGGCTAGAGCCAGCCCTGTAATGCTCTTTTGGTTTAGCTAAACTGTGACATTTATACTTATTTATTTATATTTATTTTGTTAGTTATAAAGGGAAAAAAAACACATCAAGTTTAAAAAAAATTGTTTGACATTTTTAGATATATGCTTGTTCGCTTTCTTGATGAGAGTAAGATGAGAAGATCGATACCACAGCTACAGCCGGCGTCCAGTTAGCTTAGCTTAGTGTAAAGACTGGAAACGGGGGGAAACAGCTAGCCTGGTTCTAAGTAAGGTAACCAAGTCCACCTACCAGCATATCTAAAGTTCAATAATTAGCACATTATATCTCAGTTGAGTAATCCATCCAAAAACCAAAGTGTAAAAACAACAATTTATGGATTTATGGGAGGAAATGTTGGGAAACACAACAATTTGTGGTTTTATGGGGGGGTTATATGCAGGACTATTTCTTGGCTAGCAACCTCACAGTGACTGCACCCAGCCAAGAATAGGTCCTTAAAGGAATGTTGATCTATTCCTTTAAGGACGGAACATTACATTAACTACAAGCAGCATAGTGAAACCTTATTAAACCAGCCTCTCGTTGTATCCCCAGGCATGATGTAATGTCTCAGCAAAATGAATTATTAATTGGGTGTAATAACTTTTCCTTGCATAGGCAGCACGCAACCAACCTAATGTTGAGATCTACTGCTGAACTGTTGACATTTTTAAACATCACAGCAAGTGCAGAGAGTAGGCTACTTTACAGTATTTTCCTGTAAAACCCACACTGTTGAACCTGTCTCCCTCCTCTGCAGTCAGACATCGGCCCATTTCCTCACAACCAGACGGACAGCAACACCTCCGGAGCGCCAGAGGAAGGCGGGATGCCGGGCGGCCCAGAAAGGTTGGCTGATCCTGGCCACAGAGCTGGTGCTGGCAGGCCCTGGAGGATGGAAGACCTGGAGGGGGAGCTGGAGAGGAAGGTGGAGCTGCTGGAGAAAGAGAGAAAAACCCTGAGGCTGGAAACAGAGAAGCACAGACAGGAAATCGACCAGGGCATCAATAAACTACACCACCGGATCTCAGGACTGGAGGGAGGTGGGTATTAACAGAGAGGAGGAAATGAAAGAAGTAATCTGTGTTTGTTTCAGTGTGTAAATGAAAATAAATAAAGAGGTATACACAATGATAAGTGACCGTGTATTACTCGTAATCAAATCAAGCCATGGGGTTTCTTTATGATGAATAAATTATGTTTAAGAAGAAAAAAAGACTTCAGAGGAATTCATGTCCTGCTTAAAAAAACAAATGCCTTGATGTGAAGAAAGTAGAGATATGAGAAATCTATTTGAGCCTCTCGCTGGATAGATAAATTGATTTCTCCTTTCACTTCTTTTGTTTCCATACTCATACTCTCCGTCCCAGGTGTCTCAGGGCATTCTTTCCCAGAAGGCTACAGGCTGTCCTTTCCAACTCGGACAAACTACATGTACGCCATTGTGAAACACTCCATCCCGGCGTTGCGGGCCCTCACCGTCTGCCTGTGGCTGCGGCCCGCGGAGGGAGGAATTGGGACGCCTCTGTCTTACGCTGTTCCTGAGCAACCCAATGAGCTGGTGCTGCTGCAGGGCCTGCATACCCCCACCGAGCTGCTCATCAATGACAAGGTACTGTATCACTCAAGAGACTGAGCATCAACTGTATAATCTGATATGACCTGTCCACTGCTTGGGTGCAATTGATTTTTCCAGAGGAGATTTCTCTCACGGTTTGTGGTTCATATTTCAAACTATTTATTGATTTGAGTCTTAATATTTCAGAGTCTGTAGAGAGTCCATCATTACAAGTATATTTTCTGTGGAACTTTGATTTGGTGAATGCAATGATGATATATTTTTCAGATATTGACATATATTGACATACATTTATATTTAAAATTGCCATAATTATTGATAACGTTTTGCAATACACCATATTGGCAGTATGCATTGGTCAATTATTTAAATTATTGGTAGATAAAAAGGTCAAGATCTTCTTGAAGTGTGCATGTATTATTAATTTGTGCATGTAAATATATGTGCAGTCCCTCTTTACATTCAAATATATAATTTAACTAGGGCTGTCAGTCGATTCAAATATTTAACCGTGATTAATCACACATTTTTATCTGTTCAAAATGTACCTTAAAGAGAGATTTTTCAAGTATTTAATACTCTTTTCAACATGGGAGTGGATAAATATGCTGCTTTATGCAAATGTGTTTAGATATTTATTATTGGAAATCAAGTAACAACACAAAACAATGACAAATATTGTCCAAAAAACCCTCACAGGTACTGCATTTAGCATAAGAAATATGCTCAAATCATAACATGGCAAACTGCAGCCCAACAGGCAACAACAGCTGTCAGTGTGCTAACTTGACTATGACTTGACCAAAACTGCATGTGATTATCATAAAGTGGGCATGTCTGTAAAGGGGACACTCGTGGGTATCCATAGAACCAATTTTCATTCAAATATCTTGAGGTCAGAGGTCAAGGGACACCTTTGAAAATGTCCATGCCAGTTTTTCCTCACTAAAATTAAATAAAACTGATCCCACTACAACCTAAAAAATCACAGGTTGCGTTAAAGAAATTAGTGACATTAAAACGAATTTGCAGTAACGCATTAATATCGCAACTTTGACAGCCCTAATTTTAACATATGTGATTTTTCAATCTGTGTCAACATGTTTGTGTTAATTGTTAATTAGATGTAATAGTGCAGCCACTGAAATTTGCTTCAAATTAGGAACTTGTTACAGTGAATTAAGGTTAATTAAAGGAACAGTTTGTGACATTTTGGGGGATCTATTGGCAGAAATGGAATATCAAATTAATAAGAATGTTTTCTTTAGTGTATAATCACCTGAACATAAGAATCGTTGTGTTTTTGTTACCTTAGAATGAGCCGTTTATATCTACACATGGAGCAGGTCTTCTTCACGGAGCCGGCCGCCATGTTTCTACGGTAGCTCAGAACAGACAAACCAAACACTGGCTCTAGATAGGGACAGTCACGTTTTTGTGTCGGCCACCGTAGTCTTCCTACACGCTTGGCACACTGGAGAAGTCGGTTGCAATCTGCAACCTCACCGCTAGATGATCCTACACACTGCACCTTTAAGGTTTTCTTTAATAATATGTATGCCTTTTTAATAAAAAAAAATAAAAGGATAGGATAAGAAAACATTGTATCTCAAACACAGACTGCAACCTGTTTTTCTATAAGACACAGTGATTGGATCCCAGAGTCTGCAGCACTAATCTGGAATAGATATAGTGTGGGGAGACTTGACGGCAACCATTGTCTTTGTTTTTTGGTGATTTATTAGCACCCTATAGTCTCACTACTGCTTTCTACAAGGCTCCCCCACTTTTTGAAATGTTACCAGTTGCACTATAAACAACATTATAGTCTTGATTAGAATGTTTTATGTCTGGTATAGAAGAAAGCGTGCACTGCATGCATCAGCATACAAATAAGTAGAACATCAAATGAAAGAGCCAATTTAGAAGACAAGCTAAATAGCCTCATTCGTGTGTTTCAATGACAAAGTAATGTTCCACCTTGACAGCGCTGCCGGGGGGTGTAGTGCAGTGCGGTGGCTTTAGGTGTAATTCAGTGAAGTGATTATGGTAATAGATGCCTGCAGGAAGAGTTCTGTGTCCTTGGAGGTAGCAGGGTGTCTTTGGGACTCAGAGAATACTGCAAAACAGAGAGAAATAAGATGTTAAAGGGATGTCAACAGCTATAGACCTACATCCTGTCTTACCTCCATATGTGTGATGTGTAGAAACATCTACGCTACTCTCTAATCTACATTCTCACTCCCAGCTCATCTAGTACAATGTACGCTTGTTACATGCATAGTGTCCTTTCAAACTAAACTTCCGTTTTCATAGGAAGTTAGGTTTAGGCAACACAACCACTTAGTTTGGGTTAGGAAACGGTCGTGGTTGACGTTAACGTCACTGACACAACTCACGTGACTCACGGAACTGCCAATGTTAAAGACTCACATGGCTGACGATATTAAACGACTCACATGACTAACGGGACTCAGGGGACTGACGGAACTGACGATACCGACGAGTCGTGATTAAAGAATGACGTGATAAAATAAGAAAACGTTACTTTTAGTTTCACACGGGACACAAACTCCGGTCTCCTGGTTGAAAATCTTGTTTTCATTTGACCCATTCCCAACTGCTGTGAGCTGGGTCTCGAGCTATTAATACAACGTCACTTGCTCCAACTGTGGTGGGTTTACATTGGAGTTTGTTGAAAGCCCAGTTCGTCACAAACTATCGGTATGGTACTGTCAGTTTCCGATATCGAGGGGCGCTTACCAAGTGCCGGTATTTGACGAGTTGGGAGCAAGAACAGGTTGACTTCATCTGAACTGCCCTTTTGCTCTCCCATTCCTATAGGTGGCACAGTTGCCTCTAAACCTCTCCAGAGGCAGCTGGCAGCACATTTGTGTGAGCTGGAGCCAGAAGGGAGGCGCCTGGCACGCCTACCAGGGGGGTAAGCTGAGGGGCGAGGGTCACGCGCTGGCGGCCGGACATCACATCAGACCTGGAGGAGTACTCATACTGGGGCAGGAGCAGGTGAGTGCATGAATGAGGGAGTAAAACACTGGATGGATGATGTTTTCACTGATTAGAGGCACGTAAAGCTTACTCCAAAAGAAATCTAATTTGGTATTCCCTTCAGGCTACTGCTGACTGCTGAAATAGTAGCTTGCAGCTGTGGGTCTATTCACTCACTGACTTTTTTGTGAGTTGTAAATAAAAAAAGTAAATAAAAGCATGAAACGCTTTGAAAGGTGAAAGTAAGACCTACAAACTCAATTTGGTTTGGATAATACTGCTAACCAACGTGTTGAAGTGGGGTGCTATCTTGTAGCGTTGGCTGGATAAGGTGTGTGTGTGTGTGTGCATAATGGCCAGAAGCAACAAGGTTAACAGCCTATTGGGGACCCTCATCCAGAGCCAAAAAGAACTCCTCTCACATGGCCTCTTAGTTCAGTAGTCCTACATTCATAGTTCACTTTTTATCACATCACTTTCATCTGCCCACAAGCAAGTCCACAATCTCGCCCAAGGCAGCAGACCAGTCGAGGCTGAGCCTGTGTGTGTATGAAAGTTTAAGTGTTTTCAATCACATCCTTTCTGTAACTTCACTCTCGTTTCTCTCTAGGATTCCCTAAGTGGAGGTTTTGACTCATCCCAGGCCCTGGTTGGAGAGCTGTCCCAGGTGGGTCTTTGGGACCGGGTCCTGTCTTCCAACCAGGTGGCCAGCTTGGCCCGCTGTGGCAGAGTAACCCAGGGCTGTGTTGCCCCCTGGACCGAGAACGGAGTTGAGGTTTACGGCGGAGCGACCAAGGACCCGGGGGAGCCTTGTAGTAAACACAACAGGAGTTCTCAATGACCGATGGGGGAAGGGGAAGTGAAGGAAAGAAGGGGCGAAGGAAGGGAGGGTAAATTTGTAGCCCTTTCAAGAAGGTAGGATTCTGCCCATTATTAGCACTGTTACAGGATGTTTAAACAACTCCATGTGGCTTGGACTGACGAATATGTAAATGGAAAAAGAATGGTATAAATCTATATGACGGAAGTTGAGGCTTTGCAGTTACTTCAGCAGACTTCAATCCAATGCCATCATGGAGGTCCACTGGAAAATTGTGCAATACAAGGTGAGATTCCTCATAATTTAAATATAACTGTAGTATGGGTACAGATCACATTTTAGGCTATATGTATTCCAAAAAAGTATATTGTTCTCCAGATTCAGGCTACACTAAACTATTTTGTCATTGGTCCTATAGCTCACCTGCACTTTGTTAGCAAACCTAGCTAGCAGTCTAATTAGTGAAGCAACTAATGTAAATGTTAATATGTGAATACCAGCAAACAGTTGAACATTCTGCTAGCTATTAAATAGTGAGCAAATGTTTAAGTAACAGCACAGTGATGGTTAGCTAACCAAAGCTAGTATGATTAGCTAGCTAACAAACAGTTATCTATTATCTAACCTTTAAACACTTTGGGAAATATGCTTATTCGCTTTCTTGTCCATGTCTGTACTGTACATGAAGCTACCATCAGCAGCCAGCTAACTTAGCTTAGCATAAAGACTAAAAACAGGGGGAAACGGCTAGCCCGGCTCTTTCCAAAATGTAGCGTATATAAGAAGTGAACGTAGTCACCGTGACGTCACACATAGGTTTGTGGACTGCCGTTTTGAAGCCTCAAGTTTGGCATTTTGGTCGTCGCCATCTTGTTTTTTTGCAACCAGAAGTGACACGAGAGGGTGGAGCTAAATACAACCGAACACTGAATAAGACATTTTTAGGCGACCAAAATGTTACATCTAAATTTCATGAACTGAAAACACACTGAAAGGGTTAAAGTTGTAAGACAAAAAACATGGACAACTCCCAGACCAGACAACGCCATGGTAGTGACCTGTCAATCACATGGTAGCCACGCCCTAAAGCATCCCCTGCTTTGTTGTCCAAATGGGACCATCATTTTCACACATCAACATCATGCTGTATTGAAGAAGACTTGAAACTAGAGATTGAGACCATAAACTCATGTTTACAATGTTTACTGAGGTAATAAATCAAGTGAGAAGTAGGCTCATTTTCTCATAGACTTCTATACAATCAGACTTCTTTTTGCAACCAGAGGAGTCGCCCCCTGCTGGCTGTTAGAAAGAATGCAAGTTTAAGGCACGTCCTCATTGGCTTCACTTTTAAGACCCCGGACGACACACTGGTCAGAAAGGTAACAAAATCTGCCTACCAGCACCTCTGGTAAAAAAAAGTGACCTAAAATGAAATTAGTCATTTTTACACTGAAACAAAATATAATAATATATATAACATGTTAATTCATGAGCTTTAGATCGAAATTTGTGACTTTTGGACAACGGCTTGGCTAGCTTTTACCCCCTGTCTTTACCAATCTTTATGCTTAGCTAAGTTAGCCTGCTTCTGGTGGTGGCTTCATACTTAGCGTGAATCCTGAATCAGATTAAAGGAGATGTTGTTAAACCTGTGCAGAAATGACCAATGTCCATTTATTCCGTTGAGACAGCCGAGCTGGGAGAAATTCAACAAGTTGTTCGCAGCTGCTGTAGCCTATATGACCTGTTGACCTCCACTATGGCTGCCAGAAGTTGTGTAAAGCAGCTGAAAGCCCTCCATGAGAGCAGGAGGGTCGGAGTAGAGTTAATTAAGAGCTGCGACAGCTTTAGAGTTGGGAGTCAAGGTAAGGTGATGAAAAGTGTTGGAGAGAGTGGTGGGAATATTAAGTAGTAGATGGCACCAAAGGGCAGATGATGAAAGAGATGGGAAAGAGGGAGGACAGGGGGGAGAAATAGATGAATCGGGCACTTTTAAGGAGTGATGCTACATTGTTCTCATCTCTGCATGATGTATCCATATACCTGTAATGTCTTGCCACTGCACTGTGCAGCTCACAAGTTTCACAAAAGAGGACAGCGCCGATTGCATCCATGGCTGGTAGGTGGCTGTCTTTGTGTTTGTCTGTTAAGGCCCGAGGGTTTCTAAAGTCTTCTTCCCTAAGGAAATCACTGTCACTAGCAGAATGTTACTCTTTTTTTGGGGGCGTTTTACACATTTTTGACAAGCCATTGCCCCATTTATGTCATTCTGTGCAAATTTAGAAAATCAAGGTCTAAGTATGTGCTCTGATCATAGACTGTAGCCTAGCCTGAATACAGATGGACGATGCGTCTCAACTTCCTCCAAAAGTGAAGCCAAAATATCCCCTATACGGGAGCAGCCATCTTGAGATTACGACATCATTTGGAGCCAGAATCTGCGCAGCAGTGATTGGGGGGCTGGTATCAAGGTCCCGCCCACAAACCTGACCGAGCCAATCACAAGCCTGGCTTGCTAGCGTGAGCCACCTAGCTGCTACATTAGCACCGCAGGTAGCTGTTTGGCTAGAAAGACACAACAACTAACCATAATATCTCTATAGCTACACTTATGATCAAATTGACACGTTCTATTACGCAGACTCGAGACTATTATCTGTCGTACAATTCCTGAGCCTCCTGCTACTCGACTACTTCACTTTAACACCAAACTTATCAGAAAAATTAACCCTTGAACATACATCAGTGTGATAAGAACTGCCTAAAATGACAGAGACGATCTTTGGGAAAAATGTATTTCACGTGTACTTTGACTTTTTAGTTTGGCCCATGTCCCATCCACTAACATGGAGGGGGCGGGATTTATGACCTATACTGCAACCAGCCACCAGGGGGTGATCCAGATGTTTTGGGTTCACTTTTGGGGAGCTGTCGTGTCGTCCATCTTTATATACAACCCGTTTTCACTCCCAACTCGTCAAATACCGGCGTTTGGTAAGCGCCCCTCAGCATTGGAAACCGACGCACGCAGGCACCCTTTAGCAACAGTTTGTGACGAACCGGGCTTTCAAGTAACTCCAATGTAAAACCACCCGCGGCATTATTCGACGGTCAGAGCAAGTGAAGTAGTATTAATAGCGTGAAAGTCCAACACAAACGCAAGACTTTTAACCAGGAGATAAGTGGTGTTTGTGTCCCGTGTGAAACTAAAAGTAACGTTGACTTATTTCTTCACGTGAGTCGTTGGTATCGTCAATCCCCTGAGATACGTGAGTCACTAGTCACGTAAGTCAGTGAAGTTAACGTCAACCACGACCGTTTCCCTAACCCTAACGACATGGTTGTGTTGTCTAAACCTAGCTTCCTGTGAAAACTGAAGTTAATTTTGAAGTATCTTGACACGCTGTCCCCGGTCCGTCCAAAAGTAACGCAAGAGGGTTACCCCGTGCGCCAGTCTCCAAGCGGCAGTATATTACGAGTTGGGAGTGAGAATGTGTTGTTATATACAGTCTATGGATCTGATCAAAGAAATATGTCTCAGATGACAAATTTTGGCTTCATCTTGCACACTTTATGTTCTTTAGATTCATGTTCTTGAATGCAACCTTTAAACATTTACACATAACATGTTATTTTCAAATTGACATAATGCCCTCACCGTCATTTTAACACTCTTAGATGTTGACTGTTCCTTCTTTGCAATTTTATACATGCAACCACTCAGTAATGTGGTTTGATGAATTAACAACTTGCAACCTCCAACTCTTCCAACCTTCCTACATTCCATGCATGAGTTGTATGTTGACATGTGACATGCCTCGGTGCATCCAGTACGTTTCTGAAAACCCATCTCTGTTCTCTTTTTATTATTCTCCGTTGTTGTGTGAAACATGATGTTAAATACACATTGTCAATTTTCAAAACACTGGCTCTCCCTAGCATAAAAACAATCCTTAGTGGAAAGTGCCTGTCGGGGTGTTTGTACCCATGTAAACAAATCGTCCAATTTATTATCCTGATGGAAAATTCACACTGCGAGATATTTTGAACTAATTAAGCATCCGTGTTTCTGCAAATTCCCTGGTGGATTTTTAAGATTTTAGAGGTTTGACAAAACACAGGACTTCTGTGCGATGCCGCCAAACTTATGCTAAATCAGGTCAAAATGATCTCGCTGTGCCTAATAGTGTCTTTGATGATGCCTCTCAGTCTGCAGTGTTATTAATAATATTATGCCTGGTGTCTGTTCAGCTCGTGTCAGAGCATTTTTTGGGCTTTTTGATAGTGGTGTGGCATTATTCTGTTTACAGTTATTGGAATTGAAAGCTTTTTAAATCTATTGGCAATGTTTTCTTACATTAAACTTTTTTTTTTCACTGTATGCATTGGTCTATTTTCATGTTGTTGTTTGTATAACTACTGTATGTCCACGTCTTGTATGGTGTTGTATTGTTATGCACATGTGCCGTGTACAAACCTCAAATCTTTATTAAAGTCCTAATTTTCAGATGTAAAGAATGTGATTCTTTTCTTAACACTATTTAATACTAATATGTTAGTTTCAGAAAAGAAGTTCGGTGAGTTAAGTCTATACGAGATTCTGCCTGCTCTTTTATTCAAGGACATGCACACACACACTTATGATTCATGTTCAGCAGTTACAAACCCTGCTGTGAGAACAAACCCTCCAACACTCAGAGTGCTCTCCAGACTCCTCAAGAAAAATACTTATTTCTTCAATGACAGAAAAAAAAGTATATTTCTTTGTTCTCCTCGTTCATTCTCCTCCCAAGCGAGCAAGTTCAAGGAGAAAAGCTCAGAGTCTTCTCCTGCGGGTGCAGCAGGTGTAGATGTGAGTTAAGAGTAAATTGAGGATTTGGGAGACCCAGTGAGTCATCTGTTATGGCTCAAAGCTATAGGTACTCATAAAGTTGTGAAAAAAACTGGTTATATTGTAGAAGCACGTGCTTGAGAAGCATAATGTGTCCAAGACCTCACAGTGAAAGTCTTTTATGGACAGCACATTTAATACAATGAAAACACATGAATCACAGGAGATAGAAGAGACAATATTCTGCATATAAACGTATGTGTATTTATTGTTTAGGCCTGTAAAGATACATTTTATATGCAGTCTTTTTTATTTTTTTTTTATTAGTGATTCATTGAAGTCTAATGAAACTGTGATATTAAATGAATAGTTTGACATTTGGGGATTTTTCTGTTTTTCAATTTTGCGTTTTTCCGCTTTTTTGCTGAGAGTGACATGACAAAATTGACACCGCTTCCATAAAATATAAAGCTACAGAAAACAGCCCAATCATGTCTCCAAAAAAATTACATCCCCATACATCTAAACTGCATTATGAATTATGTTTCGAAGGAAATAATATTTTGTTGTAGATAATGGTCGCAGTTTTAAACTGTTTTAAACTCGTGGTTAACATTATAAATTGAAAGGAAACAAAACAAAATACGCAACAAAACTACCTCGTTAGGTTTAGGTAACAAAACTATTTTGTTAGGTTTAGTAAAAAAAACAAAAACATCAGGGTTTGGCTTAAAATGACTTTGGTTGTTACATTACACACTTCCGTACGTCATCACTGTTTACAAACTGTAAAAAGGTATATATGCTTGTAAGATTATCTCATGAACTGAACTCCTCTAGTGCACATACTTTTTAAATTTTGGAAAGAGCCAGGAGAGCTGTTTTCCTCTATTTCCAGTGTTTATGCTAAGCTAAGCTAACTGGTTGCTATAGCCAAAGCCTTATATTAAAGGGTCCCATATTGTGTTCATTTTCAGGTTCATACTTGTATTTTGTGTTTCTACTAGAACAT
The DNA here is from genome assembly GCF_015220745.1 of Sebastes umbrosus. Lineage (NCBI taxonomy): Eukaryota > Metazoa > Chordata > Actinopteri > Perciformes > Sebastidae > Sebastes > Sebastes umbrosus. The sequence goes on along the minus strand of NC_051282.1, from coordinate 9,429,657 downwards.
GTTTACATGCTGTAATGTTAAAAAAAAAACGTATTTTCCTCATACTGTCGGCCTGAATGTACCTGTATTTACCCTCTGTCTGAAACGCTCCGTTTTAGCGCATTTTGACTGAATAACAACAGGATTGTGTTGCTAGGCAACAGCTTGGGTCCATGTTTACTTCCTGTCAGTTGATGACATTCACATACACTGCAACCAGTAATAAACTGGGACACATTTGGAATGTTTGTTTAAGACTGTGTAAAGGGTCTAAATATTGTATATTTGTGACATCACAAATGGACAGAAATCATGACAGCTTGTTTCAAAGGCACAATATCTGAATACGGGCTGTGTGTATTTCCCTGTGGGTTGAGGGTTTCGATACTTTCACAGTATTTATAGGACTTAAGCCTGCTTTATAATAAAAAAACATGAAAATCTAACTTTTTTTATAATATGTCCCCTTTAAAGGAACATATGAGAGTGATATCAGTCTTCTCATATAAGTCATGGCAAGAAAGCAGTTAGGGGTATCTCCCAAAATGTTGAACTATACCTTTAAAAATGTGTCTTACATGTATTCCCATATGACCAGCAGGTCGATTTTATTGGATTGCATTGAATTGTAAAGTGGTTTATCTTATTCTATCTATCCCCGCATGCCACTATTGTGTAATCCCCATGTCTCCATTTTGTCTTCCATTAAAATAGACGCATTCAATTCTCACTCTGCATTCGTTCTCTCCACCTCTCTGTCATCCCTCATTCTCACCTCCCCCTCTCCACCTCTCAGTGGCATTTCTACTTAAGACCTCCTCCACTTCTTGTCGATTGACTGTCGCTTGCTCTTTACTCAGTCCCTATATGCCTCACGTCCCATTTCTTCAGCGAAGGAGACACCCCCCCGACACGTCTCCTGACAATAAAAAAAGAGACACAGTCACATCACGAGGCTCTGACTGTTCAAGGTTGCTGTCACGAAACTCATTTTTACAGATGTGTTGGGAAATTGAAGAGAGCAACAGCTACAACTAATGCTTCTCCACTTCAAGACATAAGTCATGCAACATATTGGCCTGTGTACCAACACATTATGGTGATGATTTGACAAGCCATTAAGTGACTAATAGAGAAAAGGCAACATTTATACCAGCAGCTAACAGATACTGTACAGCTATATCTGTAATCCCTAATTAGAATGAGTCAATCTGTTCAACCATTCCAGTGGATAAAACACGCCTGAGCGTCGCTTGTTCACGCAATCCTCTCTTCTACTAATGGACTTTACGGATTAAATCCATCAGCGGCTCTGCTGCTCGTGCCAGAGAGTCACACTCAGCTGGCTCGTGTCACACAACTTAGATCACAAACCGAGTCAAAGTCCTGTCAACCTCGTTACAGTGTGGGTGCGAGTCTGCAGCGTGTGAGAAGCTGCTTACACTGGCTGTGTTAAAGCAGAATATTAACCCCCTAAACACTGACATTACACATTTTGTTGTTGTGTTTTTAGCGGGTGAACTATCAAGATGTCATGTGCATCATTTGATATGCTATCTAATCTATATACATGTTGTGATGGATTTACCTGTTGAGGCTGAAGAGGTTAAAACATGCTGTTACAATTAGGGCTGTCAATCGATTAAAATATTTAATCGCGATCAATCGCATGATAGTTAATCATGATTAATCGCAAAATAATCGCACATTTTTTATCTGTTCAAAATGTACCTTAAAGGGAGATTTAATACTGTTATCAACATGGGAGTGGGCAAATATGCTGCTTTATGCAAATGTATGTACATATGTATTATTGGAAATCAATTAACAACACAAAACAATGACAAATATTGTCCAGAAACCCTCACAGGTACTGCATTTAGCATAAAAAATATGTTCAAATCATAAAATGGCAAACTCAAGCCCAACAGGCAACAACAGCTGTCAGTGTGTCAGTGTGCTGACTTGACTATGACTTGCCTCAAACTGCATTTGATTGTCATAAAGTGAAGTGGGCATGTCTGTAAAGGGGAGACACGTGGGTACCCATAGAACCTATTTTCATTCACATATCTTGAGGTCAGAGGTCAAGGGACCCCTTTGAAAATGGCCAAGCCAGTTTTTCCTCACAAAAATTTTGTGTAAGTTTGGAGCGTTATTTAGCTTCCTTGACGACAAGCTAGCATGACATGTTTGATACCAATGGATTCCTCAAATTTTCTAAATTGCGTTCATGCGTTTAAAAAAATTTGTGGCGTTAAAATTAATTTGTGTTAACACCTTATTATCACGTTAACTTTAACAGCCTCATGCAAAGAGCATTCAAGTATCAACATTAACAGACATATCTGAACCATGTTATGAAATACGCAACAGGCTTAAAGGCTTATTTTTTTGTCTCACACCTGCTACGGCGCTGTAGCTTTAACAAAACTGCCTGCCACAGCCACTTTGTAACTGCTTCTGGCAGCCTGTCGGGTGTTAATTTCTTTCTCCGCGCTGTCGACGTCTCTCCGAGGCAGCAACCGGCACGGAGACGTAGGAGGAGACAGAAATTCAATGTGTGATTCTTATTCAGTTTTAGCACCTCAGACAAAGATATCGCACTCAGGGATTGGTTCTTTGTTTTTCTCACTGAACAGTCTGCAGCACAGTGTGAGAGGAAAATAAGGCACAGGACAGTCTGATACTGGCTGCAGCATTTAACCTGCTCCTGTAAAAACCTCTATGGCTTCAACACGTATCATCCACAAGCAGAGGATGATATTCTCTGTTGGATTGCCAATCCCTATCTAATCCATAATGTTCCATCTAGGAATGGAAAGATTGTAATCCAACGTAATCCATGAAATGGATGGACCATCATACTAAATGAACTCTCGAGCCTTCATACAGTACAAACTCCAGCGATTCATGCTAAAAGATGAAATAGTCCATTAGTCCACAGTTTATTACGTCATTGCCGTTTCTGTCTGTCTTTGACTGTTAGAGTGTTCAAGCTTCCTTCACAGTGAATTAGAGACCAGATGTGTTGGCTTTTCTCTGGATATGGGGAGATTTTTTTATAATTCAAAGCTGAATGAAACTCATTGGGTTTCAAAAGCTCAAGCAGATATGCAGCTACTTTTTCTCTCCAGGAAGTGTCTGTTGATCACAAAATGAAGTGTGGCTCTGCTGGGATTTTACAGCCCTTGTAAATACTGATTGAACTGCCCCACTGGAAATTAAATAACATGTTTGTGTTTCACGGTGTATTTAATCCTTTTCAAAAAGAAAAGTGTAGAGATTGCAACTGCAAAACTCCTTTACGTGTGCAGGGTTTACTTCATACTGCAAGGGCTTGAGTTGCTGTACAATTTCTACAACACGTAGTGATGTCACTGCAGCAAGGTGAGGAGTGAAACCACTGGAGCTCAGCAGAAACTAGATTTTCAGGGGGTGTTAAGTTACTCTTTAAAGGTGCAGTGTGTAGGATTTGGTGGCATCTAGTGGTGTGGTTGCAGATTGCAACCAAGTACTCTTCTGTTCACTCCTCCCTTTCCAAGACTGCGGTAACGTGAGCCGCCGAGTGCAAAACTGTGTTAACGCCGTTCACCTCGCTCAAAGGCCATCCTTACCATAATAACACATTACTTTAGGGGCAATGGAAGTCAGACGGCGGCTGGCGGTACCATGGTTTTGCACTCTGCTCAGTCATGTCGGAGACTGTAACCACTGTAGAAACATGGCGGACTGCGTGAAGAGGACCTGCTCCCTATGTAGATATAAAGGGCTCATTCTAAGCTAACGAAAGCACAATAATTCTTAGTTCCAGGTGATTATACACTAATGAAAACATAGCTATGAATATTATATTTGATTTCAGCTGATAAATCCCTGAAAATGTTACACACTGTTCCTTTAAAGTTCTAAATCCTCAAGATTTTAGCCATTGTTGGTTTGGTGACACCCGTGGTTTCTGGTGGTAACAACAACAAGTGTTAAAATCAATGCTGAATTACGTGCATCATTCCCTGTCTTCTTCCAGGTAGGTCATTTGAATCTTGCGCAGGAATGGCGGACTCCGCCACTAAGAGTGAAAATTACCACATAGAGAGGTAAATACATAATGTAAATACTTTGAATGTTTATTGATGAAAAATACAGATCATAAATGGAATCAGAAACTGGGTTTGATCTCATGAAAATCTGAAGGGTTGTCACTTTAATATTTCAGATATTGGTTTTCACACCGAACAGGAGCATTTTGAAAAAATCGTATGCGGTCATCATGATAACCACTTTCTATCGAAATCCTTAAATCCACCTACTCATCACTTTCCCTTTTGATTCAAGGTAGGTAATCCACCTACTCAGCCTCCACATGGAAGTGTACCAGAATCGTTACTCTCCATACAAACACACACACACACACACGGTACAAAATCCCCACAGAGGCTCCATCTGGACAGGAACACGTTTTGCTCTTCCTCCGTCTTTGTCACCCACTTTGCATTTCATATTCGTCCCTCCCTCCCTCGCTTATCCTCCCTGGTTTAATGCGATACTCTTTCAAGTGCAGTGTGGCAGCCGTGTATATCTCAATGGGCAAAGCATGGCTGTAATGCTGCCAAATCAATGGTTTTGCTTCCTCTGAGGCCACTAAAAATGTATACATTCATGGCGCTGGAGAACTTCACCCCAAATGGCTTATTGGTGTAATAAATAAACCGGTATTGGTTTGATTCATCTCCCATCAGAAAATCTCCCAGGATCTTTTTATTCGCTGCAGCTGTTTGTTTTCTGCTAGCTTCAATGCCGTTTGTTGGTAAAAAATAATCCAGCAGTCTTTTGAGGTCGCTTGAGGTTGTGTAAGCCATGTTACCTCAGTCAGTCAGTCAGTGTTTCGTTGGACTTTGGAAAAAGCTTTGTTTCACTCTTTTTGCACGGTTTTAGGGCTTTATTGTTTTTTTTATGCAGATTTCACCCACATACATTTTGCTGGGCATTCATAAATCATATAGCATGCCCATCATGTCTTTGGTGTCAATACTATTGCTTGGATAAATAATATTAATCCAGGCATTTTTGTTTTGTCGTTAATGTTATTTTGTCATTAAAACTGACTTATAGGTTGCACATAGAATATCTTATGTCTATATTTCGAAGCATTCTTGTTTTACACGACTGTAAACACACAACATAACTTGTAAGGAAATTAATAAAAGCAACTTCTTGGTGCCGTACACATGTTAAAAAATCATAATGTTCTTTATTAATGTGAGGATTTAATACACATTTGGTTGCAACAACTGGCAAAGACTGAACAATTTATGTATAATATCAATATAGACTATTTATTTATCTACAATTTTTTCAATTTTATATTACAGTACATTCATTTACACACTATACATTTGTTGTTACTGCTGCAAGTTGTATAGTGGCCACCTTATTGCACATACACATACAGCTCCACCTTAAAGGCAGGGTCTGTAAATATTTTAAAAACATTTTTTGCTATATTAGTTGAAATTCTCAATACATTGCGACAGCGATCAATAAATTAAATGCTATGACAAAAAAAAAGAAAAAGAATACGGTAGCTGTGGCTGTCTCAGGATAGTAATAAACCCATCCAATTACTTTATTCGGCCTGAATGTAATGATTGGACGGGCAATCTCTCTAGATTTAGCAACTTTTTGAGCTAGTGCTGCTAGTTACTTTCATTGGAAAAGAGATGGCAACGCTGGGCTTGTTTTTTTTGACTGGTTCATTTTTAAAAATCTAGTGTACTCAAGAGTTTCTCAAGATTGCCCACCCTGCCTTTAAGGCTTCCATGTCTCAATGCTCTACTTCATCAAACCATTAGTTCAAATGGGTTTTATATGTTTAATAAGACAACTGGATCACTCATTTCCACACTAATCTCTTCCTGACATTTCCCTCCAGATCTCCCTCATTCACTTTCTCTCCGTGTCTAATTACATCTCTGTAGCATTCTCAACCTTTTCCTCTCTCACTTCTTCCAATTTCGTTGCGCTGCAGTGAGGAGATGCATGATAATGCTTGAAGCACCGGTCTCAGTTCAGAGAGGGCATTGGCTGCTGTGTGCATGCCGGGCTCTCGGTCGTGCCTGTCAGTGACAATCCACTTTGTACATTCTTTCATCCATAAAACAACACATCCCAAATGATTTGGAATTGGAACTAAAATGACCGAGTTGTGTGCGTCTACAGGCAGGAAGCTGTCAAGTATTTTGTTTTTACTTTGACATCTTCATGACAACATGTTAATCTTGCAGTTTTTGGAGCTGTTTTGCAAATCAATCAATCTTAGCATTTATATTCAACACCCTCACTTCTTTCATTATTCATCATTAGAGGCGTTCATTTCCCTGTTTCTGCATACTGCATAAACTACCAAAAAAGGGAAAGAATTGGACAATAAGAAAGTGTGGTGTGATGACAAATAAGTGTGAGAAGATGAGAGGAGTGTGGGACACGACAGTCCAAAGTGTCCAATTGCATACAAACCGCTCATACATATTCAAAGAATAAGGAGGAACAAAGGGAGATTGAAAGCTTGAAAGATTGATAATTGCTAAATCCTAGATACAAAAATCGCAATATATCGTCTTACTTACAGTATCCCAATATATGACAATATATCGTTAGTATTTGAATTTATATTTGATATTTGAATTTCAAGGTGCATGTGTGTGTCTGAATAGACCTGTTTAAAAAATGCATCCATCTCAGTGTTTTGTCTTCCAAATATTTTCCGAGCGAGCACACGTTCCGGTCCTCTGAGGGGTTTCATGCCATCTGTTGGAAATCAATTTTCTGGCGGGTAGAAAGATACACGCAAACACAGGTACGCACACACACAATTTGCAATCTTGGATTTTTGCTGACAACCTTATCTTGAGAAAATTAGAAATGACTCTCTCCCCATGTGTCCTCTGAGCGCTCTCCTCCTCCCTATTTAAAAATTCCAGTCAAGAAAATAAACCAACAGCCCACGTCTTCAGTCTGACTTCGTGAGTAATGGATCCTCCGAATTCCCCACGCAATCGCTGAATAAACCTCATCAATTAGGAATCACGAGTGTGTTTCAGGACTGATGCAGCTCTCTGAGTCACTCCTACTATGTGTCTGCATCTTTCTCCACTTTATTTATGCGTTGTAAGGTCTGCTTGGAGCTGTCATCGAATTTCTAGAAGGGCATTTGAGGTGAAAGTAGTAAGAAACAGTCATGGCTGACTACCGGGTGAAGTAGTAAAGAGTCATCAACAGTCCCACACTCTAAAAAGACAGACAGGGGACCTACACCACCACTTAATTAAATTCATGATTGCAAGATAAAAAATTAGATTTTTTAATTTAAATCAACTTTTTAAATTGCAAACATTATTTTGATGAGTTGTGTTGACATAATAAGGCCGGTAATTACATCAACTTAATAATTTGTGCAATTTAAACTCAAATTTCTGCGTTAATTGATATAAAACAAAATTCAAGTTGTAATAACTTGATGAAATTGTCAGTTGTTCCAAAACCTCTTCCAAAAGTCTTTTATACTACACTAGCATTTAAACTTCAAAGAGGTGTATTGATTCTGTGTCGAGATTTTTCATACTTTTTCAAATACTTAAGTAAGTTAAGGTTTTTGTAAAATTGATCTAATAGATCTTATAATGAAAGTTAACATTTAATGAGCACTTGCTTGGAACTTTGTTACCCTAGTTTTACAAAATAATTTTAAAACTGGTGTTTGGCACTGTGGATTTAATTATGTAAAGGCCAATAACGCATGGCATAATGCAATATGGCCAATTTGTTTATTTTATCATTTATTATTTGTGGGGCATTTTAATTTGTGTTGTTGTGGGTTTTTTTTAACAAGATTTAGATATTGTGCATTCAAATACACAGCTGTTGTTCAAAATAAAAAATGGAATTGCCAACAATTTTGTTGTTGAAGGAATTCATTTGTTAAAAGCAACTACATGAACAAAAATATGAAAAAGCTAAAAGAAAAAATTCTTCTGAAGAAAATCTATTTGGAGCAACTTCATTTTTTAAGCAGTTGTCATCTTAAAAACTTCATACTATTATGGTCATTATTATTATAAGTATAACACTTAAAAATACTTAAAAAGTAGATTGAACAACTTAATTTTTACGAGTAGTCAACTTAAAAACTAGTGTTTATGCTACCAAATATTAAGTAAGTGGTTACAATACAAAATACAGTAGATTGTAGAGGAAAAGCTAATTGCTCTAACTCAATTTAGTTCACGGGTTGAACATAACTTAAAAAACGTTTGATGCAAACTGTTGCATTATTTATTTTTTTGTTGAGCTAAAGCATTTGTTTTTAAGGTGCAGTGTCACCTCACTCTAATTGTGTCATGCTGCTGTAAGCTGTCCACCTCCAAGGCATAGCCAACATATTGCTTCATCACAGACCAGCTGAGGCTCTGTTTGTAAGCAGTGATGACCTCTGACCCCTCCCAGAGCTCTGTGGGAATAATCTATAGAGCTCTGCTGAGAAACAAGCCCCCAGGACCAGAGCTTGGCTGTGGGTCACTTTGACATTCAGTGACATCAGAGACAGAATACAATAGAAGGAAACAGATGAAGCACTTGGAGCAACTGTAATGGAACTAATCTAATACTGCAGGTCTAGTCGAGCGTGGCAGAGTTAACATGTGAGCTGGTTAGCTGAGACACAACGGCAGACTGGCAACATTAAAAGCACCTGTAAAGATAAAACAGCACAGATCTGGGACAAAGGTTCATTCGAGTTGAGTTTTTGATTGCGTAACATGGTTTATATTACAGAAAAATATTTCTTTCTCCTACTTTGGGTAGAGAACTGAACTCCCAATAGCCGCTACAATAACTAATTTTAATGATTTTTCATATATAAGCTAGTAGTTATCAAATCAGCTGGCAGAAATAGCAAAATACCAGGAATAAAAATGATTAAAAACACACTACAAGACAACAGGAATACGAGAATATAGAGAGTGTAAAACATAATGTGAAAACAAACCATAGTATTTAAAAACTGAGTGTATATAAACAGCAGAATCAATAACACATGGACCAATACAACACAATAAAAGAAATTCAATAAATATAACTTTTCAGAAGCAATTTAATACTTCACAGTGCTGCCGGCCGCCAAAGCAAATTTTTCTCCTGCGAGTTCAGTTTTATTTGGAGAGAAAGACTGTTTGGTATTAAAACTCCCCCGGCTTTGATTCATTGATCTTGATGTAACTGAGCTCAGCCAGACACCACTGAAACGAGCCAGCAACCTCCTGACTCTCCATTGTGTTGGGTGGAGGAATGATGGATGGAGGTCTGAGTGACATCCCTCTCTGAGCAGGAGCCTGGTGGGCGGAGTCAGGTCGTCAGGGAGATTCAGCTCACCTGGTCTGGCCTCAAGACTATATAAGCTGTTGGCAGTCAGTCAGTCAGTCTTCCTCTCTCCCCTGGCTTGTGTTTAGTTTAGCTTTGCACAAATTTCCCTTAGGTATGTAAAATAACCTTTTTAGCTGTAACTTGTGCGGTGTCCCCTCCTTTGTCCAGCCTTGAGCTGAGTTGTGACAAATAAGGGGCTCGTCCGGGATCAAAATGAACCATTTTGGTAAGATGAAGTCTGAGCTTTGTGGTAACTTGGCCTGGTTTGGTCTGTGTTGTTGCTACCTCCTGTCACGATGTGGGTTTGCAGACTCTGCCCTACTTGTTTAAATACTAATTTGGGTATGCATATATGAGTGAGAGGAATATTCTGGTCTTTTTTTTTTTTTTATCCAAACTGTGTTAGTCCATTGTGCAGTTTGGTTTCAGGTGTCCATTTGGTTACTGGCGCTTTCTCCCAATCTCTAAAAGTGAGTTTGTTGCAGCTTGATCTCAAAGCGGGTAGAGCTATATGCTCGGGATCACGTCTGAGGCGTTCTGCGGGACAACTGCATAACAGGGACTTTCTGGACCCACTGGTTTCCAGTGAATAAAGACCCTGTATTATAATTACCTATATTATTAATTGATAAATGTTTGTATATGAATTTTTGTATATATTTGTGTTTTTCTAAATATACAGGTAACATTATGTTTGATTATATGTGGGATACTTGGGTCACTGGTGGTATCATGTGACTTATCATGTGACCAGAGTGTTTATCTATTAAGATGGCATCTCTGTGTAGATTTATTAAGTCTAAAGAAAAGCTTGCGCTCGAAACGTCACTAAGATGTACCAATAAATTGAACTGGAAGGGAGCTACAGTGTGCAGACTGTTTTTTCAGTGAATAAACACCCCCCATCAGTAGCTGCCTGAAGACTATACAGTTGAGCTTATACCTGTCATGTTCTGCTCTCTAAGGTTTGTGTCTTTTTTTTCAGTTATTTCCTGTTTTATTTTGGTATACTCACATTTGTGTCTCATTTCAGGTACTTCACTTCCTGCCGTCATGTGATTGTCTGCCCCGCCCTGATTGTTTCCACCTGTTTGTCATTAGTCCTGTTGTCACCTGTCCTCGTTATCACCCTCAACTCATTGTGTATTTAGTCTGTGTCCTCCCTTTGTCTGTGCCAGTTTGTCGTTGTGTTCCAGCCGATTCCCCTTGTACACTCTCTGTGGTAAATATAGCTTTTTTTGACTTTGCCCTTTTTGTTTGTCTGCTTATAAAAAATTTACTTTGACAAATGCTTTTTGTGTAAATAAATACTGGTCCCATATGCTTCTCTCTATCATAGCCAGATAGAAATGATGGGTGCTTCCTGACTATATGGTCACATGACAACAAATGTGCACAGTTGCCGAGAAACAGGGTGGCTCATCTTACCCCACTCTCCCCTAAGGCTTAGTTAGTGTCCTGTTTGTTAGTGTAACATCTCAATAAGTCAGAGCTCTAATATATTCGTACAGAGGACACACTGATATGAATTTGCGACATTTGTGTGGAGCAGTGAGCTAAACAACCTACCTCCAGCTATATTATCATCATTATTCAGCATAACTGCTAGTTAGTTTATTCACCATATTTGTGTAGAGCACCGCTTGGCTCTCATTACACAACCATCCTACATTACTATGTATAGCATCTGGAATCACATTTGCACACAGGCTACACAAGAAATATATTCAAATATTTTCACAGAACCTAATCTAGAATTCAAATTATATATTTTTAGGGCTGTCAAAGTTAATGCAAATTTGTTTTAATGCCACTAATTTCATTAACACATCTTGCGTTTTCTTTGCTGTAGCGGCCTCAGTGTTAAAGCTAGTGAAGATACTGGCATCATATGAAACTAGAAAACCTAACGAATCAACTGGTACCACCCATATCACACTAGCTTGTCGCGAATGAGGATAAATAATAATAACTTAGGCTAAATTTTGGCAGGGAAAAAACTGCCATTATCAAAGGGGTCCCTTGACCTTTGACCTCAAGATATGTGAATGAAATGGATTCTATGGGTACCCACGAGTCTCCCCTTTACAGACATGCCCACTTTATGATAATCACATGCAGTTTGGGGCAAGTCATAGTCAAGTCAGCACACTGACACACTGCATATTTTTTCTGCTAAATGCAGTACCTGTGAGGGTTTCTGGACAATATTTGTCATATAGTGTTAATTAATTTCCAATAATATATGCATACATTTGCATTAAACAAGCATATTTGCCCACTCCCATGTTCATAAGAGTATTCAATACTTGACAAATCTCTCTTTTATTTTGAACAGATAAAAAATGTGCTTTTATTTTGCAAATAATCACGATCAACTATGGATAATCATGCGATTGACAGCGCTAGTTTTATAACATAATTCATGTGTTATATGTCTTAGTCTAAAGGCATGCTGTGGTTGTGCTGTTTCATTCCTTTCTATTTGCCTTTCTTTCTTTCCTAATTGCCTCACACACACATATATTATACACCACCGATCCACACACTCTGCTACAGCCGATGACAGATTGTCCCATGTGTAGCGACGCGGGATTAGATTACCCCACAAGCTGTCACCTTGAAATGGACGATGAGAGTGCGAGAGAGGTTATGAAAGATGGATGGAGTGAAGAAATGTAGACGATGAGGAAGATCAGAATTACTCTGTTGGGAGTGCAAGAAGCCTGGATTGCAGAGGCTTTATATGATTTTCTACTTGTATGAGTTATACTGTTTGTGTTCACAGAGGAGTAAATGTGTCTCCCTACACATTGTTGCTCTAACTCTAGTTAGTATTCCACGCGAGTTCCCTCCTCATGGTCTCACATCTATCTTGCCTCTCCTCCCGTTTTTTCTCTTGTTTCCTTCTCTTTTCCATTTGCATTTGTTCCTATTTGTCTTTATTTATTGCTCTCACCTGTTCTGCTCCATCACTCCTGTCTCTCCCTCTCTCCTCTCTCTTTTGTCTCCCACCTCTTTCAATCCCAGCCTCCCCCTTTTTCTCCTCCCTTTCTCTCTCCCCAGATGAAATATTCATGCCCATCCAAGCTGGTAGTGTAGCAGCAACAGCAGCAGCCAGAGCCACAGGAGTCAATGCTTTCAAAGACTTCGGGCCTTCAGAGAGAGAGAGAGAGGGAGAGAGAGGTTGTGGGGGAGGAAGAGGAGAGGGAGTAGGCGGGAAAACGAGCGAGGAGGTGAAGGCAGGTGAGAGAAAGGAATAGAGAGATAAGCTGTGACAGAGGAGGAGAAGGAGTAGGAGGATGAGTGAAAGACCAAGGAGCCCCTCGATCACATCAAACACCAGGCAACACATGATGAAACGCCACACACACACACGCACACACACACACACGCACATACATACTGTAGGTTAAACACAAAGGGAAAAAACTACAGAGATACATCCCCTCCGGCATTTCAAACATCAGCTGACACACGATTAAAACCTTTGCTCTCTCTGTATTCCACACTCGCACACACCACCAAGAGCCCCAACATACTTGTTTTAAAGAGGACTTTTTATGCTTTTGTGCTTTTTCCCTTTTCCTTTAGTGTGTAATATAGTTTTTGGTTCATGTAAAAGGTCTGCAAAGTTACAAAGCCCAAAGCCCACGCCAAAGGGAGTTCCTCTCCCCCACAGAAATACTGCTCCTGAACTGCCGGAAACGCCTTGCTTGAAATCCCGCCTTTTCTTCCGTAACGTGGTGATGTCACCAAGTAACACATTTGCATAATACCTGTCTAGCAGCTAGTTTGGCACGCCCTCAAACAAAGCTAGTTAGAGCGGAGCTGGAGCAGAGTCCGAAGAGTGAGTGTGGTTCGGTTGACCAATCACAACAGAGGGGGCCAGCGGACCAATCAGAGCAGACTGAGCTTTATGTGCGGTATGAGAAAAATTAACTGTTTTTTGAACATTGTAAATGTATGTATGTATGTAAACATGTTCTAGTAAAAACCCAAAATACAAGCATGCACCTTAAAATTAGCAAAACTCTTGGACTCTTGGGTGCTCATGAGGCCATTTAAGCAGTTTTTACAACCAGCTACAAACACACAAACTGCATGTTCAGGATAGAACACTCTCTAAACAACCATAATGCATTCACACACACACATTATGTCTCTCAGGCTTTCATCGGTCACACCGTCCACATGATCCGATCGGCCCTCCGCCGCTCGGATGCCAGATGTGATCTGAAATTCACTTTGTCTTATTATCCTAAGTTTGCACATCAGAGTCGCCGTCTGCCCGCCCGCCTGCCTGCTGGATAAAGCACACGCACGCTCCAATTAGGTGCCAAATTCTGGGTTGTTTCCAAGCAACCTACATTAAGCTCCGACTGCTGTGAGGGAAAAACGGGGCTTCAAAGCTTTGAAGGATGTTTTCGCTGTTTCAATGTGAGTGTTTGAGTGTGTGTGAATGGGAGAAAGGCAATAAAGATTGGAGAGAGACTGTAGAGATATTGAAAGCAACACAAATTTAAAATATCTTGTGTTTTATTCCTTGTAATAAGATCTGAGCAGATTCACTAACAGGAGTGTGCCTTCATTGATCTTTCTTTTTGGTTGCTGCTGTTCAGCGGCTGACCCAGAAGTGACCTCGGATCTCCCTCTGGAGGAAGAAAAATGTAAAAAGGCGGCAAATCATAAGGTATTACATAACGCTACACTGCAGTTAATCATATGTCTTGCACTGATGCTTTCATTATGCCTGTGCCCCGTGTAACAGTATGTCCTTTACTCAGTATTACAGCCCTCTCCTCCATTTATTCACCAACTGCTGAAGCCCTTCACTTAGTTGAGGTCTCTTAAATGCTCTTTGCTGGCACTGCTCACCATCCTAATGTGTTTAAAATCAAACGGTGACTGTGACATATCCCCTCCATTACCATCATTTTCAGTGAATCCTGTCACAGCCCTGCTCCCATAGATACTCACTAAGGCATATCAATCCACGGCTGAAAATAGTCCCCGACAAATACTCTATTTACTCCAATTTGTGTAACTTTGTCTAAAACTACAGTTCCCAGGTGTTTTAGGAAATTATTTCTGTTGAAATATGATGAAACTATATATTTTGTCGTTTAAAGCAGTGATTCTCAAAGTGGGGTCCAAGGACCCCCAGAGGTCCATGGCACTCTGCCAGGGGGTCCGCGAAATAATTTGCTATAAACTACAATAATTGTGCTTTATCATTATAAAGTACATATCTACAGATGTGGACAATTTGCACCAATAAAACAAGCATATTGTGTCCATTACTCCCACCCACTTAGCTTTGAGCCAATAGAAACTGTGATATGATTGTGACACATCATGTCAATCTATCATGAATCAGTCACGTCACTTCATTCAGGGCGCAACAATCCGTTCCTGCTGCTGCTTAGCTTAGCTTATTAGCCAGCTAGCTAGCTGGTGAGCATGGAGAAGCATTTGAGTAAGGCCAACATCATACACTATACAAATAGTTCCAATGGCAAGAGTACAAATGGTAGTAAGAATATGCTTATCTGTGCTAACCTTAATCTCAGGGGGTCCTTGGAACATTTTCTCACCTGTAAGAGGTCCCTGGCCCCAAAAAGTTTGAGAACCCCTGCTTTAAAGTTCTCTGTGTGTGTTGTAATCCGAGTTTCTCTGTGCTTTGTTTACATAGCCGGGCCGGCTGCAGTTCCCCACTGGCTAGTTTACGGCCGCCGCTCTGCACTGCGCTCATGGACTACTGAAAGCGTATCGCCCAATCTCCGGTTCCCTCACAGGTAAACACTGTTAGCTCTGTCAGCACTGTTGCTGTTGTTTACACTGTTGGCGCTGTTAGCACTGTCGGCAGTGTTGCCGCTGTTTTAACTGTTAGCACTGTTAGCGCTGTTAGCTGCGAGCCGCCAGCTCAAGCCCCAAGGAAGTGCAGCGGGCTTTGAATCAAATGTTCCTAGTGGCCGAACGGTGGAATTACAACTTTCCGTGTCCATCACGTGATGTCATTGGGCCCAAAAATAGTTCTTCCCATAGACTTACATTGGGAAAGAAACATCTGTAAATCAGAGAATACTTTTTTGTAGGTAATATAACTCATAGGAATGAATGGGAGCCCGCGTACAACGCTGTATCCAGTTCTCTTTATATATCCATGCGACGGCTCACCATGTTGAGAGCCAACACGTCATCCCAACTCGTCATATACTGATGCTTTGTCAGACCCCTCGGCGTCACTCTTTTTTTCAGTCGCATCAAAGACATGCTTAATGTTGTTCAGGCAATAAAACCACTATAGTGAGGTAGTAGAAAAACAACACAATTGGGCTTAAAATGACCATGTTTGTACAGCGAAAATTACATTGATCATTGTGAACACGGGACATGAACGAACAGCTGATTATAACGTGATGCACGGGACACGAATAGCAGTCTCCTGAAGACTTGCGTTTGTTGGACCCATCCACCTCCACTAAGATGCTAAATGTGCCTTGTGTGTTGGATGCCGACGGCTGTGACAAAGCGTCAGTATTTGACGCCCTGGGAATAAGAACGGGCTGTGAGAGCTGTGTGGAGGCAATAGATAATGCTTTAAATTCAGAATTTAGCACCTTTAAGCTTACTGTAAATTATTTTTTTAGTACAGTAGCCTACGGCTTTTAGCTCAAAGTACAGCCTTGCAGAGCTAGTAGCGTGGCTGTAGAGACTTGTTGTACTATTGTATAGCACTCCCTAATATTATGCAATAGTACACAATATGCAAAACTGCTCCAAACACTACAATACATCCAAATACATACTCAGGCACTCCTCAAATTTGCTGTATGAAAATGTATTTAATCATGACACCGCTGTGAGTGACACATCAGACCCTGAGTTTAATGAATCATAACACCCCTAAACCATTAGTTCCATTTGCATTATTCAAATTTAAAACTGCAAGGGCATTATCATCATGATGAATAATTAAGATAAATTGATGTTGTCATGCATTTACATTTTTCCTAATTAATTAAGAATTTGATTTAATTTATTATTTTTATGATTTGATTACCTCTCTCTCTCTGTGTGTGTGTGTGTGTTTATATTGCAATCTCATTTGTGACATTTAACTGTTGTTTACATGTAATGAAACACTCTCCGAGGCTACATATAATACCACAGTATATTGCCCCAGTTTTGAAAAACATCGGCTCCACTGGGACATGCTGCAACATACATAATGCATTCTCTCTCTCAGAGCGAAGTTAGCTAATTAACAGAAACATATAGTCGGCTAATTAGCAGTATGCGAGAGAACGATTTTTCAACCCTCGGAGGACAGAAAATACTGAAAGTCAGAGAGAAGGATTTAAAGTCATAGCAGGAGACGTAATGGATGGTTTATGATAAAAGGGGCGACGGAGGAAAAGAAGAGGGGACAGGTTCAAAGAGAGACTGTGTTAAAGAGATGAATATTTGATTTAATCTGGGCTCCTTTAGAATATGAATCCATTACCCTGCATGTTTCCCTGTGTGCACCACAGTTTGTAACAGAAGATCCAGCTCACTGCTTTTGACATCTCCTACAATTTCATTGAAAGCCTATTAAAGCAAACCATTGTGCTTAATTAAAAAGAGACGCCATGAACTCATAAAATGAACACAGACCACACCGAGTATCCTTTCAAAAGTTAAAACCAGAGAGAGAAATCATTAAGAGGAGAGAAAAACTCTAGACACAAGGAAGGCCTCACAACACGAGACTAAAGAAGAACCAAATTTGGACAATATGGGGTTAAAGGAATAGTTCGACATTTTGGGAAATATGCTCATTTGTTTCCTTACTGGGATTTATAAAAGACATCACCCTTGTGTCTATACTGTAAACATGAAGCTACTATGAGCAACCAGTTAGCTTAGCTTAGCTTAGCATAAAGTCTAAAAACATCCTGGCTCCATCCAAAGGTAACAAGCACATCTAAAAATCCCTGATTAACATGTCACAAATGTAAATAAAATTGGCACATTGTGAATAAATGAGGGGTTATGTGCTGGACTATTGCTGCATTCACGCAATGTTGGCAGAATGAACAGGAAAAGCACCCTTTATTCTGACCTGGGAGTGTCCTCGCTAGTGGGCACCCTTCGGGGAAAAGTGAAGCCAATGCAGAAGTGCCTTGAACTTGCATTCTTTCTAATAGCCAGCAGGGGGCGACTCCTCTGGTTGCAAAAACAAGTCTGTTTGTATAGAAGTCTATGAGAAAATGACCCTACTTCTCACTTGATTTATTACCTCAGGAAACATTGTAAACATGAGTTTATGGTCTCAATCGCTAGTTTCAAGTATTTTTCAATACAGCATGATGTTCATTTAGTGAATTACGGTCCCATTTAGAGTCAAATAGACCATAAAGCAGGGTATGCTTTAGGGCGTGGCTACCTTGGGATTGGCAGGTCGCTATCACGCCGTTGTCCAGTCTCAGAGTTGTCCGTGTTTTTGTTTTACAACTTTAACTCTTTCACAGTGTGTTTTCAGTTCATGAAAGTTAATTATTATTTTGGTAGCCTAAAAATGTCTTAATCAGCGTTCGGTTGTACTTAGCTCCACCCTCTCGTGTCACTTCTGGTGCCAAAAAACCAAGATGGCGACGGCCAAAAACCAAGGTGGCGATGGCGAAAATGCCGAAGTCGAGGCTTCAAAACGGCACTCCACTAACCAATGGGTGACATCGCGGTGGCTACGTCCACTTCTTATATACAGTCTATGCTTCACACATTTTTCCAAGGTGGTTAGGCCTTTGTGCTAACCTTGTAGTCACACCAGATGAATTGCCTAAATGAGCTCCTTTTGTTGTTACATAATTGTAGCAGTTTGTTACCAAGTGAAACCAAATACAAGCAGCATATAGCATTTATTTTGATGTGACTGCCAGCGGTGGTGAATTTGCAGCAATTCTACAAACACTTTGTAAGCTTTAGAGATGCTGGTAGGAAAATTGAGAGAGTTGTATCCAATGTTATTTAATTCTCTGCAAGATAACAAATAAGAACATTGCCAGGAAATGTCAATATATTGCTTTAGAGATAGGAAGTTAAAGGTGAAATTGTATGTTATTTGTTGTTAGCATTTTTTTCAGTGCTACTCCATTGACCCTACCTACCATTTGGCACTATATTGTGATTCCCTTCCTCTTAACTGTGGGTCACGTAGACACAGGTCACCGCAACCGCAACAGTCCTCTTACTGTTTGGATTGCAGTGACCGCATGATAACAAACAAACAGTCTTCCTGGGGAAAAAAACAGGACAAAAAAGGGATAGAAATGTCACCGAACTGTGAATATACCTCATTAACAGAGGAAGGGGAGCGGAATACAGAGAGACAGGAGAAGAAAAAAGGTTTTGAAGGGAAAGAGATGTAAGTAATTCCTCCAGCCTGATGGTGCACACAGGGAATATGGGAGCAGTGAGTTGTTCAATAATGTATCGATTTTCTTGATGAGCTTTTTTTCTTTCTTTGAGGATTTGTTGTAAATGGTTATCTGACAGTTTTTTTTAATAATCCATGCAGTGTGAATGTATGTATGAATGCCTGTCTCTCTGTCCATCCACCTGTCTGTCTGACGGAGTGTTTACTCTTCTAAATGTTTGCTTTTGTGTTTGCCTTGGGTTTTGCCTTAGTTTAGCAGAGAATAATAGCCTACTAAATATGTATAAAGTAAAAATGATGAAGTAAAGGGCAACTGTTCACCCTTATAACAGCTGCAGAGCCTCTTGTTTACTGAAGAATAAAGGATGCAGAAATGTGATTAGCACTTGTGTTCCTAAACGTCCAATAAAGTTTCAATCAGCCTATATGTTTAAACTGTGGAGGACAAAGCAGGTGTTTAACTGCTGCTTGATTGCTCTGAAAGAGGGATGTTATTGTGGTAGTTTGTGCACCAAAACATTTGCAAAATTGGGTTTTGTGAACGGTGCTAGTGTGTTTAACTGGTAAACAACCGTGCACACAGCACCACCTGCTAACGTGGCTCCCATACTAAAATGTTTAAGCACTGACAACAGCCAGTGATGGTTCGCTGCACCATTTGGGATCATCATTTTTCATTCCGTAAGCTATTTACAGCACAATGCCCCATATTAATTCATTTTTTTCCACAGATGTTCAACAAAGACAGCAAATTTGTAGACTGTGTCACAAAGGTTGTGAATGTGTATTCTGTGGTTGTTTTGAAGTAGTCATTTTGTTGGTTTTAGCCATGCTAGCAGTAGCTCTATGGATGGCAATGTCTCCACCACTTTGGTCCACACTAAAATAGCCTATCTCAGCAACTACTGGATGAAATTGACATGAATATTTTTTACTGAGCTTCATGGTCCCCAGAAGATGACTCTTACTGACTTTGGTGATCCTCTAGCTTTTCCTCTTGCACTACCATGATATTAATGGTTTGCCATGATATTTGCTAGCCTTCTGACATTGATGGCTTCCTCTGGAAGAAATGTAAGAAGTGTGGTGATCCCTTAACTTTTAAATGTAATGTAAATCAGATTTCATTGTCACATATTGCATTGTACACAGTACAGCACACAGTGAAATGTAATCCCTGCATTTAACCCATCCTAGTATCAGGTGCCCTTTGCTCAAGGGCACCTCGGCAGTCCTCTGTACTTGGTCTGTGCGGGGACTTGAACCAGTGTCCACACTTCGCACTTGGTCCGTGCGGGGACTTGAACCAGTGTCCACACTTCGTACTTGGTCCGTGCGGGGACCTGAACCAGCGTACCAACCAAATACCTGAAAACTAATAACATTCCCATCAGCCTCTGCTGTTCTTTATGTTTAGTGCTAATGAAATGTTAAATGTTAGCATGCTAACTGAGATAGCCAACATTATACCTGCTAAACATGTTAGCATTCTCAATGTTAGCATGCTGCTGTTTGCCATTTACCTCAAAGCATTGCTGTGAATTGACTTGACTTGACTTGACTTGACTGAGCCTATAAGTTCAGCCTCACAGAGTTGCTAGCAGGGCTGTAGTCCTTTTATCAAATGTTGTACCTTAAAATATTCCGTACCTGGTGTATGCATGCCTCTTTTAAAGTTGACATATAGCTAATGAGAATTTACACTTAAAGGTGCAGTGTGTAGGATCTGGTGGCATCTAATGTTGAGGTTGCAGATTGCAACCAGCTAAAACTTCTACCATGTGCCAAGCATGTAGGTCAGTGGCCGATGTGAAAACGTGAATGGCCCTATCTAGAGCCGTGTTTCCTTTGTCCCTTCTGGGATACTGTAGAAACATGGCGGCTGGCTCCGTGAAGAGGACCCGCTCCGTATGTAGATATAAACGGCTCATTCTAAGGTTACAAAGACACAATGACTCTTAGATTCAGGTGACTAAATAAAAAATACTTAATATTATATTCCATTACTGCTAATAGATCCCCCTAAATGTTACACATTGTTCCTTTATTACAGCTGCCTTTGTGAGCAATTCAGTTACTTCAAAGTGGTGTTTTTCTTGTTTTGTCCACTCCTATATGTGTGTAGGAATGCAATGAGGAGAAAATGTTTCGTCATGATCACATTTGAAGGGTTGAAAGTGCTCCATGGTCTGTTTGGATTTTAAATGTTTCTTTCTGTTGTTGCCTCTCTTTCCTCCAGCATGAGACAGAACCTGGGTCGATCCACTCGCTCCATCTATCTGACTCTGGCGTGTCTGTCCCTCGCTCTCCACCTCCTTCTGGCGTTTTTTTGTCTCTCTATCCTCCAGACAGCCTGTGTCCTTCCCACCTCTTCTTCCTCCTCCTCCATTCCAAGAACAGACACTCAGCACCGTCAGTCCATCTCCCACTCCTCCTCTTCTTCAGCTGCCTCCTCCTCCTCACATAAGCTGCCAACGATCCCCCAGAATGAAGAGCATCACAAGCTGCATGCCAACCATGAAGAGAGAGACTCATTCAGTGATGCCACTGAGAGGGAAAAGACACTGATAGGAGGTGGAAAAGTGATTCAAAAGGTTAAGGGTCATTCTAAGCTGGAGGAGCTGTTTAAGCACCCGCTGTACAACCTGCCACGGCCGGAGCTGCAAGACGATGATTGGCTGCTGAGGGTGAAGGCAAATGAACAGGCAAGGGATAGCGAAAGTGAGGAAGAAGAGAGGGAAGACACCATTGATGATGACAGTCAATGGTAAATGAAATATATGGAGAAAATAGATGAATCAATGTGTCATATATGAACAACAAATCCTCTGGAAAAAACATGTTCTGAATCTTTATTAGCTCTCATCTAGATTATTGGTTTCTGAATGAATATCGGAAAGTGAAGTCAATGCAGAAGTGCCTTAAACCTGCATTCTTTCTAATAGCCAGCAGGGGGCGACTCCTCTGGTTTATGAGAAAGTCTATGAGAAAATGAGCCTACTTCTCACTTGATTGATTACCTCAGTAAACATTGTAAACTTGAGTTTATGGTTTCAATCGCTAGTTTCAAGTCTTCTTCAATACAGCATGATGTTCATTTAGTAAACTATGGTCCCATTTAGAGTCCAATAGACCATAAGGCCTGGTATGCTTTAGGGCGTGGCTACTTTGTGATTGACAGGTCGCTATCACGGCGTTGTCCGGTCTGGAAGTTGTCCATGTTTTTGTCTTACAACTTTAATCCTTTCACAGTTTGTTTTCAGTTCATGAAAGTTAATTATAACCTTTTGGTCACCTAAAAATGTCTTATTCAGTGTTCGGTTGTACTTAGCTCCACCCTCTCGTGTCACTTCTGATTGCAAAAAAAAACAACATGGCAAAAAAACAACATGACGACGGTCAAAATGCCGTACTCGAGGCTTCAAAACCATAGTCTACAAACCATTGGGTGACTTCACGGTGACTACGTCTACTTCTTAGATATACCTTCAATTTAGCCTCAAAGAGTGTCTAACATGGCTGGTTTCAGAATGGACTGTATGTTACTATATATTACTGTTATCCCACAGTTTCATGAAAAATGTGCCTGAAAAATAACTTGAAGATATTTCCTTTTATCATCTTTTAGCCTTAAGGCTGTTGTTGCTTTGCAAAATGACGTAATGTGTTGCTTTAGTTGCTAAAGTGTTTTGCTTTGTATAGAACACATTTCAACCCTACAGTTTGTTTAATATCTCAGAGAAAAACAAACTCTCTGAACTTCAGCTTGATTATGACCTTCATTGAACAATTCCGCCTATTTACCACCTCCTCTTCCTCTGCCGAAGGCCGAGTGCCAGTGAGGAGGAGGAAGGCTTCGACAAAGTCAGTTGGACGAGCGACACGGAGACCCACCCTCCCTGGCTACGATTCCACCTGGGCATCTCTCGCTGGGAGCTGTACAACAGGAAGGATCCCAATCTGGCCCAGCTGACTCACTATTTGGCAACGCAGCGTGTCCTCGGTGCTGGTGAGCAAACGAGGGGGGCGGGGCTAACAGGTTAGAGGACAGATGGAGGAAAAGACTGAACCAGGGAGAGCCTCCAGAAACAAAGGAGAGATGTTAGAGGAGAGTGCACAGTGGATTACCAATCATTTTGATACTGTCCCTTTAATCTTTCTATTGCCAGACACACTGGCACACAACATACTGCAGACATGATTCTTTAAATAATATTCAAGGTCTTCCAAAAATCTGCACAACCCACTCATGTGAAAGCACTTAAAGCTGCAGTGGGTAGAATTGGAGAAAATATGATTTTAAAAAAAAGTTATTTTTATAAAATTTATCACTATATCCTGACAGTAGTGCATGAGACAGGCAATCTGAAAAAAAATCATGTGCCTCTGTGTCCTCCGGTGTTCCTAATGGCATCTGCAAGATTTCACAGACAGGAGGAAAACAACCAATCAGAGCCGAGCTGGAGCCTTGCTGTCTCTGAGCAGCTGTCAATCACTCGCGAACTCCGATCAAACGATCAAAACTAGGCAGCGCTGATCAAATATGAATCAATATTCTGTTACTGTAATGCCTATTTCTCACCTCAAATGTTTTCAGAAACATCTTGTAGTGTACTGTTTAACTGTCCCTTACAAAAAAAGAAGTATACTTCAAGTTTATTTTATGATGTAAACTAAAGTATATGTTGCACCCTTAAACGGACATGACTCCGTCTTCCTTTTGGCAACTTTATTCTTCCCAGTTGTCTTTACACAAAGCAATCAGAACGCTCGCATACATCAGCAAACATGCACATTCACTCAATGTGACTCTCAACCTCAATCTCTACTGCGTTGACTGATGACATCACATCACTCTGAACTATGACCTCTCGGTAGTAACATAAATCAAATAATATATATAATATTTGCAAAATCGAAATACAATGAGATTAGAATATATTTTTCTTAGAGAACTCAATTCTATTTCAGGTCAATAAAATGTAAATTATAAAATATTTCTCGGTCGCAACACATAGCTCAAGTATAATCCCAAGCATACTTTATGTTATAAGTATACTGATATAAATGTGCTAGTAGTATACTTGTAAGTGTACTACTTCAATACTTCTTGGGACTAAAGTGGCCCACTTGTTTAGAAAAGTATACTTTTAAGTATATGTTTTGTACTGCAACTATAATGTGAACTATACTACAAGTAAACTAGGTATATTGTTAGTTTACTAGTTATATACTTGTAGCTCACTTTTTAGTTTATGAAAGTACACTGTAAAGTATACTCTCAGTAAACTACTAGTTTAATAGTTTTTACTGCAAGTGTACTTGTAAATTTCCTTCAAATGAACTTATAGTACTTATACTTTTCAGCATAAGCCAAGTATACTTGGACTTTTCTGTATACTTGTCGGTATAAGCTAAAGATACTTAAGTATAATATTTAAACTATATCTCTGATAAGTACATAAAAAGTAAACTGAAAGCATGCTCTCTTATTTTAAGTTTAAAAGAATAGTAATAGCACACTTGAATAAACTTCTTTTTTGTAATTTATAAAATTAGAAAATTTGTGACTCGGCAGCCATGTTGAGATCAGTTGAAGAAATACCAAACACTGCACACCAGCCGGAGCAAACTTTCTCATTTTACAGCTAAACAGTACACTACAAGATGTTTCTGAAAACATTTGAGGCGAGAAATAGGCATTACAGTAACAGAATATTGATTGAAATTTGACCAGCGCTGCCTAGTTTGACCGTTTGATTGGAGTTCGCGAGTGATTGACAGCTGCCTCCTTTGAATGAACAGCCAATAGGAACTGTCTCTCTCTCTGAAATGATAGATTTTTTAAAGCCTGAAAACAGAGCCATGAGGAGGTGCAGAAGTCTAGTTTTCTCTCAGAACACTTGAATTACAATATGCTGAAAGGTTATAATGGAATTTTTGCTCAATGATGCCAAAAACATTCTGCCTACTGCCGCCTTAATTTAGCCATTAACATATTAAAGATCTGGATGTATATTCGGCACCATATTTATGATGAAGGATTTTACTGGAACAAGGCTAACTGAGGAGCCAGTTATTAGTTCTAACTAGATTTTAATATGCATGACAGTTAAATTAGATGAAATCTTGCGTTTTTCATTTTCAGTGCCGCTATTTATCATAGTTTTATACATTATGTTGTCTAGTTGGGTTCTAGGCTACATAGATAAAACAAAGTACTTCACTTCAGAGCTCAGCATAGCTCACATTCAAAATGAATTTAGAAACTGACCTTAATCTTTACCCTGAATTGTGTGCTTTAGTTTAGTTCAGTATGATCATTCCGATTCCTCTTGACACATTTACAAAATCCCACACCAGGCTTCTTTCTTATTTTAGCTCTATTTCCTTTATACAAACAAACCAGTCTGTGGGCGAGCCAGAGGCAACTAGGCGTTCACTAAAGTTTTTTCTCTCAGTGAATACAGTAAACTGTGCCAAAGTTCAGATTTAGAACAGCGACGATTACATTTTTAGAAACACACATTCACACAGAGTTACACAATGTGAGATGATAGATCCTCAGGTGCACATAACTTAGGCTCACATTGACGCATGAAAATACTTTTCAGGCGCATTTACACCGAAATAAAAGAGTGAACCCAGGAGGATTCGGCACACACAAAGTGGGTCACAAAGTGAAAGTTTGAAGAAGGTGGGAAAGCAAACATAGATGGGGCATGTATTGTAGGCCATAAAGTTGTGTAAAATCCTGTGTGCAATGTGAATATCTATAATACATTAATCGGATGGTGAGACAATAACATGAACACTCGTACGATATATTGCAATCCCAAAAAAAACTAAATTTATAAATGTTGTTATGTTTTTGTTGAGGCCATGTGCAGATTAAACGGAGTTTAAGAGGCTGTAGTTTGTGCTGTTGGTGTAGTACACTGCATCATACTCTATTGGACTAAACCAGGACTTTTAGAATTTAAACTTAGAACACCAACGCCCCCACACGCAAAATACAAAGTGAAGGTTAAAAAGAAAGCGATTGATGTTTACTAAAAAACAGATAATCTTAAATCTGCACAAGTTTTTTTGATAAATATAATCCTCCCACAAATTTACATTATCTCAACACCCACTCACCCACACACACACAACTTCACTTGCATCAACACATGCTCATTTTGGTTTTACTCATCTCAGACACCCTGTTCCCGTCTTCTGCACGCCGCACAATGAATAATGCATTGAGATTTGTGTTCTACGGTGCAGATTAAGCACTAATCTCAGCTACAGGCTGATTTGTTGTGACTGCTTCATCCCTTTTCTTTCATGTTTAACACTCACCACAAAGTACATACCTTTTAGGAGATTAATTTTCTTTTAATCAGACTTCTAAACAGGTGTTATAAATAAATATGAGAGCGTATGATTTATAGCTTTTGAATTATTTACAGGATTTGCTCCTACAAGCATGGCATACAACAACGAATGCAGTCTCTTCCTCTGAGTGTCTGGGACCTTAATGGGATAGTTCAGGTGTTTTTTGAAGTGGGGTTGTATGAGGTATTTATCTATAGTCAGTGTATTCCCTACAGTAGATGACGGTCGGCACGTCTCCACTTTGGAGAAACAGACAGGAGTTACCGCATGGAAGCAACGCGATGTACTGCTGTGGACGGGGCCGACAGTAAGACGCCTAAAAGAAAGGCTCACCTAAAACAATCTATCAGTTTAAGTGAGCGCTATATTTAGAATATTTTCACCGCTTTACTTTGCCATCAGACCGCCCTTTCTGACAGGGAACTGTAGCCATTGTATCCATCTAAGTTCTCTTCAAAGCCACCAGACTCCATTGAAAGAAAACTGTGATATTACCTCACCGAACGTTTGTTTATGTTATTTTGTGACTTTGGTGATTTTGAATTAACCAAAGTCACACAATAACACAAACAAACTAACCGATCGAGGCTGCGGTAGATCAGCAACTCCTGTAAAATCACTGTTTTTTTCAATAGAGTCTGGTTGCTTTGGCGAGAGCGTAGATGGATACAACAGCTTCAGTTCCCTGTCGGAAACGTAGACTGCCTAGCTGTCTCACGGCAAGGTAATCCTGCAAAAATATTCTAAATGTAGCATACACTTAAACTGATATAGATTTTTTTGGTGGGTTTTTCTTTTAAGTGACTAAAATTTGTTTTGCTGCCAGCCCCGTCCACAGCAGTGCATTGCTTTGGTATCAAGCGGTAACTCCTGTCTGCTTCTCCAAACTGGGGGCGTGCCGACCATCATCTACTGTAGGTAATACACTGACTATAGATAAGTACCTCATACAACCCCACTTCAAAACACTCAAACTATCCCTTTAACATTTACTTGAAGGATCACATGCTTTGCTTTGACTCATTCACATTGCCTGGTCTGAAGTGAGGTTGAGGTGGCTCATGCTTTTTTTTTAATTAAATACTCCAAACGTGCCTCAGTGTCCAATTTACAGATATCAGTGTTGCTTGAAATCATTTCAACACTAGCTAATGATACATTGAGTTGCTTGTTTATGTGTTACCGGGGTAAAACTGCTACCAAACATTCAGAAGAGACCTTCAAGATGACAATTCATGCATTTTTTCTTACTTTAAAGACTACTTTAAAAAAAATGCTGCATAAAACTGATTAGATCAATTTCATTAAGTATTTTATCCAGGTTTTACTGCAGTAATGTATCACATGGAGGGATTAATGGCGGTTGGTGGTTTAACTATGTAATAGGCCACCATGTGGAGAAACAGGTGAACTGCACTGCATTGAACATATACCCAGTGCTGTCCTCATATAACCCTTACACATCCTTTTTAAAAATAGAATATGCAAGTTTGTGTTTATTGCAGTTTTAAAGGGATAATGTGGGTGTTTTGAAGTGGGGCTGTCGAGGTACTTATCCATAGTCGGTGTATTACCTACAGTAGATGACGGTCGGCACGCCCCCAGTTTGGAGAAACAGACAGGAGTTACAGCACGGAACCAAACCAATGTACTGTTGTGGACGGGGCCGGCAGCAAAACTTATTTTTCGGAATATTTTCACCACTTTACCTTGCCGTGAGACAGCTATACAGTGTATGTTTTCAACGGGGAACTGAAGCTGTTATCTATTCTCTCGCCACAGCAACCAGATTCCATTGAAAATAACAGCAATTTTACCTCACAGAAGGCAGCGGTAGTCCAGCAACTCCCGTGTTCTGCGGGGTAAAATTACAGTTTTTTTCAATGGAGCCTGGTGGCTTTGGTGAGAGCATAGACGGATACAACGGCTTCAGTTCTGCGTCGGAAAGGGCTGTCTGACGGTAAGATAAAGCGGTGAAAATATTTTAAATATCACGTACACTTAAACTGATATTGATATTTTTTAGGAGAGTCTTTCTTTTAAGGTGGCTAAAATACGTTTTGCTGTCGGCCCCGTCCACAGCAGCACATTGCTTTGCTCCTGTGCTGGTACTCCTGTCTGTGTCTTCAAACTGGGGGGCGTGCCCACCGTAATCTACTGTAAGTAATACACTTAACTATGGATAAGTACCTCATACAACCCCACTTCAAAACACCTTAACTATCCCTTTAACATGCTCTCTATATTCACTTCATATCTTTCAGCTCAGAAGACAGGAGGTACCCAGCTCAAACTGCTCCTGTCGTTCCCAAACTACGGACAAGCTCTGCTGAAACCCATGAAGTAAGATGTCACTGACTGTCCTGATACTGACTGACTGAAAATAGAAATGACTGTTGCTCCGGTTCAGTTATGGTGATTGTTGAATCGCAACTGGAGGTCAATCCAATCCAATCCAATCCAAATTTATTTATAAAGCACATTTAAAAACAACAAAAGCTGACCAAAGTGCTGTACAATTATACATAAAAACAACAAAATAAAACACTAAGACCAACTTAAAACCAACAGGACATTAAAATAATAAAAGCGTTAAGACCAATAGGAAAGGAAAAAGGATTAAAATAGTCATCTCTCATGCCGAGCCAAAAGCCAAGGAATAATAGTGCGTTTTGAGGTTTGATTTAAAAACAGGCAGTGCGGGGGACAGCCCAACATGTGGAGGCAGAGCATTCCAGAGCTTTGGAGCTGCAACTGCAAAGGCTCGGTCACCCCTGAGCTTCAACCTAGACTCGGGACAGTCAGAAGCAACTGGTCAGAGGATCTGAGTGTCCTTGATAAAAGATGTGGTTTTAAAAGATCAGAGAGATAGGTAGGAGCTTGCCCATTTAATGATTTATGTGTTAATAATAAAATCTTAAAAACAATCCTAAAACACACAGGGAGCCAGTGAAGTGAAGCCAGAATCTGGGAGATGTGCTAACGTTTGCGTGTACCAGTTAAAAGACGAGCTGCCGCGTTCTGAACGAGCTGCAGGCGAGACAAAGAAGCATACCTAACACCAATGTAAAGTGAATTCCAATAATCAAGACGTGTGGTGATGAAAGCATGTACATTCCTGTTTTTTGTGTGTTTTTTTTGTCACACAGACAATCCAGAGACGCAGAGACGGATGTAAACCTCTTCTACTTCTCCGACTTTGAAAGACACAATGCAGAGATTGCAGCCTTTCACCTTGACAGGTACAGAGCCTCTATGTCAGCAGGATGCAGGCGTCCTGCTGGGTGGACGGAGCATTCTGTAACCACCAGGCTCACTGGCCAAACACTGGAATTACTCTTTCATGAAGCTGCTGTACAGCTTGTAGGGATATACAAGTAAATAGAAAAGAATAATAGTGTTTTACTCTTCTACTTTTGTTTTTTTCTTCTCATTCTTTCTTTCAGCTCCTTTATTTGTGCTGATGCTCTCTGTTTTCACCCTTTCTTTCTTTTTCAGATTGTTGGGCTTTAACAGGATCCCTCCAGTGGTCGGTCGACTCATCAATGTCACCTCAGAGATCAGAG
Organism: Sebastes umbrosus; assembly: GCF_015220745.1. Taxonomy (NCBI): domain Eukaryota; kingdom Metazoa; phylum Chordata; class Actinopteri; order Perciformes; family Sebastidae; genus Sebastes; species Sebastes umbrosus. Next base: position 9,399,891 of record NC_051282.1, on the reverse strand, counting down.
AGATTACCACTGACCACAGGCTGTCTCGGACCTTCTTCACTTCCCCTGGTATGTGTGTGCATGCATTTAGGTCAGTATGTATCCATGACTGCACCCACCTCCACCTGCACTACTTTGTAACACTAAAACATTATCACATACGAACCGTCCGACCACTAAACTCCCGCTTTCGTCTCTCTGGCTCTATAGCGGGGAACGTGTGTTTCTATGGCCAGTGTGAGTACTACTGCTCATCAGAGCACCCGGTGTGCGGTCAGCCACATGCGCTGGAGGTCTCCCTGGCCGCCATGCTGCCTGACCTCACCCTAGCTCCCCGCAGGTCCTGGAGGTCACCATGGAGACGATCCTATAGCCGCACCAAGCTGGCAAAGTGGGTACACTGTTGTTTAAAGGATTCAATATTGAAATTAATCTCATCACTAATGTTTACAGAATATATATTATAAATGATTGATCTGAACCATAGACTGTATATAAGAAGTGGACGTAGTCACTGTGGTGTCACCCATTGGTTTGTGGACTACCGTTTTGAAGCCTCAAGTTTGGCATTTTGGCCGTCACCATCTTGGTATTTGGCTGTCGCCATCTTGTTTTTTTGCAACCAGAGGTGATACGAGTGGGTGAAGTACAACCGAACTTCTGAATAAGGCATTTTTAGGCGACCAAAAATGTTAAAATGAACTTTCATGAACTGAAAACACACTGTGAAAGGGTTAAAGTCCTAAGACAAAAACACGGACAATTCCCAGACCGGACAACGCCGTGGTAGCGACCTGTCTATCACAAGGTAGCCACGCCCTAAACGCCCTAAAGCATACCCTGCTTTATGGTGTAATTTACTCTAAATGGGACCATCATTTACTAAATGAACATCATTCTGTATTGAAGAAGACTTGAAACTAGAGATGGAGACCATAAATTCATGTTTACAATGTTTACTGAGGTAATAAATCAAGTGAGAAGTAGGCTCATTTTCTCATAGACTTCTATTCAATCAGACTTCTTTTTGCAACCAGAGGAGTCGCCCCCTGCTGGCTATTAGAAAGAATGCAAGTTTAAGGCACTTCCGCATTAGCTTCACTTCTTAGACCCAGAGGTCACACACAGATTTGAAAAGAAAACACCCCCTGCAATAATCACCATCTTTATTTTGTCCACCTGTATTTATAGACTTGGTGTTGGGCAGAATATTGGAAACACCTCAATCTGTATTAAACGTTACAGATTGTAATGTTTCTACCTTGTTGCTGGAGTTTACAGTGTGTAGAATCGTGAGCCTTCACTGCCCTCCGGTGGTCTAAATGAAGAACTGCAATACAACATTAAATATGTGCCTAAAATACACTAACATACTTTATTTTAATCAATATAAAAATCAGTACTATAACTCATTATAGTGTAATCATTGCAAACAATAAGAGTAACATCAGTACTTTTTTTTTTACACACCCTGTGGAGTGAAACCCTGTTGGAGGACCAACGACAACATTTTTAAAAATTGTGGACACATTTTTCCTGTGTGTTTGAAGGCCTGTGATTCACAACAAAACATTGATGAACTAAGAACGTTACTGAACTGACTACCAATAGATCAGCCCACAGTCTGTAGCATTAACCTGCTTTTCTGCTCAGCTCAAGTGGATTATTTTAAGAACGTTATGCACAAAGTTTGTCATATTCTCTCTCCGAGGTCCTGATCCTGGGACCCCCCCAGACAGGCAGGCAGGTCTGCAGGATCTGTCCGAGGTGCTCAAACTGATGTGCAGGATTTGATTTGATTGATTTGGCAACAAATGATGCTGTTATTGTGGCATTTATAGGTATTTTGTCTTATTTTGATAATCTTTTTCCTTATATCAGGCTGCGGCTCTGTAACCAACCTGAGCTTATTTGAATTAGCACCTCATTGTCAGTCGGACCAAAAGAAACTGAAGCATGCTGTATATTGCCTCAATAGATACTCAGTATCTTCGCCCTAATAAACTCAATCAACCTACATCAAAAAGTCTCAGATTAACTTAAGTCAGAAAGGTTAAATTAATTCCATTGAGAGAAAGTGTGGATAGTTAGTATTAGCCACCAAGCGTAAGTAGATAAAAAAAAACACCTATCTATTTTCTTCTACTTTAATTTGTACTGTTGTTTCCAGGTGGGAGAAGGAGCTGGCCTACTGCGACACAGTGAAACAGATGCCTCCTTACGACCACGGCACCAGACTGGTGGACCTCATAGACATGGCTGTACTGGACTTCCTCATGGGTCAGTCTCTACAGTTTAAACTTGACCCGGGAGTCAGTTGGTTTGCAACATACGGGGGCTTACAGGCAGTGTAGTGGGGGTCACTGACCTCTTTGTCCTCCTTTAAAGAGGACCTATTATGCTCATTTTCAGCTGCATAGGCCTACTTGTATTTTGGGTTTCTACTTGAACATGTTTACGTGCTTAATGTTCAAAAAAACGCTTTACATATTCACCCTTTGTCTTTGAAAGGCTCTGTTTTTAGCTCCTGAAAAGCTTCGTCTGCTTTGATTGGTCAGCTGGCCCACTCTGTTGTGGTTTGTCAACCGAAACTAAACTCTTCGGACTCTGCTTCAGCTCCGCTCTAACTAGCTTTGTTTGAAGGCGTGCCAAACTAGTTGTTATGCAGGTATTATGCAAATGTGTTACTTGGTGACATCACCACATTACGGAAGAAAAAGCGGGACTTCAATCAAGGCGTTTCAGGCAGTTCAGGAGCAGCGTTTCTGTGGGGGAGAGTTACTCACTTTGGCATGGACTTTGTGCTCTATCACTTTGCAGACTGTTCGTACATGCACAAAAAACTCTATAACACACTAAAGCAAAGGGAAGGAGGTAGTAAAAAACATTCAAAATGGGTAAATAAATTAGTAAACAAGAGTATTATCTCCCATGTTAATGCACTCAGGATGTTGTCGTGAATTTCTATCAATATATGCCATTATTAACTTTCTGTCTACAAAAATATCTCTGACATCATCTAAATTAATGTTTTTCATTTGAAGGCAACATGGACAGACATCACTACGAGACGTTTGAGAAGTTTGGCAACAAGACTTTTCTGCTGCATCTGGATAATGGACGGGCGTGAGTACCATGAACATCTGATGACAACAACAAACATAGGCTATAGTATAACTTATACCTGACAGCCAAATAAGTAAAGTAACATTATATTTATAATTGTTTTCTGACTGAAATGTTGTTGATAATGTTTTTTCCAGGTTCGGGCGTCACTCTCGGGATGAGCCATCTATTCTAGCTCCTTTACAACAATGTTGCAGGTAAAACAAAACAAAAACCTGTCTGTTTCAATGAGTGACCAAGATGATGGGTGAAATAAGTAGTCAGAAAGTAGTGGATAAAGTTGCAAGATGTAGTACAGAATACATTTAATTCAGAAGATGTTGACATATACAATTAAAGGACCCAGAGAGGGTAAAATTCTGGCTTATGTGGGTGTCAATTTTTCTTTTAATCTTGCTCTCCACCCACCTTTGTAGGATCCGTCGCTCCACCCTCCTCCGCTTGCGTCTTTTGTCCCTCCCCGGATTCCGTCTGAGTGATGTCATGCGGGAGTCGCTGGTCCAGGATCCTCTGGCAGGCGTGGCCCCCCTCCTCTCTGAACCACACCTTTCTGCTCTGGACCGGCGCCTTGCAGCCGTCCTACAGGTGGTGCAGGCCTGTCAGGAACACCACGCAGATGTCATTTACGACGACCTGGAAGGATACGATCAAGAGTACGATCAACAGCCTGACTGAGGAAAAAAAACAATAAGTGATAGGCCTAGGCATATTATTGTGTCCCTAGTCTGCGTATGAATGCTTGATATCATTAAAGATGCTAAATGCAATATTGGGAGCATTTCTATTGCGTCCACACAACTCTCAACATGGCGACGGCTAAGATGCTGACAGTGAAAACAACAACAGTGTTGACAGAGCTAACGGTGTTAACCCGGGGGTTGGGGGGGGGGGGGGACTGGAGGGTGCTTGCTACGCTTCCACAACGGCGCCGTCTTTCGGGACGGCGTTATCATCTGTATCCGCCGTATGAGCGCAGTGCAGAGAGGCACGGATGCTCTGATTACAACACATACAGAGGGAGAGTGACTTCATTCTCTGCTCAGGTAGACATTACTCCTCTATATCTTTATATAAACAATAGTTGTTTGCTGCTATGCTCTGGATATCTTATAGAGTGCATTTAAGGTCAAAGCTGGTGAAAAGGTAGCCAAAGATTGATAACAGTTCAAAAAGATATATATATATTTTTCTCCCCTGCATATCATTGCATTTCGAAGATTTTTGCAGAAGTATTTTGCTTGCCATATTTAATAAGAAAAAGGCAAAGCAATTTAAAAAAATCCCCCAAAAGATTCCTTTTTTTAGATTAACCTTTAATCCTCTGGGGGCCCTCAGAATGTATTAGGCGCTGACCCCCAGGTTGGGAGCCACTGATATAGGATACATACTGTATGCAGGATGAAAGTGAGTATAGAACTGAAGTAGTATAAAAAACTGAATGACTTAGTGTGACTATCTCCTGTTCTGCAGAGCACTATATGGATAGATAGATTGATAGATAGATAGATAAATAGTAACTTTATTGATCCCGAGGGAAATTCAAGTTTCCAGCATCACAGTTCCATAGTGCAAAAACATGTTAGTAAAAAAGCAGTAAAAAAGTTAGTAGTCTAACTTTTTTTTTTTTTTTTTTAAAGTGAATATAGTGCAGAAGAGACTGTTAAAAATGAGTAGAGTGCAGGGTAACAGCTGTGATACAGGACTATTAAAAAATCTTTATATAAGTATAGTATAAATATATGTTTGTTTATGTAAATAATAAGACAAAAACATGCTAATAAAAGAGGATCTCTCTCTATGGTGGATGATGATGCCCCCTGCAGCCACTGACCAGAACTGCAACTTTGCCAACAGAAATTTTCACTTTTACTTTCTAAACGTCACTAGATGGAGGAGGAGGGACCGGTCAGGAGGCCAGGAAGAGCCCACTGCTGCTGAGAAGAGGAACTGATAAAGCATTAGTAGGTAGAGCCACGAGAGAAACTTCTACTGGACATGGAAACACTTCCTTCCGCTTAGTTTTAAATCTGCTGCTGACAGTGATTTCTGACACACTGCAGTGAACTTTGGTGCTCATTATTAGTTTGTGTGTTCAAATCCTGTCGAGCAGCAGGACAGTTCAGTGCAAAGGGAATCACTGCATGAGAGAGAGGGAGCCTCTCTAAAAGCACTTCATTTAGCGCCATAGTTTAGATGTAACATCTGTAGGCATCTGGAGCAGTCCTGGTCTCTCTCTGGGTGTGTTTTTGTGCAGAGACTCTCTGGGTTGAAGTCGCCCACCACCGATGGACCCGATGGACTGGCTGGAGAAGGACGATCTGCTGCGGTTCTTCCACCGTCATAAAACCGAGATGTCCTTAATGGAGAACCCGCACACGTTCCTCAACCAGCTGCGGGACCACGACCTGGTCCCAGAGGACCACTACAAGGTGAGGAACCGTTACTATGCATCTGTTATTATGCTATAACCTCCTCACCCTCCTCACTCACTCTCTCCTCCTCCTCTTACACGGTCCCGTCTGGATGAAGAAGGCGCCGGACAGGAGAGCGCGGGAATAGGAAGCGACACATGTCCTAGTAGTGTAGTAGTAGGAGGAGGAGGAGGAGGAGGAGGACTGGGAATGAAACATTGAAGTGTAGTTTTTGACTCAGAACCGAGGGCAGGATACAGCTCTCTTCACTTTATAACAGACACTTCCTGTCAGCCCCATTTTTTCAGAAGTAAACCTTCTTGCACAGGGCCGTATGCAGGCTTTTCAAGGTCCAACAACTGAGCCTGCAAGGGGGGCCCAGGGCAAAATTCAGGTATTTGAAAAAAATGCATTTTAAGGGGAGACACCCAAAGTGAGCTTTAACTAATATAACAGATCTCACCATGAAACTTTCCCCCGTTACATTATATTAAGTACATTGACTTACGTTAAGTCAGTTATTTTTTGTATCGGAAGTTTTTTTTTTTAAATGTTATGTTTAAATATGCAAATGAGGCATTAACTAATGTTAACATTTGGTAAATTTAGGGGAAATCTACAGACATAAAGAGAAACATTTTAGAAAATAAGCACCTAAATTTGTGTTTTAGATGTTTTCTTTCCACTAGTCTGAACTAAGGCCTGCCAAAAATAAATAAATAAATGACTCAATAAATAAATAAATCCGTCATTAATTATCGCAAAAATAATGTATAAAATAAATGTAGCCATTAATTAATTGATAAAATGTGATATAAATTGATATTTTTGAAATTATTATATTTATCTTTGTTTTAATTCCCTTATTTATTTACTCTTCTGTTCAATTTTCCCTTCTTTACGTATTTATTTTTATTAATATTTAAATGTATGTATTTATTTTTGCATTTATTTTATATTTATTTTTTATGTACTGTATTTATTTATTTAAAACAATGTTTTGCATAAATTAACCATGTCAGTAGGCAGTAGCGTCAATGATTTATGGGATGAAAATCAGGGGACTTTTAAACAATCTGTTGTTAGTGATAACCAAATGGTGAGGAGACTAACGATGGGACAAAACACGTCTGGCTTTATAATGCAAATTGAGTCTGGGGGTGGCCGGGCAGTGGTGGAAAGTAGCTAAGCACATTTACTCAAGTACTGTACTTGCGTACACGTTTGAGGTACTTATTCTTTATTTGAGTATTACCATTTTGTGTTACTTTATACTTCTACTCCACTACATCTCAGAGGCAAATATTGTACTTTTTACTCCAATACATTTATTTAAAAGCTTTGGTTACTACTTACTTTGCAGATTTTGATTCTCAATACAAAATATAAATCAACAAATAAATGAAAATATATTATTATGGATTAAGCAACCCATTAATATATAAAGTACTTACAATTAGCTCCACCATTACCGGCTCAAACATTAAAGTGATGAGCGCATTAATGCATCAATAATTATAGTCCAATAATATAATACACATCATTCTGCAATGAGCCAATCTGCATAATGACTACTTTTACTTTTAGTACTTTAAGTATATTTTGATGCTAATACTTTAGAGTATTTTTACGCTATGTTATTGCTACTTTAACTAAAAGATCTGAGTATTCATGAAAAACGTGTATAAGTTAGGCTCTATAGAATCATTAAACCCTCATTTTCCCCATACTTTTGTGTATGTGCAGAAGGTGAGTCGTATGAAGAGTAAAGACAACATTAAGAACGGTCTTTATGGGATTCTGGACTGGTTGGAGAAAGAACGATCAAAGAGCATCAAAGATTTCTGGAGGTGTGTCTTCAGGGAGCCCATCCTGCACCAGTACCCAACCCTGCGAGAGCTGCGCAACAGTCTCATGGACGGTCAGCCTTTTCTAATGATTGTGATTCTGCTTACTCTGTTTATGTTCTCTTTGCTTGTGAATAATGTATTTTATATAATACTATGTTAGTATGTAAGTTTGAACACAGCCTAAGACTTCTCTCATCATTCTTTCACTGCCATTTGTCCATGATGTGTGTACTTGATATTTACTGTAACCATGGCAGGGTCTTTCCATTTTGAGACACAAGAGCCCGAGACGGTGGAAACGGAAGAGACGGACGAGGGGAAAAGGAAGGATCTTTCAGATGACGAGGAGGGGGAGGAGAATCAAGCGAGCTCAGTGAAAAAGAAGATGAAACTGAGAAGTGAAAAGAGCGTGTGCGATGATGAGGAAGAGCAGGCCGGTCCATCATCTCGCTCGTCTCCAAGGAAAAAGTCCAAAAAAATATCCTTCTGTAAGTCACCTCCTTCTTATGCTTTACTTTTCTTAACATGACTGTATACATTACTTGAAAGTTTCACTGCTGAAAAATGCACTCTCTAAATTACATTTCTCTGTATGTCTCAAATCTCATTTGGAACAAATGAGTCAACATATATATTATTTTTTATTTTCCAGCCTCTCCACTGAAGAAGGGAGAGAAGAACGACATTTGGACCTGGACCATGTTTAAGCACCAGCTCCCTGTGACCTGTGGACAAAAGGAGGGGTCACTGAACAGAGACAGACTGGCTAAAGGTACGTAAAACCAGTGGGCCTACTTCTCACTTGATTTATTACCTCAGTAAACATTGTAAACATGAGATTATGGTCTCAATCGCTAGTTTCAAGTCTTCTTCAATACAGCATGATGTTCATTTAGTAAATTATGATCCCGTTTGTAGTCAAATAGACCATAAAGCAGGGGATGCTTTAGGGCGAGGCTACCTTGTGATTGACAGGTCGCTACCACGGCGATGTCCGGTCTGGGAGTTGTCCGTGTTTTCGTCTTAGAGCTTTAACCCTTTCACAGTGTGTTTTCAGTTCATGAAAGTTAATTATAACCTTTTTGGTCGCCTAAAAATTCAGCGTTCAGTTGTACGTAGCTCCACCCTCTGGTGTCACTTCTGGTTGTCAAAAACCAAGATGGCGACGGACAAAATGACGAACTCGAGGCTTCAAAACAGCAGTCCACAAACCAATGGGTGATGTCACGGTGACTGCGTCCACTTCTTATACACAGTCTATGACTCAATGTCTGAATCTGATGGAAAATAAATACTATCATCATTGTCAAAACACTAAAAAATTGTTTAGGACCAGGCTTAGAGATATTTAAAGAGGACCTCTTGTGCTCATTTTCAGCTGCAGGCTTGTATTTGGGGTTTCTACTAGAACATGTTTTCCTGCTTTAATGTTCAAAAGACTCTTTATTTTTCTCATACCGGCTGTGCTGCAGCACCTCTTTTCACCCTCTGTCTGAAGCTACTCCCACCCTCCCAAAAAGCCCAGTCTGATCTGATTGGTCAGCTGGCCCACTCTGTTGCGATTGGTCAACCGAACCAAACTCTTCTGACTCCGCTCCAGCTCCGCTCTAACTAGCTTTGTTTGAGGGCTTGCCAATCTAGGCGCCAGGCAGGTATCATGCAAATGTGTTACTTGGTGACATCACCACGTTACGGAAGAAAAGGCAGTGTTTCTATGGGGGAGAGTAACTCCCTTTGGCGTGACCTTTGGGCTTTGTAACTTTGCAGACCTTTTACATGCACAAAAAACTATATAACACAATAAAGGAAATGGAAAAAGCATAATAGGTCCTCTTTAATCAGATTTTATTCAATATAATTTCTTATATAAAAACATTGAAAAATGAAACTTCTCACATCTGATTCTGACAGGGGAAAGATAGTGACAGCAGGTGATTAATGGTTGACATTAACACATCCCCATCCTCTGAATGTTTCAGGGGAGAAGTGCATTGCGGTCGGGAAACAGTGGTTTACTCCCAATGAATTTCAGACGTTTGCGGGAAGGAAGAGCTGCAAGAACTGGAAGTGGAGCATTCGATGTCAGGGCATCTCCCTGGGAAAACTTATAAAGGTTTGTTGAAAAGTGAATTTGGAGTATACACACGAAACAAGACTGTGTGAAGTCATGACTTGCTTTTCTTTAACATCGGCCATGTTAGCGCCCCTCGTCAGATCACTTCACACGTAGTTTGTTGTGAAAATCGATTTATTTTCTGTTTTTTTTTATTTTTTTTATCCCACTGCAGGAAGGTCACCTGAAAGCAGCAAATTACAAGAGAGGGTGTAAAAAGGTAAAAACAAAAATAAATCAATAAATCAATTCTGACTTTGTGGAATATCTTCTTGTTGTTAGTGATCCTGATCCTTTTTTCTTCTTCTTCTTCCTGCTAGGCCAAGAAATCACTGTTCCCTTCTGGTGATGTAGTTACAGGTTCGTTGACCCTGCCGGGTCACAAACTTTCTCATTCTACAGCTAAACCGTACACTACAAGATGTTTCTGAAAACATTTTATGCAAGAAATAGGCATTAGAGTAACAGAATATGGATTCATATTTGATCAGCGCTGCCTAGTTTGACTGCTTGATTTGAGTTTGCAAGTTCCGCAAGCAGTGATTGGTTGTTTTCCTTTGGTTGCAGGGAAATATTTGAATGCTATTAGGAGCACGAGGGGAGGGAAGAGGAACATGATTTTTTCACAGATTATCTGTCTTGTGCATTACTGTCAGGATATAGTGACAGTTTTATAAAATTAACTTCTTATCATATTTGCTCAAAGTTACTGACTGCAGCTTTAACTGCTAAAGGAGGAGAAATGATTGATATACTGTATATAAGCAACGGGAAAGTGGCTACTCACCTCCTCCCTGCTTTTAGTGTCTGAGGAAGAAGAAGATAAAGATGAAGATGAAGATGAGGACTGTGATCAGGACAAGGAAGACCAGGTTTCCTCAAGCAGCAAAGAAAGTTCCACGGCTGTCGCAGGTGCTGGTTTCTACAAAGTGAAAGTGATATTCAGGGTTGAAACACAGTTATGCTCTATAATATATATATATATATATATAATATATCCCAGTATCATAGCAATGGTTATGTTAATCATACTTTCCACGTGTCCTTTACAGATGAAGAAGGAGAGGAACAGCCTGAGCAGCAGCCACAAGCCAGCAGTGACAGCGGCAGGAAGGTGTTCAAAGTCACATGTGGAGCTTTAGCAGGGACCTTACACAAGAAACGATTTGCATCAGGTAACTACATCTTACTGTACACAAAAAGCTAAATATGTGTAATGACATGTGTACTAACCAACTGAACCCAGTTAAATGTGTCTCCTCTGAACTTGCTTTCGTCACCAGGCACTCGTGGGAAGAGTATTCGTACTGAGACGAGCTGGATGAGCCCGGAGGAGTTCATCAAGAAGGCGTCATGTCCGACAGATGCCTCCTGGAGGAAAGACATCAAGTACGAAGGGGAACCACTCAGTGTCCTCTTAGAGGTAATGCACTTATTCTAATGTTTACCGTCGGGTGGCTGTGTTTCTGGCCTCTCCGGTCCAGCTTTCGCTGCGGGGCCGCAGGTTTCCACCCGCCGCCGCTGCACACACTGGCTGTGACCGCTCCGTCCTCCTCGCGGCGCTTGCCTCATTAACGTTATGGTTCTCTTAAAGCATTGGGTTTAAATCTGAAATATTTCCAAATAGGCACTTTTTCTTTTCGCTTCGACACCAAATCCTTCGCCATCTCTCGGTCTGTCCACTCTCTCGTCCCGTGTGTGTGAAATATGACACCTGCTGCTCTGAGCTGACTCCTTAAGATGCATTCACTTTCAGATTGTAGTGTCCGTTATCCGACTATCTACACACGTAGGCAAAATTGTTGGTACCCTTCCGTTAAAGAAAGAAAAACCCACAACGGTCACTGAAATAACTTGAAACTGACAAAAGTAAAAATAAATAAAAATTTACTGAAAATTAACTAATGAATATCAGCTATTGTTTTTGAATTGTGGTTCAACAGAATCATTTTAAAAAACAAACTAATGAAACTGGCCTGGACAAAAATGATGGTACCCCTAGAAAAGATGTAAAATAATTTGACCATAGGGACATATTAAACTAAGGTGTGTCCTGTAAATAGCATCACAGGTGTTTTCAAACTTGTAATCAGTCAGTCTGCCTATTTAAAGGGTGAAAAGTAGTCACTGTGCTGTTTGGTGTCATGGTGTGTACCACACTGAACATGGACCACAGAAAGCTGAGGAGAGAGTTGTCTCGGGAGATCAGAAAGAACATTATAGACCTTCATGTTAAAGGTAAAGGCTATAAGACCATCTCCAAGCAGCTTGACGTTCCTGTGACTACAGCTGCACATATTATTCAGAAGTTTAAGGTCCACAGGACTGTAGCCAACCTCCCTGGACGTGGCCGCAAGAGGAACATTGATGACAAATTGAAGAGACGGATAACACGAATGGTAACCAAAGGGCCTAGAACAACTTCCAAAGAGATTAGAGGTGAACTCCAAGGTCAAGGTACATCAGTGTCAGATCGCACCATCCGTCGCTGTTTGAGCCAAAGTGGACTTAATGGAAGACGACCCAGGAGGACACCAAATCATAAAAAAGTGAGACTGGAATTTGCCAAAATGCATATTGACAAGCCACAAAGCTTCTGGGAGAATGTCCTTTGGACAGATGAGACAAAACTGGAGCTTTTTGGCAAGTCACATCAGCTCTATGTTCACAGACGCAAAAATTAAGCATACAAAGAAAAGAACACTGTACCTAATGTGAAACATGGAGGAGGCTCGGTTATGTTATGGGGCTGTTTTGCTGCATCTGGCACAGGGTGTCTTGAATCTGTGCTGGGTACAATGAAATCTCAAGACTATCAAGGCATTCTGGAGCGAAATGTACTGCCCAGTGTCAGAAAGCTTGGTCTCAGTTGCAGGTCATGGGTCTTCCAACAGGATAATGACCCAAAACACAGCTAAAAACACCCAAGAATGGCCAAGAACAAAACATTGGACTATTCTGAAGTGGCCTTCTATGAGCCCTGATCTAAATCCTATTGAACATCTGTGGAAGGAGCTGAAACATGCAGTCTGGAGAAGGCACCCTTCAAACCTGAGACAGCTGGAGCAGTTTGCTCACGAGGAGTGGGCCAACATACCTGTCGACAGGTGCAGAAGTCTCATTGAGAGTTACAGAAATCACTTGATTGCAGTGATTGCCTCAAAAGGTTGTGCAACAAAATATTAAGTTAAGGGTACCATCATTTTTGTCCAGGCCAGTTTCATTAGTTTGTTTTTTAAAATGATTCTGCTGAACCATAATTCAAAAGCAATGACTGATTTTCATTAGTTAATTTTCAGTAAATTTTTATTTATTATTACTTTTGTCAGTTTCAAGTTATTTCAGTGACCATTGTGGGTTTTTCTTTCTTTAACGGAAGGGTACCAACAATTTTGCCTACGTGTGTATTGATAACACGGCGCTGATATGCCAAAATAAACGAAATGGGTTTTATTTCTGTAAAAAAGCAAAACAACGGTGGGGAAGGTGGCGTATGTAATGTAATCGGTGTGTGCCCGACGACCGTGTAACACTACTGCAACAAGCCTACTACACACCAGTTTCATGACTGCATCTTGCACGGTTGCGACGCTGACAAAACGGTGACAAAATCTGTCCCACAGACAGAAATAAAAACACCCAGCAAAGTACTCAAAACGTCCTCTGTGGTAGTTCCTGCTACAGTAGGCGTCTCCAGTAGGCTGGTTAAAAAAACTAAATGTGAGGTTATTTAATTTACAGAGCCGAGAAATACTAGCATCTGATTTAGAAACAAATGTGAAGAGATTGAGACAGAAATATGTATACACAGGTTAAGTCAACTATGGCATTAGTGATGCAGTTTCATGAAATTGTGTGTCAGCTCTGAAATGTAGCCGTGGAGGAGGTAATGAGAGAGCCACAGGATTCGTTGTCAAGCCTAAAAGACCTAAACTATGAAACAAAGAGGAAGACGCTGTTGATTTGTCTATTTCAGGCGAACATCTTGAGTATCGACTCACTGCTGTGTACCTGCAGAAATTGCAATCCAAGTGTTACCGACCTGGTAAGTTTGTTCATCAGTCAGTTTTCCCTCATTCCACATTCATCTTTGTTCTGCATAAACAATGTGATGACCAAAACCTGTGTCTCTCACTATGAGCTGCAGTATATTATTATGAACAAGGAACCTTTTTCTCTCAGATGCAACATGTAATTGAACTGTGTGTAATCGGAGTTGCTGTCATGTCCGTCTTGGCAGGAGAGTCAGAAAAACGATGACGAGTGCAGCATCTGTAAAATTGAAGAAGAAGAAGAAGAAGAGTTGGTGGTGTGCGATTACTGCCCTCGCTCCTTCCACCAGAAATGTCATCTGCCTCATGTAGAAGACACCATTTTAGGGTGAGCGTTCATCAAACCCTGACTCACCCTTATCACCTGACTCTGCAGTTCCCCTGAGCTCTAATGACCAATTTAGCATCTTTTAGCTCTTTGTTTTTATGCCTCCGCCCCGGCGATAGCTGTCGACAGAGGCATTATGTTTTCGGGTTGTCCGTACGTACGACTGTCCGTCCGGTCCATTCTTGTGAACGCAATATCTCAGGAACGCCCGAAGCGAATTTCTTCAAATTTGGCACAGATGTCCACTTGGATCACTTGAACTGATTAGATTTTGGTGGTCAAAGGTCACTGTGACCTTATTCTCCTTTACAATAATTCACTACATGGTTACAATCAGGCAAGCAAACTCATTCAAATATGTAAAAATGAACTATTATGATGAATAGTGACATTAGAATGTGCTAGAGGTCTCCAAATTTTGGCTTATATAATATATATATAAATATATATATAAGCCCTGATATTAGCCCTGATCAGGGGGTAGTTTAGCTCATTAAATGACAAAACAAGTTAATAAATTCCGACCTAAACACTCATGTTACACTAGTCCTGTGTCAGCGGGATTAACTTGGTTAAAGTGAAACAAAAATAAAGATTTCTGATATTTTGTTCAAGATTGATAATTGCCAGACCCTATATATATATGTATTATATCTTATTTTTGTGTGTGGGTGTGTGTGTGTGTGTATGCGTGTGTGTTTGAGCAGGGACGATAGTATATGGATGTGTACGTTCTGTGTATTCAGAACCTCCCGAGAGTGGCTTCACTGGGACGAGCTGGAAAGAGAAGCGGTCATGTCTCGCCAAATATCCCAACATGCTGGCATGCTGGTGAGCACAACGTGACTCTCTGTCTATACATCCTAACACCTGTCTCTCTGTCACACCGCCGTCACTCATCCCTCTTTCCTTACACCAACAGCAATGCCAGTATCTCCTTCTGTATCTGTCCAGCGCTGATGAGGAACAAATATTTGCTTCAAACCCATGCCTCTATGTAAGTCTATTTCTCTGCTATTCCCATGCACCTGTTTCTGTCTTCAAAACCTTGACAAATAGTGTCAATTGTTTATTTTATAGCAAATAAAGTACACTTAAAGGGCCATCAGCGTTCTTTTCCGTTTTTTTTTTTTTTTTTTTTCAAATGGAAACGCCCACTCAGCTGTTAGCAAAAAGCAGTGACGTAAGTTTCCACAGTAAGCTAATCAATAAGGTAATGAATAATGTGAACGCTAGCACTAGCAGAGTCAACGTTAGCTGTGCCAAGTTTGGAAATAAATGAAAGGGTTCGTCCTGATTTTTTGAAGTGGGGTTGGGTGTGTGCTCCCCAATCTGCGAGGTAAAACGACTGTTTTTTGTGAATGTAGTCTGGTGGCTTTGAAGAGAGCGATATAACGGCGTCAGTTCCCCGTCGAAGAGGGCTGACTGACAGCGAGCCATTCATTATTGTGAAATAAACCCCTTCAGGGCGCATGTTGGGGTCCACCCCTCCACCTTGCCCTGTCGGGATTTATTTCACAACAATCACCAGCTCGCTGTTCATTATCCCTTATGTAGATAATACACTGACTATAAGGATGTATATCTACTGTATATGTAGCAGCATCATCATGCAGAAACCTACGTCAGGTCACGCGGGAAAAAGATTAAGACACTAAAACATACATACTTCGACCAAAATGTGAATGTTTGGATTTGAATACATAAGAAACACCACTGGGAAGCTACAGAGTGATATAAAAACCTCAACTACAAAAAAATAATAATGGACCGGCCCTTTAATGATCTGGCTACTGGAGGACTCACACTAGCTTCAGGTTTTTGCTTATGATAGTCTGAAATCTATGTAAACAAAAGACAGCGGTATTGCAGAGTGTTGAGTATTTCATTTATTTCTGCTCGGTACCCACAGTTGCAGAACTACTCCATGGTGATCAAGACTCCGATGTGGCTGGTTAACATAGCAGACAAACTCCAGGAGCAACTCTACAAGACCGTTGGAGAGTTTGTGTCCGACGTCCAGCTTATTTTCACCAACTGTGCTTCATACAACCGAGTAAGAAAACAAACCTCTAGATGACATGCAGCGTTAGACATGTGGTACTAAGAGGTTTCCATCAACAGTTAAGGTTCATTTTTAGGATATAATATAGTGAAATGGTCTGTTATGTTCTTTTGCAGGACAATGCTGAATACCTCGCAGCCGGCAACAGACTGAAGGAGTTATTTGACGGAGAAATGAAGAGTGTGTTCAACATCAGTGAATAGATAAACAGTGCTCAGTTTTCACACTCAGTAGGTACTGGGAAAAGGTTAGACATGTGTAAGTATCCCTTTTGACATTTACCTCATATCTGGTTAAAATATTCCAAAAGAAATAATTGCTAATCAAGAGAAGTTAAGAGACTTTTACTTTAATTATGACAACACATTTCAATATTGTATAATTATACTACAATGCATTAAAAAACAGATTTTTCCTATTATTTATCTGGTTTACTCACAGAGGGTGCGGTATAACAAACTACTTGCAACTTTCTTTTTCAGTGTTATATAATAGTTTTTCCTCAATACAAGAATTTTTACAATGTGTGATGAGGGTTTCAAATGTATGTATTATGAATGTATGTATTGCAAAAGTCAGTATTTGACTTTGTATTGGTCTAAAGCAGTTTTCCATCATGCAATATATCCAACAGGATCTCCATGTCACCACACAGTATTTAAAGTACAATTCATTTGCGCTCTATCTTTTTGTTTCGATCCCTCTGACCTGTTGATTGTGGACGTCTGTTTTTAAAATAAATTTAAAACAAATACAAATTTGTTTGTGTACATCTTTAATGACATGGCTTGTTTTAAAGGTTAAATCTATATTCCAGAATGGAAACAAAAAGACTGACACTACTACTGTGACTGATGGGTCTTTTACGCAGCAGGAAAATTAAACCTAAACTTTTAATTATGATTAGAAAGACACAAAACAATGGGAACGTATTTCCTATTAAATGTACAGAATGGGTCGTCTTTTGTACGAGTAATCACATGATGAAAGTTAGATACTGACTGTAATCTTGTTTTGAAGCTTTATTGTTTACATGTTTTTCTTTTTTCACTTACTATATACAGTATGTATATATGTGTGTGTAAAGTGTATATGTGTATACTGTATAATATAAATATACATATATGTGTGTATATATATATATACATATGTATAAATATATATTTGTGTTTGTATACAGTATATACATATATATGAATATACATATACTGTATATATATGTGTGTGTGTGTGTGTGTGTGTTCTTGATTGATGTAGCCAATTTTCTTATAAATTTAAAAAAAAAAATAAACCTAAGATGAATGTTGAAATAAATATGTTCAATGATGTATTTTAGTCAAGATAAGGTTGAAAAATAATATGCTGTATATCATAGACTATTCATTATTTTTGAAAAAAATTCCATATTCATGAGAAAAACTGGTCAGGAACCAAACCAGCTGTCCTGCATTTGTATTTATAAATTCAAACAATAAACCACCATCTCATCTAATATTAGATTAATATAATAAAACTTACATAACACAAACTCTGGCATTATGAAATGAAAATGCAATTATTTTTGTTTTGCCTTCTTTGTTGTTATTGTTTTTTTTTGTTATTTTCCTTGTCTATCTATTTGTACTTTATTGTTTACATGTACTTGACGTGCGCTCAGCTGACGTCACTGCCAGAGATGCCAGCAGCAAATCTGTGCTGGGAGCTGCGCAGCCGCGCTGCGCATCCGTCGGCTGAGCTGGACAGCGCAGCCATTTCTCTGTATCCTTCATGAGGAAAAATACAGGCGGATGGCGGTTTGTCCATCAAGGACACAATTACTAAGCCGACGTGCGGGAGTCATGACGTTAGCAGCACACACCGAGGCTGAACCTGAACTCATCACCGACTGAGATCCGCCAGCTCCAAACTTTCTCCCGATCCAACGCCTGCGCAGACAAACAGGCTGTCTGTCTGCTGCTTTGTGTTTGCGTGTGTGTGTGTGTGTCAGCCATGGAGGGAGATCTGCACGGAGACTGCAGCGACGTCTCGACTCTGCATGTGAAAACTGAAGCGGTCGATGAGAATCCATCTGCGCTGGTTGTGGGCAGCCGAGAGCCGCCTGCGCCCTGCGGAGATACCGCATGCAGAGGAGGAGGAGGAGGAGTGGATCAGACTGCAGAGGAGCTGGCTGATAACACAACTACTCCTGTACTGCTGTGTGAGTGCACACATCAGCTGGTTTTAAAGGACATCAAATGAAGAATTTAATATGTTTAGCTGTTAATTTCCATCTAAATTAATTCAGATCAGCATGTATAACATCTTTTTAAATGTTTTGACATTAATGTGCCTTTTGTCTGTCCTGTGCCTTTAGATCCTGTGAGCACAGACCGCTTCTTCACCACATCTGGAGATGGGAAAACCTACCTGAAGATAGCTCCAGGTGAGAGGATCAATGAGACTTTTACTATTGTGATTGTTGTCTGTGTCATCAGAATAAAATAAAAACACATTATAGAGTATATGCACACACCTGCACAAGAGCTTTCTGTGTAAGAAATGATGAATTCTCATAACTATTAGTCAACCAAAAGGTTTTCAACTTTTCCAAAAACCTTTTATAGGAAAATAACACTCTCTAGAGAGAGCCTTTAGAGTTTTTACGTTACCTGAAGGCCACCGTAGTTCTCCGACACGCTTTTGAAACTGCGGTAACGTGAGCCGCAGAGTGCAAAACCATGGTACCGTTTTCTAGATTTTGCCAAATTATACACAATGTCCCTTTAAAGGATAATTTTCAGATCCCAAAAATGTCATGTATTGGAGCTCCAAATACAATTTAGTTTATAGAAATAAAGCCCCTAAAAATCATCGTTGGGTATTATTTATTCATATTTTAAAGGGTCACTTCGGTATTATTTCAACCTGGACCCTATTTTCCCACGTTTTTCTGTCTAACTCACTAATAGGAACAACAATTTCTGAAAATACTCCAGTATTGAGGGAGAGCGCTGTAGACGGCAGCTGCTAAACGGGCCGCAATGTGTTGCTATTGGGGCAAGCTGGCACCGTCATTTACGTCCACTAAAACTGCTTGTTTTTGCCATGACAGACTCTGATTGTTATTATAAGTGTCTGACATTATAATAAGAGTCTCGCTCAAGGAGAAGTCTTGTTATGAAATCTGGTGAGGTGACTTGTTACAGAAAGACAACAGTGGAATAGAGGAACACATCCATGGTGGAAACGTGAGCGCCGGCCGGGCAGAGTTTGTTGTTTTGGAGTACAGAAAGCGTAGCTTAGTGTTATCTAAAAGATTGTCAATGTCATGGCTGAATATTTAGATGATTTTGACAACGTGGATGAGGTCTTTGAATTCGATGGCCGCCCGTATTTATTTGAGCCAGAGTATATGGATAGTCAGATTTCACAACTCGACTTCTCCTTGAGCGGGGGTTGGACACAATAACAAACAGACCGGATCAAGCGAAAGGTAAAAAAAAAAGGTTTTATTTCTCTGTAGGGTTCTTTTCATAATGTTGTCAGACACTTATAATAACAATCTGAGCCTGTCAGTGGCAAAAACAAGCACTTTTAGTGAACGTAATGTTACATTGATGCTGATCACTTGCCCCAGCAGCTCATTTCACGGTTGACGGTTACAGCGTTCTCCCTCAATACTGGACCAATTTCAGAAATTGCTGTCGCTATTAGTCCCTTAGACACAAAAACATGGGAAAATAGGGTCCAGGTTGAACAACCTGGATAAAAAGTGACCCTTTAATGCTTAAAAACAACTCCCGACAACCCAATAACTGTCCGCAGCTGTTCTGATTGGAGCACGGGAGTATGTGACATCACCTTATCCAACTAAGCCCCGCCCACGTCAAACCAGTGAGAAGAGAACAGAGAAAACAGAAAATCTCTCATGTGAAACAATGAAAACTGTTCTGACTTTGGCAGAAAATAATGTGTGTTTTAGTAAGAAGCTGGTTGAGAAAATACATTTTTGGGGCATTTGAATATATGTCAATATATCTCCTCCATACACTTTTACATATTAAGCGAGCCCACAGGTCACCGCAGTCACCCGTGTCCTCTCCTCTCCCCCAGCTTCCGCAGTCACCTGTGTCCTCTCCTCTCCCCCAGCTTCAGTGATGCCGCCTGCTCCCTCAGATAAGACGCTTTCCTCCGGCTCCGACTTCTCCTCCAAAGCCGTGTTGTTTCTGATCGAGGCAGTCGGCCGCCGCTGGGGCCTGTACGAGACCCGGGAACGCTCGCAGCTCTTCCAGAGCGTCCAGGAGGAGATGGCCTCCAAGGGGCACGTGCTGCCTGTTGAAAAGATCCGCCGCAAGTGGAACAACCTCATTGTCACGTACAAGAGGGTTAAAGACCGCAGCCGGGAGACGGGCCACGCTAAAACGTCCTGGGAGTTCTTCGATGTATGTAGTTTCCTTCTAGCATTCTATTTCCACACAGGGATGCTTGGTCTGCCTGTATACAGACTGTGTTTTACAGCTCTAGAAACATGTTGATATGTCTCTGAGCTTTGCATATTTCACATGAAAGACAAACGTAATTGTGCGTAATTGATTGTGCAATCATACCTCGGTTTCCCCACATGTTGACGCAGTGTATACTGCTGTAGTCAGAGTCAGGGTTACATTGCTGACAGTAGCATAGAGCCGAAGGTGTGTTCATGGTGCTGAGAGATCAACTGATGATCACCTGATCTTGGTGCCACAATTAACTTGGGTTGTTTAGCTCCTCTATAGATGTGTATTTAGACCTGGACACGGTGCCACTGCTCAGCCTTGCTTCCAATTTCTTTCCAGTGGCCACTTGTGGTATTGCAGCAGAAAATCCCCTGCAGGCCCAAAAAGCATTTTCACCCCTGTAACTCTCTTTCTCACACTTTTTCATCCGCCCGGCTGCCTTTATTTGTTAATAAAAGTGTAAATTGTAGTGAAACTGACTTTAAGCCAACAATATCAGGGGACAAATTGTTATTTATGAAAATACAAATCTGAATTTCACCTAGGGCACCAAAAGTGCTAGAGACCAGTAGAGCACCATTGTAAAAGAGACGTCTGTAAAACTGTTGACAGGACACCTTACTTATAGCTCTTCCTATTAGGAATTTTTTATCCATGGTGGTTTTATATTTGTAAATCTTTTCTTCGAGCCGAGAAAGCGATTTAAAAATATGTGACGTCACCACAATGTAAAGTCTACGGGCCGAGCGTAAACTCTACTGCCCATATGGGCCGCATAGTAAATCCTGAAACTAGTAAAACTGCACCAGACAAGCAATTCTCATTAGATTGTATAGGCACAATCTTGGGGTCCGGCATCCATTTCTTCTAATTCATCCATGATTTCCTCTCTCCGTCTCTTTGTATGTCTTCCCTCACTCTAGCTGATGGACGCCACGCTCTGTGACACCGTTGGCACTCAGATCGTCAACAACAAAAGAAACAAAGGCTGCAACGCCGGTTCCACGCTGCCTGGTCCTTTGGCAAAGATCGCTGCGAAACCACAGGTTCCGCCGCCCGCCACCCTCATCCGCCCTAATGGGGACTTTGCTTCGACGGGTGGCGTGGACTCGGCGGGTCAAGGAGCCATCGGTAGCGCTGCTACCATTACCTCAGTGGCTACAGCCACCGTTAGCCCGACAAACACTCCAGAGCTCAAGCCCCTGATCGTCCTCAACAGTGACATTGTTGCGACCAGTATTCATCCAGTCACCATGGGGCCATCTCCGTCTTTTATCTCTTCACCTTGTTTCACAGAGACAACTTCCCCTTCCCTCGGCTCGACTAGCAACGCAGACCTCAACGCATCGCACTACGTAGGCCATAAAGCTCCGTCGTTCTCATCAGGCGTCATACCCTTTCGCCTCAGTAACAACCAGAACCTCCTCGGCCTCTCCTCCTCTTTTCCCCCTGCTTCCCCCTCTCTCGCGTCATCTATCCCCACTTCGTTATCTGCAACAACCGAAGGACAGAATCAGAAAGGGAGCGAGGAGCGAACCAGTGTCGCTTTGTTCCAGGAGTTTCTGAAGCGACAGGAGGAGCAGGCCTACCTGGACCGGGTGGCTCGCCGCAGGGTGGAAGCCCGAGAGAAGAGGCGCGAGAGGAGGGAGGTACGGATGGCGGAGTCCCTCGGCAGGGTAGCCACGGCCCTTGAGCTGCTCTCCTCCAAACAGGACACCGTCATCGCCCTCCTGCAGAGACTGGCTGATCGGAAGTGAAAAAGTGGGGAAAAGCCTGGAAACTTCTTAATACTCCTGTTGTGTAGCGACCGCGCCCGAGTTCCATCATGCTACTGAAAAGGGTTTTACTCTCCTGATCTTACTGTGAATAAGTAAGAGATAATGTACAGCGAGCCAGTCATTGTTGTGAAATAAAACCCTCCGCTGTCTGGGTTTATTTCACAACAATGACTGGCTAGCTGTACATTATCCTGCTTATTACACGGCTACTTACTTAAGAAATCAATAATTTGACACAAAATTATAGCAACCCATAGCAACGGTCTGTTATACAGTACATAGCAACGGTCTGTTATACAGAAATAACTGTAGAACGCTGTGATTGACCAATCAGAAGCGAGTATTCAACAAAGCCGTGTAATAACTTTTTATAAATCACATGAGCTGCTCACTTTTCTACATGAAGCATATAGTGAAATGGGGTGCTATTGTAACATGCTTTACATTTAATGCATTTCAGTTTGCTGCACTAACATCCAATAAAAACATGAACTTTCAGTCGATAAGATTTTGTCTGAGCGATAGTAATAAGAATGGGTTCACATTTTTTCAAGTCTTATCTTTACTGTCAATACTGACGCGCCCTTATGACACATTGAAAAAAAATTTGGTCTATGTAAAAATTCCTCCTGTCCACACTGGTCAACAAGAGGTCCCTTCCTAATGTAATTCCAATGTAAGTGATTTGGGACAGTTTTTGAAAAATCTAGCAGGTATCTTACGAACTTACAGTTTAGTACAGTTAGTAAAAAATGTCTTTCCGATATTAGTTTCAGCTGAGCTCTATAATGCACTCTATTTGCACAAAACGTCCCCCACATTAGAAAGTATGGCCAGTATGGACAGCCAATGAACATATAGCCATGTGGGTGTTGGTTTAAAGAGGACCTATTATGCTTTTATGCTTTCCCCCCCCCTTTCCTTTAGTGTGTTGTATAGTTTTTAGTGCATGTAAAATGTCTCTAAAGTTACAAAGCCCAAAGTCCACGCCAAAGGGAGTTACTCTCCCCCACAGAAACACTGCTCCTGAACTGCCTAAAACCTCTTTCTTGAAGTCCCGCTTTTTCCTCTGTAACGTGGTGATGTCACCAAGTAACACATTTGCATAATACCTGCCTAGCGCCTAGTTTAGCACTAGCACGCCCTCAAACAAAGCTAGTTAGAGCGGAGCTGGAGCAGAGTCCGAAGAGTTTGGTTCGGTTGACCAATCACAACAGAGTGGGCCAGCTGACCAATCAGAGCAGACTGAGCTTTTCCAGTGGCGGGGCAGGAAGTCAAACAGAGTGTTTCAGACAGAGGGTGAAAAGAGGTGCTGCAGCACAGCCGGTATGAGATCATCATCCTGCTTTCCTGCTCAGCTCAAGTGGATTATTTTAAGAACGTTATGCACAAAGTTTGTCATATTCTCTCTCCGAGGTCCTGATCCTGGGACCCCCCCCCCCCCAGACAGGCAGGCAGGGCTGCAGGAACTGTCCGAGGTGCTCAAACTGATGTGCAGGATTTGATTTGATTGATTTGGCAACAAATGATGCTGTTATTGTGGCATTTATAGGTATTTTGTCTTATTTTGATCATCTTTTTCCTTATATCAGGCTGCGGCTCTGTAACCAACCTGAGCTTATTTGAATTAGCACCTCATTGTCAGTCGGACCAAAAGACACTGAAGCATGCTGTATATTGCCTCAATAGATACTCAGTATCTTCACCCTAATAAACTCAATCAACCTACATCAAAAAGTCTCAGATTAACTTAAGTCAGAAAGGTTAAATTAATTCCATTGAGAGAAAGTGTGGATAGTTAGCATTAGCCACCAAGGCTAAGTAGATAAAAAAAAGGCAAAAATCCTGTTTAACAGTAACAAAATGGACAAAAAAAAACATCCTTACATTCAAACAGTATCTATTTTCTTCTGCTTTAATTTGTATTGTTGTTCCCAGGTGGGAGAAGGAGCTGGCCTACTGCGACACAGTGAAACAGACACCTCCTTACGACCACGGCACCAGACTGGTGGACCTCATAGACATGGCTGTACTGGACTTCCTCATGGGTCAGTCTCTACAGTTTAAACTTGACCCGGGAGTCAGTTGGTTTGCAACATACGGGGGCTTACAGGCAGTGTAGTGGGGGTTACTTACCTCTTTGTCCTCCTTTAAAGAGGACCTATTATGCTCATTTTCAGGGGCATAGGCCTACTTGTATTTTGGGTTTCTAAAAACACTTTACTTTTTCACCCTTTGTCTGAAAGGCTCTGTTTGAGCACCTGAAAAGCTCAGTCTGCTCTGATTGGTCAGCTGGCCCACTCTGTTGTGGTTTGTCAACCGAAACTAAACTCTTCGGACTCTGCTCCAGCTCCGCTCTAACTACCTTTGTTTGAGGGCGTGCCAAAGTAGCCCTTAGGCAGGTATTATGCAAATGTGTTACTTGATGACATCACCACGTTATAGAAGAAAAGGCGGGACTTCAATCAAGACGTTTCAGGCAGTTCAGGAGCAGCGTTTCTGTGGGGGAGAGTTACTCAATTTGCCGTGGACTTTGTGCTCTATAACTTTGCAGACTTTGTTCGTACATGCACAAAAAACTCTATAACACACTAAAGCAAAGGGAAGGAGGTAGTAAAAAACATTCAAAATGGGTAAATAAATTAGTAAACAAGAGTATTATCTCCCATGTTAATGCACTCAGGATGTTATCGTGAATTTCTATCAATATATGCCATTATTAACTTTATGTGTCTACAAAATGTCTCTGACATAATTTAAATTAACGTTAATGTTTTTCATTTGAAGGCAACATGGATAGACATCACTACAAGACGTTTGAGAAGTTTGGCAACAAGACTTTTCTGCTGCATCTGGATAACGGACGGGCGTGAGTACCATGAACATCTGATGACAACAACAAACACAGGCTATAGTATAACTTACTGTATATCTGACAGCCAAATAAGTAAAGTAACATTATATTTATACTTTCTCCTGACTGAAATGTTGTTGATAATGTTTTCCAGGTTTGGGCGTCACTCTCGGGATGAGCCATCTATTCTAGCTCCTTTACAACAATGTTGCAGGTAAAACAAAACAAAAACCTGTCTGTTTCAATGAGTGACCAAGATGATGGGTGAATAAGTAGTCAGAAAGTAGTGGATAAAGTTGCAAGATGTAGTACAGAATACATTTAATTCAGAAGATGTTGACATATACATTTAAAGGACCCAGAGAGGGTAAAATGGAGGGTTACGCTTCCGCAACGGCGCCGTCTTTCAGGACAGCGTTATCATCTGTATCCGCCGTATGAGCGCAGTGCAGAGAGGCAGGGATGCTCTGATTTCAACACATACAGAGGGAGAGTGACTTCATTTTCTGCTCAGGTAGACATTACTCCTCTATATCTCTACATAGACAATAGTTGTTTGCTGCTATGCTCTGGATATCTTATAGAGTGCCTTCAAGGTCAAAGCTTGTGAAAAGGTAGCCAAAGAATGATAACAGTTCAAATAAAGATATATATATATATATTCCCCCCTGCATATCATTGCATTTCGAAGATTTTTGCAGAAGTATTTTGCTTGCCATATTTAATAAGAAAAAGGCAAAAAAAAAAAAATTGAAATTGAAATTAACCTTTAATCCTCTGGGGGCCCTCAGAATTTATTAGGCGCTGACCCCCAGGTTGGGAGCCACTGATTTAGGATACATACTGTATGCAGGATGAAAGTGAGTATAGAACTGAAGTAGTATAAAAAACTGAATGACTTAGTGTGACTATCTCCTGTTCTGCTGAGCACTATATAGATAGATAGATAGATAGATAGATAGATAGATAGATAGTAACTTTATTGATCCCGAGGGAAATTCAAGTTTCCAGCATCACAGTTCCATAGTGCAAAACATGTTAGTAAAAAAGCAGTAAAAAGGTTAGTAGTCTAACTTTTTTTTTTTTTTTTTAAAGTGAATATAGTGCAGAAGAGACTGTTAAAAATGAGTAGAGTGCAGGGTAACAGCTGTGATACAGGACTATTAAAAAATCTTTATATAAGTATAGTATAAATATATGTTTGTTTATGTAAATAATAAGACAAAAACATGCTAATAAAAGAGGATCTCTCTCTGTGGTGGATGATGATGCCCCCTGCAGCCACTGACCAGAACTGCAACTTTGCCAACAGAAATTTTCACTTTTACTTTCTAAACGTCACTAGATGGAGGAGGAGGGACCGGTCAGGAGGCCAGGAAGAGCCCACTGCTGCTGAGAAGAGGAACTGATAAAGCATTAGTAGGTAGAGCCACGAGAGAAACTTCTACTGGACATGGAAACACTTCCTTCCGCTTAGTTTTAAATCTGCTGCTGACAGTGATTTCTGACACACTGCAGTGAACTTTGAACTCATTATTAGTTTGTGTGTTCAAATCCTGTCGAGCAGCAGGACAGTTCAGTGCAAAGGGAATCACTGCATGAGAGAGAGGGAGCCTCTCATATAACATCTGTAGGCATCTGGAGCAAGTCGTGGTCTCTCTCTGGGTGTGTTTTTGTGCAGAGACTCTCTGGGTTGAAGTCGCCCACCACCGATGGACCCGATGGACTGGCTGGAGAAGGACGAACTGCTGCGGTTCTTCCACCGTCATAAAACCGAGATGTCCTTAATGGAGAACCCGCACACGTTCCTCAACCAGCTGCGGGACCACGACCTGGTCCCAGAGGACCACTACAAGGTGAGGAACCGTTACTATGCATCTGTTATTATGCTATAACCTCCTCACCCTCCTCACTCACTCTCTCCTCCTCCTCTTACACGGTCCCGTCTGGATGAAGAAGGCGCCGGACAGGAGAGCGCGGGAATAGGAAGCGACACATGTCCTAGTAGTGTAGTAGTAGTAGGAGGAGGAGGAGGACTGGGAATGAAACATTGAAGTGTAGTTTTTGACTCAGAACCGAGGGCAGGATACAGCTCTCTTCACTTTATAACAGACACTTCCTGTCAGCCCCATTTTTTCAGAAGTAAACCTTCTTGCACAGGGCCGTATGCAGGCTTTTCAAGGTCCAACAACTGAGCCTGCAAGGGGGGCCCAGGGCAAAATTCAGGTATTTGAAAAAATGCATTTTAAGGGAGACACCCAAAGTGAGCTTTAACTAATATAACAGATCTCACCATGAAACTTTCCCCCGTTACATTATATTAAGTACATTGACTTACGTTAAGTCAGTTATTTTTTGTATCGGAAGTTTTTTTTTTTAAATGTTATGTTTAAATATGCAAATGAGGCATTAACTAATGTTAACTTTTGGTAAATTTAGGGGAAATCTACAGACATAAAGAGAAACATTTTAGAAAATAAGCACCTAAATTTGTGTTTTAGATGTTTTCTTTCCACTAGTCTGAACTAAGGCCTGCCAAAAATAAATAAATAAATGACTCAATAAATAAATAAATCCGTCATTAATTATCGCAAAAATAATGTATAAAATAAATGTAGCCATTAATTAATTGATAAAATGTGATATAAATTGATATTTTTGAAATTATTATATTTATCTTTGTTTTAATTCCCTTATTTATTTACTCTTCTGTTCAATTTTCCCTTCTTTACGTATTTATTTTTATTAATATTTAAATGTATGTATTTATTTTTGCATTTATTTTATATTTATTTTTTATGTACTGTATTTATTTATTTAAAACAATGTTTTGCATAAATTAACCATGTCAGTAGGCAGTAGCGTCAATGATTTATGGGATGAAAATCAGGGGACTTTTAAACAATCTGTTGTTAGTGATAACCAAATGGTGAGGAGACTAACGATGGGACAAAACACGTCTGGCTTTATAATGCAAATTGAGTCTGGGGGTGGCCGGGCAGTGGTGGAAAGTAGCTAAGCACATTTACTCAAGTACTGTACTTGCGTACACGTTTGAGGTACTTATTCTTTATTTGAGTATTACCATTTTGTGTTACTTTATACTTCTACTCCACTACATCTCAGAGGCAAATATTGTACTTTTTACTCCAATACATTTATTTAAAAGCTTTGGTTACTACTTACTTTGCAGATTTTGATTCTCAATACAAAATATAAATCAACAAATAAATGAAAATATATTATTATGGATTAAGCAACCCATTAATATATAAAGTACTTACAATTAGCTCCACCTTTACCGGCTCAAACATTAAAGTGATGAGCGCATTAATGCATCAATAATTATAGTCCAATAATATAATACACATCATTCTGCAATGAGCCAATCTGCATAATGACTACTTTTACTTTTAGTACTTTAAGTATATTTTGATGCTAATACTTTAGAGTATTTTTACGCTATGTTATTGCTACTTTAACTAAAAGATCTGAGTATTCATGAAAAACGTGTATAAGTTAGGCTACTGTAGAATCATTAAGCCCTCATTTTTTTCATACTTTTGTGTATGTGCAGAAGGTGAGTCGTATGAAGAGTAAAGACAACATTAAGAACGGTCTTTATGGGATTCTGGACTGGTTGGAGAAAGAACGATCAAAGAGCATCAAAGATTTCTGGAGGTGCGTCTTCAGGGAGCCCATCCTGCACCAGTACCCAACCCTGCGAGAGCTGCGCAACAGTCTCATGGACGGTCAGCCTTTTCTAATGATTGTGATTCTGCTTACTCTGTTTATGTTCTCTTTGCTTGTGAATAATGTATTTTATATAATAGTATGTTAGTATGTAAGTTTGAACACAGCCTAAGACTTCTCTCATCATTCTTTCACTGCCATTTGTCCATGATGTGTGTACTTGATATTTACTGTAACCATGGCAGGGTCTTTCCATTTTGAGACACAAGAGCCCGAGACGGTGGAAACGGAAGAGACGGACGAGGGGAAAAGGAAGGATCTTTCAGATGACGAGGAGGGGGAGGAGAATCAAGCAAGCTCAGTGAAAAAGAAGATGAAACTGAGGAGTGAAAAGAGCGTGTGCGATGATGAGGAAGAGCAGGCCGGTCCATCATCTCGCTCGTCTCCAAGGAAAAAGTCCAAAAAAATATCCTTCTGTAAGTCACCTCCTTCTTATGCTTTACTTTTCTTAACATGACTGTATACATTACTTGAAAGTTTCACTGCTGAAAAATGCACTCTCTAAATTACATTTCTCTGTATGTCTCAAATCTCATTTGGAACAAATGAGTCAACATATATATTATTTTTTATTTTCCAGCCTCTCCACTGAAGAAGGGAGAGAAGAACGACATTTGGACCTGGACCATGTTTAAGCACCAGCTCCCTGTGACCTGTGGACAAAAGGAAGGGTCACTGAACAGAGACAGACTGGCTAAAGGTACGTAAAACCAGTGGGCTAATGCATTAAACTTGCATTCTTTCTAATAGCCAGCAGGGGGCGACTCCTCTGGTTGCTAAAAGAAGTCAGATTGTATAGAAGTCTATGAGAAAATGAGCCTACTTCTCACTTGATTTATTACCTCAGTAAACATTGTAAACATGAGATTATGGTCTCAATCGCTAGTTTCAAGTCTTCTTCAATACAGCATGATGTTCATTTAGTAAATTACGGTCCCATTTATAGTCAAATAGACCATAAAGCAGGGGATGCTTTAGGGCGAGGCTACCTTGTGATTGACAGGTCGCTACCACGGCGATGTCCGGTCTGGGAGTTGTCCGTGTTTTCGTCTTAGAGCTTTAACCCTTTCACAGTGTGTTTTCAGTTCATGAAAGTTAATTATAACCTTTTTGGTTGCCTAAAAATTCAGCGTTCAGTTGTACGTAGCTCCACCCTCTCATGTCACTTCTGGTTGTCAAAAACCAAGATGGCGACGGACAAAATGACGAACTCGAGGCTTCAAAACAGCAATCCACAAACCAATGGGTGATGTCACGGTGACTGCGTCCACTTCTTATACACAGTCTATGACTCAATGTCTGAATCTGATGGAAAATAAATACTATCATCATTGTCAAAACACTAAAAAATTGTTTAGGACCAGGCTTAGAGATATTTAAAGAGGACCTCTTGTGCTCATTTTCAGCTGCAGGCTTGTATTTGGGGTTTCTACTAGAACATGTTTTCCTGCTTTAATGTTCAAAAGACTCTTTATTTTTCTCATACCGGCTGTGCTGCAGCACCTCTTTTCACCCTCTGTCTGAAGCTACTCCCACCCTCCCAAAAAGCCCAGTCTGATCTGATTGGTCAGCTGGCCCACTCTGTTGCGATTGGTCAACCGAACCAAACTCTTCTGACTCCGCTCCAGCTCCGCTCTAACTAGCTTTGTTTGAGGGCTTGCCAATCTAGGCGCCAGGCAGGTATCATGCAAATGTGTTACTTGGTGACATCACCACGTTACGGAAGAAAAGGCAGTGTTTCTATGGGGGAGAGTAACTCCCTTTGGCGTGACCTTTGGGCTTTGTAACTTTGCAGACCTTTTACATGCACAAAAAACTATATAACACAATAAAGGAAATGGAAAAAGCATAATAGGTCCTCTTTAATCAGATTTTATTCAATATAATTTCTTATATAAAAACATTGAAAAATGAAACTTCTCACATCTGATTCTGACAGGGGAAAGATAGTGACAGCAGGTGATTAATGGTTGACATTAACACATCCCCATCCTCTGAATGTTTCAGGGGAGAAGTGCATTGCGGTCGGGAAACAGTGGTTTACTCCCAATGAATTTCAGACGTTTGCGGGAAGGAAGAGCTGCAAGAACTGGAAGTGGAGCATTCGATGTCAGGGCATCTCCCTGGGAAAACTTATAAAGGTTTGTTGAAAAGTGAATTTGGAATATACACACGAAACAAGACTGTGTGAAGTCATGACTTGCTTTTCTTTAACATCGGCCATGTTAGCGCCCCTCGTCAGATCACTTCACACGTAGTTTGTTGTGAAAATCGATTTATTTTCTGTTTTTTTTTTATTTTTTTTATCCCACTGCAGGAAGGTCACCTGAAAGCAGCAAATTACAAGAGAGGGTGTAAAAAGGTAAAAACAAAAATAAATCAATAAATCAATTCTGACTTTGTGGAATATCTTCTTGTTGTTAATGATCCTGATCTTTTTTTCTTCTTCTTCTTCTTCCTGCTAGGCCAAGAAATCACTGTTCCCTTCTGGTGATGTAGTTACAGGTTCGTTGACCCTGCCGGGTCACAAACTTTCTCATTCTACAGCTAAACCGTACACTACAAGATGTTTCTGAAAACATTTTATGCAAGAAATAGGCATTAGAGTAACAGAATATGGATTCATATTTGATCAGCGCTGCCTAGTTTGACTGCTTGATTTGAGTTTGCAAGTTCCGCAAGCAGTGATTGGTTGTTTTCCTTTGGTTGCAGGGAAATATTTGAATGCTATTAGGAGCACGAGGGGAGGGAAGAGGAACATGATTTTTTCACAGATTATCTGTCTTGTGCATTACTGTCAGGATATAGTGACAGTTTTATAAAATTAACTTCTTATCATATTTGCTCAAAGTTACTGACTGCAGCTTTAACTGCTAAAGGAGGAGAAATGATTGATATACTGTATATAAGCAACGGGAAAGTGGCTACTCACCTCCTCCCTGCTTTTAGTGTCTGAGGAAGAAGAAGATAAAGATGAAGATGAAGATGAGGACTGTGATCAGGACAAGGAAGACCAGGTTTCCTCAAGCAGCAAAGAAAGTTCCACGGCTGTCGCAGGTGCTGGTTTCTACAAAGTGAAAGTGATATTCAGGGTTGAAACACAGTTATGCTCTATAATATATATATATATATATATAATATATCCCAGTATCATAGCAATGGTTATGTTAATCATACTTTCCACGTGTCCTTTACAGATGAAGAAGGAGAGGAACAGCCTGAGCAGCAGCCACAAGCCAGCAGTGACAGCGGCAGGAAGGTGTTCAAAGTCACATGTGGAGCTTTAGCAGGGACCTTACACAAGAAACGATTTGCATCAGGTAACTACATCTTACTGTACACAAAAAGCTAAATATGTGTAATGACATGTGTACTAACCAACTGAACCCAGTTAAATGTGTCTCCTCTGAACTTGCTTTCGTCACCAGGCACTCGTGGGAAGAGTATTCGTACTGAGACGAGCTGGATGAGCCCGGAGGAGTTCATCAAGAAGGCGTCATGTCCGACAGATGCCTCCTGGAGGAAAGACATCAAGTACGAAGGGGAACCACTCAGTGTCCTCTTAGAGGTAATGCACTTATTCTAATGTTTACCGTCGGGTGGCTGTGTTTCTGGCCTCTCCGGTCCAGCTTTCGCTGCGGGGCCGCAGGTTTCCACCCGCCGCCGCTGCACACACTGGCTGTGACCGCTCCGTCCTCCTCGCGGCGCTTGCCTCATTAACGTTATGGTTCTCTTAAAGCATTGGGTTTAAATCTGAAATATTTCCAAATAGGCACTTTTTCTTTTCGCTTCGACACCAAATCCTTCGCCATCTCTCGGTCTGTCCACTCTCTCGTCCCGTGTGTGTGAAATATGACACCTGCTGCTCTGAGCTGACTCCTTAAGATGCATTCACTTTCAGATTGTAGTGTCCGTTATCCGACTATCTACACACGTAGGCAAAATTGTTGGTACCCTTCCGTTAAAGAAAGAAAAACCCACAACGGTCACTGAAATAACTTGAAACTGACAAAAGTAAAAATAAATAAAAATTTACTGAAAATTAACTAATGAATATCAGCTATTGTTTTTGAATTGTGGTTCAACAGAATCATTTTAAAAAACAAACTAATGAAACTGGCCTAGACAAAAATGATGGTACCCCTAGAAAAGATGTAAAATAATGTGACCATAGGGACATATTAAACTAAGGTGTGTCCTGTAAATAGCATCACAGGTGTTTTCAAACTTGTAATCAGTCAGTCTGCCTATTTAAAGGGTGAAAAGTAGTCACTGTGCTGTTTGGTGTCATGGTGTGTACCACACTGAACATGGACCACAGAAAGCTAAGGAGAGAGTTGTCTCGGGAGATCAGAAAGAACATTATAGACCTTCATGTTAAAGGTAAAGGCTATAAGACCATCTCCAAGCAGCTTGATGTTCCTGTGACTACAGTTGCACATATTATTCAGAAGTTTAAGGTCCACAGGACTGTAGCCAACCTCCCTGGACGTGGCCGCAAGAGGAACATTGATGACAAATTGAAGAGACGGATAACACGAATGGTAACCAAAGGGCCTAGAACAACTTCCAAAGAGATTAGAGGTGAACTCCAAGGTCAAGGTACATCAGTGTCAGATCGCACCATCCGTCGCTGTTTGAGCCAAAGTGGACTTAATGGAAGACGACCCAGGAGGACACCAAATCATAAAAAAGTGAGACTGGAATTTTCCAAAATGCATATTGACAAGCCACAAAGCTTCTGGGAGAATGTCCTTTGGACAGATGAGACAAAACTGGAGCTTTTTGGCAAGTCACATCAGCTCTATGTTCACAGACGCAAAAATTAAGCATACAAAGAAAAGAACACTGTACCTAATGTGAAACATGGAGGAGGCTCGGTTATGTTATGGGGCTGTTTTGCTGCATCTGGCACAGGGTGTCTTGAATCTGTGCAGGGTGCAATGAAATCTCAAGACTATCAAGGCATTCTGGAGCGAAATGTGCTGCCCAGTGTCAGAAAGCTTGGTCTCAGTTGCAGGTCATGGGTCTTCCAACAGGATAATGACCCAAAACACAGCTAAAAACACCCAAGAATGGCTAAGAACAAAACATTGGACTATTCTGAAGTGGCCTTCTATGAGCCCTGATCTAAATCCTATTGAACATCTGTGGAAGGAGCTGAAACATGCAGTCTGGAGAAGGCACCCTTCAAACCTGAGACAGCTGGAGCAGTTTGCTCACGAGGAGTGGGCCAAAATACCTGTCGACAGGTGCAGAAGTCTCATTGAGAGTTACAGAAATCACTTGATTGCAGTGATTGCCTCAAAAGGTTGTGCAACAAAATATTAAGTTAAGGGTACCATCATTTTTGTCCAGGCCAGTTTCATTAGTTTGTTTTTTAAAATGATTCTGCTGAACCATAATTCAAAAGCAATATCTGATTTTCATTAGTTAATTTTCAGTGAATTTTTATTTATTATTACTTTTGTCAGTTTCAAGTTATTTCAGTGACCATTGTGGGTTTTTCTTTCTTTAACGGAAGGGTACCAACAATTTTGCCTACGTGTGTATTGATAACACGGCGCTGATATGCCAAAATAAACGAAATGGGTTTTATTTCTGTAAAAAAGCAAAACAACGGTGGGGAAGGTGGCGTATGTAATGTAATCGGTGTGTGCCCGACCACCGTGTAACACTACTGCAACAAGCCTACTACACACCAGTTTCATGACTGCATCTTGCACGGTTGCGACGCTGACAAAACGGTGACAAAATCTGTCCCACAGACAGAAATAAAAACACCCGGCAAAGTACTCAAAACGTCCTCTGTGGTAGTTCCTGCTACAGTAGGCGTCTCCAGTAGGCTGGTTAAAAAAAACTAAATGTGAGGTTATTTAATTTACAGAGCCGAGAAATACTAGCATCTGATTTAGAAACAAATGTAAAGAGATTGAGACAGAAATATGTATACACAGGTTAAGTCAACTATGGCGTTAGTGATGCAGTTTCATGAAATTGTGTGTCAGCTCTGAAATGTAGCCGTGGAGGAGGTAATGAGAGAGCCACAGGATTCGTTGTCAAGCCTAAAAGACCTAAACTATGAAACAAAGAGGAAGACGCTGTTGATTTGTCTATTTCAGGCGAACATCTTGAGTATCGACTCACTGCTGTGTACCTGCAGAAATTGCAATCCAAGTGTTACCGACCTGGTAAGTTTGTTCATCAGTCAGTTTTCCCT
The DNA here is from genome assembly GCF_015220745.1 of Sebastes umbrosus. NCBI lineage: Eukaryota > Metazoa > Chordata > Actinopteri > Perciformes > Sebastidae > Sebastes > Sebastes umbrosus. The sequence continues at coordinate 9,364,887 of NC_051282.1, read as the reverse complement.
CATTCCACATTCATCTTTGTTCTGCATAAACAATGTGATGACCAAAACCTGTGTCTCTCACTATGAGCTGCAGTATATTATTATGAACAAGGAACCTTTTTCTCTCAGATGCAACATGTAATTGAACTGTGTGTAATCAGAGTTGCTGTCATGTCCGTCTTGGCAGGAGAGTCAGAAAAACGATGACGAGTGCAGCATCTGTAAAATTGAAGAAGAAGAAGAAGAAGAGTTGGTGGTGTGCGATTACTGCCCTCGCTCCTTCCACCAGAAATGTCACCTGCCTCATGTAGAAGACACCATTTTAGGGTGAGCGTTCATCAAACCCTGACTCACCCTTATCACCTGACTCTGCAGTTCCCCTGAGCTCTAATGACCAATTTAGTATCTTTTAGCTCTTTGTTTTTATGCCTCCGCCCCGGCGATAGCTGTCGACAGAGGCATTATGTTTTCGGGTTGTCCGTACGTACGTCTGTCCGTCCGGTCCATTCTTGTGAACGCAATATCTCAGGAACGCCCGAAGCGAATTTCTTCAAATTTGGCACAGATGTCCACTTGGATCACTTGAACTGATTAGATTTTGGTGGTCAAAGGTCACTGTGACCTAATTCTCCTTTACAATAATTCACTACATGGTTACAATCAGGCAAGCAAACTCATTCAAATATGTAAAAATTAACTATTATGATAAATAGTGACATTAGAATGTGCTAGAGGTCTCCAAATTTGGGCTTATATAATATATATACATAATATATTATATAAGCCCTGATATTAGCCCTGATCAGGGGGTAGTTTAGCTCATTAAATGACAAAACAAGTTAATAAATTCCGACCTAAACACTCATGTTACACTAGTCCTGTGTCAGCGGGATTAACTTGGTTAAAGTGAAACGAAAATAAAGATTTCTGATATTTTGTTCAAGATTGATAATTGCCAGACCCTATATATATATGTATTATATCTTATTTTTGTGTGTGGGTGTGTGTGTGTGTGTGTATGCGTGTGTGTTTGAGCAGGGACGATAGTATATGGATGTGTACGTTCTGTGTATTCAGAACCTCCCGAGAGTGGCTTCACTGGGACGAGCTGGAAAGAGAAGCGGTCATGTCTCGCCAAATATCCCAACATGCTGGCATGCTGGTGAGCACAACGTGACTCTCTGTCTATACATCCTAACACCTGTCTCTCTGTCACACCGCCGTCACTCATCCCTCTTTCCTTACACCAACAGCAATGCCAGTATCTCCTTCTGTATCTGTCCAGCGCTGATGAGGAACAAATATTTGCTTCAAACCCATGCCTCTATGTAAGTCTATTTCTCTGCTATTCCCATGCACCTGTTTCTGTCTTCAAAACCTTGACAAATAGTGTCAATTGTTTATTTTATAACAAATAAAGTACACTTAAAGGGCAATCAGCGTTCTTTTTCCGTTTTCTTTTTTTTTTTTTTCAAATGGAAACGCCCACTCAGCTGTTAGCAAAAAGCAGTGACGTAAGTTTCCACAGTAAGCTAATCAATAAGGTAATGAATAATGTGAACGCTAGCACTAGCAGAGTCAACGTTAGCTGTGCCAAGTTTGGAAATAAATGAAAGGGTTCGTCCTGATTTTTTGAAGTGGGGTTGTGTGTGTGCTCCCCAATCTGCGAGGTAAAACGACTGTTTTTTGTGAATGTAGTCTGGTGGCTTTGAAGAGAGCGATATAACGGCGTCAGTTCCCCGTCGAAGAGGGCTGACTGACAGCGAGGTAAAGCAGCTGTGGACGGGAGCAGCAGAAAATCGTATTTTAGCTACCTAAAAAAAAATCAATATCCGTTTAAGTGTATTTAGAATATTTTCACAGCTTTACCTCGCCATCAGACAGCCCTTTCCAACGGGGAACTGAAGCTGTTACATCGCTCTCTTCAAAGCCACCAGACTACATTCACAAAAACAGTAATTTTACCTTGCAGAACACGGGAGTTGCTGGTCTACCGCTGTATTGATCAGTTTGTTTGTGTCATCGTGTGACTTTCGGATCTGAACTAACGTGGCGTCCACACAGCAGTACATTGTTTAGCTTCTGTGCCTGTACTCATGTCTGCTTCTCCAGACTGGGAACGTGCCGAGCACTATCTATGTTACTTTATTACACGGCTCTGTTGAATACTCAAATCTGATTGGTCAATCACAGGGTTGTATGGTGTGTTATTTCTTCATAGCAGGCCGTTACTATGTATAACAGACCGTTGCTATGGATGTGTTCCGATGTCGGACTCTGGAGGACCGTTTTTGTGTCAAATTATTGATTTCTTTCATAAGTAGCCGTGTGATAAGCGGGATAATGTACAGCTAGCCGTTCATTATTGTGAAATAAACCCCTTCAGGGCGCAAGTCGGGGTCAACCCCTCCACTTTTTTCCAACATTTCCCAACAATGATCAGCTTGCTGTTCATTATCCCTTATGTAGATAATACACTGACTATAAGGATGTATATCTACTGTATATGTAGCAGCATCATCATGCAGAAACCTACGTCAGGTCATGCGGGAAAAAGATTAAGAAACTAAAACATAAATACTTCGACCAAAATGTGAATGTTTGGATTTGAATACATAAGAAACACCACTGGGAAGCTACAGAGTGATATAAAAACCTCAACTACAAAAAAATAATAATGGACCCGCCCTTTAATGATCTGGCTACTGGAGGACTCACACTAGCTTCAGGTTTTTGCTTATGATAGTTTGAAATCTATGTAAACAAAAGACAGCGGTATTGCAGAGTGTTGAGTATTTCATTTATTTCTGCTCGGTACCCACAGTTGCAGAACTACTCCACGGTGATCAAGACTCCGATGTGGCTGGTTAACATAGCAGACAAACTCCAGGAGCAACTCTACAAGACCATTGGAGAGTTTGTGTCCGACGTCCAGCTTATTTTCACCAACTGTGCTTCATACAACCGAGTAAGAAAACAAACCTCTAGATGACATGCAGCGTTAGACATGTGGTACTAAGAGGTTTCCATCAACAGTTAAGGTTCATTTTTAGGATATAATATAGTGAAATGGTCTGTTATGTTCTTTTGCAGGACAATGCTGAATACCTCGCAGCCGGCAACAGACTGAAGGAGTTATTTGACGGAGAAATGAAGAGTGTGTTCAACATCAGTGAATAGATAAACAGTGCTCAGTTTTCACACTCAGTAGGTACTGGGAAAAGGTTAAACATGTGTAAGTATCCCTTTTGACATTTACCTCATATCTGGTTAAAATATTTCAAAAGAAATAACTGCTAATCAAGAGAAAGTAAGAGACTTTTACTTTAATTATGACAACACATTTCAATATTGTATAATTATACTACAATGCATTAAAAAACAGATTTTTCCTATTAGTTATCTGGTTTACTCACAGAGGGTGCGGTATAACAAACTACTTGCAACTTTCTTTTTCAGTGTTATATAATAGTTTTTCCTCAATACAAGAATTTTTACAATGTGTGATGAGGGTTTCAAATGTATGTATTATGAATGTATGTATTGCAAAAGTCAGTATTTGACTTTGTATTGGTCTAAAGCAGTTTTCCATCATGCAATATATCCAACAGGATTTCCATGTCACCACACAGTATTTAAAGTACAATTCATTTGCGCTCTATCTTTTTGTCTCGATCCCTCTGACCTGTTGATTGTGGACGTCTGTTTTTAAAATAAATTTAAAACAAATACAAATTTGTTTGTGTACATCTTTAATGACATGGCTCGTTTTAAAGGTTAAATCTATATTCCAAAATGGAAAAAAAAAAGACTGACACTACTACTGTGACTGATGGGTCTTTTACGCAGCAGGAAAATTAAACCTAAACTTTTAATTATGATTAGAAAGACACAAAACAATGGGAACGTATTTCCTATTAAATGTACAGAATCGGTCGTCTTTTTTAGGAGTAATCACATGATGAAAGTTAGATACTGACTGTAATCTTGTTTTGAAGCTTTATTGTTTACATGTTTTTCTTTTTTCACTTACTATATACAGTATGTATATATGTGTGTGTGTAAAGTGTATATGTGTATATTGTATAATATAAATATACATATATGTGTGTATATATATATATACATATGTATAAATATATATTTGTGTTTGTATACAGTATATACATATATATGAATATACATATACTGTATATATATGTGTGTGTGTGTGTGTGTGTGTGTTCTTGATTGATGTAGCCAATTTTCTTATAAATTTAAAAAAAAAAAGAAACTTAAGATGAATGTTGAAATAAATATGTTCAATGCTGTATATTAGTCAAGATAAGGTTGAAAAATAATATGCTGTATATCATAAAACTATTCATTATTTTTGAAAAAAATTCCATATTCATGAGAAAAACTGGTCAGGAACCAAACCAACTCTCCTGCATTTGTATTTATAAATTCAAACAATAAACCACCATCTCATCTAATATTAGATTAATAAAATAAAACTTACATAACACAAACTCTGGCATTATGAAATGAAAATGCAATTATTTTTGTTTTGCCTTCTTTGTTGTTATTGTTTTTTTTTGTTATTTTCCTTGTCTATCTATTTGTACTTTATTGTTTACATGTACTTGACGTGCGCTCAGCTGACGTCACTGCCAGAGATGCCAGCAGCAAATCTGTGCTGGGAGCTGCGCAGCCGCGCTGCGCATCCGTCGGCTGAGCTGGACAGCGCAGCCATTTCTCTGTATCCTTCATGAGGAAAAATACAGGCGGATGGCGGTTTGTCCATCAAGGACACAATTACTAAGCCGACGTGCGGGAGTCATGACGTTAGCAGCACACACCGAGGCTGGACCTGAACTCATCACCGACTGAGATCCGCCAGCTCCAAACTTTCTCCCGATCCAACGCCTGCGCAGACAAACAGGCTGTCTGTCTGCTGCTTTGTGTTTGCGTGTGTGTGTGTGTGTGTGTCAGCCATGGAGGGAGATCTGCACGGAGACTGCAGCGACGTCTCGACTCTGCATGTGAAAACTGAAGCGGTCGATGAGAATCCATCTGCGCTGGTTGTGGGCAGCCGAGAGCCGCCTGCGCCCTGCGGAGATACCGCATGCAGAGGAGGAGGAGGAGGAGTGGATCAGACTGCAGAGGAGCTGGCTGACAACACAACTACTCCTGTACTGCTGTGTGAGTGCACACATTAGCTGGTTTTAAAGGACATCAAATGAAGAATTTAATATGTTTAGCTGTTAATTTCCATCTAAATTAATTCAGATCAGCATGTATAACATCTTTTTAAATGTTTTGACATTAATGTGCCTTTTGTCTATGCTGTGCCTTTAGATCCTGTGAGCACAGACCGCTTCTTCACCACATCGGGAGATGGGAAAACCTACCTAAAGATAGCTCCAGGTGAGAGGATCAATGAGACTTTTACTATTGTGATTGTTGTCTGTGTCATCAGAATAAAATAAAACACATTATAGAGTATATGCACACACCTGCACAAGAGCTTTCTGTGTAAGAAATGATGAATTCTCATAACTATTAGTCAACCAAAAGGTTTTCAACTTTTCCAAAAACCTTTTATAGGAAAATAACACTCTCTAGAGAGAGCCTTTAGAGTTTTTACGTAACCTGAAGGCCACCGTAGTTCTCCGACACGCTTTTGAAACTGCGGTAACGTGAGCCGCAGAGTGCAAAACCATGGTACCGTTTTCTAGATTTTGCCAAATTATACACAATGTCCCTTTAAAGGATAATTTTCAGATCCCAAAAATGTCATGTATTGGAGCTCCAAATACAATTTAGTTTATAGAAATAAAGCCCCTAAAAATCATCTTTAGGTATTATTTATTCATATTTTAAAGGGTCACTTTGGTATTATTTCAACCTGGACCCTATTTTCCCACGTTTTTCTGTCTAACTCACTAATAGGAACAACAATTTCTGAAAATACTCCAGTATTGAGGGAGAGCGCTGTAGACGGCAGCTGCTAAACGGGCCGCAATGTGTTGCTATTGGGGCAAGCTGGCACCGTCATTTGCGTCCACTAAAACTGCTTGTTTTTGCCATGACAGGCTCTGATTGTTATTATAAGTGTCTGACATTATAATAAGAATCTCGCTCAAGGAGAAGTCTTGTTATGAAATCTGGCGAGGTGACTTGTTGCAGAAAGACAACAGTGGAATAGAGGAACACATCCATGGTGGAAACGTGAGCGCCGGCCGGGCAGAGTTTGTTGTGTTGGAGTACAGAAAACGTAGCTTAGTGTTATCTAAAAGATTTTCAATGTCATGGCTGAATATTTAGATGATTTTGACAACGTGGATGAGGTCTTTGAAATCGATGGCCGCCCGTATTTATTTGAGCCAGAGTATATGGATAGTCAGATTTCACAACTCGACTTCTCCTTGAGCGGGGGTTGGACACAATAACAAACAGACCGGATCAAGCGAAAGGTAAAAAAAAAGGTTTTATTTCTCTGTAGGGTCCTTTTCATAATGTTGTCAGACACTTATAATAACAATCTGAGCCTGTCAGTGGCAAAAACAAGCACTTTTAGTGAACGTAATGTTACATTGATGCTGATCACTTGCCCCAGCAGCTCATTTCACGGTTGACGGTTACAGCGTTCTCCCTCAATACTGGACCAATTTCAGAAATTGCTGTCACTATTAGTCCCTTAGACACAAAAACATGGGAAAATAGGGTCCAGGTTGAACAACCTGGATAAAAAGTGACCCTTTAATGCTTAAAAACAACTCCCGACAACCCAATAACTGTCCGCAGCTGTTCTGATTGGAGCACGGGAGTATGTGACATCACCTTATCCAACTAAGCCCCGCCCACGTCAAACCAGCGAGAAGAGAACAGAGAAAACAGAAAATCTCTCATGTGAAACAATGAAAACTGTTCTGACTTTGGCAGAAAATAATGTGTGTTTTAGTAAGAAGCTGGTTGAGAAAATACATTTTCGGGGCATTTGAATATATGTCAATATATCTCCTCCATACACTTTTACATATTAAGCGAGCCCACAGGTCATCGCAGTCACCCGTGTCCTCTCCTCTACCCCAGCTTCCGCAGTCACCTGTGTCCTCTCCTCTCCCCCAGCTTCAGTGATGCCGCCTGCTCCCTCAGATAAGACGCTTTCCTCCGGCTCCGACTTCTCCTCCAAAGCCGTGTTGTTTCTGATCGAGGCAGTCGGCCGCCGCTGGGGCCTGTACGAGACCCGGGAACGCTCGCAGCTCTTCCAGAGCGTCCAGGAGGAGATGGCCTCCAAGGGGCACGTGCTGCCTGTTGAAAAGATCCGCCGCAAGTGGAACAACCTCATTGTCACGTACAAGAGGGTTAAAGACCGCAGCCGGGAGACGGGCCACGCTAAAACGTCCTGGGAGTTCTTCGATGTATGTAGTTTCCTTCTAGCATTCTATTTCCACACAGGGATAGAAAATTGCTTTGGATGTTCTCGTATGGTCTGCCTGTATACAGACTGTTTTACAGCTCTAGAAACATGTTGATATGTCTCTGAGCTTTGCATATTTCACATGAAAGACAAACGTAATTGTGCGTAATTGATTGTGCAATCATACCTCGGTTTCCCCACATGTTGACGCAGTGTATACTGCTGTAGTCAGAGTCAGGGTTACATTGCTGACAGTAGCATAGAGCCGAAGGTGTGTTCATGGTGCTGAGAGATCAACTGATGATCACCTGATCTTGGTGCCACAATTAACTTGGGTTGTTTAGCTCCTCTATAGATGTGTATTTAGACCTGGATACGGTGCCACTGCTCAGCCTTGCTTCCAATTTCTTTCCAGTGGCCACTTGTGGTATTGCAGCAAAAAATCCCCTGCAGGCCCAAAAAGCATTTTCACCCCTGTAACTCTCTTTCTCACACTTTTTCATCCGCCCAGCTGCCTTTATTTGTTAATAAAAGTGTAAATTGTAGTGAAACTGACTTTAAGCCAACAATATCAGGGGACAAATTGTTATTTATGAAAATACAAATCTGAATTTCACCTAGGGCACCAAAAGTGCTAGAGACCAGTAGAGCACCATTGTAAAAGAGACGTCTGTAAAACTGTAGACAGGACACCTTACTTATAGCTCTTCCTATTAGGAATTTTTTATCCATGGTGGTTTTATATTTGTAAATCTTTTCTTCGAGCCGAGAAAGCGATTTAAAAATATGTGACGTCACCACAATGTAAAGTCTACGGGCCGAGCGTAAACTCTACTGCCCATATGGGCCGCATAGTAAATCCTGAAACTAGTAAAACTGCACCAGACAAGCAATTCTCATTAGATTGAATAGGCACAATCTTGGGGTCCGGCATCCATTTCTTCTAATTCATCCATGATTTCCTCTCTCCGTCTCTTTGTATGTCTTCCCTCACTCTAGCTGATGGACGCCACGCTCTGCGACACCGTTGGCACTCAGATCGTCAACAACAAAAGAAACAAAGGCTGCAACGCCGGTTCCACGCTGCCTGGTCCTTTGGCAAAGATCGCTGCGAAACCACAGGTTCCGCCGCCCGCCACCATCATCCGCCCTAATGGGGACTTTGCTTCGACGGGTGGCGTGGACTCGGCGGGTCAGGGAGCCTTCGGTATCGCTGCTACCATTACCTCAGTGGCTACAGCCACCGTTAGCCCGACAAACACTCCAGAGCTCAAGCCCCTGATCGTCCTCAACAGTGACATTGTTGCGACCACTATTCATCCAGCCACCATGGGGCCATCTCCGTCTTTTATCTCTTCACCTTGTTTCACAGAGACAACTTCCCCTTCCCTCGGCTCGACTAGCAACGCAGACCTCAACGCATCGCGCTACGTAGGCCGTAAAGCTCCGTCGTTCTCATCAGGCGTCATACCCTTTCGCCTCAGCAACAACCAGAACCTCTTCGGCCTCTCCTCCTCTTTTCCCCCTGCTTCCCCCTCTCTCGCGTCATCTATCCCCACTTCGTTATCTGCAACAACCGAAGGACAGAATCAGAAAGGGAGCGAGGAGCGAACCAGCGTCGCTTTGTTCCAGGAGTTTCTGAAGCGACAGGAGGAGCAGGCCTATCTAGACCGGGTGGCTCGCCGCAGGGTGGAAGCCCGAGAGAAGAGGCGCGAGAGGAGGGAGGTACGGATGGCGGAGTCCCTCGGCAGGGTAGCCACGGCCCTTGAGCTGCTCTCCTCCAAACAGGACACCGTCATCGCCCTCCTGCAGAGACTGGCTGATCGGAAGTGAAAAAGTGGGGAAAAGCCTGGAAACTTCTTAATACTCCTGTTGTGTAGTGACCGCGCCCGAGTTCCATCATGCTACTGAAAAGGGTTTTACTCTCCTAATCTTACTGTGAATAAGTAAGAGATAATGTACAGCGAGCCATTGTTGTGAAATAAAACCCTCCGCTGTCTGGGTTTATTTCACAACAATGACCGGCTAGCTGTACATTATCCTGCTTATTTCTTACTTAAGAAATCAATAATTTGACACAAAATTATAGCAACCCAGAGCAACGGTCTGTTATACAGAAATAACTGTAGAACGCTGTGATTGACCAATCAGAAGCGAGTATTCAACAAAGCCTTGTAATAACATTTTATAAATCACATGAGCTGCTCACTTTTCTACATGAAGCATATAGTGAAATGGGGTGCTATTGTAACATGCTTTACATTTAATGCATTTCAGTTTGCTGCACTAACATCCAATAAAAACATGAACTTTCAGTCGATAAGATTTTGTCTGAGCGATAATAATAAGAATGGGTTCACATTTTTTACTTTACTGTCAATACTGACGCGCCCTTATGACACATTGAAAAGATTTTTGGTCTATGTAAAAATTCCTCCGCTCCATACTGGTCAACAAGAGGTTCCTTCCTAATGTAATTCCAATGTAAGTGATTTGGGACAGTTTTTGAAAAATCTAGCAGGTATCTTACGAACTTACAGTTTAGTACAGTTAGTAAAAAATGTCTTTCCGATATTAGTTTCAGCTGAGCTCTATAATGCACTCTATTTGCACAAAACGTCCCCCACATAAGAAAGTATGGCCAGTATGGACAGCCAATGAACATATAGCCATGTGGGTGTCGGTTTAAAGAGGACCTATTATGCTTTTATGCTTTTCCCCCCCTTTCCTTTAGTGTGTTGTATAGTTTTTAGTGCATGTAAAATGTCTCTAAAGTTACAAAGCCCAAAGTCCACGCCAAAGGGAGTTACTCTCCCCCACAGAAACACTGCTCCTGAACTGCCTAAAACCTCTTTCTTGAAGTCCCGCTTTTTCCTCCGTAACGTGGTGATGTCACCAAGTAACACATTTGCATAATACCTGCCTAGCGCCTAGTTTAGCACTAGCACGCCCTCAAACAAAGCTAGTTAGAGCGGAGCTGGAGCGGAGTCCGAAGAGTTTGGTTCGGTTGACCAATCACAACAGAGTGGGCCAGCTGACCAATCAGAGCAGACTGAGCTTTTCCAGGGGCGGGGCAGGAAGTCAAACAGAGTGTTTCAGACAGAGGGTGAAAAGAGGTGCTGCAGCACAGCCGGTATGAGATCATCATCCTGCTTTCCTGCTCAGCTCAAGTGGATTATTTTAAGAACGTTATGCACAAAGTTTGTCATATTCTCTCTCCGAGGTCCTGATCCTGGGACCCCCCCAGACAGGCAGGCAGGTCTGCAGGATCTGTCCGAGGTGCTCAAACTGATGTGCAGGATTTGATTTGATTGATTTGGCAACAAATGATGCTGTTATTGTGGCATTTATAGGTATTTTGTCTTATTTTGATAATCTTTTTCCTTATATCAGGCTGCGGCTCTGTAACCAACCTGAGCTTATTTGAATTAGCACCTCATTGTCAGTCGGACCAAAAGACACTGAAGCATGCTGTATATTGCCTCAATAGATACTCAGTATCTTCACCCTAATAAACTCAATCAACCTACATCAAAAAGTCTCAGATTAACTTAAGTCAGAAAGGTTAAATTAATTCCATTGAGAGAAAGTGTGGATAGTTAGCATTAGCCACCAAGGCTGAGTAGATAAAAAAAAGGCAAAAATCCTGTTTAACAGTAACAAAATGGACAAAAAAAAACATCCTTACATTCAAACAGTATCTATTTTCTTCTGCTTCAATTTGTATTGTTGTTCCCAGGTGGGAGAAGGAGCTGGCCTACTGCGACACAGTGAAACAGACGCCTCCTTACGACCACGGCACCAGACTGGTGGACCTCATAGACATAGCTGTACTGGACTTCCTCATGAGTCAGTCTCTACAGTTTAAACTTGACCCGGGAGTCAGCTGGTTTGCAACATACGGGGGCTTACAGGCAGTGTAGTGGGGGTCACTGACCTCTTTGTCCTCCTTCAAAGAGGACCTATTATGCTCATTTTCAGGGGCATAGGCCTACTTGTATTTTGGGTTTCTAAAAACGCTTTACTTTTTCACCCTTTGTCTGAAAGGCTCTGTTTGAGCACCTGAAAAGCTCTGTCTGCTCTGATTGGTCAGCTGGCCCATTCTGTTGTGATTGGTCAACCGTACCATCTCTTCGGACTCCGCTCCAGCTTCTCTAAATAGCTTTGTTTGAGGGCGTGCCAAAGTAGCCGTTAGGCAGGTATTATGCAAATGTGTTACTTGGTGACATCACCACGTTATGGAAGAAAAGGCGGGACTTCAATCAAGGCGTTTCAGGCAGTTCAGGAGCAGCGTTTCTGTGGGGGAGAGTTACTCAATTTGCCGTGGACTTTGTGCTCTATAACTTTGCAGACTTTGTTCGTACATGCACAAAAAACTCTATAACACACTAAAGCAAAGGGAAGGAGGTAGTAAAAAACATTCAAAATGGGTAAATAAATTAGTAAACAAGAGTATTATCTCCCATGTTAATGCACTCAGGATGTTATCGTGAATTTCTATCAATATATGCCATTATTAACTTTATGTGTCTACAAAATGTCTCTGACATAATTTAAATTAACGTTAATGTTTTTCATTTGAAGGCAACATGGACAGACATCACTATGAGACGTTTGAGAAGTTTGGCAACAAGACTTTTCTGCTGCATCTGGATAACGGACGGGCGTGAGTACCATGAACATCTGATGACAACAACAAACACAGGCTATAGTATAACTTACTGTATATCTGACAGCCAAATAAGTAAAGTAACATTATATTTATACTTTCTCCTGACTGAAATGTTGTTGATAATGTTTTTTCCAGGTTCGGGCGTCACTCTCGGGATGAGCCATCTATTCTAGCTCCTTTACAACAATGTTGCAGGTAAAACAAAACAAAAACCTGTCTGTTTCAATGAGTGACCAAGATGATGGGTGAATAAGTAGTCAGAAAGTAGTGGATAAAGTTGCAAGATGTAGTACAAAATACATTTAATTCAGAAGATGTTGACATATACAATTAAAGGACCCAGAGAGGGTAAAATGGAGGGTTACGCTTCTGCAACGGCGCCGTCTTTCAGGACAGCGTTATCATCTGTATCCGCCGTATGAGCGCAGTGCAGAGAGGCAGGGATGCTCTGATTTCAACACATACAGAGGGAGAGTGACTTCATTTTCTGCTCAGGTAGACATTACTCCTCTATATCTTTACATAGACAATAGTTGTTTGCTGCTATGCTCTGGATATTTTATAGAGTGCCTTCAAGGTCAAAGCTTGTGAAAAGGTAGCCAAAGAATGATAACAGTTCAAATAAAGATATATATATATTTTTCTCCCCTGCATATCATTGCATTTCGAAGATTTTTGCAGAAGTATTTTGCTTGCCATATTTAATAAGAAAAAGGCAAAAAAAAAAAAATTGAAATTGAAATTAACCTTTTATCCTCTGGGGGCCCTCAGAATGTATTAGGCGCTGACCCCCAGGTTGGGAGCCACTGATTTAGGATACATACTGTATGCAGGATGAAAGTGAGTATAGAACTGAAGTAGTATAAAAAACTGAATGACTTAGTGTGACTATCTCCTGTTCTGCTGAGCACTATATAGATAGATAGATAGATAGATAGATAGATAGATAGATAGATAGATAGTAACTTTATTGATCCCGAGGGAAATTCAAGTTTCCAGCCTCACAGTTCCATAGTGCAAAACATGTTAGTAAAAAAGCAGTAAAAAGGTTAGTAGTCTAACTTTTTTTTAAAGTGAATACAGTGCAGAAGAGACTGTTAAAAATGAGTAGAGTGCAGGGTAACAGCTGTGATACAGGACTATTAAAAAATCTTTATATAAGTATAGTATAAATATATGTTTGTTTATGTAAATAATAAGACAAAAACATGCTAATAAAAGAGGATCTCTCTCTGTGGTGGATGATGATGCCCCCTGCAGCCACTGACCAGAACTGCAACTTTGCCAACAGAAATTTTCACTTTTACTTTCTAAACGTCACTAGATGGAGGAGGAGGGACCGGTCAGGAGGCCAGGAAGAGCCCACTGCTGCTGAGAAGAGGAACTGATAAAGCATTAGTAGGTAGAGCCACGAGAGAAACTTCTACTGGACATGGAAACACTTCCTTCCGCTTAGTTTTAAATCTGCTGCTGACAGTGATTTCTGACACACTGCAGTGAACTTTGAACTCATTATTAGTTTGTGTGTTCAAATCCTGTCGAGCAGCAGGACAGTTCAGTGCAAAGGGAATCACTGCATGAGAGAGAGGGAGCCTCTCATATAACATCTGTAGGCATCTGGAGCAAGTCCTGGTCTCTCTCTGGGTGTGTTTTTGTGCAGAGACTCTCTGGGTTGAAGTCGCCCACCACCGATGGACCCGATGGACTGGCTGGAGAAGGACGAACTGCTGCGGTTCTTCCACCGTCATAAAACCGAGATGTCCTTAATGGAGAACCCGCACACGTTCCTCAACCAGCTGCGGGACCACGACCTGGTCCCAGAGGACCACTACAAGGTGAGGAACCGTTACTATGCATCTGTTATTATGCTATAACCTCCTCACCCTCCTCACTCACTCTCTCCTCCTCCTCTTACACGGTCCCGTCTGGATGAAGAAGGCGCCGGACAGGAGAGCGCGGGAATAGGAAGCGACACATGTCCTAGTAGTGTAGTAGTAGGAGGAGGAGGAGGAGGACTGGGAATGAAACATTGAAGTGTAGTTTTTGACTCAGAACCGAGGGCAGGATACAGCTCTCTTCACTTTATAACAGACACTTCCTGTCAGCCCCATTTTTTCAGAAGTAAACCTTCTTGCACAGGGCCGTATGCAGGCTTTTCAAGGTCCAACAACTGAGCCTGCAAGGGGGGCCCAGGGCAAAATTCAGGTATTTGAAAAAAATGCATTTTAAGGGGAGACACCCAAAGTGAGCTTTAACTAATATAACAGATCTCACCATGAAACTTTCCCCCGTTACATTATATTAAGTACATTGACTTACGTTAAGTCAGTTATTTTTTGTATCGGAAGTTTTTTTTTTTAAATGTTATGTTTAAATATGCAAATGAGGCATTAACTAATGTTAACTTTTGGTAAATTTAGGGGAAATCTACAGACATAAAGAGAAACATTTTAGAAAATAAGCACCTAAATTTGTGTTTTAGATGTTTTCTTTCCACTAGTCTGAACTAAGGCCTGCCAAAAATAAATAAATAAATGACTCAATAAATAAATAAATCCGTCATTAATTATCGCAAAAATAATGTATAAAATAAATGTAGCCATTAATTAATTGATAAAATGTGATATAAATTGATATTTTTGAAATTATTATATTTATCTTTGTTTTAATTCCCTTATTTATTTACTCTTCTGTTCAATTTTCCCTTCTTTACGTATTTATTTTTATTAATATTTAAATGTATGTATTTATTTTTGCATTTATTTTATATTTATTTTTTATGTACTGTATTTATTTATTTAAAACAATGTTTTGCATAAATTAACCATGTCAGTAGGCAGTAGCGTCAATGATTTATGGGATGAAAATCAGGGGACTTTTAAACAATCTGTTGTTAGTGATAACCAAATGGTGAGGAGACTAACGATGGGACAAAACACGTCTGGCTTTATAATGCAAATTGAGTCTGGGGGTGGCCGGGCAGTGGTGGAAAGTAGCTAAGCACATTTACTCAAGTACTGTACTTGCGTACACGTTTGAGGTACTTATTCTTTATTTGAGTATTACCATTTTGTGTTACTTTATACTTCTACTCCACTACATCTCAGAGGCAAATATTGTACTTTTTACTCCAATACATTTATTTAAAAGCTTTGGTTACTACTTACTTTGCAGATTTTGATTCTCAATACAAAATATAAATCAACAAATAAATGAAAATATATTATTATGGATTAAGCAACCCATTAATATATAAAGTACTTACAATTAGCTCCACCTTTACCGGCTCAAACATTAAAGTGATGAGCGCATTAATGCATCAATAATTATAGTCCAATAATATAATACACATCATTCTGCAATGAGCCAATCTGCATAATGACTACTTTTACTTTTAGTACTTTAAGTATATTTTGATGCTAATACTTTAGAGTATTTTTACGCTATGTTATTGCTACTTTAACTAAAAGATCTGAGTATTCATGAAAAACGTGTATAAGTTAGGCTACTGTAGAATCATTAAGCCCTCATTTTTTTCATACTTTTGTGTATGTGCAGAAGGTGAGTCGTATGAAGAGTAAAGACAACATTAAGAACGGTCTTTATGGGATTCTGGACTGGTTGGAGAAAGAACGATCAAAGAGCATCAAAGATTTCTGGAGGTGCGTCTTCAGGGAGCCCATCCTGCACCAGTATCCAACCCTGCGAGAGCTGCGCAACAGCCTCATGGACGGTCAGCCTTTTCTAATGATTGTGATTCTGCTTACTCTGTTTATGTTCTCTTTGCTTGTGAATAATGTATTTTATATAATAGTATGTTAGTATGTAAGTTTGAACACAGCCTAAGACTTCTCTCATCATTCTTTCACTGCCATTTGTCCATGATGTGTGTACTTGATATTTACTGTAACCATGGCAGGGTCTTTCCATTTTGAGACACAAGAGCCCGAGACGGTGGAAACGGAAGAGACGGACGAGGGGAAAAGGAAGGATCTTTCAGATGACGAGGAGGGGGAGGAGAATCAAGCGAGCTCAGTGAAAAAGAAGATGAAACTGAGAAGTGAAAAGAGCGTGTGCGATGATGAGGAAGAGCAGGCCGGTCCATCATCTCGCTCGTCTCCAAGGAAAAAGTCCAAAAAAATATCCTTCTGTAAGTCACCTCCTTCTTATGCTTTACTTTTCTTAACATGACTGTATACATTACTTGAAAGTTTCACTGCTGAAAAATGCACTCTCTAAATTACATTTCTCTGTATGTCTCAAATCTCATTTGGAACAAATGAGTCAACATATATATTATTTTTTATTTTCCAGCCTCTCCACTGAAGAAGGGAGAGAAGAACGACATTTGGACCTGGACCATGTTTAAGCACCAGCTCCCTGTGACCTGTGGACAAAAGGAGGGGTCACTGAACAGAGACAGACTGGCTAAAGGTACGTAAAACCAGTGGGCCTACTTCTCACTTGATTTATTACCTCAGTAAACATTGTAAACATGAGATTATGGTCTCAATCGCTAGTTTCAAGTCTTCTTCAATACAGCATGATGTTCATTTAGTAAATTATGATCCCGTTTGTAGTCAAATAGACCATAAAGCAGGGGATGCTTTAGGGCGAGGCTACCTTGTGATTGACAGGTCGCTACCACGGCGATGTCCGGTCTGGGAGTTGTCCGTGTTTTCGTCTTAGAGCTTTAACCCTTTCACAGTGTGTTTTCAGTTCATGAAAGTTAATTATAACCTTTTTGGTCGCCTAAAAATTCAGCGTTCAGTTGTACGTAGCTCCACCCTCTGGTGTCACTTCTGGTTGTCAAAAACCAAGATGGCGACGGACAAAATGACGAACTCGAGGCTTCAAAACAGCAGTCCACAAACCAATGGGTGATGTCACGGTGACTGCGTCCACTTCTTATACACAGTCTATGACTCAATGTCTGAATCTGATGGAAAATAAATACTATCATCATTGTCAAAACACTAAAAAATTGTTTAGGACCAGGCTTAGAGATATTTAAAGAGGACCTCTTGTGCTCATTTTCAGCTGCAGGCTTGTATTTGGGGTTTCTACTAGAACATGTTTTCCTGCTTTAATGTTCAAAAGACTCTTTATTTTTCTCATACCGGCTGTGCTGCAGCACCTCTTTTCACCCTCTGTCTGAAGCTACTCCCACCCTCCCAAAAAGCCCAGTCTGATCTGATTGGTCAGCTGGCCCACTCTGTTGCGATTGGTCAACCGAACCAAACTCTTCTGACTCCGCTCAAGCTCCGCTCTAACTAGCTTTGTTTGAGGGCGTGCCAATCTAGGCGCCAGGCAGGTATCATGCAAATGTGTTACTTGGTGACATCACCACGTTACGGAAGAAAAGGCAGTGTTTCTATGGGGGAGAGTAACTCCCTTTGGCGTGACCTTTGGGCTTTGTAACTTTGCAGACCTTTTACATGCACAAAAAACTATGTAACACAATAAAGGAAATGGAAAAAGCATAATAGGTCCTCTTTAATCAGATTTTATTCAATATAATTTCTTATATAAAAACATTGAAAAATGAAACTTCTCACATCTGATTCTGACAGGGGAAAGATAGTGACAGCAGGTGATTAATGGTTGACATTAACACATCCCCAATCCTATGAATGTTTCAGGGGAGAAGTGCATTGCGGTCGGGAAACAGTGGTTTACTCCCAATGAATTTCAGACGTTTGCGGGAAGGAAGAGCTGCAAGAACTGGAAGTGGAACATTCGATGTAAGGACACCTCCCTGGGAAAACTTATAAAGGTTTGTTGAAAAGTGAATTTGGAATATACACATGAAACAAGACTGTGTGAAGTCATGATTTGCTTTTCTTTAACATCGGCCATGTTAGCGCCCCTCGTCAGATCACTTCACACGTAGTTTGTTGTGAAAATCTATTTATTTTCGATTTTTTTTTTTTTATTTTTTTTATCCCACTGCAGGAAGGTCACCTGAAAGCAGCAAATTACAAGAGAGGGGGTAAAAAGGTAAAAATAAAAATAAATCAATAAATCAATTCTGACTTTGTGGAATATCTTATTGTTGTTAGTGATCCTGATCCTTTTTTCTTCTTCTTCTTCTTCCTGCTAGGCCAAGAAATCACTGTTCCCTTCTGGTGATGTAGTTACAGGTTCGTTGTATTAGTGCAAAACTCAGATTTTTAAACTACAGGAGTATACATGGAGTATTTCTGTTAGCTTATGAGAGAGTGCTGCTTCCCCGCAAGCTATTACAAGATCTATCTATCTAATCTAATTTGTTTCCATCTACTGTAAGTCGGCATCTATGACGTTTAGAGTTTTAAGTTTACATATTTGAGAAAAAAAACAGGCAGAGTGGGCTTCTTAAAGCTGCAGTCGGGAACTTTGAGCAAATATGATAAAAAGTAATTTTTAAAAAACTGTCACTATATCCTGAGAGTAGTGCATAAGAAAGATAATCTGTGAAAAAAATCATGTTCCTCTGCCTCCTCCTGTGCTCCTAATGGCATTAAAATATTTCACTGCACCCAAAGGAAAACAACTGACTGCAGCTTTAACTGCTAAAGGAGGAGAAATGATTGATATACTGTATATAAACAACGGGAAAGTGGCTACTCACCTCCTCCCTGCTTTTAGTGTCTGAGGAAGATGAAGATGCAGATGAAGATAAAGATGAAGATGAGGACTGTGACCAGGACAAGGAAGACCAGGTTTCCTCAAGCAGCAAAGAAAGTTCCACGGCTGTCACAGGTGCTGGTTTCTACAAAGTGATATTCAGGGTTGAAACACATTTATGCTAACAATATATCCCAGTATCATAGCAATGGTTATGTTAATCATACTTTCCACGTGTCCTTTACAGATGAAGAAGGAGAGGAACAGCCTGAGCAGCAGCCAGAAGCCAGCCGTGACAGCGGCAGGAAGGTGTTCAAAGTCACATGTGGAGCTTTAGCAGGGACCTTACACAAGAAACGATTTGCATCAGGTAACTACATCTTACTGTACACAAAAAGCTAAATACGTGTAATGACATGTGTACTAACCAACTGAACCCAGTTAAATGTGTCTCCTCTGAACTTGCTTTCGTCACCAGGGACTCGTGGGAAGAGTATTCGTACTGAGACGAGCTGGATGAGCCCAGTGGAGTTCATCAAGGAGGCGTCATGTCCGACAGATGCCTCCTGGAGGAAAGACATCAAGTACGAAGGGGAACCACTCAGTGTCCTCTTAGAGGTAATGCACTTACTCTGATGTTTACCGTCGGGTGGCTGTGTTTCTGGTCTCTCCGGTCCAGCTTTCGCTGCGGGGCCGCAGGTTTCCACCCGCCGCCGCTGCGCACACCAGCTGTGTCCGCTCCGTCCTCCTCGCGGCGCTTGCCTCATTAACGTTATGGTTCTCTTACAGCATTGGGTTTAAATCTGAAATATTTCCAAATAGGCGCTTTTTCTTTTCGCCTCAACACCAAATCCTCCGCCATCTCTCGGTCTGTCAACTCTTTCGTCCCGTGTGTGTGAAATATGACACTCGTGCTCTGAGCTGACTCCTTAAGATGCATTCACTTTCAGATTGTAGCGTCCGTTATCCGACTATCTATTGATAATACGGCGCTGATATGCCAAAATAAACTAAATGGGATATGAGTAAATGGGTAATGAGAGAGCCACAGGATTCGTTGTCAAGCCTAAAAGACCTAAACTATGAAACAAAGAGGAAGACGCTGTTGATTTGTCTATTTCAGGCGGAGATCTTGAGTATCGACTCACCGAACTGTACCTGCAGAAATTGCAAACCAAGTGTTACCGACCTGGTAAGTTTGTTCATCAGTCAGTTTTCCCTCATTCCATATTCATCTTTGTTCTGCATAAACAATGTGATGACCAAAACCTGTGTCTCTCACTATGAGCTGCAGTATATTATTATGAACAAGGAACCTTTTTCTCTCAGATGCAACATGTAATTGAACTGTGTGTAATCAGAGTTGCTGTCATGTCCGTCTTGGCAGGAGAGTCAGAAAAACGATGACGAGTGCAGCATCTGTAAAATTGAAGAAGAAGAAGAAGAAGAGTTGGTGGTGTGCGATCACTGCCCTCGCTCCTTCCACCAGAAATGTCACCTGCCTCATGTAGAAGACACCATTTTAGGGTGAGCGTTCATCAAACCTGGAGATGAAGATGCTGCTTTTCATTTTTAAAGCTACACTTCAATATTTTTATATGAACAATCCATCAAATGATTACATATGAGAGATATTGTTTATAGTGATGAACCCCCAGAAAATTATCACCTGACTCTGCAGTTCCCCTGAACTCTAATGACCAATTTAGCATCTTTTAGCTCTTTGTTTTTATGCCTCCGCCCCGGAGATAGCTGTCAACAGAGGCATTATGTTTTCAGGTTGTCCGTACGTACGACTGTCTGTCCGGTCCATTCTTGTGAACGCAATATCTCAGGAACGCCTGAAGCGATTTTCTTCAAATTTGGTACAAACGTACACTTGGACCACTTGAACTGATTAGATTTTGGTGGTCAAAGGTCACTGTGACCTTATTCTCCTTGATAATAATTAACTACATGGTTACAATTAGGCAAGCAAACTCATTAAAATATGTAAGAATTAAGATCAGTGTCTATGATGATGAATAGTGGCATTAGAATGTGCCAGAGGTCACCAAATTTGGGCTTCTAGCTCCCCCTAGCTGGCTAATGTTTCCCACAGGCTGGCTGCTCCATATCCTTCTGGAAAGCCCTGATCAGGGGCTCAAAGAAATAAAATCCAGGCTACAGAGACAACAAGAAAATGAAAGGATCAGAGAGATGATGACCAAATTTCTGGCCAAAAGAAAGTGTGAAGAAACCTCTGTCAGCGTAGTTTAGCTCTTTAAATGACAAAACAAGTTAATAAATTCCGACCTAAACACTCATGTTACACTAGACTTGTGTCAGCGGGATTAACTTGGTTAAAGTGAAACGAAAATAAAGATTTCTGATATTTTGTTCAAGATTGATAATTGCCAGACCCTACATATATATGCATTATATCTTATTTTTGTGTGTGTGTGTGTGTGGGTGTGTGTGTGTGTGTGTGAGCAGGGACGATAGTCTATGGATGTGTACGTTCTGTGTATTCAGAACCAACCGAGATTGTTTTTACTGTGACGAGCTGGAAAGAGAAGCGGCCATGTCTCGCCAAATATCCCAACGCATGCTGGTGAGCACAACGTGACTCTCTGTCTATACATCCTAACACCTGTCTCTCTGTCACACCGCCGTCACTCATCCCTCTTTCCTTACACCAACAGCAATGCCAGTATCTCCTTCTGTATCTGTCCAGCGCTGATGAGGAACAAATATTTGCTTCAAACCCATGCCTCTATGTAAGTCTATTTCTCTGCTATTCCCATGCACCTGTTTCTGTCTTCAAAACCTTGACAAATAGTGTCAATTGTTTATTTTATAGCAAATAAAGTACACTTAAAGGGCCATCAGCGTTCTTTTTCCGTTTTTTTGTTGTTTTTTTTCAAATGGAAACGCCCACTCAGCTGTTAGCAAAAAGCAGTGACGTAGGTTTCCACAGTAAGCTAATCAATAAGGTAATGAATAATGTGAACGCTAGCACTAGCAGAGTCAACGAAAGGGTTCGTCCTGATTTTTTGAAGTGGGGTTGGGTGTGTGCTCCCCAATCTGCGAGGTAAAACGACTGTTTTTTGTGAATGTAGTCTGGTGGCTTTGAAGAGAGCGATATAACGGCGTCAGTTCCCCGTCGAAGAGGGCTGACTGACAGCGAGGTAAAGCAGCTGTGGACGGGAGCAGCAGAAAATCGTATTTTAGCTACCTAAAAAAAAATCAATATCCGTTTAAGTGTATTTAGAATATTTTCACAGCTTTACCTCGCCATCAGACAGCCCTTTCCAACGGGGAACTGAAGCTGTTATATCGCTCTCTTCAAAGCCACCAGACTACATTCACAAAAACAGTAATTTTACCTTGCAGAACACGGGAGTTGCTGGTCTACCGCTGTATTGATCAGTTTGTTTGTGTCATTGTGTGACTTTCGGATCCGAACTAACGTGGCGTCCACACAGCAGTACATTGCTTAGCTTCTGTGCCGGTACTCATGTCTGCTTCTCCAAACTGGGAGCATGCCGACCACCATTTAAGTTACTTTATTACACGGCTCTGTTGAATACTCGAATCTGATTGGTCAATCACAGGGTTGTATGGTTTGTTATTTCTTTGTAGCAGACCGTTGCTATGTATAACAGACCGTTGCTATGGACGCTGTTCCGATGTCGGACTCTGGAGGACTGTTTTTGTGTCAAATAAATCATTTCTTTCGTAAGTAGCCGTGTAATAAGCGGGATAATGTACAGCTAGCCGTTCATTATTGTGAAATAAAACCCTTCAGGGCGCAAGTCGGGGTCCACCCCTCCACTTTGCCCTGTCAGGGTTTTTTTCACAACAACGACCAGCTCGCTGTTCATTATCCCTTATGTAGGTAATACACTGACTTTAAGGATGTATATCTACTGCATATGTAGCAGCATCATTATGCAGAAACCTACGTCAGGTCACGCGGAAAAAAGATTAAGACACTAAAACATACGTACTTCGACCAAAATGTGAATGTTTGGATTTGAATACATAAGAAACACAATTGGGAAGCTACAGAGTGATATAAAAACCTAAAAAAAAAATAATAATAATGGACCCGCCCTTTAATGATCTGGCTACTGGAGGACTCACACTAGCTTCAGGTCTTTGCTTATGATAGTTTGAAATCTATGTAAACAAAAGACAGCGGTATTGCAGAGTGTTGAGTATTTCATTTATTTTTGCTCGGTACCCACAGTTGCAGAACTACTCCATGGTGATCAAGACTCCGATGTGGCTGGGTAACATAGCAGACAAACTCCAGGAGCAACTCTACAAGACCGTTGGAGAGTTTGTGTCCGACGTCCAGCTTATTTTCACCAACTGTGCTTCATACAACCGAGTAAGAAAACAAACCTCTAGATGACATGCAGCGTTAGACATGTGGTACTAAGAGGTTTCCATCAACAGTTAAGGTTCATTTTTAGGATATAATATAGTGAAATGTTGTGTTATGTTCTTTTGCAGGACAATGCTGAATACCTCGCGGCCGGCAACAGACTGAAGGAGTTATTTGACGGAGAAATGAAGAATGTGTTCAACATCAGTGAATAGATAAACAGTGCTCAGTTTTCACACTCAGTAGGTACTGGGAAAAGGTTAGACATCTGTAAGTATCCCTTTTGACATTTACCTCATATCTGGTTAAAATATTTCAAAAGAAATAACTGCTAATCAAGAGAAAGTAAGAGACTTTTACTTTAATTATGACAACACATTTCAATATTGTATAATTATACTACAATGCATTAAAAAAATCTGATTTTTCCTATTAGTTATCTGGTTTACTCACAGAGGGTGCGGTATAACAAACTACTAGCAACTTTTTTTTACAGTGTTACATAATAGTTTTTCCTCAATACAAGAATTTTTACAATGTGTGATGAGGGTTTCAAAATGTATGTATTATGAATGTATGTATTGCAAAAGTCAGTATTTGACTTTGTATTGGTCTAAAGCAGTTTTCCGTCATGCAATATATCCAACAGGATTTCCATGTCACCACACAGTATTTAAAGTACAATTCATTTGCGCTCTATCTTTTTGTCTCGATCCCTCTGACCTGTTGATTGTGGACATCTGTTTTTAAAATAAATTTAAAACAAATACAAATTTGTTTGTGTACATCTTTAATGACATGGCTCGTTTTAAAGGTTAAATCTATATTGCAGAATGGAAAAAAAAAAGACTGACACTACTACTGTGACTGATGGGTCTTTTACGCAGCAGGAAAATTAAACCTAAACTTTTAATTATGATTAGAAAGACACAAAACAATGGGAACGTATTTCCTATTAAATGTACAGAATGGGTCGTCTTTTGTACGAGTAATCACATGATGAAAGTTAGATACTGACTGTAATCTTGTTTTGAAGCTTTATTGTTTACATGTTTTTCTTTTTTCACTTACTATATACAGTATGTATATATGTGTGTGTAAAGTGTATATGTGTATACTGTATAATATAAATATACATATATGTGTGTATATATATATATACATATGTATAAATATATATTTGTGTTTGTATACAGTATATACATATATATGAATATACATATACTGTATATATATGTGTGTGTGTGTGTGTGTGTGTGTGTGTTCTTGATTGATGTAGCCAATTTTCTTATAAATTTAAAAAAAAAAAGAAACTTAAGATGAATGTTGAAATAAATATGTTCAATGCTGTATTTTAGTCAAGATAAGGTTGAAAAATAATATGCTGTATATCATAGACTATTCATTATTTTTGAAAAAAATTCCATATTCATGAGAAAAACTGGTCAGGAACCAAACCAACTCTCCTGCATTTGTATTTATAAATTCAAACAATAAACCACCATCTCATCTAATATTAGATTAATAAAATAAAACTTACATAACACAAACTCTGGCATTATGAAATGAAAATGCAATTATTTTTGTTTTGCCTTCTTTGTTGTTATTGTTTTTTTTGTTATTTTCCTTGTCTATCTATTTGTACTTTATTGTTTACATGTACTTGACGTGCGCTCAGCTGACGTCACTGCCAGAGATGCCAGCAGCAAATCTGTGCTGGGAGCTGCGCAGCCGCGCTGCGCATCCGTCGGCTGAGCTGGACAGCGCAGCCATTTCTCTGTATCCTTCATGAGGAAAAATACAGGCGGATGGCGGTTTGTCCATCAAGGACACAATTACTAAGCCGACGTGCGGGAGTCATGACGTTAGCAGCACACACCGAGGCTGAACCTGAACTCATCACCGACTGAGATCCGCCAGCTCCAAACTTTCTCCCGATCCAACGCCTGCGCAGACAAACAGGCTGTCTGTCTGCTGCTTTGTGTTTGCGTGTGTGTGTGTGTGTGTCAGCCATGGAGGGAGATCTGCACGGAGACTGCAGCGACGTCTCGACTCTGCATGTGAAAACTGAAGCGGTCGATGAGAATCCATCTGCGCTGGTTGTGGGCAGCCGAGAGCCGCCTGCGCCCTGCGGAGATACCGCATGCAGAGGAGGAGGAGGAGGAGTGGATCAGACTGCAGAGGAGCTGGCTGACAACACAACTACTCCTGTACTGCTGTGTGAGTGCACACATTAGCTGGTTTTAAAGGACATCAAATGAAGAATTTAATATGTTTAGCTGTTAATTTCCATCTAAATTCATTCAGATCAGCATGTATAACATCTTTTTAAATGTTTTGACATTAATGTGCCTTTTGTCTGTCCTGTGCCTTTAGATCCTGTGAGCACAGACCGCTTCTTCACCACATCTGGAGATGGGAAAACCTACCTGAAGATAGCTCCAGGTGAGAGGATCAATGAGACTTTTACTATTGTGATTGTTGTCTGTGTCATCAGAATAAAATAAAAACACATGATAGAGTATATGCACACACCTGCACAAGAGCTTTCTGTGTAAGAAATGATGAACTATTAGTCAATCAAAAGGTTTTAAACTTTTCAAAAACCTTTTATAGTAAAATAACACAATATTAAATTTGGCTTATACAAATAGCATTTTGTGGCAGTGAAAACTTCATTTATTTAACTTAATTGGATCTCATCTCTTAAAGGAACAGCGTGTAACATTTTGGGGGATCTATTAGCAGAAATGGAATATTCAGAATTGTGTTTTCATTAGTGTATAATCACCTGAAACTGAGAATAGTTGTGTTTCTGTTAGCTTAGAATGAGCCTTTCATATCTACATAGGGGAGCGGGTCCTCTTCACGGAGCCTGCCATGTTGCTCTGCCATGTTTCTACAGTAGCCCAGAACGGACAAACCACACACGGGCTCTAGAGAGAGCCTTTAGAGTTTTTACGTTACCTGAAGGCCACCGTAGTTCTCCGACACGCTTTTGAAACTGCGGTAACGTGAGCCGCAGAGTGCAAAACCATGGTACCACTTTCTAGATTTTGCCAAATTATACACACTGTCCCTTTAAAGGATAATTTTCATATCCCAAAAATGTCATGTATTGGAGCTCCAAATACAATTTAGTTTATAGAAATAAAGCCCCTAAAAATCATCTTTAGGTATTATTTATTCATATTTTAAAGGGTCACTTTGGTATTATTTCAACCTGGACCCTATTCTCCCACGTTTTTCTGTCTAACTCACTAATAGGAACAACAATTTCTGAAAATACTCCAGTATTGAGGGAGAGCGCTGTAGACGGCAGCTGCTAAACAGGCCGCAATGTTTTGCTATTGGGGCAAGCTGGCACCGTCATTTACGTCCACTAAAACTGCTTGTTTTTGCCATGACAGGCTCTGATTGTTATTATAAGTGTCTGACATTATAATAAGAGTCTCGCTCAAGGAGAAGTCTCGTTATGAAATCTGGCGAGGTGACTTGTTGCAGAAAGACAACAGTGGAATAGAGGAACACATCCATGGTGGAAACGTGAGCGCCGGCCGGGCAGAGTTTGTTGTTTTGGAGTACAGAAAACGTAGCTTAGTGTTATCTAAAAGATTGTCAATGTCATGGCTGAATATTTAGATGATTTTGACAATGTGGATGAAGTCTTTGAAATCGATGGCCGCCCGTATTTATTTGAGCCAGAGCATACGGATATTCAGATTTCACAATTTGACTTCACCTTGAGCGGGACTTGGACACAATAACAAACAGACCGGATCAAGCGAAAGGTAAGAAAAGGGTTTTATTTCTCTGTAGGGTCCTTTCCATAATGTTGTCAGACACTTATAATAACAATCTGAGCCTGTCAGTGGCAAAAACAAGCACTTTTAGTGAACGTAATGTTGATGCTGATCACTTGCCCCAGCAGCTTGTTTCACGGTTGACGGTTACAGCGTTCTCCCTCAATATTGGACCAATTTCAGAAATTGCCGTCGCTATTAGTCCATCACACACAAAAACATGGGGAAATAGGGTCCAGGTTGAAAAACCTGGGGAAAAAAGTGACCCTTTAATGCTCAAAAACAACTCCCAACAACCCAATAACTGTCCGCAGCTGTCCTGATTTGAGCACGGGAGTATGTGACATCACCTTATCCAACTAAGCCCCGCCCACGTCAAACCAGTGAGAAGAGAACAGAGAAAACAGAAAATCTCTCATGTGAAACAATGAAAACTGTTCTGACTTTGGCAGAAAATAATGTGTGTTTTAGTAAGAAGCTGGTTGAGAAAATACATTTTTGGGGCATTTGAATATATGTCAATATATCTCCTCCATACACTTTTACATATTAAGCGAGCCCACAGGTCACCGCAGTCACCCGTGTCCTCTCCTCTCCCCCAGCTTCCGCAGTCACCTGTGTCCTCTCCTCTCCCCCAGCTTCAGTGATGCCGCCTGCTCCTTCAGATAAGACGCTTCATTCCGGCTCCGACTTCTCCTCCAAAGCCGTGTTGTGTCTGATCGAGGCGGTCGGCCGCCGCTGGGGCCTGTACGAGACCCGGGAGCGCTCGCAGCTCTTCCAGAGCGTCCAGGAGGAGATGGCCTCCAAGGGGCACATGCTGCCTGTTGAAAAGATCCGCCGCAAGTGGAACAACCTCATTGTCACGTACAAGAGGGTTAAAGACCGCAGCCGGGAGACGGGCCACGCTAAAACGTCCTGGGAGTTCTTCGATGTATGTAGTTTCCTTCTAGCATTCTATTTCCACACAGGGATGCTTGGTCTGCCTGTATACAGACTGTGTTTTACAGCTCTAGAAACATGTTGATATGTCTCTGAGCTTTGCATATTTCACATGAAGGACAGATGTAATTGTTGTGGTTGTTTGCTAAACCCCGCCCTCCAACAACAGCGAATGTGCTTTCATACCTCGGCACCCAAAGTCAGGCACAGCAGGCCTGACAAGCTTTGGGTTTCCCCACGTTGACGCAGTGTATAGTGCTGTAGTCAGAGTCAGTGTTACATTGCTGACAGTAGCATAGAGCCGAAGGTGTGTTCATGGTGCTGAGAGATCAACTGATGATCACCTGATCTTGGTGCCACATTAACTTGGGTTGTTTAGTTCCTCTATAGATGTGTACTTAGACCTGGATACGTTGCCATTGCTCAGCCTTGCTTCCAATTTCTTTCCAGTGGCCACTTGTGGTATTGCAGCAAAAAAATCCCCTGCGGGCCCAAAAGGCATTTTCACCCCTGTAACTCTCTTTCTCACACTTTTTCATCCGCCCGGCTGCCTTTATTTGTTAATAAAAGTGTAAATTGTAGTGAAACTGACTTTAAGCCAACAATATCAGGGGACAAATTGTTATTTATGAAAATAGAAATCTTAATTTTTGTCTTAAAACAATTGTGATGTCTGATGTGTGTTGCGGTTTATGAGGCTAGGGTTCTGGGGGGTTGAGCCCTAACCCTAGAGCGGCATAGACGGCGGCAGGGGGGGCTCCAAATCTGAATTTCACCTAGGGCACCAAAAGTGCTAGAGACCAGTAGAGCACCATTGTAAAAGAGACGTCTGTAAAACTGTTGACAGGACACCTTACTTATAGCTCTTCCTATTATGAATTTTTGATCCATGGAGGTTTTATATTTGTAAAACTTTTCCTCGAGCCGAGAAAGCGATTTAAAAATATGTGACGTCACCGCAATGTAAAGTCTACGGGCCGAGCGTAAACTCTACTGCCCATATGGGCCGCATAGTAAACCCTGAAACTAGTAAAACTGCGCTAGGCAAACAATTCTCATTAGATTGTATAGGCGCCATCTTGGGGTCCGGCATCCATTTCTTCTAATTCATCCATGATTTCCTCTCTCCGTCTCTTTGTATGTCTTCCCTCACTCTAGCTGATGGACGCCACGCTCTGCGACACCGTTGGCACTCAGATCGTCAACAACAAAAGAAACAAAGGCTGCAACGCCGGTTCCACGCTGCCTGGTCCTTTGGCAAAGATCGCTGCGAAACCACAGGTTCCGCCGCCCGCCACCCTCATCCGCCCTAATGGGGACTTTGCTTCGACGGGTGGCGTGGACTCGGCGGGTCAGGGAGCCATCGGTAGCGCTGCTACCATTACCTCAGTGGCTACTGCCACCGTTAGCCCGACAAACACTCCAGAGCTCAAGCCCCTGATCATCCTCAACAGTGACATTGTTGCGACCACTATTCATCCAGCCACCATGGGGCCATCTCCGTCTTTTATCTCTTCACCTTGTTTCACAGAGACAACTTCCCCTTCCCTCGACTCGACTAGCAACGCAGACCTCAACGCATCGCGCTACGTAGGCCGTAAAGCTCCGTCGTTCTCATCAGGCGTCATACCCTTTCGCCTCAGTAACAACCAGAACCTCCTCGGCCTCTCCTCCTCTTTTCCCCCTGCTTCCCCCTCTCTCGCGTCATCTATCCCCACTACGTTATCTGCGACAACCGAAGGACAGAATCAGAAAGGGAGCGAGGAGCGAACCAGCGTCGCTTTGTTCCAGGAGTTTCTGAAGCGACAGGAGGAGCAGGCCTATCTAGACCGGGTGGCTCGCCGCAGGGTGGAAGCCCGAGAGAAGAGGCGCGAGAGGAGGGAGGTACGGATGGCGGAGTCCCTCGGCAGGGTAGCCACGGCCCTGGAGCTGCTCTCCTCCAAACAGGACACCGTCATCGCCCTCCTGCAGAGACTTGCTGATCGGAAGTGAAAAAGTGGGGAAAAGCCTGGAAACTTCTTAATACTCCTGTTGTGTAGTGACCGCGCCCGAGTTCCATAATGCTACTGAAAAGCGTTTTACTCTCCTGATCTTACTGTGAATAAGTAAGAGATAATGTACAGCGAGCCATTGTTGTGAAATAAACCCCTCCGCTGTCTGGGTTTATTTCACAACAATGACCGGCTAGCTGTACATTATCCTGCTTATTACACGGCTACTTACTTAAGAAATCAATAATTTGATACAAAAATATAGCAACCCTTAGCAACGGTCTGTTATACAGTACATAGCAATGGTTTGTTATACAGAAATAACAAACTGTAGAACGCTGTGATTGACCAATCAGAAGCGAGTATTCAACAAAGCCGTGTAATAACTTTTTATAAATCACATGAGCTGCTCACTTTTCTACATGAAGCATATAGTGAAATGGGGTGCTATCGCGACATGCTTTACATTTTAATGCATTTCAGTTTGCTGCACTAACATCCAATAAAAACATGAACTTTGAGACGATAAGATTTTGTCTGAGCGATAATAATAAGAATGGGTTCACATTTTTTCAAGTCTTATCTTTACTGTCAATACTGACGCGCCCTTATGAAACATTGAAAAAAATGTTGGTCTATGTAAAAATTCCTCCTGTTCACACTGGTCAACAAGAGGTTCCTTCCTAATGTAATTCCAATGTAAGTGATTTGGGACAGTTTTTGAAAAATCTAGCAGGTATCTTACGAACTTACAGTCTTTAGTACAAAATTTCCTTCCAATATTAGCTTCAGCTGAGCTCTATAATGCATGTTTGCACAAAACGTCCCCCACATTAGAAAGTATGGCCAGTATGGACAGCGAATGAATAGATATCCATGTGGGTGTTGGTTTAAAAAGGACCTATATTGCTTTTGTGCTTTTTCCCCCCTTTCCTTTAGTGTGTTGTATAATTTTTAGTGCATGTAAAATGTCTGTAAAGTTACAAAGCCCAAAGTCCACGCCAAAGGGAGTTACTCTCCCCCACAGAAACACTGCTCCTGAACTGCCTGAAACGCCTTTCTTGAAGTCCCCCCTTTTCTTCCGTAACGTGGTGATGTCACCAAGTAACACATTTGCATAATACCTGCCTAGCGCCTAGTTTAGCACTAGCACGCCCTCAAACAAAGTTAGTTAGAGTGGAGCTGGAGCGGAGTCCGAAGAGTTTGGTTCGGTTGACCAATCACAACAGAGTGGGCCAGCTGACCAATCAGAGCAGACTGGGCTTTTTGGCAGGAGCTCAAACAGAGCGTTTCAGACAGAGGGTGAAAAGAGGTGCTGCAGCACAGCCGGTATGAGAAAAATAAAGCGTTTTTTGAACATTAAAGCATGTAAACATGTTCTAGTAGAAACCCCGAATACAAGTGTGCACCTGAAAATGAGCATAAGAGGTCCTCTTTAAGATAGACTTAAAAGAATGTGAATCTATCCATTAAGGCAGAAGCTGTGGTCCTGTCTACTCTATGAACCCGCTGTTGATCTCCCTTTTCATGTGCCTCTATTAGAACATCTTAGATATCAGTGACATGTTTTTCCCACTAGATGGTGCTTTTCATCTACCAATAGTTTTTTGGTCAGATGAGGTTTTCATACAAAGTAGTGCCATCACATTAAACTTAAATGGTTTCCCTGTTGTTTTCCGTGACCCTTAGAGTTCACAAAGAAATTAAAGGCTGTTCCATAGTGAAAATTATACAGACATGAAGGCTACAGCATGTGACTTTCACTTGGTTTAATACAAAAGAATAGTTTCATCTTTACCATGAATGCCCTGTATTTCTAATTTGAATTATTTCTGTTTCAAAGATAAAGTTTTACTGCACATTATGTTCTTCTATGCCGCCAATCCTTTTCCATGAGAACATTTTCCAGACCTTTGAACGTGTTTTTTCCTGTTCAACTTTAACTTTTGAGTCAGTATCCTGCCCCTTATCTTGCCTCTGCATACTTTCACTTTCACTTTGCTTGGCAGCAGCAAGAAGGAAGCTGGAGAGAGGACCGGTCCGAACAAAAAAAACTTTACCAAGTTATAGACTTCTCAGAAACAGTGTTGTTACCCAGAAAGTGCTGTAAACACTGTCATTATTCAGACATGATAGTTGGCAACTTGGGTGAGAACAGCCCTGACGTCATGACCGGTGCTGAGCAGGATGATCAGGGGGAACGTGAGTATGAAAATAAACTCTTTATCCTTAAATCTTTTATAGTCTCTCTGTTTTTAGCTGTCTATTAAGACAAATGACAAATGATTTAAAATAAATTGGACTTTATTAAAAAGGATTTTACTTTTGTTTTATAGGACAGTTCATCACTTTGTTCCTCATCACAGTCACATGTCTCCCTTTTCAGCCAACAGCTTCCTGCATGTGAGGGCTGGTTAGCTGAATTGTTAACTGAGGGTTTTTTGTCTTTCCAAGACTGACGCTTTAACCTATTATGTAACTCTGAAGGAGTTATAGTTACACTTTGCAGCAAAAATGTAGGCCTACTCGCATTTTATTTTCTCTTTGCGGGCATTATTTACTCTTCTGCTTTTCTTTGTGTATAAAATAGGTCAGTACATAATGTTGATTCTATATGACTATGTTTTTTGACTATGCTAAAAAGGTATTGGTATTGTTTTCACCTTTTGTGTGTGGCAAAATGTGGTCTAGAGACACCTACTGTAGCGGGAACTACCACAGAGGAGGTTTTGAGTACTTTGCCAAGTGTTCATATTAGTAGGGGGGTAGGAAGTGGGGAAGGGGCACACACACACACACACACACTTTATGCCCATTGTCCGATTTGGCATTGTGGCTGCTTAACACATATTAAAAGAGAAGAGCAAGAAACATTCACATTTTTTCAACAAACTACCTGTTGTTGGCTGTGATCAAAGCACACTGGTATGCTTTAATGACCTGGGCTGATAGTTGGGGTGAAGCATTCCAGTTGACTCCTCATGTGTGGTCTAACATGCTCCTTCGTGAGCTGAGGAAACACTGTGATCATTTAGTAATATAGTCTGGGTCACCTTCATCTGAGAGGTCTGATTTCACATTAGACCATTTCAGCTGTGTATGTAAGCCACATCAACACTACATACTGTATAAGGAAATGCAAAATCATGAGAATGTCTTATATGCATACAGGTCATTTTTGGAAAGTTGGGGTAGACTACTCATACAAAAACTGAATTTTCTGAAAAAGTAAAAGAAGTAAATAAAAAAAATGCATAAATAAATATCATAGTACACCTCATTATGGCTGATATACCACCATACAGTATACCATACACCACATTTAGTGTATTAACCTGCACTGTATATTAACATCAGCAACAAATGTTGAATATGTGAAATGTTATGTATTTGCGATAATGTAAGTGCAACACTATTTGTACACTTAAATAAATCAGGCTGTTCTCATACACCATTTGTAGCTATAGGCTACCTACGAAAAGTAATTCTCTGTAATTCAAATACATCCCACGAAATCAATTCATGTGTAATCCATGTAATCGTGAACCAGGAAGTATAAAGGATGACAAACTCCCCGTAGGGAGGAGGTAGTTTTTTTAAGTAGTTTTGTTGCCTAAACCCAACCAAGTTGTTTCCTGTGAAGACAAAAGTCTATTTTGAAAAGACTGGAGCGGAAATTGACACGTGTGTCATGTGTTGCCGGACATACGTAGGAAAACGCTGAAAAGTGAGGAATAACTTTACCTTAACTTTGCGCCCTCTCTGTGTATGTGCCCTCTGTGCCCTCTCAATAGTAAACTATAATGTTGGATGTTATAGGGACTGTGATAAACCTTTTTACTCAGATTTTATGTATATGGTGGTGTGTTCTATATACTATGAAGGTTTTCCTAAAAGTAGATCCCCTGTATCATGATACGTATTGTATCGCCAGATTCTTGCCAACACACAGCCCTACTAATGTTCACCATCACATATGAGAAATAAGAACAATAGTGACCAAGGTAAGAGCAGCATTTAATTGTTGTAATCTTTTGTGTTTGTTGAATTCACAGAGCCCTTGAGGATCATGCTTCTTGGGAAGAGCGGGGTGGGCAAGAGCTCGAGTGGGAACACCATCCTCGGGCGACAGGTGTTTAAATCCGACATGAAGCTGAAGAGAGTCACCAAATACTGCGAAAAGGAAAGTGGGACGGTTAAGGACGTGCCCGTCACTGTGACCGGTAAAGGTAAAGATGTGCCTGTCTCTTTGATCGACACGCCCGGCCTCTTTGAAACCGACCGTAACAAGGAGCTGATTGTGCGAGATATTCTGAAGTGCGTCAAACTGCAGGAACCAGGACCTCACGTCTTCGTGTTAGTCGTCCCCGTAGGAAGGATGACTCAGGAAGACCAAGACACCAACACGCTGATCGAAGTGATGTTCGGCCCGAGAGTGTGGGACTACACCATCGTGCTGTTCACCCACGGCGATCGCTTGGATGGGAAAACAATAAACGACGTCATCACGGAGAGCGAGGACAATCTCCGCAACTTCATGCGCAAGTGCAGCGGCGGCTTCCACGTCTTCAACAACAAGAAACCGGAGGACCCGAACCAGGTGACGAGCTTCTTGGCAAAGATCCAGACCCTGGTGGCCCTGAACGGAGGGAAACACTACCAAAATGCCCAGTATCCCAAACAGGAGAGGAAGATCAGGGAAAAACAGGAGAGCATCCTGGCGGAGAGAAATGCTGAGATCACCGGCAGGGAGACGCAGCTGCAGGAGCATTTCCAGGGCCAAGAACTGGAGATGAAGAAGAGGGAGCTGTGGAGGAAAGAGGAGGACAGGTCAAGAGAGGCTGCAGAGAGTTACATCCGCAGGACCTCCCACATTTGGAAATTCATCTTCTTCCTGGGAGGAATAGTACTGGTAGGTTTGGCTCTTGGAGAACTAATTGTGTGGCTTCCGGCAGTAATTGTGATTTTGATTTTGATTTTCTTCAAGAAGTCCATTCTACGTCTGTTCATTTCAGGAAAAATACCATGGCTTTCTAAGAAAATCCAATAGGTTCAATAGGCCTAGGTGTGTTTTGAGATACTTGGTGTCTTCAAATGAAACTCTGGTTTACAACATGAGAAGTCATATATACGATATGCTTGGCGTCATGAGAATACCGCTGCTAAGCAACGGCAATATTAACGTTACTGTTGCCGTCTAGAAGCCACAGAGACTAACAATTTAGCAAGCTAGTAAGTGGGTAAAATAATGCAGGAAATGCAAAGGCATAATGACAGAGGAGAAAGATGAGGCTGTTGGGAAAATCAACATTTTCCGGAGGACCTATTATAAAATTACAAAGAAAAACAATATACGACTAAAATTGCAATATATTAACATATTATGCGCTGAAAAATTAACTTCCAGTCAGTTTTTATTCCACATCACAACTCGTGATCTCTGAGCTGTCAGAAACTTTCCACTCAAGAGGTTGTGAATACCACAAGAGGGAGGAAGGGGGGGGGCGTTCATATGCACTCTTCTCCTGAACATGGTAAACACACGCTAAAGGCTCTGCCAGTGTTTGGTTTGTCAATTCTGAGCTACTGTAAAAACATGGCGGACTCCGTTAAGACGACCCACTCCCTATGTAGATATAAACGGCTCATTCTAAGGTAACGAAAACACGATTCGTATTTTCAGGTGATAATACACTAAAAAAACATATTTAATATTATATTCTATTTCTTTCAATAGATCCCCCTAAATGTTACACACTGCTCTTTTAATTTGCCCGTGATCCCATTATTCATATTATTAAGTGCTATAAATGTACTCCCTTAGCTGTCTGTTTCTGTACTGCATTTACTCATTCTAAGGTAACAAAAACATGATACTTAATTTCAGGTGATTATACACTAAAGAAAACATGTATATTAATATTATATTCAATTTCTGCTGAGAGGTGCGTCTGAATCATACACACTGGACCTTTAAATGTATCCATTTATAATTAGAAAACAAATGTTTTTGATTTCATAGTTTTCTCACTCTTGTGATTAAGACTTTTAATCCACTCTCAAGTAAGACAACTGTAGAAATTGCGAATAAGATACATTATGTTTGAAGTGGTATTCACTGTTTTATCATCAATAAGTCTAGAAATTAAAAATGTAATGATTTACTCAAGCAATTCTTCTCTTTATTTTATGATTATATTGTAGTGTGCAATATGACTGTAAACGTGATGCCCTCTGGTGGTGGCTTTAACACAATAGCACTGCTGGGTGTTGCCTTCAAAGTCGGCTCTAATCGTGGTGATTCAGTAACTTTGTGGGCGTGTCTGTGTGTTTGTGTCACTGATAGTTTCAGTTTCATTTCATCTGTTGAGGGACAGCAGAGGTAAGACGCTGTTTTGTGATTTTATCAATGATTAACCTGCAGATTTTTGAACAAATGTGAAGTTTTTCTGGTTCCATGTACTGCAGTTTTTTGTGAAACACTTGTACATGAACATGAGGGGACATAATAAACGTATATTGCATAATGCAGTGTGTGTTTGCTGAACTATGTTTGCTGTAGCCTCTACTAGTGAATTAGAATACAATAGAAAAACAGAAAAACAATCATAGTCATGTGTGTTGTTGCATTAATTCATTGTTAGAACGGTGCATTATAGACCAGAATCAGGCTAGAATATTCTATTTTGTGGTATTGTTTTTCTTTCACCTAAAACTATGCGCATTTAATGGTGTTCCTTATGAAAAAGGTTGTATACTTCAAGTTTATTTTATTTACACAACTAGTTTACACATTATGTTGTACTGCAACTAAGTATACTTATATATATAGTATATATATATATATAGTTTACTAGTTTTATACTTTATAAAAAAATAATGTAGGTTTCCGGACAGCTTTTAGAGATGAGTGAACTTCCACTTAATAAGTCTGACTGGAAAACCTCCTTAAAGCCAGCTGGTTCCTCCCGCGCGAGGCAGCACATTGCCGCCTTCTCTCGAGGGCTTTTTGTTTTTGTATTTTTGAAGTGGAGCGGATGAACTTGCTTTAGGAGGCGATGTGGTTTTACGTCCGCCCTAAAGCACATGCAGCTTGCTGGGCCTGTAGTCTCTGTTGGATGTAAAGTGTCTAGGTCTTCCTGCAGAGATCACTGCGTTTTAGCTGTTGGAATTTATCCTAGAACTGGTAGGTGCAACTATGTATTTAGTCACACGCCTTTTTTTATCAAAGAAAGAAATGAGTTGAAGTAACCTGTCCTCTGTGGGTGTAACCAAAGCTTACTGGCAGCTATCTAGTAATTGGAAAAGAGTGTGGTTAGTTTATTGGCATCTGTATGAGCCACAGGAATCTAATCTGAATAAATATAGATACACTGTAACCTGTATACTTTCAGATTAAAAGATAAAATATATAAATATTAAGGCTGTCGATTGATTAAACTCTTTAATCGCACATTTTTTATCTGTTCAAAATGTACCTTAAAAGGAGATATGTCAAGTTAATACTCTTATCAACATGGGAGTGGGCAAATATGATTGCTTTATGCAAATGTGTGTATATATTTATTATTGGAAATCAATTAACAAAACAAAACAATGACAAATATTGTCCAGAAACCCTCACAGGTACTGCATTTAGCATAAAAAAATATGCTCAAATCATAACATGGCAAACTGCAGCCCAGCAGGCAACAACAGCTGTCAGTGATGATAATAAAGTGGGCATGTCTGTAAAGGGGAGACTCGTGGGTACCAATAGAACCCATTTTCATTCACATATCTTGAGGTCAGAGGTCAAGGGACCCGTTTCAAAATGGTCAGTTTTTCCTCACCAACATTAAGTGTAAGTTTGGAGTGTTATTTAGGCTCCTTCGCGACAAGCTAGTATGATATGGTTGGCACCAATGGGTTCCTTAGGTTTTTTAGTTTCATATGACACCAGTTTCTAAACACTTTTCGTTATTTTCTTACACCCCTAATAGATTTTCACTTAAAATGTAAAAAATACATATCCCTTCATCTTTTCTGCTGCTGTTTCGTACGGTAGGACGTCCACTGCAGTTTTCTAATCCCAGTCTTGGTCTTGGCATAGCGTAGCTAGAGGGGCACAGTGTAAACAGACCACAAGGACAGCAATCCCTCACTGGCTTCCCACCTGCCAATCGTTTTCTGGAGGGCCCAACCACCAGTGTCACCAATTGGCCCTGGACATGTGCAGTGGTGGGCAAAAGAAATGTCCCCTGCACCACCCAGGCAGACAAAAGCATACTTTTAAGGACAAAAATGTTTCTTCTGTTTTTGAGATTGTACTTCTCCGGTAGACACTCAAAGAAAGTTTTTCCAGGTATTTAAACAGGTATGTACAATAAAGTTATGAATGAAACAACTGAACTAAAAGATGTAATGGCAGTCTAAAAAAAAATTTTCATTCATATTTTTTTTGTTTGTTTTGTTATAATTTGGAAAAAAAAGGAGGAATGGAGAGGAAAAGAACCCGGGGAAGAATATTTGTTGATGAAGA
Organism: Sebastes umbrosus; assembly: GCF_015220745.1. Taxonomy (NCBI): domain Eukaryota; kingdom Metazoa; phylum Chordata; class Actinopteri; order Perciformes; family Sebastidae; genus Sebastes; species Sebastes umbrosus. The sequence goes on along the minus strand of NC_051282.1, from coordinate 9,326,593 downwards.
AGAAGAAGAAAAAGAAGAAGAATTTATGGACAGGAAAAGCCCAAGGAAAAGAAAGAGAGTCAGATATATTGAAGATGATAAGGATGATGTTGAGGAGGATGAAGAAGAAGAAGAAGAAGAAGAGGAGGAAGAAGATCAGGAAGACAATGAGCAGCCAGGCACATCCGCTGAGAACACCCACAACCAGAGAGCACAAGAAAACGGTGAGTCTTTACAGCCATGCCATGCGATATGCGCAATATTTTCTTGTCCTGCTAATGAATATGCTGTTTTCTTATGTCTCTCTTTAATTATGTCTCTTTATGCAAAAAAATCTAGGATTCTTGTCTGTAACCTGTGGAAACAAAAAGGGCATTCTGCATATAGATAAGTTCGAAAGGGGTAAGCGGAAAACTAATACTTGTTCGATTTAGCTCACAATTAATAAAAAGAAGTAAACTTATTTCCTTATTATTTTGTCCTTTTCCCCTTTTGTTTCTAATTTGTGTTGCTGTATGGGGACGCATACCGCTATAGGTGAGGCATGTATCGAGAGTGGGGACCACTGGTTTGATCCTCCTGACTTCGAGGACTTTGGGGGGAAAGCCTCCAGTAAAAAATGGAAACAAACTATTTCCCATAAAAATAAGCCTCTGCAGTTTTTGTTTGATGTAAGACTTTTTTGTGTCCTTTATGCATTTTTTTTTCTTTATTCAAGAAAATTAGAACAAACACAAGATAAACTTCTCACTATTATCACAGAAAGGATCCTTAACAACCAAGGGATTTAAAAGGAGAAGAAGTGAGACTATAAAGGTAACGGAACGTCAGAATTCAATGTGATATAAAAATTCATGCCTTGACGGTGATGATGAGTCTTGTTTTGTTTTTTTTCTATATTCTGCCAGCAAAAAAAAATCCTGTCACGTAATTGCATCACGAGTTCATCTGAAGGTTTGTCTGCCTTTTTTTTAATGTAATTTAAAGGGGCTCTATGTAAGAATCAGAAATAGCTTGTTAACAATGACACTTGTGGCCGCTAAGTCAACGACAATCAGCGTCATGTTGCTCGCGCTCGCGCTCGGGCTCGCATTACGTAGACACGAGAGAGCATCGGTCGAAACAGTGAGACGACACACACGAGACTAAACGTGATTAGAAACATTAGCCAGCTAAAAACACAATATCACTATATTTGGGAGTTTGCATAGTCTCCCCGTGTTAGCGTGGGTTTACTCCGGCTGCTCCGGTTTCCTCCCACAGTCCAAAGACATGCAGGTTAAGTTAATTGTTGACTCTAAATTGCCCGTAAGTGTGAATGTGAGCGTGAATGGATGTCTGTCTCTCTTCGGGTGCACGCATGACGCCACATCCGTTGGATTTTCCTGGAAAAACTGACCCGTATTCTTCACATTAAAAGCAGTCTACAGGAGACGCAGAAAGTCTCATTTTTTAGGTTAGGTTACAACCTGTTCAAACATTGGCAATAAAAAATAAAAAACTTACATACAGTCCCTTTAAATCCGAAATTTAATTCAAATAAAAATAAGCAGTGTGCATGCCAAGTTAATGTTATTCATTTGTTTAGGCCTACCAAGTAGTACAATTATAAAGTGTACATCTTATTATATCCCTGTCAAAGAGTCAGAAATACAGTCCGCAGAAGAAACTGAGGAAGATGATGTTAAAGACGACAACTGGAGTCCAGGTAGTGAGGAACCGGCACCGGAGACAGAGGAGGATGAGGGAGAAAAGGCAGCGGCTGAAAATGGAGGAGAAGTTGTCGACTCAGGAGATGACGAGAGTCAAGAAGGGGAAATGGAAGATGACGATATGCCTGCTGTTGCTGAGAACGGCGAAGACAACAGTGTTTTTGAAGGTGACGTTTCCTACAGGAATCATCATCTGTATCATCTATTATTGAAATGAATGTTAACATGTTCGGCTACTAAGTGATTACCTGTGTGAATATCACTCTCCATCTTTCAGAAAGGGAGACAAAATCGATCACTTCAACACCCAAGAAAAGAACATCATTAAAGAAGGAAGTAAAAGTTGTCATCAAAAGGCTTCCAGAGGTAAGATGGAGAGAAACTTGTTTTGTTTTTTTTAACAATTTCAAGTTAAATGCATCAATCTGGTGAACTTTGAGAGCAAAATTACGAGACTAGACCTATGAAGAACTTGGTGCTCGAGTAAACAATTTACCCATAACATATATAAACGGACGACGCGTCTCCACTTCCTCCCACTGTACAAAAGTGAAGCCAAAATATCCCGGATACGAGAGCTGCCAACGTCATTTGGAGCCAGAGTCTGCGCAGTAGTGATCGAGAGGCTATCTTGCACATTTGAACCAATTACCTAGTTAAATAAATTAATCTTAAAGCAAATACATTTTCAATATGTGATTTAAAGGTATCTTAACCACATGAAATCACGTGATTTCCACTGGAGTCAGAGGCAGGGATGGCAGTTACCGCTTAACTGACCTAGTTAGCTTTCAGCCCGACTAGTTTTATGTGGTGTTACTTTTTTTTTCTCTATTATGATTTAAGATTTAGCTATTGTCTTATTTATATGGGAGCCTATAACATGCTCAGTTACTAAGATTTTAGAGCATCAAAATTGAAATTTGATTTTTTTCAAAGCGTACTTTCGGGGGCGGACTATTTCATATCTTTCCTTTTGTGAGGAAAACAGAGAAAGCCAGCGCAACTCTGAGTTATCAGAGGAACTTTTGAGGGTGGATAGCTTGTATGCAACAGCTCCAGACTCCAAACTCCATAAAAAAACGGTAGTAATGCCAGACATACTGTCATTTACTGATCTTATGGAGGCAACAGAGTCAACTGCACATATGAACCATAATACTGATCTCTGCTGATGATGATAGTCACTTAGTACCATTGAATGATGATTCTGTATGTGCTCTAATTTCAGGCCACGAGAGGTTGTCAGTCCAATGGAATAAAGAATCTACTAGAAGGTTTGTATTAACATAATAATTGTACTTTAATATGTTGACAGACCAAAGTCAGGAAAGCTAATTCCACAATGGACCTTGACCAGCTGAAGAGGGAGAAAATAAAAATGCAACTGAAAGTCTTGAAGCTGCAAGATGAATACTACACTCTGAAAATAAAGGAACTTAAAGGATGAAACAATTTCACTGGAGCAAGCTTGCATGGTAAGAATTCACGCACATTACTTTAATATCAATGACATGTATATGTACTGTATAGCCTACAGTATATTAGGGCTGTCAAAGTTAACGTGATACTAACGCGTTAACACAAATTCTTGAGATTTGTACCTCATAGTGGGCTCAGTTCTAAAGCTAGAGTGAAGATACTGGCATCATATGAACTAGAAAAACTTAAGGAATCCATTGGTACCAATCACGTCATACTAGCTTGTTGAGAAAGAGACTAAATAACGCTCATAACGTCATATAGAATCATCAGAGCACTGTCAACTGCCATTTTCAAAGGGGCCCCTTGACCTCTGACCTCCAGATATGTGAATGAAAATGGGTTCTATGGGTACCCACGAGTCTCCCCTTTACAGACATGCCCACTTTATGATAATCACATGCAGTTTGGGAGCAAGTCATAGTCAAGTCAGCACACTGACACACTGACAGCTGTTGTTGCCTGTTGGGCTTCAGTTTGCCGTGTTATGATTTGAGCATATATTTTTTATGTTAGATGCAGTGCATGTGAGGGTTTCTGGACAATATTTGTCATTGTTTTGTGTTGTTAATTGATTTTCAATAGTAAATATATACATACATTTGCATAAAGCAAGCATATTTGCCCACTCCCATGTTGATAATAGTATTAAATACTTGACAAATCTCCCTTTAAGATACATTTTGAACAAATAATGTGCAATTAATTTGCGATTTATCACGATAAACTATGGCGAATCGTGAGAATAATCACGATTTAAATATTTGAATTGATTAACAGCCCTAGTATATATCTATATTTATTATGTATACGGGTTGGAAAATGGGATAATGCTAATCAGTCAGGGATCACTAAGGGTTTTTACTGGTATACCTAAAATGACAGTTAGTAAAATACTGGTCAAAAACTGCATCACTTACTTACTTGCTATAAACTTGCAACATCCACTTGAGAACTGAATTCAATTTCGGTGGCTAGTTTCAAATGACTTTGACAGTGACGTCATGCTTTTTTTCCATTTGAAAACTGGAAGCAGTAGATACCCAAGCAAGTTGTGTGTTGTTGAGCAGTCCCAACACACCTTTCTCTAAAATGTGTGTGCATATCTTTGCCTGAACACCATTTCCTAGCAACTATTTCACTACGCTGTCACGCCAGGTCGGTCATGCTGAAGAGACCCATGGATCTCAGGTTAGGTCAGCTGTGGAGTTCTCCCAAAATCTGTCTGGACTTAGTAATTCACTGCATTTGATGATGAAAGGCTTTTTCTCCCTTTCTTTAGGGAGCGAAAGCAAAAATGAGTCCCTCTCAGGATTCTGGGCCAATTTAATACTCCGAGCCACTTGATGACTATGGACCCAGATGTCAACTTGAACTCTTGAATTCTCGAAACGTGACCTCAATCACTGTGAAAGACTAGGATTACCGCCTCGCAGATGTACGCCTCTGCCAACCAGTCAAGTTGCAGTTTACATCCATGTCCATCCAAAATGTCATCATTTTATCTTATTAGATATTTCTGTGAAGTTGTCATAATTAGCATTTAGGTTTATCAGACTATTAGCTGATCATTTTCCATTTCTTCTTCTTGCACTGATGTAAAGAAACGTTACGGAAAAGTAGCAATTTTGAAATCTTTTGGGATATTTTTGTAATTCACTGGCTCTTGTACTGGGCTGATTTTTACACCTATTAGCATAGACAAATTAGTAAACATGTTTTCAGCTTTAGGAGAGGAAATGTATCTCACACATGGACCTAAATACTAAAGATAAATGCAGGGAATCCATCACGTGTACTTTTTTTAATGATAATGTATGTCTGCCAAAACGTTATTTCCGCTTGTAATGTAATGTCCTTGTTCTTTGTTTGGTTTATGTTGATATTTGTAGATTGAAACAGACATTTTATTTGTGCAGGATGTACGTAAACAAGGTGAATAGAAAACTGCTGTCAGTCATCTGGTAACTACAGGGCACAGATATAGTTAGAAAGGCATTATAAACGTATTTGCAAAAGTCTCAAAAAAGAACGATATTTATTACCAGCTATGTTTGCATTCACATTTAACATAAAAAATGCAATACATATTCTTGTTTTGTACATTTGTATTTACAGATCAATCAAAGCAGTGAATAATAAACAGTTGTTACTACTAATACAGCGGCTATTCTGTCATATGTTCTTCTTCTTCTTCATCATTTTCCACCTCCTCATCATCATCATCATCATCGTCGTCTTCATCAAAGTATTTATCCTCCGCGTCTCTGCTGACTATGTCCAAGTTGTCGTAGTCGGGGTTCTCGTCCACCTCGCTGTAATGGACACAAGCACTTAGAATTACAGACTTTAAAAGCAACACAAAAGGTAACTTCTTCTGGAGATATAACTTTAACATTATAATGAATTCACTTTTAGTTCGCCACTATGTTTATTACTTTGTATATTAGGACAAATTTAACATTTACAGTGTTTACATTTGAAATTTCCCACTAATAATAGAAAAATACTTACTGTTTAAGTACAAATGGGATCTCAATGTCATCAGCACCTTAATAGCTACAAATCTCAAGTTTCTCTGTCACTGATATCTACAAATGAAGCTACAAGGTGGCACTACAAGAAAGTCCACCACTTGAGACAGCAGGCATTTATAGTTGTTGCTCTTGAAACTTTTTAATTCAAAACCATGTTTATTGTCACAGCAATACATTTTCAAAAATGCTGCTCACTCAGAAGTTATTTACTTATCTCATGTTATCTAGAATAATTCCTATTTTTTTTTTTATTTTAAAGCCCCAAATATCCTATACTCAGTAGATATTTATATTTGTAGTTGAGCAATAACACATTAACGCAATCCATCTTTCGGAGATTGTAGCGGGCTCAGTTTCAAAGCTAGTGAAGGTACTGGTATCATACAAAACTAGAAAAACCTAAGGAATCCACTGGTACCAACCAGGTAATACTAGCTTTTCGTGAAGGAGGCTAAATAACGCTCCAAACCTGAGCTAAATTTTTGGCGAGGAAAAAACTGGCATGGCCATTTTCAAAGGGGTCCCTTGACCTCTGACCTCAAGATATGTGAATGAAAATGGGTTCTATGGGTACCCACGAGTCTCCCCTTTACAGACATGCCCACTTTATGATAATCACATGCAGTTTTGGGGCAAGTCATAGTCAAGTCAGCACACTGACACACTGACAGCTGTTGTTGCCTGTTGGGCTTTTTGTAAATTGTTTTGTGTTGTTAATTGATGTCCAATAATAAATATAAACGGTAAACATATTTGAACACTCAAATGTTGATAAGAGTATTAAATACTTGGCAAATCTTCCTTTAAGGTACATTTTGAACAGATAAAAATGTGTCATTAATTTGCGATTAACTATGGACAATCACGCGATTAATTGCGATTAAATATTTATATCGATTGACAGCCGTAATTTGTAGTGTTACATTGTATGAATGCCCATTGAGCGGTGGTGTGGCTGACCTGTAGTTGAAATCTTTGTCTTTGCCATCTAGGAAGCGCTGGTGCATCTGACTGATGAACTCCTCCCTGAGCAGAGCCTTCTCCTCTGGGGTGGGCTGCCGTTCCTTCTGCTGGACAGCATCGTCTACAGGAGGGAACAAAGAGAAAGACACGTGATGACTGGCAGAACAGAGAGAGAAGCACTCAGAGGATACAGGGAAAAGGAGAACAGAGACAGACCTTCTTTGTCTCTTCACTTCAATCCACAAGAGCAACAAAAACTGCATTTAATTTATAACTTCTCACCATCGTCCTCATCCTCCTCCTCCCGTGCTCCCTCCTCTCTCTCCTGCTCCTCCTGCAGCCGATTCTGGATGAGACGCTCCTGGTAGGAGTTGAGGAGGAGGTGGGCGAGCCCTCCTGCGCCTCCCGCCGGCGCCCCCGGTCCCCCCTGTGCATCGTCCTGCATGGCCTCTTGGGAGCGCTCCAGCACCTAAAACATACAGAAATTACTCAAAAACACATACTGAGCTCAAAGAAACTGCCTAAACTGAACTAGTTAGTTGTGAAATGAAAACTGCAGCATGCTCTCACCTCCTCATCAGTCAGGTACTGGCCAATATATTGTTCATACAGCAGCGGCTCCCTCGTCCGCATCTGTTCCTCACTGAAATACTCTCCCTCTAGAAGAGGAGGTGGGGCAGAGGAACAAAGGGATGACGAGGTGGGAAGGAAAGAAGAGCGCAGTGCTTTTGTTTAATGTAAAATGAGTTTACATGAGTCTTATTGAAAGAGGCTGGACAATTCTTGTGCTAAAGAACTCTTAACTGATATGAATCAATATATTCTTTGTTTCAGTTGACAAAAAAAATCCCCTACCCGTCTGCAGGGCCCTGAGGGCAGCGTAGCGCTGGTTTCGAACTCTTGTTCTGTTAGTGAAGGCTGCCGCTCGTCTCTCTATCACATTGCTGTAGTGAAGAGCCCGTGGGTCTGAGCTGACGTGGGCAAACGCTGACAGGTCCCGGGGCTTGAGGCAGGCCTAGAAATGGGGCAGGTAGGTTAGCACAAAAAAATGTGTTGTCAGTATGCTAAATACCTTTTGCCAAATAATGAATGTGCTGAGGCAAATTTGTGATTTGTGATATATAAATACTTACATTTATATCAAGCAATTTTCAATAAACACAAGACAAAAACACTGATAATATCCTCTAATAAATGTGTTACAGTGAACCCCAGTAAGCCTGGTCTTAAAGTAGCAGTAGGTAGAATATTTTTGGCATCATCGGGCAAAAATTCCATAATATCTTTTCAGCATATTGTAATTCAAGTGTTCTCAGAGAAAACTAGACTTCTGCACCTCCTCATGGCTCTGTTTTCAGCTTTTAAAAAATCTGGGAGACTTTGGCCAATCACAGGTCATTTCAGAGAGAGAGAGCATTCCTATTGGCTGTGCCCCGGCTGGTGGGCGGTGCTTGGTATTTCCTCAACTTGATCTCAACATGGCTGCTGGGTCACAAACTTTCTCATTTTACAGCTAAACAGTACACTACAAGATGTTTCTGAAAACATTTTAAGCGAGAAATAGGCATTACAGTATCACGATATTGATTCATACTTGATCAGCACTGCCTAGTTTGACCGTTTGATCGGAATTCGCGAGTGATTGACAGCCGGCTATCATAGACGGTAGCTAGACAGCAGACCTCAGATCTGCTCTGATTGGTTGTTTTCCTCCGGTCTGTGAAATCTTGCAGATACCATTAGGAGCACCAGAGGACACAGAGGCACATGATTTTTTTTTCAGATTACCTGTCTCATGCACTACTGTCAGGATATAGTGACTTGTTTTATAAAAATAACTTTTTATTAATCATATTTGATCCAATTCTACCTTGATCCTTAATTTTAGCCCATCAGACACATGATCCTCTGTGTCTGATGCTGCCCAGGACATATACACACATCCACACAGTGAGTGAGCTGTGTACACACGTACATGGTACCTCTCCAGGAACACCAGCGGTCTGCTGCTGTACTGATGCAGCAGCTCCTCTCTGCGCTGCAGCAGGCTCAGCTCAGCATCTCCTTTCTGCTGGCTCTTCACCATACTTCCACTCATGGCCACGGCCTCCACCATGGCGTTCACACAGATGGACTCCGCCTTGCTCACGAACTGTGTGAGATAAGCAGCCAGTAAAGCAGAGTGATGAAGCAGTGTGCAGGTATTTGCATTGCATACAAAGCAGAGGGGTGATCTCACCTGGATGTCTGGTCTCGGCTGCAGGGTGTCTCTGTCTGCTGGGCGGTGGAAGTCGCATATCTGGGACCGTGTCACCGGTTCTTCTGGTAATTCACTTTTATCTTCACTGTCACACAAACTCGGTTGTGTTTTAACCGGAGGCTCGACGATTTCCCCCCACATGATGAGCTACCTGTTAACCAGCGCGCTGACTGACTGACGTGTTTCCTTCCAGTGGCTCTTAATGACGACAACCAGCTCACGTTGCTGTGACGTTTCTGTCCTTAAAGTGACTGAATATGTCGTCACAGACACCGAGAAGGACTGGTACAAATGTCTCTATTCAGTGTGAACATTCACGAACGAGAAACTGAAGTAATAACAGGTTAATTACACACATTCATGTCGCTTGTTTTGCATTAGCTATGTTTTTGTCGCCATGCTGGTCCGTCATAATTATTGACCCCCTTTTCCCGCTGACTGAAGAGTAGTTCCGCTCTGTGCTGCTGGTTTCTGTCGCCCCCTGCTGGTAACTTTGTGACATAGAAAGAAGAAATGGAATAAATACATAAACATACATTTTTTTATTCCAAATATATGCAAGGTGTAATGTGCTAGGTTTTCCTAGTGTTCCAAAGATGTACCAATATTTATGATTTCTTCTTAGATTATTACTATTATATTTATTATTATTTTCCTTTATTTAACCAGGTTAGTCCCATTGAGATCAAAGATGTCTTTTACAAGGGAGAGCTGGCCAAGATAGCAGCAAGACAGTTATAGTAAAAGTAACAGACAACACATAAATTAACAACATTAAAACTTGCTCACACAAAACACTTGCACACAGACAACCTGGACTGCAGCGATTTCACCAGAGCCTTAAACTCAATCAATATTATACACATTAGCCCACACTTGCCACTGCTAAAGTATTTAGAATATGAGGAAACAAAGTGGTCTGACAGACCCTAGTGGCTCAATTAAGTGAAGACTTAACTTCACAACTGATTTATCAATGACATGAAATAGTGTTATTTTCATTCATATGCAGCAGGAAGAGAGGTGGCAATCTGGCTCAAAACAAATAAAAAATACATAAATCTATATATATAAGGTAATGTGATATTACTGGTGGAAACAAAGCTATGAAAACACCAGATATCATGACTATATATATATATATATATATAACTATAACTATATATATATATATATATAACTTTAGATATAACTATATATATATATATATAAAGTTATATATATATATATATATAACTTTAGATATACTATAAAAGTTATATATATATATATATATATATATATATATATATATATATATATATAACTTTAGATATATCTATATATATATATAAAGTTATATATATATATATATATATATATATAACTTTAGATATACTATAAAAGTTATATATATATATATATATATATATATATACATATAACTTTAGATATACTATAAAACTTTTCACTGTGGAGCAAAGAAGCGCGCAGCAGCAAAGAGGAGGTACCACTCCGACTGAAATATAACAGACCAAACACTTTCTATCTGTGTGGCCACTTCACTCTCATCATTAGACAAGTGTTATGGACACAACTAACAAATTAGACTGTCTGGTCGGTTGGTCGGTCGGTCCCGCGTTAACGGGACTCTGTCCCCGGGAGGAAGTCTTTCAAAATGCTGCGTTACACCCCCATGGTTACACCGGGGAGACACAATAACACCGGAGGTTCAGAGGCGCTCCTTTCAAAACAATAGTAAGCATCATTCTTTTTCGTTTCTCTTCCGGATACGGTAAACAATACGAGCTGTATTTTGAAAGTTTTTAACAGGAAATTGTATTTTTCTCATCCTGGTTGACTTCACAACGAAACAAAGTTGTTGTCAGCCTCCCCGCTCGGACTAGCCAACGACTCTGCTAGTGTTTTGGTTGTGTCCGTTTGAGACAGACAATGGACACCATACAGGAACAAAGATAGTACCAAGGTAGGTGTTTACAACAGAGCTGACTGCACTGCACGCTGCTTCATACCAGAGCAGAGCACTGGAGCACTGGAGCACTGGAGCAGGCTCGTCGTGTGTGCTTAGATTGTCACATTCATATTGACAGCAGCTGCTATAGACCTCATTTAGTTATTTTAAAGAATAACTTTATTATTATTATTGACAGTTTTGGGGAACAAAAGCTAAAGGTCAATGGACTCACTATTCTTTGTGAATATGGTTAATTACAAACTCTGGCTGTAGTTTTGAGTTGAACTAATGTCTCACTGTCTTTCTTGCTCACCTACTTTTAACATGGGGGTCTTTTAAAAACAGTTCAAACACAGTATAGACCACAAGTCGTTATTAAACACTGAGCATACAGTGATGGCTGTAGTAACAACTCCACTAACTATACTACAAAATACAACTATAGGGAAAGAACTTTTGTTTTGAAAAGTTTTTATTGACTTGTTATTTTTAGGGGTCAATTTAGAGGGTCCATCTCAGCTGAGCATCCTGTCTTTGGAGTGTGGGAGGAAACCCGAGTCCCTCCTCCTCTAGCAGGAGTTAGAGGGTCTTCTCCTCCTCTAGCAGGAGTTGGAGGGTCTCCTCCTCTAACAGGAGTTGGAGGGTCTCCTCCTCTAGCAGGAGTTGGAGGGTCTTCTCCTCTAGCAGGAGTTAGAGGGTCTTCTCCTCCTCTAGCAGGAGTTGGAGGGTCTTCTCCTCCTCTAACAGGAGTTAGAGGGTCTTCTCCTCCTCTAGCAGGAGTTGGAGGGTCTTCTCCTCCTCTAACAGGAGTTGGAGGGTCTCCTCCTCTAGCAGGAGTTGGAGGGTCTTCTCCTCCTCAAGCAGGAGTTGGAGGGTCTTCTCCTCTAGCAGGAGTTGGAGGGTCTTCTCCTCCTCTAGCAGGAGTTGGAGGGTCTCCTCCTCTAGCAGGAGTTGGAGGGTCTTCTCCTCCTCAAGCAGGAGTTGGAGGGTCTTCTCCTCTAGCAGGAGTTGGAGGGTCTTCTCCTCCTCAAGCAGGAGTTGGAGGGTCTTCTCCTCCTCTAACAGGAGTTGGAGGGTCTCCTCCTCTAGCAGGAGTTGGAGGGTCTTCTCCTCTAGCAGGAGTTGGAGGGTCTTCTCCTCTAGCAGGAGTTAGAGGGTGTTCTCCTCCTCTAGCAGGAGTTGGAGGGTCTTCTCCTCCTCTAACAGGAGTTGGAGGGTCTTCTCCTCCTCAAGCAGGAGTTGGAGGGTCTTCTCCTCTAGCAGGAGTTAGAGGGTGTTCTCCTCCTCTAGCAGGAGTTGGAGGGTCTTCTCCTCCTTTGGCAGGAGTTGGAGGGGGTTCTCCTCCATTGGCAGGAGTTGGAGGGGGTTCTCCTCCTCTAGCAGGAGTTGGAGGGTCTTCTCCTCCTCTAACAGGAGTTGGAGGGTCTTCTCCTCCTCAAGCAGGAGTTGGAGGGTCTTCTCCTCCTCTAGCAGGAGTTGGAGGGTCTTCTCCTCCTCTAACAGGAGTTGGAGGGTCTTCTCCTCCTCTAACAGGAGTTGGAGGGTCTTCTCCTCCTCTAGCAGGAGTTGGAGGGTCTTCTCCTCTAGCAGGAGTTGGAGGGTCTCCTCCTCTAGCAGGAGTTGGAGGGTCTTCTCCTCTAGCAGGAGTTGGAGGGTCTCCTCCTCTAGCAGGAGTTGGAGGGGGTTCTCCTCCTCTAGCAGGAGTTGGAGGGTCTCCTCCTCTAGCAGGAGTTGGAGGGTCTTCTCCTCCTCTAAAAGGAGTTGGAGGGTCTTCTTGCCTCAGGTGAATAAGTCTTTAGGACCAATCACAGAACCTGGGGTGACAGGGAATTTTCGGTCGTCGCCCCCTCTCTCCGTGGAACTCATTACCAAACCTCATCAAAAATGCCCCCACATTGCCACCATTTAAAAAGGTCCTCAAAACCCACCTCTCTTCAGATTTGCCCCCACCCCATGCTTTATATGATGGTTGACAGTGTGGTCTAGTTTTGTCTTTTTGGGCGTTAGAAGTCCAGGGTGCCCATTAGTTAATTACTTAATGCCCATTAATTCTATTAGTTCCAAAAGGGCAAAACCTTTGGCCCTGCTTTAGTAGGGGTCAAACAGTGAGCGGGGTTATGTGAGCCATGCTCACTTTTGCCTTGTTAGATTCAGGATCAGCATTGTCAAGTAACATATTAGATGTTATGTACCTGCATTGTGCACTGAACCATGTGTATACATAGATTAAAAAACTTTCTATTTCTATTTCTCATGTCAACAATCCCATTTATTTCCTCTCACTTTGTTTGTAGTGTAAGTGGATCCAGTGAGATGGAAACCCCCGGGTGCCTGTTAAACAGGAAATAAAAACCAGGTATGTAAATCAGCGGCTTTCTGCTAGTCAGTCTTCATATCTCCTTTTATTAGTCTGACAAATGTGGCTGTTTCAACACTAGTTATACATTTTAACTGGCTTAAATAGTGATGGATTTCCACTTTACTCCACTCTGTAGTAATTTACAGATGCAGTAAACGTGTGAGGTTGTTGCTTTCTGGTTTGCGTAGAAAGCCAGGTCCAAGTTTTCCTCTCGGAGTTTACTTTAGTGACAACTGTTTGAATAGCCTGCACTCAAAACACTGCTTACATTCCAACACAAACGCGATGGGATATTCTGGAGCTAAATTAAGCCAGTGTCTCCTCCCTCGTAGAGTAGATGTATCTGATGGCTAAGTCTCTGTGATGAGTCCCGGTGAGGTCATCGCCTATGAAATCAGACACATGTGGCCGAGCTGCGGCCGCGTTTATATTACTACGAGCTTTGGACCTGGAGATGAGTCACAGCTGCACCGTTTTAATGATACTGTCTCTTAAAGTGGTTTTACATTTGGACCATTAGCTACATTCTGAAGAGATGTTGCAGGCAGACACTAATTCTCCGGGGTAATGAGCTGAGACAGGCTATCAGTTCAAATCCCGACCTTAACTACAGGTCGGAAATGTGGAAAAGTAACCGTAACTCGAGCATGACTCTATGCAGCCCTTGTATTTATGAGCATTGCTCTAACCAAGTGTAAAATATTCTTTTTTTATGGACAGTTTGGGATAGTGTCAGAGCAGTGTGTGACGTAACCGACTCATTCACCGTTCATGTCAAGTTCAAGGCGTAATTTTAACTGACAAAATCCACTTTTGTCAGCTAAAAATGAGAAGTTTAGCTTATCATTGTTTTGGCAGCTTAAGAGTTTCAGGAACCAAACCTTGTTCAGAACAACAATGGAAGACGGCACAGGACAGATTGTATGTTTACAACAACAGACTGAACACATGGTAGGAAGTACTTTATTTGACAAAAGACATGTGATACCTTTTTTACACTTACACAAGCTGCATAAACAGTACTACATCAAATGGTGAACACAGAACATTTAATTGTGTAGTACTCTTAACCATCAATATAGTATAGTATTATGAGATATACTGTAGAATCTATGCAATAACCAACTCACACATTGTTAGTAAATCCTAGTGGGATGTAGGCATACATTAACTCAGATACTGGTACACTGATAAAATCTGATAATGATATACCAGCAGATGTTTTTTTCACATAAACATTTTTTTTAACATGGGTTCTGATCATTTAAAAAAATGTGTATATGTATGTATATAATGTAAATAGGGCTCTGCGTGTCCATCCTTCCGTCCGTCCGTTCGCGTGTCACACTTTCGTTTCTGGAGCAGAACTCGAAAACTGTTTAACTTAGGAACTTCAAATTTGGTATGATGGTTGACAGTGTGGTCTAGTTGTGCCTTTTGGGGGTTAGAAGTCCAGGGTGCCCAAAACTTTTGAAATTTTTCCAAAAGGGCAAAACCTTTGGCCCTACTTTAGTAGGGGTCAAGCAGTGAACAGGGGTATGTGAGCCGTGCTCACTTTTGCCTTGTATGTAATACTGTCTAAACTTGAGCTGCAATACAAACTGTTTGGTAGGCTATCTAGAAGTGCAAAAGTGGTATTGGTTCATTGAGTGTAAAAAGAATCTGACGTTAAAATATGAACTGCAACACAATTGTTGTTAAAACGTTATTTGAGGCCTCTCAGACTTTTTCAGTATGAGTATTTCTATCTTTGTGAGGACCAATTTGAGTTTTAAACCTTCAGAGTGAGGAATTTTTTGGAAAGTGAGTACATTTTGGCTGGTCCTCGCTTCTTCAAAGGCCTGTTTGAGGGTTCAGACTTGGTTTTAAGGTTCAGGTTAGAATTAGATTTAGGTTAGGGTAAGGGTTGGGGTCAGGCATTTGGTTGAGATGATTAAGGTTAGGGTATAAGGGGCTAGGGAATGCATTATGTCGATAAGGGTCCTCACAAAGATAGAAGTACAGGGATGGGTGTGTGTGTGTGTGTGTGTGTGTGTATTTGGTCATCGGGGGTTACCTTTCTTCCCTGAGTAGTCAGAGTCTGATTATGTAATGTGCTGCCACAGAGAGTGTTGTTTTTTACACAGCAGCTCATTGGCCCCACCGTTCCAGCAACTCTCCCATTTTAAGGTGAGTTGCCATAACAACGCAGCGGCCATCCCATTGTCAACGCTGGGTGTCGGTTACCTCTGTTATGTCTTCACTGTTAACTACAGGCTCATATAACTAGACATGAGTAATTGAGACAGAGACAGAGAGAGAGAGTTGGACAGAAAGATGGAAGGCTGTGGATGTAGAACAAGGGAGTATGGAGGGAAGAATAAATGTATACTTTATGATATGCACAGTATTTGTGGCTGTTTGTGGTACATGTGGCTCTGAAACTCAGGTTTACACCATTCCAGGGTGTGCGTTCATGTGTTTCTTCACTTCCTAGGTCTGTCTACGAGCCTCACTCTGAATCCCTGGTAACCATGGAGACCACGTTTGGAGAGAGACCAAACGCAGGTGCCTTCATCCCCATCCCTGAAGCTGTGGCCAATGAGCTGCAAGAGTTGTCCCTGCAGCCCGCCCCCAACCTGCTGCCAGTCACAGAGAGGAAGGATGGTGAGTGGCAGCTTTTACACTCAAAACAAAACTGCTTTTACTTATGCAAAGACATGTCTCGTAAAAGTGTCCATCCTTGAGTGGCTTTAGGGGACACACACATTGTGAAATTACTGAAACAGAGGTGCAGAAAGACTCAGGAATACACTTGGATACAGGTCCCATTTGATTACATTCTGAACATGATTGTGGGATATTTAACTGTTAAAAAGATGCAAAGAAGCAAATGTCCATAGAGGGAGCGAGGGTGTGTTGTGTGTCATGGTTTTTCCAGCATCTGTAGAGCTGCTAGCTGCTGCTGGAGTTTACATTTCAGACATACTAGGTCCCCTTTCCCATTACCTCATTATAAACAGCAAGTGCTGTCTTCCAAATGCGCACACTGTCAGGGGTGAGCTTGCTTACACACACAGAGACTCTCAAACTAGAGGAAAATAATGTATACATACAGTATTTCAGTGAAGTGCACTTCGGTTAAACAACAAAGTTGACCTTAAACTTGACCCACACACTCAGACTGGTGTGTCTGCACTAGACGGTAAATACACCACTTATTAGAGGAGGTTCTTAAAGGTACACCTCATATTAAGATACTCTTTGATGATACTCTGCTCCAGCTGTGTCTCTAAGGCAGACTGCCGAGAACATTCTTGATCCTGAAACTGGGTTCAGATGTAAGCACTCAGGCCCACTTACACCTGGTATTAAAGTACCCTGTGGAGTTAGTAATGCTCTGGAGAAATGTTTTTAGTGTGAGTTTTCTTTTTTTCTAATGTGCACAAGGACGCACATGCACAGGCACCCTGGCTGAGATCCAATCACAATGTGATCAAATCCACCTCCAAATGTGGCCAATCTGATCGCATCTCGATCACAAGCATAGACTGTATATAAGAAGTGGACATAGTCACCATGACGTCACCTTTTGCTCTGTGGACTGCCGATTTGGAAGCTCACCTGGTAGAGCAGGCGCCCCATGTACCAAGGCTCGGGTTCGAATCCAATCCATGGCCCTTTGCTGCATGTCGTCCCCTCTAGCGCAAGGAACGCCATTCACTGTTTCTAGGCAATAACAGTTGCAGCTGTTATCTCGTTGGTTGCGCTTTGAAAGGTCGGCGGCAACCGAGGTCAAAGTTGAAATAATTTGAACTTTGAATGCAGAGCTGGGTGGCAATTTCGAGCGGTGCGCCACACCAAGGGTAACGCTTCCGTCCCGTTGGGCGACACCACTCTCCCCATAGGAATCAATTGCACAGCCAGTGCAGAGCAATGTTACCGCTGATCATGTGTGGGTGGCTTTACCCAGCTAACCAGCACATATAGGGGATGCTTTCTTGTTTCTAACTGAGTGGCCTTGCAAGTGCAGAAAAACTAGACACTGTCTGGTATTTGCATATTGGAATGGCACATAGAATATGTACAGTATTTGCAACTTTGTCTGGCATCATTGCTGTAGTCGATCTGCACACCAAATAGCTCTGTGCGTTAGTGCAGATCTATCTGTTTTAGTTCTGCTAGATAGTTCTTTGATTCAGCACCCATCCTGTCGGACACTAGATGTGCGTGTCTTTCTTATTGTTTCTTCATGATTGCTGTAATTCAACATGTTGGCATCTTGACATAATAGCTGTGTTCGCTGTGCTTTTTCTTCCCAGTTGAAATGTAGACGTCTCTAGCTGGAGGCATTTGGCTGGTGTCTTGTTGTGGCTGCTTGGATTTGATGTTGCGGTAATTGCAAAGAATACTGGGTATTTTATGTGCAGCTGAGATATAGATAGAACATCCAGAGTGCCATCCGAAAATACTGTGAATATTTGAATGTGTTTTGCTTCTGCACACCAGTAGCATTTAATACTGATCCAACATTAACATTAATTGTGACAAATTGTTCCAATATTTGAAGTTCTGACATGTGTATTTGTATAATATTATCTCTCTGCTTTCGTAACATCAATGAGCCCTTCATATGGAGATTATTTAAACTACTTACCATTCTCTGCATGGTCAGGTTTGACTAACTTTAATTCAGAACAAAAATAACTCCATGTTAGGCGAATACATAAGACAAGGATGCCAGAATCTTTGTGATATTTATAGCATTATTGTTTTGCTTTTTTCAATTCAGTGGACATTTTTCTGTATGAGCATTTGACCAATTAAAGTAAACTCTGGAGCAGAAATAAATATTTAATTCACGCATGGAGATCTGGATAAATCCTAATAAAAAGACACGGTGCCTTAAGTGTAAACCATTTTCCGCTGAACGGATAAAGTTTTATCCACGAGAAAAAAGTCTTATCTTCCTCTTTCTCTCCTGTTCTTTTCCTCAGAAGGACACAGTACAGGGATCTTATGTTTTGTTTCTGCGTTTCAGAAGTGCAATATGAATATATCTGCTACAGTAAGTAAACAGCTGACAGTAATCTGAAACATGTGGGCAAAGGATTTTACCGGTTAGACAGGAATACACTGTGGAGCGCTCTTTTTTAAAATGTGTGCACGTCTCCACCTTCTGGCCAATACAAGCACTACAACCAGCATTATTTTTTTAAGACAAATGTAAATCCATGGTTCATAAACAGAATACCATCTGATGAACTCAAATTTACTTTTAGTCCCCATCAAATCAGCCCTGAATAACCCTTCTGTGTGTTGCAGTATGTGTGTGTAAGGTGAGTGCAACCCTAGCCTCAGTGTGCACACATAAAGAGGTTCTGGATATAGCGATGAGGCCAGCTGGTCCGGCTATTTAAACCAGTTGGAGAGAGTACAGAGGTTAAGAGCAAAGAGAGATGTAATATCAGAGGAGGGTTGGTTGGGTGGTGGTGGGGTGATTTGAAGTGAAGGAACTGTATTGGTGAAACTGTGGGGGCCGGAGTACTCAGGAGGAACAAAATAGATTATATAAGGTCAAAGGAAGAGTTCATACGTGAGTTTAAGGAGGCTCGGTTGTGCACGTAACAGCTTAAGAAAGAGAGGCTCAGTGGACAATTCAATGTTGAGGAAATAATAAAAGATGGAAAAAAAACTCTGTAAACCTTGTGGGTTTGGACCCATAGTAGGGCTGTGTATTGGCAAGAATCTGACGATACGATACGTCTCATGATACAAAGGTTACGATTCAATATATTGCGAGGTGCTATAGTGCAATTTTTTTTTTTTTTTGTAGGGCTTACAATTAATCGCATGGTTGTCCATAGTTAATCACGATTAATCACATTTTTGATCTGTTCAAAATGTACCTTAAAGGGAGATTTGTCAAGTATTTAATACTCTTCTCAATGGGAGTGGGCAAATATGCTGCGTTATGCAAATGTATGTATATATTTATTATTGTAAATCAATTAACAACACAAAACAATGACACATATTGTCCAGAAACCCTCACAAGTACTGCATTTAGCATAAAAACTATGCTCAAATCATAACATGGTAAACTGCAGCCCAACAGGCAACAACAGCTGTCAGTGTGTCAGTGTGCTGACTTGACTATGACTTGCCACAAAACTGCATGTGATTATCATAAAGTGGGCATGTCTGTAAAGGGGAGACACGTGGGTACCCATAGAACCCATTTTCATTCACATATCTTGAGGTCAGAGGTCAAGGGAACCTTTTGAAAATGGCCATGAGTTTTTCCTCGCCAAAACATAGCCTAAGTTTGGAGCTAGTACAACATGGTTGGTACCCAATGGATTCCTTAGGTTTTTCTAGTTTCATATGATACCAGTATCTTCACTGTACCTTCAGGACTGAACCCGCTACAACCTAAAAAATCACAAGTTGCTTTAAAGAAATTAGTGGCGTTAAAACAAATTTGCGTTAACACGTTATTATTGCATCAACTTTAACAGCCCTAGATTTTTAAATCTAATTTTGCTAAAAAACTGTCATACAGTAGTATAAAGAACACACCACCTTATGCATCAAATCTGAGTAAAAAAAGTTTAAAAAAAGTCCCTGTAACATCCAACATGATAGCACTGCGTTGAGAGGGCACATACTGCACACTGAGAGGGCGCATCTCTTTCACAATGAAATAAAGTATCAACACAGTGTTTTTGAGAATTGATACAGAACATAATGTCGCGATACTCAATATTTTTTAGATTTTCTTACACCCCTAACCCATAGTGCAATTTATGCCATAAAAACACTAGAATTATGCGTCACCCATCATTTAATGCATCTTTTTTGAGCTGGTCCCATTATTTTTAAAAGCTTGCAGGAAAAGAGAGATGGATCTAAC
The DNA here is from genome assembly GCF_015220745.1 of Sebastes umbrosus. NCBI lineage: Eukaryota > Metazoa > Chordata > Actinopteri > Perciformes > Sebastidae > Sebastes > Sebastes umbrosus. Next base: position 9,306,452 of record NC_051282.1, on the reverse strand, counting down.
TCATTCTGTCTTTGGGTTTCACACAGTGAGTTTCAGTTTGACTGACATGTGGATCAATAGTTAATAACTACATTTTCATTTTGAGGTGAGTTATTCCTTTGATGGCCTGTTTGAAGAAAGGAAGACGGGCTCTATAAAGTAGATAGTGGGGAGGTGTAGGAGTCTTTATACGGAGAGCAAAAATCAGATTGTTGGAGAGTGCATCACAGTAACATGCATGACAACACCAGCAGGGTGAGGAGGAGTTCATGTGACACTTGTTTACAGCTTTGTCTTGTTTTAGGAAGAGCATAGGTGATGAAACTGAAGTTGAGGCTCTTGTGTAACAATAAATAACACTGGAAAGTATGAAACTAACGCGTATAACCATAGTTAAGTCACTAAAAATTAAAACATACCAGGGCTAATTTGAATTCTTTATCCTTTTAAAAAGTTATAGTTGATAGTTCATAATCCATGATGCAGCTTTTCATGACTCATGTTTTTTATGAAAAACCCTTAATGAGTCTTCAAAAGTGCTTCTCAACAACAACCAATTATTGTATCCATGTTCTTAAGATAACAAATAAAGTGTATCCAGCTACCATGAAGCATTAACTTAATGTGTTGAAGCCGGGAAAACTATTCCTCTGTGTAGTGTAGCCTCAGAGCCTTGCTTTAATTTTCCTGTATTGCAGAGCAGGGTGCCGTTGGGGCTCTCTCTCAAGTATTGAGTCAGGTTTTTAATGAACACTTTCGTGTACAGCAGCTACTTTTGGCGATGACTTTTGACCTCTGCTCTCATCATTTCCTCTCAGTAACATAACAGGGAATCCTTTTAATAGATACATGGACGACCTCTGCGATGACAGTGAGACACTGGTGAACACATAGTCAGGATTTCTGGGGGTTAAAGAGGTCAAGCCCGAGGGGTCGAACAGAAAACACTTCTGAATTGAAACTGAAAATAAGATCTGGTTTGTACAGGGTTGTACGTGGAAGTGTCTTGACATTGAGGAATTTTTAGCCATGCTAACAGCGTGGCCAGTCCACCACTTTGGTCCAGACTAAAATATCTCAACAGCTATGGGAAGGATTACCATGACATTTTATACAGACATTCTTGGTCTGCAGTGGATGAATACTACGGAGTCTTGTAATCCCCTGACATTGCCTTTTAGTGGCACCATGAGATTAACATTTTTGGTAATCGGTGAAATGTCTCAACAACTATGGGATGGAATGTCATAACATTTTGGTACAGATGTTCATGATCTTTGAGAACTTTGGAGTTCCCCTGACTCAAAATTGTAATTTGTTTATCTAGCAGTTTGTTTTTTGGCAATGCTGCAACCTATTTTTATGCTTCCGCGCCGGCGACAGCCGCGGCCGGAGGCGTTATGTTTTAGGCTTGTCCGTAGGTACGTCCCATGAATACCATATCTCATTAACACCTTAAGGGAATTTCTTCAAATTTGGCACAAACAACACTTGGACTGATTATATTTTGGAGGTCAAAGGTCAAAGTGATTGAAAATCAATTCTGCCCACTATATCACTGTTCTGGTATTCTTGTCCATTTAACACGAGGGCCCGTATACTGAATGTTAACACAAGTTATTGCCGTTAACGTTTGTCGTAATGTTCAGGAAGTGCCCGTCTCTTTCTCGTCAGGCAGTATCTTTATCTCACACCTCTCTCCCTCCTCCACAATTTGAGAACTTCAGTTGTAGAGATATTCAAGTACTCGTGCAGATATAATAAGAGGAAATACTCACTTCACCTCCACGGGACCTCGGCAACCCTTCCTCTCCAAACCGCTACTCTGAGATCATTTTCCTGTTTATTAATAAACATTGATTAACGTCTTCCTCCACACACACACACAGAGCAGGATGGAGCTCCGTGTGTGGGAGAGAAAGACGGAGAGAGATGGAGATTTTACAGTCCACTCGGAGCCCTGAGCAATTTGTTGGCTTCTATCTCGGCGTTTATGACCGATACGAGCGCACGCTTTATAGGGACTTAACTGAGTCAGATACAAAGAAAGATGTGCGGACCCTCTTACTGTTACATAAATTATACAGATGTATTAGTCAGAGTTGAACACGTTGTCACACGTACATGTACATACACTCTTTCTGAGAATAAACACCTACACGCTTGCACACAAGCACACCCAGCAAAGCGGGATTATCCCTGCCAGCGTTTTGGTTGGGGCCTTATCTGCAGTAATGGCGGATCAGAGTCCTGATTCGTTTTCCCCTCTTGTCAGACTGAGGAGTTCTTTGCCTGGGGACACCGTATCTTGCATATTATAACACCCTCTGATACAAAAATGCACCCGCAGACGCGTCATCCTGCATATTTAACGCGTGCACACAAAAACACAGACAGTCCTTTGCAATCAATTTCTTTGTTTTTGAAGCGCCGCCGCCTCTATTTAATTCGTTTCATCAACATAATGGGAACATGACAAGCGCCGTCGGTTCATTGTGATGCCGACCGACAGATGAGAAGGGAGCGCTTAGCTTTTCACCTTGAAAGGGGCCCCCCTCTCACCTTTTTAATGTCGTGTCATATTATCTGATGTCACCTGGGACGGAGCCTTAATAATGGAGATGAATGGAACCGTCGATGGACGGGAGCAGGTGTTTTATGCTGACAAGGAGGCAGGTAGAGGAGAAGCTGGAGGAGAGAGATAAAAGGCATGCAGGCAGGTTACACACTTTATTGACCTGCTGAAAGAGAACAGATCAGCTGCTAGTTGGACTACGGATGCAGATATACATTTAGTTTTTTTTTCTTGTGGTAAAAACCACAATGGCTAAATGTGGACGCCAGCGCAGAAGTGACTCACGTTCTTCTAATGTTCGCTATTCAAAGAATAGAATTCAAAGAAAACCCTTTCTCAAAAAGGATGTTCCGCAAGAGATGATTGATTTCATTTCTCCTTATGTGTGTCCTACATTGAAAATCATTGTACTATTAATAAGATATTAAAGGGGTCCTTTATACTCCCGGGGGGCGTGTTTGGTTATTCGACTGTTTATACTCACATTTTCTCATTGAATGGCACAAATGTCTTTATAGAAAGCTACATATGATAGAAAGTTCTAGGTGATAGGGATGGGAGACTTTAGATTGGTAATTTTAGAAATTAAGTTTCATTATATGTAAAAAACAAAACAAAAAAAACCCATCCACTTCCTCTGTTAATGAGCGTGCATACACCTGAATTTCCCTCCGGGGATTAATAAAGGTCCATCTTATCTTATCTTATCTTATCTTATATGTGGGCCAAATTAAAGCTGCTGCTGTGCTACTGATTTTCGCTACATAATCTGTTGACCCCCTATTTTCTTTTACATTTGCTTGATAATATAAAGAGTAGGGCTGTACTGAATGTCATTTTTTTTTACATTCAAAGCTTCCATTGAGGTATTCGAATGAAGCTTTGAATGTCTGTCATCATATTGTATGACGTTATCACCCTTAAAAAAAAAAAATCCTCGAACAAAATCCTCAATTTGAATAAAGTGATTCATCGGATTAAAGGCAGGGTCGGTGATCTCGAGAAACTAGCAACAATCAAAATTCCCAGCCCAGTGTTGTCAACTCTTTTCCAATGACAGTAGCTAACAGCACTAACTCCAAAAGTCCCTAAATCTAGAGAGAAAGTCACCAAGTAGTCGGCAACAAGCCTCCCTCCAAAGCCACTCCCCCAAAATTAACATAACGAACATAAACAGTTGTCTAGCAGCTTGTGGAAGACTCTGGTGACGTGCAATGAGTGCACGGGCAGAATGTGCGCAGGTAGGTAGCTCGGGTTTATTACAGTCATGCAACAGCCACAGATACCTGATTTTTTTTTTCCCTTTTTTTTTTGTCAGAGCATTTGATTTATTGATTGCTGTCAAGATATAATGAGAATTTTAACTAATTTAACAAAACACGTTTCTAAAATCTTGACCAACCATGCCTTTAAATGAGTCAGTCTCTTTTTATTTAATCATCTTTCTTTAATGAATATAACTAGTCAGTTTCATACACATAAATAAATACATGTTGCTACACATTGCTGTGTGTGTGTTAGAGAGAGAGAGAGAGAGAGAGAGGTGGACTATTGCAATGTTTCTGTAAGCTTTTAATGACTTACTCTGCTTTGTCTCTTTTTGTGCAAACATTTTTAAGGCTATGGCTTATTTACAAGACCTGTTCTGGCAATCTTTGGTCCTACCAGTGTCCTCCTCTCCTGTGCTAAACTGTTCTAGACAAGTTCTTGAGTTTGAATCGTCTCCTTTGAGCATGGTTAACACAGGAAACGGCAAAAAAGAGTAGAAAGCAGAGTGGAAACAGGCGTTGTGGTGTTTGTGCGGCCTGAAGGCGTGACGGTACGGCAGAGAGGTGCTCACACAGGTGCACGTCATTGACACCATGCTGAGCTCAGATCAGAAGTGCTAAGTGAGAGGAATTTGGCGAGGAGGAAAAGGGCTCCGCTCTCAAAACGTGTGCATGTGTGTGTGTTCTCGCGTGCGCCTGTTTGTGTCCGTCAGTGGCTGAATGACTGAGTACAGCAGCAGCTGGGACCGACTGCTTGAACACAGAATCACAGACATTCGACACACACACGAGCACACACACGTCTTCTTAGTCAGTCCTGTAGCTGCAGCAAACACAGCAGAAGCTCCTCTAAAGTTGTGCAGTAGCTCTGATACAATAGCTTTGTATTTATACACACTTTTTTTATTTTATTTCAACACTACGATACATTTAAGGAGGACGTTGTTGTAGAGGACATTGCCAGTGCTTTCATTGAATCTAGTTTTGATGAGGAGGAGGAATCTCTTTTGATAGTCTTTGATTCTTTGTAACAGCCCTTCTTTTCATATGTTACTTTGCTTTGAAGAATTGTCTTTCTTTTTACTCACAACAACTGCATCCAGCGACTTGGCGATCATTAAAGAGGATTACATTGTTCTGTTCCGCGGATGTACAGACTTGTGACACCTGGACTCAGCTGTAGCTCACTTCCTGCTTCTTTGTTTTTGTCTTTGCGCCTGAGTCTCATTCCGAGTAATTTCCCAGTTTGATCGCTATGCTGGAACACCTGCCTCGTGTCCGCATTGACCCTGCCCCCCTCAGGCCTCCGCCAATCGTCAGGAACATGGATGAGAGAGCCCTGCGGTTTGAGTTAGAACGCCAGGCCTGTCAGAGCCTCAGACAAGGTTGGATACCTGTTGTGTGTTGTTTTGTTTTATGTCATCAAACTCGGAAGACATGCGATGCTTTTGAAATGTATGTAGCTTGTTGGGCGAATGCTTTGACTTCAGAACGGATGCGGTAATTGGCCAAAATGGACACTCATTTGCAGGATATTGTCAATTTAAAAAACAGCATATTACAATATGCATCGACTGTTTTGAAGCAGCAGTGGGTAGAATTGGAGCAAATATGATGTAAAAAAAGTTATTTTTATAAAATGGTCACTATATCCTGACAGTAGTGCATGAGACAGGTAATCTGAAAAAAAATCATGTTCCTCTGTGTCCTCCGGTGCTCCTAATGGCATCTGGAAGATTTCACAGACCGGAGGAAAACAACCAATCAGAGCCGAGCTGGAGCCTTGCCGTCTCTAAGCAGCTGTCAATCACTCACAAACTTCGATCAAACAGTCAAACTAGGCAGCGCTGATCAAATATGAATCAATATTCTGTTACTGTAATGCCTATTTCTCGCCTCAAATGTTGTCAGAAACATCTTGTAGTGTACTGTTTAGCTGTAAATTGAGAAAGTTTATGACCCGGCAGCCATGTTGAGATCAGTTGAGGTAATACAAAACACCGCCCAGCATCCGAAGCAAACTTTCTCATTTTACAGCTAAACAGTACACTACAAGATGATTTTTAAAACATTTGAGGAGAGAAATAGGCATTACAGTAACGGAATATTGATTCATATTTGATCAGCGCTGCCTTGTTTGATTGGTGTTCGCGAGTGATTGATAGTTGCCCGTTGAATGAACAGCCAATAGGAACGCTCTCTCTCTGAAATGACCCGTGATTGGCCAAAGTCTCCCGTCACGGGCTAGATTTTTTTAAAGCCTGAAAACAGAGCCATGAGGAGGTGCAGAGTTGTCTCTCAGAACATTTGAATTACAATATGCTGAAAGGTTATTATGGAATTTCTACCCAATGACGCCAAAAACATTCTGCCTAGTGCAGCTTTAAGCATATAGGTCTTCCTCAGAATGTCATCTAGGTTTATTTTCTGGGCTCAGGTGTTAAGTGGATCAAATACTCTACAAGTGGCTGGGTTACAGTTGGGGCTCGGCCAGCCCGGGCGCAGCACACGTTGCCTTTAGCATATGAACTCAGCAATTTATTGACTGTAGCGGCCTCGGACCAAAGTAGCCGGACTGAGAGCCATTTGGACCGATTTAGGAAAGAACAAACTCTGCGAACTCCAAAAGACTTCCAGGGAAATCTAAAGTGTAATGACATTGATTGAGCCAACCCCTAAAATAAAGATTTAAGATTATTTTTATTATGTTTTTTTGGACTGGACATTATAGTGAAGCAGGATTTTGATTGTTACAGATGTCTGTCCTTCACAGTGTGATTTTCTGTGGCATATTATTACACAGAGACACCTCAATACAATCAGTGGGAATAATAAGATTAATTGACAGAATTTAAACCAAGGTAAGCTGAGACCTTTTTATTATTACAAGTGATTACACTCCTCTGAACTGTCTCTCCTCTCGTGTGTGTTTGTGTGTGTTGGCAATTTACAGTAATGTTCCCTTTAAGTCAGCTGGCTGTCCCGAGAGAGATTGGGTTCCAAGCGGTTACAACATGGACACAAATAGAAAAGTTAGTGAGAGGGTGAGAGGGTTAGAGATAAAAACAGAGGTTACAGACTACAGGAAGTGCTGTACTGAAGTACGAGAAAGCAGTTGACAGAAACACCGGCAAAAAAATGCAGCACAGAAACAAACAGCTACAGTATAGCACTTAATAATATTAATAATGGGATCACGGGCAGATTAAAGGGACAGTGTGTAACATTTAGGGGGATCTATTGGCATAAATAGAATATAATATCAAGTGTGTTTATTTAGTATATAATCACTTGAAAATAAGAATCGTGTTTTCGTTACTTTAGAATTAGCCGTTTGTATCTACAAACGGAGCGGGTCCTGTTCACGGAGACGGCCACCATGTTTCTAAAGTGGCCTAGGACGGACAGCACTGGCTCTAGATAGGGACATTCATGTTTTTGCGTCGGCCACCATAGTTCTCCGACACGCTTGGCACACGGGAGAAGTTTCAGTCGGTTGCGATCTGCAACCACACCACCAGATGCCGCCAAATCCTACACACTGCACCTTTAAATCACACGAGTCAGAACAGATTTAATGAATTCCAGTCAATAGAAATGTGCTTAAAATCCATTTGAAGCAGTGTTTTGAAAGATGACACTGATAGTTGTAGTAATTGCCTGCGTCAGCAATACTTTGTCATGATGAGAGAGAGTTGTCATACTAAATAAATTAGATTTTTTTTTTTGTTTTAAGAAAAGCACCTGCAGATCATTTGGAGAATCCCTGTTTCAAGTCGCTTTGAAATCTCACAAATGACAAACGAGTGTTGGCATTCAGCCTAATTTGACCCACCTTTGGGGTAGTAATTATGAATTCAGAGTTTACGATGATTATTTTCATTATCGATTAATCTTATTTTCTAGAGTAATCAATTAATTGTTTGGTCTATAAAATGTCACAAAATAGTGAAAAATGTCCATCCAGGTTCCCAAAGTCCAAGGTGATGTCTTAAAATGTCTTGTTTTGTCAGTCCAAAACCCAAAAATATTCAGTTTAATATGATATAAACAGAGAAATGCAGGAAATGTCCATATTTGAGAGGCTGAAAACAGCATTTTTTGACATTTTTGCATGAAGACTAATTTCTAATAGTCTATCGAAATAGTTTGGTGATTATTTTTCTGATCGACTAGTCAACTAATCGTTGCAGCTCGAGAGTTTAAGTACTTTTCCATAAGGTGTTTACATTGTTTTGATAGATTCCTCTTAAATGTAGCTTGTATGTAGTAGACTTGTGGTCATGTATGATTATTACAACTGCTCTTGTCTGCATTAAACTGTTGTTGAGTGAAGGTGCTCTCGCAGTTATGTCGTGGCATTTGAGCAATGAGCACACTTTCCCAGAATAGATTCTGTATCAGCACATTGCATCACTTGCCTGTCATCTCTTGGCACAAATCATCTGCCTCGAAAAAAACAACAACTGTTTGTGTGCCCGTGCACGTTGGTGTGCGTGAGCATGTTTCACGATTGTACGTGTGTACATTCACACTATGCAGCCGTAAGCCGAGGTATTAAAACGCGTGTTTTATTTCTGCGTGTTTAATATGCACTCCCGTGTATGCTTGCAAATGGTTTGCATGCTTGTTATGAGTCGCTGTCTGCGTTAGTGTTTGTTTGGTTAGTCTGGCTGTGTTCGCCTGCAGGACCCAGTTAAATCTTTGCTGCTGCCAAGGGGAGAAACTGCACCATCCTGCGTCAGCCACGTCCTCATCACAGAAATCAAAGGAAGATGAATGTTTTTTTATCTCAGGCTACTGTAAGACACACAGTCTGCAGATTCTACCTGCAGTAGGCCACAGCCACACAGCCTGCTTTCATTATTACCAACGCCAGAACCCACAGATCTTTTTACATTTTAATAAAAAAACAACAAAAACAAGAATGTAGAATATTAGAGCGTACAGCTGTGTAGATTTGAGATAACTGAAAAACAGGAACAAGAGGGGCAGATGGATGAGAAAGATAAGCGCTCTTCCTGCTGTTGTTTGTGAGATTTAAAGAGGACCTATTGTGCTTATTTTCAGGTGCATACTTGTATTGTGGGTTCCTACTAGAACATGTTAACATGCTTTTATGTTCAAAAAACGCTTTATTTTGCTCATCCTGGCTGTCCTGCAGCACCTCTTTTCACCCTCTGTCTGAAACGCTCTGTTTGAGCGTCCTCCAGAAAAAAAGCCCAGTCTGCTCTGATTGGTCAGCTGGCCCACTCAGTTGTGATCGGTCAACCGAACCAAACTCTTCGGACTCCGCTCCAGCTCCGCTCTAACTAGCTTTTGTTTGAGGGCGTGCCAAACTAGCCGCTAGACAGGTATTATGCAAATGTGTTGCTTGGTGACATCACCATGTCACGGAAGAAAAGGTGGGACTTTAAGCAAGGCATTTTTTTAAGTGTTTCAGGCAATTCAGGAGCAGTGTTTCTGTGGGGGAGAGTAACTTCGTTTGGCCTGGACTTTGTGCTTTGTAACTTTGCAGACCTTTTACATGCACAAAAACTGTATAACACACTAAAGGAAAAGGATAAAAGCACAAAAGCGCAATAGGTCCTCTTTAAGGGGCATGTAGGGGGGAATTAATGATAGAGCAGGCTAGCTTTATTTAGTTGACCTGACAGAGACCAACAGAAAAGAAGAAAGTCATGTTTTGGTGTATGAGGGTTGATATCTCTTTGTGTAGAGATGGAAAGAGGACCAGGGATGTGGACCAGAGGATAAAACAAGTAGATGAGAAGTTCTGGGCAAAACTATAGTGCCAGTCCTCCACACAGTGCAAACTGCATTCATATTATGATCAATTTATTGTAATCCCAACTCTCTGACCCACTGGGTAATCAGTTTGCCTTAATTGCACGTAGTGACGAACCCACAGAGTTATAACCCGACTCTGCAGTTCGCCTCAGCTCAACAGAGCTTTAAATCGTCTTTCAGCTCATTGTTTTGGTTTTTCCAGCACGTAACTTTACTGTTTTAGTTCAACAAGTGCTTTCATTATTGTTTTTGGCAGGCAGCAAAAAACCCATTGTACGCTGGGGTTGGGCGAAATGTTAAAATTTTCCAACCGGCCGCCACCGTCAGCCCAACAATCGGCGATTGCTAATACACTCACACAGGTGTGTGTGTGTGGCGCTCACTCTCTCTTTTACTGAACTGAGGCTTAATTGCCTTAATTCATCACAAAACACACTTCCTTCAAACTCTGAAAAAACAAAATAAAACTCACCAAAACCACCTTGGTTAATCTTTCCACTGTTCCAACCATCACCAACTCCAGTTGGGTCGAAATAAGCCCTTGATTCATCGAGTTAGATGTGAATCTATGATGGCTCTACACTCTGTTTTTCACCACTGTCACACTCCACACTTCAGTTTAGCGCTGTGACAGCAGCTCTCTCTCATTCTTCGGAGGCAGACCATTAAATTAGCAAAATAAAATGACAGAAATCGCCCAAATAAACAAAACAGCGATGTACTCAGCCAGTCAAAATTTTGATAAAAAACACATCTTTTGAGTCGTACTTGTAGTATCAAGTTCTTTTGCTCATTCATAAAATGATTACAACAGTTTTGTGAATGATGTACTGGGACACTTTTCTGGCCTGAGAGTCCCCAAATCATATGAAATATTAGTTTGTTGGTTTTATGAGCTTAACCTGACTGCTGATGGAGTATGACCCTATGTGGGGTCTCAGTGCATGGTGTAGGAACGCTGTGCCGAGGAAAGTTGAGCTACTGTTTGAATGTCATTGGGGTGATTGGCTTCCGCCCAAGAGGGGCAGCGGTAAATTTTGACTTTATGGATTTGTCCTTTCACATCAGCTCTGATCAGACAGAATGACGCAGCAAAGAGGTTTTGTGTTCACATTATGAGAGACTTAAAAACATTCTGTTCCTCACATCAGAGGAGAGAATTATACACTCAAGTGTGCATGTTTAGGAAATTAGGAACTGGTATGTAATTGAATATTAACAGCATGCAGTTTACACTGTAGGCTAAGTCATGTGTTCTAAGTACTAGTGTCTTATTACTGGTAGTTGCCTCAACATATAACCCACTTTGCACCACCTCAGCCACAGCTCTGCAGTGCAAAGGTGTGAGCTAATACTATAACAGCGGATGGTCAGGCTGTGGGGGCCCTCTACCAAAAACATGTTTCCAGATGCCATATTTTGTTACACTTTAATGCTGATTTCATGACCTAGATATACACCAACTGCCGATCTGCAGAAGATCATTTCCTGACAATTTCTATTTTTCATTTTGGAAGTTCAGTCCTCCAACTTTTTGCTGATATGAGAAAATGTGAGGTTGGCTCAGAACGTGGTGAGTCAGAACAAGTTTGATAGCTTTTTTACTGAGCGTGTGAACACGGTGCCGTGACCCCAAAATGCAAATACCAGATAGCTTTAGGAGTTTTGATGATAGTTCTGTGTTGAAACTCGCCACCGTCTGAGCCTCCGTACACCTGAATAGAAGGATTGAAGCACACATGTTGGAAAAGTAATTAAAATTGATAAACATCAGGATGAAGTCTTCAGTTGTGATGAGATGTGATACGTGCAACAGTAAAGTGTGTGAGCTGCTATTTAGTCAAATGCTTGAAACAGGAAACTGCTGGTTCGTCTGCGCGTGTGTGTTTCCCTTCCCCCGGTAAGTTTGTGACATAACCTTGTACATTTTCTCACAGAGAACTAATTTTGATCATCAGCGGCTAACAAGGTATATTAAAATCTCTTTAGAGCGTCATTGATGTCACCATTATTTCTTACATTCATAAACAGAAAGACTACTTGTTTTTTAACTTGCACCTCCGTTCTGAGTAATGTCACTACCTTTGTGGCTTTCTGTGGCTGGGAACCGAGGTAGAGACGATGTGTGGTCTGTTTGACGATGCTCTTTATTCATTCTGCAGCGACTGACTTCTTCTTTTTGTCTGTCTCTGTCTTGGTGTTCAGTTCTCCAGCTAAAGCTACAACAGAGGAGATCCAGAGAGGAGTTGGTCAACCAGGGGATCATGCCGCGTGAGTAGACCGCTATGTGTTTTAGAGCAAAATGTTGAACAGTCATTGTTTCCGTTTCTCAGTAGATTCAGACTATTTGTTGAGACACAATTCACCCATAATTCACAATTTACAATGTCAGCTTTTCATGGGATTATTTAACACGTTGCTGATGTAACCTCTTAAAAACACTTTTTAGTGTATATTAATGAGTAAAAACCACATTCATTCATTCATTCATTCATTCATTCATTCATTCATTGGGTCATTCATTCATGGTTTATGTAAAATGTTCTCAACCAGTGATAATAAAGTGAAATTGGACAGAAGATAGAACATACGGTAGAAGCCTGTCAGCAAACATTACCATAACTCTGATTAGGATAAAATACAGGATAAAGTTGTTTACTCCATTTTTTTTTTTCATGCAGCCCCCGGGTAAAACACGTCTCCACTTCCTCCCACTGTACAAAAGTGAAGCCAAAATATCCCATCATAGGGATCTTTAGATTTTGACGTCATTTGTAGCCAGAATGTGCGCAGTAATGATCGGGGGGGGCTGAAGCCATGATATTGAGGTCCCGCCTACACATCTGCCCGAGCCAATCACGAGTGGGCCATTGCTGCGTCTTGTTAGCGCGAGATCCGTCTAGCTGCTACGTTAGCACCACGGTAGCTGTTTGGCTATAGAAAGACACAACAACTAACCATAATATCTCTATAAATACATGTAGAATCAAATTGACACATGTTCTATTACACAGACTCGTGATTCCTGTTTCAGAAACGTCATCTGCATGTCTACTGACACTGATATGAATGCACACGACGGTCTGACAGCGCTGGCTAACCCTACTGTCCGTGGAGATGTTGCTAAACTAGCTAGCGACGCAGTCAGTGACTGATGTACGAACCATAAATTGTATAAAAATATCTTTATATTTATGTATGAAGCAGACAATCGCGGTTACGGAAAGTTAGAGTTACATCTCCTCTCGACGTTCTTACTCTATGTACAATTCTCGAGTCCCCAGTTCAGCGACTACTTCACTCAGAGCAACAATCACAGCTGTCGTCTCACCCCCTTTTTACTGCATCAAATAACTAACTCATAACTCACATTTAAGATTTCTGAAAAACATTTTTGCAGAAAAAAATGACAGAACAATTCAACGGTTATTGCAATAGTTGCAGATCAAGTTTCTCTTCAGAAACTAATTGATTAGAATAATATAGAATGTAACTTTATTATCCTCCGGAGTGGAAAAATGTCTTTGCCCCACCAAATTGAGTGTCTATCCGTTTCACAAAATTGACTGTGTGTCATGCTGAGGTTTGTCATTCAATCACTACCAGTGAGAATCTGCCTTTAGCCTCATTACTTGCTACGCAGCAGTTCTCTGAAGTGATTTGGACTGTGGTTAAGACGGTGCCATCGTCTCTCGAGACAGACAGCAGTTTCAGTCTTCACAGAAAGGTGAATTAAGGTCACACTTCAACTGCCATCATCAACATCCGCTCACTGCTTTTTATCTGATTGAGAGATTTCCCCGTAACATGTTTAGCTGCGGTCGATTACAGCCTGATAGTGCTGCTTATACGCTTATGGCTCTTCTTTCACATCCATTCAATAGAACACGCTTCTGCAGTCATTTGTACCATGAGAAGAACACAATGTTCTGATGTTAATAATCATTAGGAATATACATTTAGAGAATAATCTACAAATAGCAATCCCACTTAGTTTTAAAGCTGCAGTAGGTAGAAATGGAGTAAATATGATTTAAAAAAAAGTTATTTTTATAAAACGGTATCCTGACAGTAGTGCATGAGACGGGTAATCTGAAAAAAATCATGTGCCTCTGTGTCCTCCGGTGCTCCTAACGGCATCTGCAAGATTCCACAGACCGGAGGAAAACAGCCAATCAGAGCCGAGCAGCTGTCAATCACTTGCAAACTCTGATCAAACGGTCAAACTAGGCAGCGCTGATTAAATATGAATCAATATTCTGTTACTGAAATGCCTATTTCCCGCCTCAAATGTGTTCAGAAACATCTTGTAGTGTACTGTTTAGCTGTAAAATAAGAAAGTTTGCGACCCGGAAGTCTAGTTTTCTCTCAGAACTCTTGAATTACAATATGCTGAAAGGTTATTCTGGAATTTTTGCCCAAGGATGCCAAAAATACTCTGCCTACTGCACGTTTAAGTACACTAGTACAGTTTATCTTCACATATAGTTCATCCTCCGCCTCTGACATTTGATCTCATCACAGTCTCGCACGTTGTCACGCAGGAAATGTGTTGCGCTGTGCGTCTTATCTGCAAGTGTTTCCTATTTTTATGCATTCGCCTTCACTGTTTGCTGGAATATATTCTGTGTTCAGCATCAAAAAATACACACACTATTTCCCCTTTTACTACATAGAGCCGTTACAATACAATAACCAGTTGTTATCTTTGTGGACAGACAACATTATATATAATGAGCCCGGCTCAGACCTCATCTGGTGGAGAGCTACTTTTAAAATGGAAAGATGTGAGTTGAAATATACCATTGTGAACAATGAGGGGACAAATGGTGCTGTTGAGTTTTTTTTTTATTGGCTGTGTAGTGAGCATATACATGTGGGTGTAAGAGAGAGACTAGCTGTGAGACCAGAGGAGTTAGTGTTATCACAGCTCTTGTCTGTCTTCACGTGTGTTTCTTTGTGAGAAAGTGGCTGAGGACGCAGATCAAAATGTTTTGTTCACATTGTCTGGTCTTATAACGCTTCTCTACGCTCCTTAACCGAGGTGCTTGTTGCTTGATTAGGTGCTTGTTATATCCCTGTGTCATGTCTCCTGCTGTATGTCCCAACAAACCCTGCTGTTAGCATTTGTAATGTGAACAGAACAGAGATGCTTATGTAGAGGCAAGGAGGTGAGATACTACCGGGGGTAATGTCGCTGTGTTGTCATAGACCATATGTTTGAATGCCGCTTGGTTATGTTAAGAAATGGTTAAGTTCAGGTATGGGTTTTAATGTGGTTAATGTCAGAGAGAGGACATGGCAGAACAACGAGCCCTTACGCTACCTTCTCGTGTCACATGACCTTTGTCATCTTTGTCCTTGTTGTCTCTCATGGAGACAGAAGGCAGTTGGAAGACAGACAGGATGGCAGTGATCACCACTAGAGCACAACATCTCTACAATTTCCACCTCTGTATCGCTGCTCCCCCCTCTCTGACTCATAACATCCTCCTCTCATTGACAGTGTTTACCTCCTATCCTCTTTACCAAATAGCCTCATCTTTCAGCTTCTTCCTTCAGTCCATTTCATAAAGTGATAATTTTTTCAGCTATTTTTTTCGTATTTAGTCTTAAAGACTTTACACACAGGGAGCGTGATGAATAAACTACACGAAAATGTGAATATCAGGCATCAAAACTATTCATACCGGCAGCGATGTGAATTTGCAACTATTGCAACACTTTTTCAATAAAAGCTTTGAATAGATTAACGCAGGGAGAGGACCAATACCGGGATGCTATTGACCCAGAGCAGCGTCTGGCAGGCAGTCTGTCTGAGGTAAATTATTCTTACAGCCTAAACTACTGTAAGCTATTTTATTGAGTTTCCTTTTAGCGAAATGCTCTTAGTGAATTTTCCTCTGGTGAACAGTAACGCAGTGTAGTGTATATGTCTATAGCTTTTATTGTGAAAGGTAAGAATGGACGGAGTGGATCTGGTATGCGCTGCCTTTTGTGAATAATAAAGTTTGCCGTCTTAGTTCGGACTACGGAGCCTCTGTTTTGTTGTAGTGTACGTTTTCCATATGTCCGTTCCACACAGCGGGATTGGTTGATGCCTTTATTCGCGGTGCAAAAGCTCAGAAGAATCAACCTTGTTCCGGAAAAAAAATGACGACGCTTTTTCGCTGCATAATATTTGCATATTCATGACACACGAAAAAAAGGCCTTTAGTCTTTAGTTTTCTGTGTCAAATGTCCTCGTTAGTTTTTATCATATTTAGTCAACTTCATCCTGTTTTAGTTGACTAAAAGTCTGGGCATTTTAGTCTTATGTTAGTCAAACAAAACCACGACTATTTCAGTAGAGTTTTAGTCAATGCAAACTGTTTAGTCATCAGATTATAATGAACAGATTGTAGTCCAGCCAAAATATCCCCTCATTTCTTTCTCCCAAGCCTCTTGCTCTGGGTCGATAGCAATGGAGGCGGTTCCCTCATCCTCTGTCCACCCTCTGTGTCTCTTCATCACTCACTGTCTCTCCATTCTCCCTCCCACAATCCCATCCAAAAATAATCTTTCAAATGCCCGGCTTTGTGTAGAGAAAACTTGTTTTTCTTCTATTAGCCGTGATGTGTGGTAGGGTGTGTTCATTTGACTCAGTGCTATAATAAACCCACACGTTATTTATACACTTCTCAGATGTGTAAAAATGTTTGTCAGTTCCTGCTCATCTACATGTGGTTATCAGGTTAGCTAAACTAAACCTTTATGCACTGGGGGAAGCCTCTTTCAAAGAGCAGAGTACTGGATTTACACTCTCACAAAGTTCTCACATGTGAAATGGCTACATCTGTGGTTCATGTTTGTACTAACCGCAACAAACTTGACATGTTTGTTGAAGACAGCAGTTATATTTTAGTAATTTTGTGGCTATTGATGCTATATCATACGACGGTGTATTATGGCCATTGTATGTAAAAAAATAATAATAATATATATATATATATATATATACATATATATATATATATATGTATATATATATATATATATATAAAATTATGGTACCGGGTGAGGGGTGTAATATTCAGAGAAAATACTAAAAATGTCTGAGATTAAAGTGGCAAATTTATTGAAGTTGTAAATTTACGAGAAAAAAATCTGAACATAAATACTAATATTATTACTAATTTTATAAAAGTTACAGGAAAGTAGAGACAAACAACTTCTATTTTTGACTACAAGAAGGCGTGTCTTTTATTTACTTTTATTTTTTTAGTAGTCTGAAACGCTCTGTTTGAGCTCCTGCCGTAAAGCCAGTCTGCTCTGATTGGTCCACTGTTGTGATTGGTTAACCGGACCAAACTCTTCAGACTTCGCTTCAGCTCCGCTCTAGCTAGCTTTGTTTGAGGGCGTGCCAAACTAGCTGCTAGGCAGGTCTTGTGCAAATGTGTTACTTGGTGACATCACCACGTTGCGGAGGAAAAGGCGGGACTTCAAGCAAGGCAGTTCAGGAGCAGTATTTCTGTGGGGGAGAGTAACCACCTTTGGCTTTGTAACTTTGCAGACCTTTTACATGCACAAAAATCTGCAACGCGCTAAAGGAAAGGGGGAAAGCACAAAAGCATAAAAGGTCCTCTTTAAGCAACAAAGCCAGTTGGTTAACACATGAGAAAAAACAAAGCACTGGTCGGCAGGAGACTGAATATCAGTCACCGCCAGAAGAAGGGATGCTGCTCCATGTTCTCACAGTTTAAAGACCGGGAATGCTGGTTAGCTTTAGTAGAGTGGCAAGAAGCCACCACACAGCCACTCACGCACATAATGGGTTCTTTTCTCTCTGACCTCATCCCACCACTCTCTATTTCCTCCTCTTCGTTTGCCCTTTGGTCTGTTGTTCCATTTTTCTTCCAGCTGCCTCTCTCCATTTATCTCCTCTATTCCCTACATTTCGGTTTTTCTCATTCTCCGACTTCTTCCTATCCATTTCCAACCCTTTCACTTCTGTCCCCTCTTCCCCAAAACCTCATTTTGTGCTCATCCATCCATCCATCCCTCCATCCCACCGCTCATTTCCCATGTAGCTGACTGACAGGCAGGTTCAACCCCCCACCCCCCTCCCTTGTGGATGGGTGAGAGGTCTAAAAGGGTTGATGTCCCCAGGGTGTGAAAGAGTGAGTGTGGACCAGCAGTGTGACAATGCTCAGCGACGTGAACTCAGGCTTGAACAGGTACCAGCAGTCTCGCCCCGGGGTCGCTAATTTAGTCACACGACTCAAGAGTGTGTGTCTGTGTATGTATGTGTATGTGTGTGTGTGTGTGTGTGTGTGTGTGTGTGTGTGTGTGTGTGTGTGTGTGTGTACAGTGCCGTCACAAAGTATTAGGACCGAGACAAATCTTCTGTTGTGTTAGCTCCGGCACATTGGATTTGAAATGAAACCGTGACTATGAAGTGAAAGTTCTGACTCTCAGCTTTAATTTGAGAGTGTTTACTTCCATACATGTGGTATCTTCCCTGGTCAGGTGTGCACTGCAGCCATCGGTGACTGACATGGCCAGTCACAAATACCCCACAGTTTGTCCATTAAAAACCTCTTTGTTGACTTGTCTGTATTTTTGGGATACAAACAAGGCAACACTATTGTCCTAAAGTTGTGGAGCTGTGGATACAAAAGGGCTACGAATAATACAGTGCCCAGCCAATATGGATGTGAACACCCTCATTAACCTCTCAGTCATTGGTTCATTTCGATTCCAGCTTGCTGATGGAGAGCCAACACAATGAAACACAGCAGTGTGCACATCCTGCATGTATGTTTCTGTAGATAGTTGGCTTGCTTTAGTTGTCTGGCACTTATGCATAAACATGCAACAATATGATAAGCAAAAATGTTGGATATACATGCATAACTTGATAATATACATCCCTCACAAGAATAGGTTCAACGTAGGGCTGGGCAATATGACGATATATATATCGCCAAAACGATATAAAAATGTCTATCATATAGACTATTTTTATTTATTGGATTACCAAACAACATGCTACATCGTGATATATATATCGTTATCGAGATACAAAATTACCTATATCGTGATAGAAGATTTTGGACATATCGCCCAGCCCTGATTCAACGTACACCACCTTTATTGTTTGAGCTACAGCCACTGTATACGTAGCAGGCTTCACAAGTGCTATTTGGTACATTATGCTGTAGTGTTTTCCCTTTGCTACGTATGCAGACTGATTTGGCCTGTCAGAGGCATGGATGACGTTCAAAGCGGGAACAAAAGCGAGGCAACTAAAGGCATTTCTTACCACCTTGAGTTGTCTGGTAGGCTTGTGTCGATTGGCGATCGGGTCGTATATTGACGATTGAAGGGATGATCGACGATTGTTTTTCCCTACGCCGATATCAAGGCGATTTTAACTAACTGACTATCAGAACTAAGATGTTCTAAAAAATAATCTCTAGAATCTGCGCATTTAGAGATGTTTCTGGTGAAGCGGCATGTCACAAGCCCCATTAACCCTCTGAGACCCACAATAGACCCGTTTTTGTCTTTTTTGTACAGGGGGTCTTTAGGGGGATATAGCAGGTCAACATTAGATGTCACATAGAAGTGATGTACATCATCTGAAAGCTGGGAACCTGAAGATTAATTTTAGATGCATCTCAGCACTGTGTGTCAAGCTGTTCTAGTCATAAATCAGAAATAATGCCATTTGTTACACAGATTTGACGCTAAATTTAAACATTTTTTACCACTTGAGAATTGATAAAAATGATCAATAATCCCTCCAAAATACCACATTAAGACTCCAAGACCTTGAGGAACATGAAACAAAGCAGCGTTTGCCGACCATTTTCACACCACTCTCACTCACCACTTAGCTTCACTCCAGACGGCAATGTCGTTGGGAAAATATCCGTGTATTCGAATGTTGAGATGAGATGAAGATGAAAAATGAGAAGAGCCTTCTGTGTTTTTTCCTCTTGACTTTACACGTTGGCTTGCTTTCCTCACTTCCGTTTCTCTTCTCGTGCACTGATTCGTTTAAGCTCAACAGCCAATCAGAGTGAATCCACTGAATCAGCCGAAAAGCCTCCAACACGGGCAGACTAGAGCCGACGGTGTGGGACACACTGCAAAAACTAGGCCGACAGACGCTCACCGACAGCTCCTAACTGTCCGACTGTCAGGGCCTTTACACTGATCCTCGTCATGCGCAAGTTGTGTACATTGCGACTTTATAACCTGCCTGCATATGTAATCTTACATGCAATATAACCTTGTTTAATAGTTTAAGGTTTAGATTCTTGTTTTAGAAGTGAAATCATAATGCCTGCACTGATATGCTGCATTTAACTCAGCATTTTGGTGTCATCACAACCCTTTAGGCTTTTAGGTGTCTAGCACCACTAATCCCTGGGTTTTTGCATAATCACAGGCCTACAGCGAATCTTGCTTGAGTCATTTGCGAATGCAGAACAGATTCCATAAATCCCGGTGCTGTAAAGAGGCTCGTTGGACCGGAACCCCCCCAGAGTCCATCCCATTACATGTCTCCCTTCACCTGTTAATGGGACCACTGCCTATTCTATTGTGCATTTCGTTCTGTCATGGCATATAAACATGTGAGTCTTTACAGCAAGAGCAGGCATTTACTACGCTGACATGGCACTTACAATGTGAGAAAGGAAAAGCTTTGGCAAATATAAGAGCAATAATCCTCACCATCAGTAAACCTATTCAAACTGAACTGGAGCTGAACTGTAGAGGCAAAGAGCCATTCAAAGCCATTTTGCTCTCCATTTCCCCCTCAGTGGCATGAATGTACGCGCTGCCATGTTAATGTCCTCTCTCTCTCTCTCTCTCTTTCTTTCTTTCTCTTCACTTTTGCTCTGCCCTCACTCTTTATTCTTCAAGCCCTGAAAAGTTCAGCTGCCTTCCACGAACAGAGACGGAGCTTGGAACGAGCACGGGTGAGTGTGCCATCGTCGAATCAATCACTGGAGTCAAACTGGCCTGTTTCAAGCAGACAGTCAATGTCTCGGCGAATAAATGAACTACAATGAACTTAAGAGGTCATGGACAGATAAAATGTTGGTGAGCGAATGAGTTATGGAAAAATGATAAGCATGGGGTATAAATCCAAAAGTGATTTTTTTCTTTCTCTTTCTCCAGACTGAGGACTACCTCAAGAGGAAGATCAGGGCTCGACCGGAGCGCTCTGAACTGATCAGGATGCACATCCTGGAGGGTGAGTGCCAACATTAGAGCCTCCTGTCTGTCTGGACTCATCTGACAAATAACTTCTAAGGATCCCAGCATAATGGCAAAAAAAAAAAAATGTCCATCGTTTGATTTCTGCCTGCTTCCAGAGACGTCAGCAGAGCCGTCACTTCAGGCCAAGCAGATGCAGCTGAAGAGAGCTCGCATCGCCGATGATTTGAACGATAAGATCTCCCACCGGCCGGGCCCCATGGAGCTGATCCACAAAAACATCCTGCCTGTTCACTCCAGCATTAAACAGGCCATCATAGGTGAGCCAGGCCCGGGTGTCAGATGGATTATATTTGTCATTTACATTCCCACTGGGTTTCTAAATGACATATGGAATCCATCCAAGACAATTCAGTGTTTCTATATTTATGTTTCACCAGATGAACTGTTTTTTTGGACTGTTGCCATCCTCAGCTGTGGTACAGTTAACTCCTCTCACAATTACGTCTGACTAGTGGAGCCAATTATAAGCTAGCAATTATAAGTGTTGAATCATTTATGTTTGATTAAGCTCCCTTAACTTGAACGGCAGCAACACCATCACTCCTCTCCACGCTAAATAGATAGAGCAAAAGCAACACAACCTTTTCTCCATGCCAAATAGATAGAGCAAGAGCAAAACAACCTTCTCTCCACGCCAAACAGATAGAGCCAGAGCAACACGACCTCCTCTCCACGCCAATAGATAGAGCAAGAGCAACACGACCTCCTCTCCACGCCAATCAGATAGAGCAAGAGCAACACGACCTCCTCTCCACGCCAAATAGATAGAGCAAGAGCAACACAACCTCCTCTCCACGCCAAATAGATAGAGCAAGAGCAACACAACCTGCTCTCCACACTGCATTTGCATTTCACCAAATGCAGTGTGCTTGTTCTGGAAATGTCTTTCACTTTGGAGAGATTTGGAAACCATAGCTAGGGAAACTCAAGACTAGCCACCGCTATTGATGTTAGGCAAAATTAGAGGATAACACATTTTAGTTGACTGAAATGTTAAAACTTTTTTTTTAATTGTTGTATAGGCTACACAGTTTTACAATTGGAAAATGTAAGAACCATTTCAGGCCTACAACAATGATAAATGAAAAAGAATATGTTAAAAGCGCATGTTGCTGACCCCTGAACTAGGCAAACGTCTCTTAACATGTTAGCTATAACAACTTTATGAGCCTTGATGTAATAGTGGCTCTACATCTCTCAGCTTGTTTCGTTGTTTTCCTGCCCCCTAGTGGCCACAAAATACTGAACACACCTTTAAATACAATATGCCCTGCATTTACTGTATGTGGGAGGCGGGAGGTGTAATATAAATGTAAAAGTGTAATATATCACAACACACCGAGGGCTCCTGACAGGATGTCCCTCCTGGCCCCCTCCTCCAGCTATCATCAACATACTGATGCTCCCTCTCAGATGCCTCAGCTGTGCTCGCCACACACACACACCCACACACACACAGACACACACACATGCCTGGCGACACACACCTGAAACAAAAACACATATTCCCATCACACATGTACATATGTTACATAATAAAATCCCCCAGCTGAGTATTCATGCCTCCAACAGCTTCAAACCATATTAAACTAGGATAGGGTAAATCATGGATGCCCTCGAATCCCTGCTTGACAGACAGGAAGTGAAGACTCTTCCCTCTACTGCTGTCGGCTTTAAATGACCACAGTGTCTGTTAATAAAAGCCATTATCTTCTTATTAGGAAAAAATACTCACTAATTGAAGACTAAATGAATGAATGTGATTTTCAATCAGTTGCAATTTGGGCACAGTGACAGATATAATGACCCCAATCTCACCCTTTTCCATTATAACAGCAACAACAAAAGAAACAAAAAGAGCAGTACTGTCTAAGTTATATTGTACATCTTCAGTCCAGTGCTGTCAGACATTAGATGATGAGATCAGAGACGGTGGGTCCAGCTGCTTGATTGATGTGCGGAGGACACAACGCCGAGATTTAATAACGTACATCGTCAGTGGATTATCCATCGCTGTCACCGCCGCACAATAAACACAATCGCATTACCGCCACTTATTGTAGGAGCACTGGGGGAACACAAGAGTTACACAGACATGACACGCAAACATACAAAGCACAGACACACATCGGCACAGCGCAGCAGTAACGGAAGTCGTCGCATTATTGGATCAGAGGGTGTTAAATCAGCCCCATGTCGTCTTTTAATCATCGCCTGCTGATGTTAGATTAATGACCAGCGGTGTGTTTTACATAGCTGTCTGCTGGCCCCCATAGCAGCTCCTGTAATCAAATAACACACATCCGGCGGCAAAAGAAAAGACTCTATCCGTGTCCAGCGGATCTTAGCAGCTACCTTTATACCTTAAATCCCTGTAAAGGCTCAAAAGTCTGCATAATAATGACATGATTATGTGATATCCCTGAGGGACGAATTAGCAGGAGGACTTGGATTCATTCCTGTGCTGGAGGACTTTTTCATTTGTCCTTTGGTTGACAAGTTTCATGCAGTTAGTTCTTTACATACTTTCCCCTTTTTTATATATGTTTTTTTTATTTTGTTCAGCTGCGTTTATGTGTAGCCTGGAGAATATTTTGTAAAGAGAATATCATTAGTAGCACAGAAGGCTGGCACAAACAGGAGGAGCCTCTCACACAAACAGTTGATGCATTCACAGCGCGAATTACGCAACCGATCCTCCAGAATTCTCAGCATAACGTCATTCCTCAGAGAGACGCCATCTGTCACATAAAAACCAGTATGAATGAGGTGGCCAGCCTTACTTGGCTGCACTGAAAGTGAACTCAGATGAATGAAAACCGTCGCTGGGAAGAAAAAAAAAAGGGAGAGAAGAAGCATTTTTATCAGTGAAGATAATCCTTTAAAAGTGGCTTTTATGGGCACGACGTGAAGGCAGCGTTTGGGTCGCTCTGCAGCAGCCGTCACATAAATGCTTAAATGAGTGACAGTTCTGGAGCAGACATTGGAGAAGGAGCTTGTTTTGTAGAATTTCATAGGCCTTGACACACACATGCAGCAATGTGTGTTTGTGGATACTTGTAGAGGACGTGCTGGTGATCATTTTGGCTGAGTTTAGCATGTTAGTTCAGTGGCGTAGTGCAGTAGCCATTGGATTGTGAGGAGGAATCCACAGGCTCAACACCTGTAAATGCAGCTGATAAATGCTTCAGGCACATACACTCGAGGACGATGATACAGGCAGTGCTTGAAGTGGAAAAAAATAAGTGCCAGTACTCCCCTTATTCACATGTTGGCGTGTGTATTGGCCGGTATCTTATTCCTATTTATTAATTATTATTTTTTAAGCATGTTATACTGTATCAGTCATAATAAGCTGTGGTTTTATTGCTATATTATTCTACTTATGCTGTGCGTCTTCTATAGTAGGCCTATAATACTCCAATAATATTCCACATTATAGGGTTAAGATATTGGGTTTGGGGGTCCTCCCCCGAGAAAATTTGAATGTTTTTGACTCAAAACTATGCAAATTTACATCATTTTGGACCATTATTACTACTCATTAAATTATATTTTTTTATTACTTATCACAGCCTTTGTCTCAACATTTAATTCTTCTGGAATTCTATTATGAATCTCCCAGAGAACCTGCTATAGAAAGGTTAGAGAAGAGTACCGGCAGCTTGTGAGAAGTTCCGGTACGCAAGAAAAAGTCACAGTACGCCACGGAGTAAAATGTAGTAGTGCCAGTACGGCGTACTGATGAGTACCGGCCCACTTCGAGCACTGGATACAGATTTTTCAAGTTGCATTTATGTTTTCATCTACCTGTATATCCACCCTTTCCTCTCTCATCCCTCCTCTCCCGCTCAGAGACACGGTTTCCAAAGCCTTCGGGTGGTAACTCATCGTGTGATGAGGACAGCAGTTACAGTCTGTCTCCAGAGCAGCCCGTGAGCCAGGAGTCTCCTCTGGGCCTGTTACCTCTGCCCTCTCCAACAGAGACGCTGGCTGGGAGCAGCATCCCGTCTCCTACACAGGTAGGGTCACTCCGGAGGGACGGATGTTGTGCGTCATGGATGCAAGATTGTAAAATCCATTACAATAGCAAACTGTTAAGGTTCCATCTCTCAGTTTGTTTGTTTTTTTCTCAAAGCTTTAGTTGTAGAGTTATTGTAAGTATAGGCGATACACTGATAGACTGACATAAGCGCTGCCTGGTAGTAACATTACTACAGGTAGATCAGCTGTTCCAGCAGCAGAACATATCGTCATTTAAACCCGACAGAAACAAAATAAAACTAACCAAAACCGTCTCGGTTTGTCTTTTCACTGGCATCCTCCAACAATATGGTTGAAATAAACTCTTAATCCATAGCGTTAGATGGATAAATGTGCCGACCCTACATGCTGTTTTCCCCCACTGTGTCTCCCACGGAGCAGCTGCAGGGTATGCGGCGATTTTCAAAAGAAATCATCAACTAGTTCCCAGTGATTATCGAATAGTATTTTTGCTTGGAATGCACATCCCTACAAAAGAGTGAATGAAGGGAGGGAGCGGCGTTAGTGAGAACAACAATAGTGAATCAGAGAAATAAAAAATATTTAGACAGAGGAGCAGTGGAAAAACTGTCTGGAGCACATGCATGTAAAAACACAACCTGTCATCCGTTGTTTGTATCTGGCAGAGCTAAAGGGGGACTTATGCCTCAGTATCAGACGCCGAGGGGCGTGACAAAGCGGCATTATTTGACCATCTGAACGGGCTGCACACCGTGTGCACTGTTATTGGCTGGGGGTTACACACCCACTTGGGGCCGAAAGGCTATTTGCAGACACCCAGAAGTGTCCTGAATACAGCAAAATAAGAAGAAAAAAAGAAAATACAGGGCTGCACGGTCTCAGCACACCACCACACACTTCTAGCGGGACATAAGTGACGATTGAGAGGGATTATTTTTGTATCAATCTATACAGTGTTTTTTTTTTTTTTAATTCTTGCATATTATACATTTGAAGTATGTTTTTTAATCTCATCAATTAGGTCTCTCCTCCTGCTCCGTCTCTTCCACCAATCTCTGGATCCTCCCCCTCATTCAAGCTGACCAATGGGACGGCAGCATCATCTGCCCAGAGGACAGGGGCGACTTCACATATCAAGGTAAGTGGCATCTGTTAAAAAGGCCAACCGGGCCCAGAGGAGGGCGACTCCTCTGGTTGCAAAAAGAAGTCTGATTGTATAGAAGTCTATGAGAAAATGAGCCTACTTCTCACTTGATTTATTACCTCAGTAAACATTGTAAACATGAGTTTATGGTCTCAATTGCTAGTTTCAAGTCTTCTTCAATACAGCATGATGTTCATTTTGTAAATGATGGTCCCATTTAGAGTCAAATAGACCATAAAGCAGGGTAAGCTTTAGGGCGTGGCTACCTTGTCATTGACAGGTCAACAAGTTATTGACCAGCTGGTCAACATAGTGGAGCATTTAGCAGCTAAAGATGTGGTAGAGACCAAAACAGAGCTACAAAGAGAGTGAATACTGGACTTACATTGATTGATATTGTTGTATAAAAGTTTCCCATCTCTTTTTTCAGTCCCAGCCTAAACCAAACTCTGCACAGAGACACAAGAAACCCAAGGACAACAAGCCAAAGGTAGATTTTTGTTCCTGTTTTTTTAGACATGCAGAGATTACTGTTATTAATACTAGAAGAGGTAATAATGTTAGTATTTCAATAAACCAGCACATCTAAACCTCAAATGAGGACTCAAATGAGTCATAGAAGCAGCAATAAACTCAGCATTTGTTATATTGTTAATGTGTTGCCTTCTAGATTAAAAAGTTAAAGTACCATCAGTACATCCCTCCTGACCAGAAGGGAGATAAAGAGCCTCCGCCCCATCTGGACTCATCTTATGCCAAAATCCTCCAGCAGCAGCAGCTCTTCTTGCAGCTCCAGATCCTCAGTCAGCAGCAGCAGCACTATAACTACCACGCCATCCTGCCTGCACCACCCAAGTAGGTTTCTTTTTGTGGGTGGAAACAGATTTCAAGTTGGTGTTTGAAACTGAGGAGCTGGTATCTTGTGTAAAAGCTTTAAATTGTCTAAAGACTCTTGAGATCACTATCATTTCTCTCCAACAGACCTCAGACAGATCAGCAGCCATCTTCCTCCTCCAATTCCACGTCTACCTCCTCCCCACCTCGACCCGTCGCCGCCCCGTCAACAGCCCCCTCTAACCAGGGCGGTCACTGCCGTCAGAGTTCTGCTCCTTTCCGTGGGATTAGACCAGCGTCTCTACCTCCGAACCTGGATGAGATGAAGGTACAAACATACAAATCCAAAAGCAGCGATGAACGGGCCCTCGCACATTGACGCACGTCAGGGGTACAGGCGGGACACCGGTCGTTGTGGCTTCCCTTTACTGTCTGCGACAAATGGTTCACGAGTTATGAAAGGGGGGCAGGGCTAAAGTTTAGGGGTGGGACTATGAGTCGGTATTGGCACGTAAATATCCTCAGGCCTGGATTGTTATCATGGCTGAGAAATTTGGAGCAGTAAGTAAGAAGTAACAACAACTTTTTGCGCCGCAACACCACGTCACCAATGTTGCATGAAAACGCAAACGTTTGATAGCTTTTGATCGCAAAGGTCTTCAGATGCTACTGACCAAATTTAAAGTTGATCAGATGAATTCTCTTGGGAGGAATCTGTTAAAGTACACGGCCTGTAAAGCGCTAAAAATGGGCGAAAATGGCACATTGAATTCAAAATTGCTGACTTCCTGTTGGGTTTCGGGGTTTGCCTCCAAGAGGCTTTTCTGTGCGTGTCCACATGTTACATCTGCCTACCAAATTTCATACATGTAGGTGAAACCTGAACGAGGGGCTCAATTTTCTTGTAGGGGGCGCTAGCGAGCCATTTTGACACACCCAAGCCCAAGACCCTTAAAATATCAAATTTTGCACCACGTCTGATAAGTGTGCAAAGTTTAATCACTTTTTGAGCACCTTAAGACCCTCAAAAATGCGATTAATTTTAAGAAAAATAATAATTCCCTCAGTTTCAATAGGTTCTTTGCTGCTCGACGTTGGTGCTTGGGCCCTAAGGATCCATATCTTATGTCTCATTCTCTCGGTGAAGAGCAACAGCTCTCTGCTATCTACAAGCCACGAGTCAATGGAGTAACTGGTGGACAGAAGTAGACATATGTAAAAGATTCTCTGTTAACAGAATTTTGTCCCAGAAAAGTGGCCTGCCAGCTCAGAGCTGACAAAGAAAGGGACAGTGATGGATTATTCTGTCTTTTTTGTTTTCTCCCTTTAATCTGTTTCAATTCTCCTCCTCTCTTTATCCCCATCTCTTTGCTTTTTCCTCGCACTTGTCCGTCAGTCTCAATTTCTCTGTTACTCCGTCTCCTGTCAGGTCGCGGAGCTGAAGTGCGAGTTGAAGCTGCGCAGCTTGCCAGTCTCCGGCACCAAAAACGACCTCATTGAGAGGCTGAGGAGCTACCAAGAGCTGAATGGAGGCAGCGACAGTACCTCCTCTCTAACAGCAGGGGGTACCACAGGGCCAGGGGCTGAAGCAGCAGGAAAATACTCCAGAACTGCTGCCACCACCACCACCACCACCATCAACAACAACAACAACACATCACAGTTTCAGTTTCAGTACCATCAGATATCTTCTCTGACCGGTTAGTTAAACAGAAAATGTGTCTGTACTTCCTCTCTTCACAGGATGATGCATTCAAGCGTTAAAACATGAGGAAGATGTAGTAAACAGTGCAGATAATGTATTTTCTTCTTACCTTCTGCCTAATGTCATATCTTAACCTCTGTATAGTTGATGCAGGCAGCAGTGCAGCCACTCCTCAGCAGCTCATGACCCGTTGTAGTGGCACCGTCACCCCCCCAACTAACTCGCTCTCCCACTCTGACCGCTCGCCAGGCACCATGAGCCCAGAAGATACCAGCTTTAACAGCGACCCCTTGGAAGAGATGGTCTGAATTTTTTTTGTGTAATACATTGACAGTAAAGCTGCAGTGGGTAGAATTGGAGCAAATATGATTTCAAAAAAATGTATATTTTTATAAAACGGTCATTATATCCTGACAGTAGTGCATGAGACAGGTAATCTGAAAAAAATCATGTGCCTCTGTGTCCTCCGTTGCAAGATTTCACAGACCGGAGAAAACAACCAATCAGAGCCGAGCTGGAGCCTGCCGCCTCTGAGCAGCTGTCAATCACTCGCAAAATCCTGTATTTCCTCAACTGATCTCAACATGGCTGCCGGGTCACAAACTTTTAAAGCTAAACAGTACACTACAAGATGTTTCTGAAAACATTTGAGGCAAGAAATAGGCATTACAGTAACAGAATATTGATTCATATTTGATCAGCGATGCCTAGTTTGACCGTTTGATCGGAATTCGCGAGTGATTGACAGCTGCCTCCGTTGAATGAACAACCAATAGGAACACTCTCTCTGAAATGACCTGTGATTGGCCAAAGTCTCCCGTCACGGACTAAATATTTTAAAGCATGAAAACAGAGCCATGAGGAGGTGCAGAAGTCTGGTTTTCTCTCAGAACACTTGAATTATAATATGCTGAAAGGTTATTATATAATTTTGGCCCAATGATGCCAAAAACATTCTGTCTACTGCAGGTTTAATTGTACTAAATTGAAGTATACTTATGTATCTTATATGTGCACTAATGAATAATGTACTTGACATACTAGTATTGCACTTCTTGTATTAACAATATATAAATAGTACATTGCGAGACAACATTAAGTTGTAATTAAATGTATTAGGTATATTTTACCTAATATTTTTTTTGACAACTATTAATATGCACTTAATATAATGCAAATACTTGTGTAATATACTTTTAAAAATGTAAACAATCATACATGGAATAGTACTTTAATTCAAATTTGGTTACATTTCAAGGGTAATGAAAACCAAATGTCAATAAAGCCATGCCCATATTAAGTACGAAGGTGTCTTTAAATACAATTAATTATAAAATAATGGTGGCTCAAAATAATACAGTCAAAAATATTTGCTTTATGACCAAATACCTGCAAAACTAATGACATTCCCATCAGCTGTACTTTGTGTTTAGGGCTACTTAGCAAATGTTAACACGCTAAAACGCTAAACTGAGATGGCGAACATGGTCGATATTTGACCTGCTCAACATCAGCATGTTAACGTTGTCATTGTGAGCATGTTAGCGTTTAGGTCTTAGTTTACATCTCAAGCTCTTGCACTTGTGTTTTTCTTTTTCAAGGTTTCCTACTGTTTGTTTACCTATTTTTATTTTCTCTCTTTCTGTCTAGATGAGTTCACCTCTCGCCCCGGTGAGCCATCTGCCGTGTTCAGCTGCTCAGCTTGCAACCAGCATCAAAGAGGAGTCGAAGTGTTCCACCCCGGCACCTTGTCAGTTCTCTTTAAAGCCGGCCGCTCTGCAGAAACATTGCCTGGTCTCATCAGCTGCCCTCGCGGCTACAACAACAGCTCTGGTAGCGACTATGGACAAAGACAGGATGCTGCAGGAGAAAGACAAGCAGATCGAGGAGCTGACCAGGATGCTGAGGCAGAAACAGAGGCTGGTGGAGGTGCTGAGGATGCAGCTGGAGCACGGGAGCAGAGGAGGACCAGAGCCGCTGGTTCTTGTGAGAGTCAAACAAGAACCTCCCGATAAGCCCAGCGTCCCTCTCTCATGTGCTCATCCGCCATTCCCCCCTCCGCCATCGGCCGTTTCATGTGACATGGATGTTATCAAGGTAACTGTCAAACAGGAAGCCATCGAGGAAGAGGAAGTAGCGTGTGAGACGACTATGCAGTTACCAGAAACTCACCGATTACCGCAGTCTTCGACCCAAACTTGGGAGGTGCAGGAGCTCCAAATCGAGCCAGAGCAGATGAGCATACAGACAAAACAACAACAACAACAGCATGTCCGTCTGCAGCAAAGCGCTCTGCAGCTGGCCCAACAGCAGGCCATACAGAAACTTTTGCAACAGCACAACATTCAGAACCAGCAGCAGATGATTCAGAACCGCGGTCAGACGTCGGAGAGCCTGCAGAAGCTTTCTCAGCAGAGGAAGAAGAAGTCTCACAAACAGCAGCTCAAGCAGCTCCAGCAGCAGCAGCAGCAGCAGCTGTTGCAGTCACAACAGTCAAAACAACACCAGCAGCAGATGCAGCTGAAGCAACAGATTCTACTGAAGCAGCAAAAGTCGTTTTTACAGCAGCAGCAGAATAAACAACTGCAGCAAATCCAGATACAGACCAAGATACACCTGAAGCAGCAACAGGTGCTGATTCAGCAGAAACAACAGGCGCAACAGCAGCCGCAACAGGTCAGGACGGAGTGGGTTTCACAATATCAGCATTGAATTTGTTGAATCATTAGATGAGCTGATTCTTTTTTTTTGGCATGCCAGTATGAAATATGAAGCAAATCAAGATTCTTTCTCTAAAAGTTGTTGTGGGTTTTGTGCAGGTGTCTCAAGCGTCCTTCAGCCAGCAGTCAGGCCCACTGGATCTCCTCAAGAGCGACTCCACCCCGACTCTGGTCACCGACAGCAACGGCAACCACTTCCTCGTTGCACTGACCAATCACATCACAGAGAACCAAAGAAATGATGCACCTGGGAACAAAGCAATAAATCAAATCGCGCTACAGGTACGTGACCCACTTTGAGCAATCCACTTTAAACAGAAGGTTTCAGACAGAGGGTTAGAAAAGAGAAGAGAAGCAGTACAAGTGGTACGAGAAAAATAAAGCGTTTTTTGAACATTAAAGCATGTCAACATGTTCTAGTAGAAACCCAAATACAACTCTGAGAATAACTAATAATAATTAATACTGAATATGACTAATGCATAATGTAAGATTATTCCTTATTTAATGGGCTATTTGGGGATTTATACATTATTATTACATACTTATATATAATAATAATAATAATAATAATAAAAAAAGAAAACATTCAAATAGTGATTTCGAGGTATATATGGGGAAGCTTCGAAGCATTCGGGTCAGCCCAAGGATGAACGCAATGATTCATGAAAAAAAGCTATTTTCTGCTGATGTGCTCTTTTATTATTATAATCAGTACTTAACAATGCTAACACTGACAATATTGTTTACATTTTTCATGTTCCATTAGCGAGTACAGTCTGCTCCAGCCAATCTCTCCGGCCACAACCCTGTTCAGCTGCCTAAAGCTGACAGTCAAACAAAGCAGAGCATGCACGTGGAATTTTTGAAGCAAGAGACAAAGGTGAGGATTAACCCTTTAAAAACGGACCGTTGTTTGCATGATCCTGTTTAAATTTATCTAAAATTTTTAAAAGTTTGCTGGTCATGCTCAGTGGGCAACCAATGCTGAAATGACTTAAACTTGCATTCTTTCTAATAGCCAGCAGGGGGCGACTCCTCTGGTTGCAAAAAGAAGTCTGATTGTATAGAAGTCTGATTGTATAAATGAGCCTACTTCTCACTTGATTTATTACCTCAGTAAACATTATAAACATGAGTTTATGGTCTCAATCTCTAGTTTCAAGTCTTCTTCAATACAGCATGATGTTCATTTAGTAAATGATGGTCCCATTTAAAGTCAGATAGACCATAAAACAGGGGATGCTTTAGGGCGGGGCTACCTTGTGATTGACAGGTCGCTACCACGGCCTTGTTTGGTCTGGGTGTTGTCCGTGTTTTCGTCTTACAACTTGAACCCTTTCCGAGGTCTGTGGATTGTCTGTAGTAAACAAGGACACTGTGTCTGAAAAGCCCCATTCAAATGTAACTTTTCAACTCTTTAAGCGCCATAAACAAAGTTACATTAACCTCCATTGTATTTGGCCGGTAGCATAAATCTACAATAGATCAATATCTCAAAAGCAAAAACTGTCTGCTTGGCTAGCTATGACGAGGGGGTACGTGAGGAAATGTGTTCTTTTTCTCTATTTAGGAGAACTGGCCTTTTTAAAATGTCTGGATGGGGCATTTCTGCAACCAAAAATAGTCTCTCAACAGCAGACGTTAAGCCTTTAAATCATCTCTTTTACACATTTCATGGTACCCTCATCATACTACATGCACACTATCAGTCCCTGGCTCCCCAGATCCCCCGTCACTGGAGCAGCAACAGAACAGTCTGTTAAAGCTTCATAAAGAGAGAGAGCGAAACAGGAGAATGAAAGGGAGCCGCTCCGGTGGAAGTTAATGATGTATGCTGTTGGAGACGGTGACAGCAGTCTTTGATAAGAGTGTCTTGACTCTAGCCCGATGCTGATTATTATTGCTTGGCTAATTACTCTAACGACATCGTCCATTACTATGATCTATGTTAATAGAGGAAGAAACTCCATCGCATCTTGGCTAATTGAGATGTACCGTACCTCTTGGCGAGTGCAGGTGTGCTGGAAAGTGTCAAGATTTGGTGGAACACTGAGCTGATGGCACATATTTTCAACAGGCTTTCCTGATCTTTGTACCCCTTTTAATAGAAAGAAATTATTTCAGATGTTACTGTAATAACCAGTCCGGCTGCCTCTGATTATACTATAATGAGAGCTGATCTGTCCACTCTTTTTGTAATGATCAGAACGGGGAGCCTCAGCAGGATGTTGCTCTGTGTTTGTCAGCACCTCCCAGTCTGCAGCCTTTCTTCAATGACCAGGAGGCCGCCCCCTCAGGGAACAACACCTCACCACCTTCCTCTCAAACTGTAAGTAATCTCCAGAAGACACAGATAATCTCTCAAGGTGACTTGTATCATCCAGTCACACACAAGAATCTAACTTTATCCCACATCTGGCTTTAACTTCATCCTTCTCTCCTCCTCCTCCAGGAGTTGTGTCCTAGTCTGGATGTCTTGTTTAGTCCTCTGTCTCCGGCTTCCATTAAGACCGCTGCCTCATCGCCTGATAACAAAGTACGACACACTGCACGTCTGATTGTGTCGTTGAATGAATGAAATGTTCATAATTCGAAAATGTGTGATTTTTACTGCCCTCAGGTTTTGCTAACTTATATTAAAGGGTAACTTAGGTATTTTTCAACCTGGACCCTATTTTCCCATGTTTTTGTGTCTAACTCACCAATAGAGACAGCACTTTCTGAAATTGGTCCAGTATTGAGGGAGAGCGTCTGTAGACGGCATCTGCTCACTTGCTGTAATGTAATCCTGTAGGGGCAAGCTGGCACCATCATTTACGTCCACTAAAAGTCTGAAATCTGGCGAGGTGATGTGTTGCCGGAAGACAGCGGTGGAAATAGTGGAATACATCCATGGTGGAAACACTGCGAGTGCCAGCCGGGCAGAGTTTGTTGTGTTGGAGTACAGAAAGCGTAGCTTAGTGTTATCTAAAAGATTTTCAATGTCACAGCTGAATATTTCGATCATTTCAACAATGTGGATGAGGTCTTTTTGATGGCGGCCCGTATTTATTTGAGCCGGATATTCAGATTTCTCAACGAGACTTCTCCTTGAGCGGGACTTGGACACAATAACAAACAGACCGGATCAAGAGGAAGGTTAGGAAAGCGTTTTATTTCTCTGTAGGGTCCTTTCGATAATGTTGTTGGACACTTACTGTATAATAATAATTTGAGAGTTTCAGTGGCAAAAAAAAACACTTTTAGTGAACGTAACGTTACATTGACGCTGCTCACTTGCTTGTTTCATAGCTGCCAATTTCAAAAGTTGTTGTCCCCATTAGTCACTTACACACGAAAACATGGAAAATAGGGTCCAGGTTGAAAAATACTGATGTTATCGTTTAAGCTAAGCTGTGTTGCTCTGCATTCCGGTGTGATATGTCGTTTTGCATTTCACATTTCACTTCAGCTCATCATGTCACACAGTTATGCGCTATGTGAACTTTACACACAGTTTTAAAGGGTAATGTGTTGATCCCTCTGTGTGTGTGTTTGTGTGTGTGTGTGTCCTCAGGATACAGAGCATGAAGATGATTTTATTGACATCATTCTGCAGACAGGAGGTAAGATGCAATAACATTGTCCAATCTGTCTGTTGTGTAATAGCATTTTTTTTTTAATTTACTCAGCAGTTTAGTGATTATTGTATTGGTGAGTGAACGCCCAACACAATATTTAGGTTTTTTATGCCTCCTTACGCTGGTGATATCCGTGGCTGGAGACATTATGTGTTTGGGTTGTCCAATGCGTGCGTCCCATTCTCTTCAAATTTGGCACAAATGTCCACTTGGACTCAAGGATGATCTGACTAGATTTTGCTGGTCAAAGGTCACAGTGACCTCACAAAACACATTTTGGGCCATAACCCAAGAATTCATATGCTAATTATGATAATTTCACACAAATGTCTGATAGGATGAAATGATGAAGTGATGACATTTTGGACAGACATGGATGTCAACTGCAACTTGACTAGTTGGCAGAGGCATATAACTGCCAGGCGGTAACTCTAGTTATAATTCTCTGTTTTATTCCTCCAGAAATGTCGACCACCTTTAAACCAGCACCAGACCCTTCTCTGGAACACCTACACCCACACTCCTCCGCCTCCTCTTCTCCTCCTCCCTCCCCACTCCAGCTGCTGCTATCTCCCCCCATCCCGCCCAGCTGCGACACCCCGCAGTCGGCCTCCTCGGTGCAGTCCGAGCTTCTGTCCGACACCTTAGAAGAAGAGAAACTACACCTCGGTAGCGCCGGGAGCGGACGCCTGGAAGACTTCCTTGAAAGCACCACGGGTAAGCCTCTCCTGGGGGTGGAGCCCGGTTGCCTGTTGACTCTGATTGATGACCTCCACAGTCAAATGCTGTGCACCCCCAGCATCCTGGACCATCCGTCGTCTCCCATGGATACCTTCGACGTGGCGACGGAGGGGGAGCGAGGGCTGGACGGTATGGATTGGTTGGACTTCACCATGGGAGGAGAGAGGGGAGAGGAAACCCCCACACTGTGCCCCCAGACACCCCCTAGTGTCTTTTCCACGGACTTCCTGGACAGCTGTGACCTGCAGGTACACTGGGACTCCTGCCTATAGCCTGTAGCAGTCAGGAAACAAACACGGGGCTCACTTATGCACAACAACATGTAATTGATTGCT
Organism: Sebastes umbrosus; assembly: GCF_015220745.1. NCBI lineage: Eukaryota > Metazoa > Chordata > Actinopteri > Perciformes > Sebastidae > Sebastes > Sebastes umbrosus. Next base: position 9,270,456 of record NC_051282.1, on the reverse strand, counting down.
GAGGCTTCAGTATCGGATTAGAGCACTCTTTCTGTGTCTTCTCACACACTGGTGTATTGAATCTTCCAGCACTTTGACCTTTATTTATTTTATTTACACGCTGGTTTATTGATTTGTGTGCAGACACGTATTAGGCAGGTCCTATATCTGTTCTTGCTGCTTTAGCAACGGGTTTGTCACCACATTAGAGGGACTGCTGTGCGTTTGGACCTGAGACACTTTCAACCGAGCCACGAATCTGTTGCTTACATATAAATGAATCTCATCTTTTCTTAACACCGCGTTACAGTGAAGGAGTATATCCCCTTATTTGACCTTTGTCTAATTAGGAGTGCAAATCCTTAGTTGCCTTTTGTAGTAACGATAATCAATAGTTTACCACTACAGCTAATCGGTAACCAAAGTTAAGGTGAAAGACAATGATTTTCTAGCAACGTAATAGATTATAAGATGGAGGGGAGATGCTTGCCACAGTCCAATTCCATAATTTGGAAAGACATTTTAATTCTGAATCTTGTGTTTTTTGTGTCAATTTTTGAAACATTGTGACAGTTAGTGTCCTCTTTTTAGACATAATGTTGGTTCTTGTGCAGGTTACAGCACTGAATGCGTTACTATAGTTTGTATTAGTATTAACGAAACTGACATTACATACATACAGCAGACCCCGGCTACTGCCCTGGAACTTTTCATTCATTTATATTTTCTCCAGTGATAAAGTTATAACAGGGAACTTTCATTTTGTGTTGATTTTGGCGGCCCCCTGTGGAAAAGAGAGGTAGTGTTTCCATGAGTGCCACTGCCTCGTATCGTAAAGATCTGCAGCTGCCAGACTCCTTTTAGAAAACCTCTCATTTTACTGCAGCAGTGTCGGACAGTCCGCCCGGCTCAGTCCTGGTTCTGGTACTCCCGTGCCTCCCTTCCCTCCAACGGGCCCAGTAATACGGCCTGGGCCTCCAGCAGCACAGTGTCAGTGTTGGCTCCCAGGAAGCGTGCGGAGAGCTCGAGATCCCGCAGCCGCAAATGGACTCTGCTGCCCTGTTGCAGCGTCTCTCTCCATCCGCTGGCCCACACAGTGGAACTTCCTGCCAAAGTGGAAGTACAGGTCGTCCTGGACCACGTGGAAGATCCTGTCGACAACCACCTTTGTTTTTTTCCAGTCCGATCTGGATCAGCGGGGACCGGCAGAGCAGCGAGGCGAAGCTCTGGTGGTCAAAGGTCACTGTGACCTCAAAAAACACGTCCAAGGGATGACACTTTGGCCGCGTACATGCACCGTCCCGCGGGAGCTCCGACTGCAGGTCGAAGGCGACAGCGAAGCTGGATCTGGGTCCGCTCCGTGGCGGGCTGGTCACTGCTGGAGGCCCCACCGGAGGCCGAGCTGAAGGAGTTTCTGGTGAACCTGCATGCTGTAACCAAGCCCCCAGGAAGAGCACCGGGCTTTGAAGACAATTTTACGTAGTGGCCAGACAGTGGAATTACAACTTCTGGGTCCATTACATGATGCCATTGGGCCCAAAAATACAATTTCCCATAGATTTACATTGGGAAAAAGATGTCTGTAACTCAGTTTTCTGAGGTAAATCAACTTCCAATTACGAACACTTGAATAGCCATTATTTAAATCATTAGGTTCTAAAAGTTCTAAAATTCACTGACAGCATTATCAGAGTTAGTTCCCTTCCTCCGTTCATGTGAATGAGACCCAGACCGCGGCTGGAGCGAGGTCTTGGAGGCGGAGTTAAAGGAAAAGCTACTGCGCCTAATCTATGGACCCAATGGATGTGGAAGGCAGTCAAGCTTTTTTTTGCTTCAAGCACGACTGAGCAACTTTAATAAGAGTGAACGGCAGCCAGCCTCCGATGCTGTATCCAGTTCTTCTGGGACTGTTTCATAACCAGTTAATAGTTAATAGTTCCTTGTAGTAACTTTTAATTGCTGAAGATATACAGCTATCTATCGTAAAATCTCATGGTGGTTTCATTGTGCCATGTGTCTGAATCCCTTATCTGCCAAAAGTACAACATTTCTAATTAATTAGAATTAATTAATTCTAACTAATGAAATTGAAGAGATTTTAACTCAAAACTACAAAATACTAAATCAAAGTCTTGACGTACAATGTTAGAATGATGCGATAGTTAAAAGGTTTCACACAGCTCCCGTGTTACGGTTCAGTGACATTACAAAATAGATTGATCATCTATTTCAGATTCCTGCAGATAACAGACAAAGAGTTATAGTATACTGATATTTCATATTTGTGCACATTCAGAATGTCGTACGTTTTGCACTTCAAATCGGTGCAGCCAGTTGTCTTAATGTTTTATTTGACACAATGCGACTTTATAGATTTATGAATGTCTTTGGTTTGAAATCTTCTGAATGTAAACATAACGGGAGTAATGTCTGCGCATTACTGCATCTTACATAAACTACACAGCTTGACTTGAGCTCTACACCGACGCTCACAACGCTTCATGTCTACATACAGTACGGTACCAACACGTTTTTATAGTTAACATTGGACACTTTTAGTCTTGAAAACTGCCATACTGTAGTTTCTCCCTTTTGCGGTTGCACTTGTTTTAATACACACGTCATATAAAAGGAAGGGAAACTCCTGCAGCTTTATAGATTCTCCACAAATGCCTTCTTTATAAGGATTTTTGTAATTACTTGGTTGTTGCTCTTAAAGGTGACATTTGGCTGTCCTGTACTGTATCAGTACTTTTACTAAGGGGGATATATTTATGTCCCTTTCCACTTCTGAGATTTTACAGTGCTGTAATAGACCAGTTTAGACACTGAGAATGTATTATAAGACTTTTAGGTTTTATCTGTGCAACACTCTGGTAATACAGGTCTGTGTGTACTGCGACTAATTCTGACAAAATGTCTGTATTATGAATCCAAAACCTCTCTTGAGGAAAGTTCATCTTTTGATTCACGCCATCTTTTGCATTTACTATTTTACACTTTTTTGTATTTGTCACCACAGACGTATTACACCACACTTCAGGTTTTATTGTTTGTCCAGAACTACCACTTTGGTTTTATGACTTTGCTCTGACAGTCTTAAAGGATAGGTTCTCACATTTTCAAGCCTGCCTTAAAAAACAACAGTCAGGTTCTCATATGGATATTGAAATAGTTTTTTTATTGTTGTAATATATAATAATATGTTCATACTGGCCATCAAGAGATCCCGTCCTAATGCGCTTCCAATGGAAGTGATGTGAAAATGTGAACCTAATCTATAAAATATTTGATAAAGTTACTATTGTGCATCTAAACTCTTATCATTTAGTACAAATACAAACCGAAACTGATGTATTCTTTTGATTTTAATAATACAAGTAATGTTTTACGGGAGTATCCAGTAAATAGTCAGGTATCGTATGTTAGACCTAAACACTGCAGACTCCGTTATTTTATATAGTTACAATCACATGTGCGTGATTCACTCACTTTCTTCTGTGAGTTTTTGTTGATCTTTTTTTAAGGATTTTAAGTGCCTGGCGTGATGTTTCAATATTAAATGCACTTCAGACTCTGACAAATTGATGAGGATTTACAAATAAGAAGAAAGTTTGTTTTTCTGCTGTATTATTCCTGCAAGTGTTGAGCCGCCTCATGTAAATGATTGTGAAAGCATTAGGAAAACTCATTTTGGGGAAAAATTGTTTGAGATTTTTGTGAGTATTTCTTTTTTTTTTTCTAAAAACAAAAAGGGGATTTGTTAATAAAAGAAAAGATAATTAGATCTGGTGTGGTCAGTTCTGATTATTTCAATAATGAGATAAACATGGCTGGTATACGAAGCTACAGCCAGTTAGCAGGCAACCGGCGGAGACTCCAGGAAGTTACTGGTCCCAGCCAAGAAATAGTCCAGCACGTAACCTCCTTGTAAAACGGCAAATTGTCGTTCTTACACTTCAATTTGTGTACAGATTAAACAAACAATATATAAAGTAGGGCTGTGTATTGGCAAGAATCTGGCGATACGATACGTCAATTTCAAATAGGGACATTTACTGTTGAAAGCAACTCATGTTTCATGAACATTACTCAATGGCTCTCCAGCAGATGCAGTTTTCACTTGATAAAGGTAAATGTTACATTTACATCTTGGGATTGTCGGACAACGATGCAGGACGCTTTGATTTAATATAATTTGTCCATGAGGCCTTTATTTGTTTGATGTTTCGCAACATTCTGTGATCTTAGAAAAGCTAATGACATTGAACTACATAGCTGAACATAATTGCATGCTTATATATGCACAGTTATGTTTATCTCCACACCCACAACCTCGCCGCTTATCTCTGAAGAAGCCGAAAATCACAGACATAGAAACGAGCGAGCTCACGCTGCTGTAAGCCCACGTGAGAGCGAGTGATGCAACACAGACACACACACTTGCGTGGTTAAAATATGCTGTGAGCAGGAAGGTGACACAAGTGTTGTAAAAAGGTGCAGAAAACTAGATGACTGCATGGTTACCGCTCTGCTCTGGGGAGGAGCACACAAATATAAACACAAACATCTTTCCTAATATGAAAAGTAACACACACACACACACACACACACACACACACACACATCCTTGCCAGACCAGGATATGGGTGGGCATGAGGGAGGCAGATGATTGGCTGATAACAACTCTCTAGCTACTAATGGAGTGGAGCAGAGGATAGGCTAACATCTATTCCACAGTGGGCGTCCCACTGAAGCCCATAACAAAAGTGTGCATGCGTGCGTGCGTGCGTGCGTGCGCGCGTGCGTGTGTAAAAACAGCTCACAAATCTACATTTTTGCGCCATCATGCACAACCACTGTTGTAAGCAGCCGATTAGACTGTTGTCAGCTATTAAATAGGCATTATCAGTCATTATAAGACCATAGATGTGGGTCGGTAGGGGCCTACTTCACCCAATAGTCGGTTTTATCATCTCTAGCGACTGTAGTAATTATGACAGGAGCAGAAGTGGAAGTCAGGCGCTGTAGTATAGATAGTGTGAAACTCCATAGGAGGTGGAGGTTGGATGGGACACAAAACGCAACACTGTGTGAAACCAACAATGTGTAGTTGTCGTTGTGTTTGTAGTTATTCTAACCCAAAACACAATGGTTTTCTTTAAACTTGACTATTTTGTTTGTTGCCTAAACCTAAAGAAGTTGTAGTTTTATTGCCTAAACCTAAAGAAGGTGTTTTGTTTGTGTTCGAAACGTGATGTTTCATTCAGTTTTACGTGTTAGAACGTGTTGCTTTTAAGTTAAACTTTAACTTTTACAACGTAGTAGGCCCCTAATGACCGACATCTAATAAACTCATATCGACTGCTAATGCCTATTTAATGGCCTGATAACCGTCGAATCAGGTGCAGCAAGATATTGTTGTGTGAATTTAAAAGCCCCAAATAGCTTGTCTAGCTAGTCTTGTGGCTGGTGTCATGCTGGTTGTTCTTCACCTTGATTGCTCCTTCTTTTCCCCAACTTCTTTTCCTCCACCATCAAGCTTCTCCAACAGAAGCTATAGCACTGAAGTGGGGTTGAAGTTTGGGTCTCTCTGGGTTGTTCAGAGAAACGGCGGAAGCTGAAGAATCTGAAAACAAACCGCTGGCTCCTCTTCTGTAGATGTTTATGAGAGTTTTTTTTTTTTTTTTTAACTCAGAGCCAACAAATTGCAACCTTTTGCTCTGCTATGTCCTGTCAACCCACTTTCTCTAACATGCATAGCTTGTCATGAGCCAGAAGTGTAAGATTAGGGCTGCGCAGAGGTCCACACACACACACACACACACACACACACACACAGACACCCCTAAATCCGACACTATAATGCTGGACTGGGCTTAGAGGAAGTTTTGCCGTCGGGCAGCCTGAAGTAACTCTGCAGATGCTTTGATGAATCTCAGCACAGCAATAGGGGGTCTGCCTGTGAAGTGGAAGTATGTTAGTATTTGCAAACACACATGCACTCACACACAGAAACACGTGCATGCACCAATATACACAGAAAGTAAACAGGGATTTATTCTTGTACACAGGAGTGCACAAATACATATGTATTTACAAAACTCCTACAGAGGAAAAACAGTTAAATCTTAATGATGAGGCATTTACTGTGTGTGGTTCAAGTATCATTACTTTTTAAATAAGGAAAATAATTCTAAAATGTAGTAATGCACGTTGTCATTATTTTTCTGATGGTAACTTCTTTCCTGCAGCATTCTGACATGTTTACATCGAAATTTCTGTTGATCAGTCTTGAGTTTGTTGATGAATATCTGAACTATTTCACCACAAGGCCCATTTAGTAGCTTTTTTGTAGCTTTCGATCACACATGATCTTTATCAGCTGATAGAATTGTACACTAATCCATCCATGTTGGTTTATTCCATGACAAACAGGGAAACTCCATTTGCTGATGAAGATCATATAATATGATCAAAAGTTCCAGAAAATGTATTGTGGTGAGATCAACAGCAACATGCATTGTTGGTCCATGCTCTCAAGAACGATACATATAGACCTTTTCTGATCTGATGTCACTCTCGGCAGGATGATAACGCTGTTTTAAAAATTCAACCATTTTTTGATTGATTTGCGAGAGGTTTGGGTCAAAATAACTACTTGGTTACGCAGCCTTCGTTGTCATGTACTTTAATAACCACTTGGTTACAGTTTGTCTTTGACTGTGGTCGATTTCTAAGTTAAAAGAAGCCAACCCCCGACCTCTAACCTCTACGGTCTGTGTGCCTCTATAATAATGTCTCCTAACTTCCTCCTTTGTTCCCTTTGGACAAGAATCATAATTCCTACGGCTGCCAGAGGGCTTGAACCAACCCAGTCGCCAGAAAAAATGTTGCCATCGTACGTTGCCGCAAACCACGGGAGACGCTGAATGTTAACGTTTCATAAATACGTTTCATATCAGCCTCGTATCATGCTTGCAGAAATGCACAATGCCACGTGGTTAGCAATGTGAAGCGATTGGTTATGTTTAGGCAACAAAATTATTTGGTTAAGGTAAAAAAAAAAAGATCATGGTTTGTGTTAAAATAATAACGTAAAAATGTAACATAACAATGTAACATAACAAGGTAACGTAACAACGTAACGTAACAATGTAACATAACAACGTAAGGTAACAACGTAAGGTAACAACGTAAGGTAACAACGTAACGTAACTTAGCAACGTAACAATGTAAAGTAACGTAATAACGTAAAGTAACGTAAAGTAACGCAACAACGTAACGCAACAACGTAACGCAACAACGTAACGCAACAACGTAACAACGTAACAATGTAACAACTGTAACAACGTAACTAGTGTGAATAAATAACAACCGGCCTTAACTTTCTTATGTCACATTATGTAACAAGCGTAAAGTCAATGTTTACTTTTGGTTTCACACGGGACACGAACAGCATTCTCATGGGCGAAAGTCCTGTTAGTTTGACCCAACTACGTAACTTTCTCTAACAGTCGCTCCATATACTACGTCACTTGCTTTGCGCGCGGCTCATGGTACGCCAATTGCTCTGACTGAATGCAAAAACGTCCATATTCAACATATCCATTGTTTGCAGAAACGTACAATGCCAACATTTTTTCCTGGCAACTGGGCTACTTGAACGTATCATGCACTGTTTTGGGGATTTGCTGAAAGGACTGATGCTCTTGTTTTTCTTGCCTCAGTGAGATTGTTTCGAAACTGTTGACCTTAACGACCGAGTCCACCTGAAAACAACATATTCCGTGTTCTGTGATGACTAAGCCAACCAAACCACTGCTGTGAAAGCCCCCACAGTCACAAAACAAAAAAGCTATGAGACCGGGTGTGGAGCTGCTGTTGTTCCTGATTAGATGTGACAGTCCTTTCAGGTTATTCCAGACCAAACGTCGTGACATCTCCTCGGCGGATGAGAGAGTGAAATTAATTCGTTGTTAGCAAGAGGGGTGAAGAATATCTGCCTACCGAAGCAGCTTCCTTTCATACTGTACACCATGTATTCTCAGTAAAAATCCTCAAGGTCAAAGCAGTCTCCATCCAGATGACAGATAATCTGGGCCGCTCTAATGGAAACCTGCTGTAATGACACGTTCATATACCGACACAGAAACACACACAGAAGTGGCAAATTTCAGCTCGAGCTGCATGTACAGACAAAAATGCTGACAGTGGCTGTCAGATACATACATGCAAATGAATAAAACATGATTTCCAGCCCATAGACACACGCACAGACAAACTATTATTCTAGTATTTATTGGGTTATTGATATATAAGGGTAAGGCTTACAAAATGACAATGGAGGTCTTGTAGCGACGCCACGATTTAGCGCTGCGTGCCATAGTAAAAGGAGCAATGCACTGCGGTCATAAAGAAGAATAGCTGATTCATTGTATTTTAATGAATCAGTTATTAAATGGGCCTGCTGGTTTCCACCCACTGGCCACCTGTCTCACCTCTAGCTCTATAGAGCCACAGGGATACAATCATAGCATGCAGGAATTGCACGAATGTGACGCCTACTTTGAGGTAATAAACTGCACACAGTAAAAACCGCAGACGTAAAATAAAGCTGCAGAGGTAGGTAATAAAAACAGACATAAAAACTAAATCAAATTTATAATGTGTGGCTGTTTCCACATCTCTCATCCACATCAAGGAATCTGCTGTTCCCCTCAGCTCTACGGAGCATTTCAGCATCTTCTTGTTTTGTTTTTTCGGCCTGTAACTTCATTGTTTTTGTTCACTCTCACAGCTCTCATTGGCATCACTTTCCCCCACAGCAGGCAGACAAAGTTATGAAACAATTTAGCAGTTCATCAGCCAGATTATTCCCTCAGGAGTTGGTGGAGACCAAAACGGAGTCAAAAAGACTCTTAAGTCTATAGAGACAACAGTGGTGACAGTGTTCTTCATTTTTTCCCATTACCATGACCCTTGGTGATATCCATACATTTCTTTATACAATTTTTACTTTTGTTAAGCTAGTTACTTCAGCAGTCAGTATTAATGTCTCTATTTTAGGGCTTTAAAAGTTAACGCCTTAATAACACAGATTGGTTTTAACGCTACTAGGTTGTAACAGGCTCCGTTTTAAGACTGGAGTGAAGATGGCATTATATAAACCTAGAAACCCTAAGAAATCCATTGGTACCAACCATGTCATACTAGCGTGAGGAAAAACTGGCATGGCCATTTTCAAAGGGGTCCCTTGACCTCTGACCTCCAGATATGTGAATGAAAATGGGTTCTATGGGTACCCACAAGACATGCCCACTTTAAAATAATCACATGCAGTTTGGGGCAAGTCATAGTCAAGTCAGCACACTGACACACTGACAGCTGTTGTTGCCTGTTGGGCTGCAGTTTGCCATGTTATGATTTGAGCATATTTTTAATGCTAAATGCAGTACCTGTGAGGGTTTCTGGACAATATCTGTCATTTTTTGTGTTGGTAATTGACTTCTAATAATAAATATATACATACATTTGCATAAAGCAGCATACTTACCCACTCCCATGTTGATAAGAGTATTAAATACTTGACATTCCCTTTAAGGTACATTTTGAACAGATAAAAAAATAATTTGTGATTAATTGCGATTAAATACGACAGCCCTAATCTATTTGCTAGCAGATTATTTTAATTTTTGCCCACCTGTATGGAAGATCGACTTTGATGTCACCTTCAGGGAAGATAGAAGCAAACACACAGATGCAAAAACAATAAAACCTATGGTTTCATCTCTACCTTCCCCCCCTCTGCAACACGGAGGAACTGACTGAAGAACGTAACGTAGCTGGAGAAAACGCTGACATCCCGTCAATTCAAACACACAAAGGGAACAAAGAAAATTGTGAGAGAGATAAGTAAGTAAGAAGAGGTGAAGGAGTGATGAGGGAAGGGAGGCGGGGGGAGCGTGTGTGATGTGCATGTGTGTTTTATGCAGGAAGATGTCATTTCCACCTGGACCAGAGTTCGGTGTTTGACGGTGAGAAAATATGCGAGCGGGAGAGAAATGAGAGAGAGCGAGAGAAGAGCTTGAGAGAGGAGAACAGAAATAGCTGTGGCCCATTATCATCACCTCTACCTGTCTGGCTGTCGCACCTCTAATTACTGCTGCCACATCGCTCCAAATAGCACACAATGAGGGAAGTGTGTGCGTGCATGTGTCTATCCTGAGTACAGTATATTCATATATTCATGTACGGGATATGTTTCCCCCCCATTTCTGCGCTTTTACAACACTTTCTGCATGTTGAGTTGCCATGTTTCAGTGCCTGTAATTCTTTTTGTGTTCTTGTCACAGCGTGTGTGTGTATATGTGTGTGTGCGTGTGAAGATTATACCTCTTCTGTTAACCACCTGGAGAGAGGCAGCCTAGTGAGAGAAGCTTAAGGAGAATTTAATCCTCGCCTTAATGTGACAGCAGCATTTTCCGCGAAACTACCATCATTACTAAACTGTTGAGCCTTGGTATGTGCGTGCGTGTGTGTTTAAGCATCCCATACATACACACACACACATGCACAGCCCCTTGAAAGCAGACATTTTGCAGGAGGATACAGTATAAGTGTGACTTCATGTGTCGTCTTAAGCGCGCTGCGAGCAGCCGATGTAGGTCAGGCGTGTTGCAAACTGAGTCCCTGACTGTTCTCCGACTTATGCTTGAAACCAAATGCTACCAGGGGGATTATACAGAGACAGTGGCAGGCCACCCACCCACACACACACACACAAATGTGCACACCATCACACGGACACATAAAGGGTCCTTTTGAATCTAGGTCAGCCAAGTGGTGGAGACAGTACTGACCTTTTACCGCACACGACACTGACAAAAAACTCCAGGTATGAGGAAGAAGAAGAAACACGTGAGGGTGGAAAAACAACACAAGATTCACTTGGCTCTTTTACGTCTGCCTTTTATATGTATGAGATTTGCCGTCCTCTGGGACGTCGCCACGTCCTTGGCATCAATCTCTCCTTCTGTCTCCATGTGTAAACTGCAGAGGCAGCATCATATGGCCTCTGACAGCTTCCATACTTTCTCTCTCTGCTCGACAAAACTGCTGAACCCTTGCCAGAGTGGAGAGAGACACACACAGAGAGACATGCAGCTCTGCATCCAAGGGTCCCCATCTGTTTATGGTGATGCAGTTTTTTCTTGTCAGGGTTTCTGTCAGGTTTATATGTTTGATCTCATAGAAGTCGGTGTGTCCATATGCCTGTGGAGTCGGTGGCTTCAGCCTCCCGCTGAATTGAAAATCACTGTTATGTATCTACTAGGGCTGTCAATCGATTAAAATATTGAATCACGATTAATTGCAAATTAATCGCATATTTTTTATCTGTTAAAAATGTACCTCAAAGGGAGATTTGTCAAGTATTTAATACTCTTATCAACATGGGAGTAGGCAAAAATGCTGCTTTATGCATCATCGCGTTAACTTTGACAGCCCTAGTATCTACCTATGCAGTTATGATGTATGACTACATCTCTTGTTTGTACTGTGTGTAAATCCCTTGCACTTCAAGTGTTGCAATAGGCGATTCAGTTCCCAGAAATCTTGTCATCTGACATCTTTATGTGGAAGTTACGGCCATTTCAGCCTTGCACTGTAAAACCAGAGCCACTTGGCCGACAAAATAAACCATAGTGGATTTTTTTTTTTTGCAGTCTTCTCCAATCAAATTTTCCTTTCAAACAGTCTTGTTTCCCATCTGGTGTGATTCTATAATCAATGGTGCTGCTTGGCAAATGGGAATTGGGCTTCTCAGTTTCCTCTGGTGGTTGATACAGTCGATGATACTGCACATATTGCACAATGGATGCTAAGGAACAAACTGTCTCATGCTGTCCACGCGGCGGTTTCAGGCCAAATGCACAAGAGCGAAAAGGTTTTAAAATGAAGAGCAGAACATAATCCTACAAATCAGCAGAACATATTTTCTAATCTGATGTCCTCTCTGATTTTTTTCTGCAATGCTTTACATTTTTTTCTTCAAGTCCCGGTATCAGGTTTGGTCAAAGTTCGCTTTCTCATCAACGTATCCTCATACAACAGTTCGTATGATATTTTAGGAGAAGTTATTCCTCAATTTTCGTGCGTTTTCCTACGAATGTCCAGCAACATGTGTCAATTTCCGCTTGTTACATGCATACAGTCTTTTCAAAATAAACTTGGTTAGGTTTGGGCAACAGAGCTACTTAGGTTTAGGAAAAGATCATGGAAGTGGTGCAACTGAAGCGTGGAAGTTATGTGACTCACACGAGATACGAACAGCGGTCTTCTGGGCAAAATTCTGATGATTTTTGACCCACCCATCCACCCCGACTTCCTCCCTATGCGGCGTTTGTCGCTCTTTATACTTCCTGCTTCACGATTGTGTGGATTACATACAAATTGATTTTTATGGGATATAAAGGAATTTCAGTGCATTACTTTTTGTATATGTATGGCTATGAACGGTGTATGAGAACAGCCTGTTCTCACTCAAAACTTTAGGGAAGGTGTGTTCTACTGCTCAAGACAGCTTGACAAGTTTTAAGTTAAAAAAACAAGTGATAGAATAGCAAGTCTTATGCAATGTACACTTGCTATTCCATATCTGATGTTTCGCCAACGATGTGCATTCTTAAGAGCTTGAGGCGATGGAATAAAGTCTACGCTGCATTACTGGCATTCTCAAGTGTCCCTGCCTTTTTTCACAAGTTATTCAGCCCGTTCTCTACCCCAAACCATGATGTTTTTGTTTGAATTCACAACGCTAACCACGTGTTTACTGTGACCATAAAGTGACGCCGAGGGGTCTGACAAAGCGTCAGTATGTGCAGGGCTGGACTGGGACAAAAAATGTGAGTTTCAGAGACTTTGTTTCATGAACTCTGGTGACTTTAAAACAATGAACCCACGTGACCCAAATACGCTGCGAGGCACCGTTATGTATCACCATTATGAATCTCCCAGAGAACCTGATATGGAGAGGGCAGAGGAGGGTACCGGTAGCTTTCGAGAAGCTCCGGTATACGCATGAAAAAGTCACGGTACGCCAAGGAGTAAAATGAGTAAAATACTGCGTACCGCTACGTACTGGCCCACTTCGAGCAATGCTCATCTCTCATGACATACAGTATGTTGAGCCAGGCAGCTAGCCCATAACTGCTTACCGCAAACTATAAACTCCATCCCTCATCTGTCTTCTCTCCTCCTCACTGTTGCCGCCCGGCACAGAGCGATTGGGCCAGCCCAGTGTCAATTTAGGAAAAGAAATGGGTCGATTTACCTGTTTTATGGGCCAAAAAAAAAGAAGACATACGTTGTCCCAAAAGGACGTGGGCCCATCGGGAAAATGCCCGGTATGCCAGTTGGCCATTCCAGCCCTGAGTATGTGATGAGTTGGGATGAGACCTTGTTGAGTTATCATACTTGTTTTATTTTTAGCTCAATTTACTTTGCAAAGCCTATAGGGAAAATCTGCGTAGTGCTCGACACTATGACTCTTGCAGCTGTCTGAGAGAACCAGCCATTTTCTCAAATGGAAATAATGGCCTTGCCCTGACAGAGAGTTAGAATATACCAGCCATTCAGGTACATACTGTACTATGTGAGCCTCTTAATGGCTGGTTTAAGAGCAAGTTTTGGACTCTGCTATCCCTGACATTCCTGACAATCAAATGAAAATTAGGTAATCGAACAAATTTGCAAATTGGGTAAGATCTACAGTGCAACCATTTGTGGGACGTTCTCCTTTATGGGAGCTCCACTTTGTGACTCATGATGATGAAAAATGTGCATTTTTTATACAGAAACCCTGCCTGGAGCAGTTTTAAATTTAAAGTTTTTAATAAATCAGTGCAACCCCCACACTTTATTAGATTATGCCCACATGCAGTCCTGCTTCCTCTCTCCATTTTATCCTTGGTTGACCCGCTGTATTCTCTCTACCCTATCTGTCATGACGAGTCGTAAAAGATGTACGACTCTGATGCAGGTGTTACCTGACCTGCCTTCTTTTTAAGTGGAACACATGGCTCCCAAAATTTACAAGAAGGTGGAGGACAGAGGGAGGAAATATACTATCAAATTACTACAATGGGGAATGTTGTTGTTGATACACAAGCCTTAATTTGAATATCTTGCTATCCACATTCCTCTCTCGTAACATCTTCACTGCCTCCACATAGAACACGCCGTCCTAAATGAACACAGAAGCCAAACCACATTATGGTAACTAAGAGTTTCTGTTTTACCCTCAGTCTGCCCACACTCTCTGAAAACCCTCCGGCATAATCAATGAGTCAGTTATTTTCCCCCTGTATTCTCAGTCGAGCATATTAAGAGGCATTTGTGATATTCCCAAGGAGCGAAGATCAAGGCTAAGAGCTTATCCACCTCCTGTTCGGCAACCACACATTTCCCATGACAGCCGGTGGAAGGTAGAGTTTAAATCTTATTATTCTCCCTCTCTGATCTCTTCTTTCTCCTACAGGCCGAAGTTTTATGCCCTACCTGCAGCACACAGCTGGTTGTATAACTGCTGTGGTTGTTGCTAGTGAAGCTGCAGTTCTGCTCCTGTGAAGTTTTATGTTCATGCCAACAAACATGCAATAAAAACTGCATGTAAAAACAGCACATATGTATAGTATGTTGGGACATTCTACCCTTTTCTCCCAGTCTATGCTGATATGAAATAGAGTGCTGTGTGGGTATTATATACTTATACTGCACTGTATGGGTAGAGAAGCTTGCAAAAATTGGATTTTACCAATCCATCTGTTACCCGTCTTCTTATTATATGTTTTTGCTTCTTTTTTTGTGTGTTGATTCATTATACATCCGTGCTCCTCTCAGGGGGAAGGGAGAGGAAAAGGTTGAGCAGCGAGGGAATGAGGTCAGCTTCACATACATACACAAATGTACACACAACGGGATCACACACACTTTTGCTGTATGTAGAAATGCACACACACACACACTGCTCTCTAATGTCAACGTCTATAGGATCAAACCTTCACTTTGTATCTCACACACTTTAATTGGCTACTCAAAAAGTCAGCACAACTACGAGCCAAGTATACCTTTCTGTGGGCCTATAAGGCAAGAATACTTAATTGAACTTTTTTTAAGCATATCTTGATCAAAAGATTAAGTTCAAGTAGGCCTATAAGCCAAGTATACTTAGACTTGTCTGTATACTTATCAGAATAAGCCAAGTATACTTAGATTTTTCTGTATACTTATCAGAATAAGCCAAGTATACTTAGATTTTTCTGTATACTTATCAGAATAAGCCAAGTATACTTAGATTTTTCTGTATACTTATCAGTATAAGCCAAGTATACTTAGATTTTTCTGTATAATTGTCAATATAAGCCAAGTATACTTAGACTTTTCTGTATACTTGTCAGTATGGGTCAGGTATACTTACGTATACTTTTGTGAAGTATATCTCTGATAAGTACATAAAAGTAGAACTGAAAGTATACTCTCTTATTTTAAGTTTAAAAGAAGTATACTACTAGCAGACTTGAATAAACTTCTTTTTTGGTAAGGGCTCTATTACATCCCTCACTCTTTCTTTCTCTCACTCTCTCTTTCTCAGTCTTATCCTCAGCTCGCATTCACATTTCAGACATCCTCTCCATTTCCTCTGCTTGTCTCTCTTTCTCCTCATCCAGACTCAACATTTAAACCCGTTTCCTCACATCGGCCACAGAGGATGCTGTTACAGGAAGTGCTGCTTAAAGATTAGAGGCTGTGACTGAAACTGCACAAAGCACACCTCACCACCGCTTGTTCTCAGCTCCGAACTTTCATACCAACCTCTGCTCTCACTGACTCTGCAGTGATGCAAAAAGTATCACGCTGTCTGCCTGATGCAATCGCTCGCTAGATGTTGCAGCATGTGCCTGTAATGTAGTTCTGTATGCGCAAAAGCAGTTTTACAGTGAAATGGATGATTACAGAGCTGTAGTGGTGCAGAGATTTGTATCATTTACCATCTTGCAGAGGGAGACTGCAGACATTCATGTTCAAATCTTTCACGCAATTTGTTGTGAGGCTCGTGTTCCCTGATTTCTCCCTTTAAAACAGTACCATGCCAATTTAGCATTGCACTCCTCTAACATTGGATGGACAGTTTAAAAAAACATAAAAATCAATGCAGCAGAACCAAACATATATTTTTTGTTTTTTTCTATGAGTGCATACTGCAGCTCCCCTTACAAAGTATGTACTGTTGAATGCAGTATGCACACAGTACAATTGGGACATACTATGTTGTCATAACATTGCGCCTTGAACTTTGACCCTTTTGCTCATATGTGTGTCAGAATAGCCAGAAAAGCATGCTTACTGCAAAATGTGACCGGATGTAGTAGGACATCATGGTATTTTTGGCATACATTCATGCATTTTACATACTATGTATCGGGACATACTAAATATTTTTCTGGCGTACTAAATAGTATAGTAATATGGGTATAGGAACGCACAGATCGTCTGTGTGAGGCTAATGGTGCCTCGAGCCTCTATCAGAGATGAGGAGCGGGCTGCAGAGGTCTGGTGGCTCACTTCTTTCTAACTCCACACCCCCCAGGTTTTATTTTATTTTCAAATTTGTATTTTCAGCCCCAACTGAGACTGACTCAAGTGACATCATGTGAGGCAATGTTGATCAGTGGGGGAAGTAAAAGTCCTACATTAAGTATGGCACTTTAGTAAAGTTTTTTTTGCAAAATATACTGTAAGAAGAAATAAAAGTACACATAATTCAGAAAAATGCCCCTTTGAGTGTCATACTACATATTAGACTATTTATTTATTTGTTTATTTAACAGGGACAATGGACAATCATTGACTGTCCATTTACAATGGCTATCTAAGTTACTGTAGGTCATAAGGATACAGTATATACACACACACACACACACACACACACACACAGATATATATATATATATATCTGTGTGTGTGTGTGTGTATATATCTATCTATCTATTTATCTATCTATCAATTTATTTATTTATCTACATTTAAACCTGTTTCCACCATAGGTTCCAAACATGGGCCACAGAGGCTCGTTAGGTTACGCGTTCTGTAAGCACGTGATTCGCTGATGGATGTGTCAATCATGCTGCACCTGCAGCCGCCGCTTTCCCGCCCCCCAGCTCTCAGGAGCCAACGGTAGCCTGGCCTGGCCCGACACCACGTCCGACTGTCTTCCAGAAAAAACAAAACAAACGCAATGTGAAGATAAGGAAATACGTACAAACGACCGAAACTATCTGATTAGAAAAAGAGTCCAGTGTACCACTAACCAAGAGACTGCGTGCGCTGTTAGCACAAAGCTAACGCTACCGCCATTGTGCCGAAAGAAGCAGCACGTGCTAGACCTCAGACGTCAGATGTGAAGAGGTAAGCTTTATTTGCTCTCAAGTTGTTGTTGTTGTGTTGATGAACATGCTCGCGCACATTTCATGTGTGTGTGCGCGTGTCGAATGCACATGAGAAAGAGGTGTAGCACTGGTATTATTTCGAGTAATTAGCTGAAATTGGATTATGAATTGGCTTGGACTGGAAAATAGCTATATGTAGGTCTATAGCTATACATGATGCTGTCATGACTGCTGGAACCAGGTTACCAGAGTTAGCTACTTTATGCACACACACTTGCTGTTTTATTTGCATATGGATGCCTGCATACTTTAATGTTGTTGACAGCAGCATTGCTATTTGCCTTATGTGTATGGAAGATTGGCGCTTGGAGCCGCAAAACATTTGAGCATTGTGATGAAGGTAACACAGCTTATAGTTTAAGTATATAGTATATAAGTCTAATGTAGTGAGGGCCAACGTGCAATACTACGGAGTATTAGGGCCACATTGAGGGGAAACAAATCAGAGATTTCCAGAATAAAGTCATAATATTACGAGAAAAAAAGTTGTAATATTACGAGAATAAAGTCATTATATTACGAGAAAAAAAGTTGTAATATTACGAGAATAAAGTCATTACGAGGAAAAAAAGTCGTAATATTACGAGAATAAAGTCATAATATTACGAGAAAAAAAGTTGTAATATTACGAGAATAAAGTCATTACGAGGAAAAAAAGTCGTAATATTACGAGAATAAAGTCATTACGAGGAAAAAAAGTCGTAATATTACGAGAATAAAGTCATAATATTACGAGAAAAAAAGTTGTAATATTACGAGAATAAAGTCATAATATTACAAGAAAAAAGTCAGAAGTTAACTAGAAAAAAATCCTAATATTAAGAGAATAAAGTCATAACTTTACGAGAAAAAAAGAAAATAACACGAAAATTACTACTTTATAATATTATGCCTTTATTCTCATAATACTACTATAATACTAATCTCAGATTTATTTTTTTTCCTCAATGTGGCCCTAATACTCCGTCGTACGGTAGACCTACAACAATGATAAATCAAATTGAAAATGTAAACAAAAAACAGTTATTCATTTCCACTGGCCTTTGTGTGTTATTGTCGGTACATTGCAAATATAGGGGAGGCATAATTGTTTTTGTGTGCTTGCGCCAGTTCCAGCAATCTGAACCCAAACTCTAGCCTGTACCTGATTCTGTATTGTGTTGCCTGTTGCTGCTCACCTGTCATGCCCCCCTTGGATTTGCTTGTTTCTGTCTGCCTTCCTGTTGCCAACCTGTAAACCTGTTCCTGACCATTGCCTCAAGTCAAATTCCCTTCATCCTACCTGCTTGCCTTGCCTTAGGTAGCCTTTTTTTTGTCTGCATTTGAGTCCTCATCCCACCGGATGTGTCAATAGCTGTCAAATAAATGTGGAGTAAAAAGTACAATATTTCCCTCTCCAGAAACTTCACACACCACCGGATGACTTTAATGTACCTTTCTGTTGCCTTCACCTCCAGACTATCTCAGTCATTATTTATCTCTTTACCTTATTTTCTCTCATTCTCTCTCCTATTTCCAGCTCACAAACCTCTACTGTCTCATTCCCTTTCTTTCTTTCACTCTCTCTACACCCATTTCTGTTTGTTTTTCTAAAAACACTTTTTTTCTCACAAGTTCACTGCGAACACCTGCAGAGTCCAACACTTCCACAACAACACACTGAAGATTTTTATAAAGACGTGAAATAAAATGAAAAATAAAATAAATCGGTACGAGATGCAGGGATGAGAGAGAGAAGGGAAGAAATGTGAAATAAATGACATAACTCTTCTTAAGGCTGCATCTTTTCCCCCTTGTTACAAGAAAACGCTGAAGACGCACACTCACTCACACACACTCACACTGATCAAAGCTTCTCTCTGTACAAACCACAGGTGGTTTTGTGTGAGATGATACTTAATATTTTGTTGACACTACGACAAATTTCCAAAGTGCTTGTTCTCATTAGACTGGATCCGGATGACAGCTCGGATAGTTTTGCAAGTCGTCTTTAATGTCTGCGTCAGTTCTGAAACCGCCAGACTACAAATTATTCGTTTCTCTTCCACCGCTCCTTTTTTTAGCACAATTGGAGATGATCATATCTGATGTTAACAGATAGGGTGTCGTCAAAAAGTCCCGTTCAGTGTGTAGCCTATTTAAATAATTTTTTTTTGTTGGAGATAAGAGAGACTATACTGTCGGTGCTGGGAAAGAACAGTTGGTTTGAGGGGGCGAAAGAGCGTTATAGCGGGGCCAGTGTCACGGTGCGTGTTCACGTCTGTGGGAGCGGGGTGAAATCATTTATCAGGAAATTGAGTTATTGTTGAGAGAGAATCATCTAATTAGAGAATTTGAGGTTATTCTCTGCATACAGAGACCTCTTGAACACACATCGACAGTAATTGACCCTTTTTGTGCTTTCGTCAGCTTTTCTATAACATGATTCATGTCTGCGCTTAAGTCCTAATGATGAATAATCAGGTCAGTGAGTGCCACATGTATCATTGTCATGTCATTCTAGGACACGGAGAGTAAAATATTGTGGTAAGGCTCAATGTGCACAACGTATATCCTATGCTTATTGAGTTTTGATTTATTGAAATTCCTCTAATATTCAATGAGCTTCTTAACATTAGCAGAACTTGTGAAGAAGTCAAAATGCATGATGTTCACAGAAAATGGTTCTTCTGTTCCAACCCTGTCCTCTGGAAACTATCATTTACCAATATATATACGATGAACAGCAAATTTGTTGAAAGAAACATAATGGGATTACATTTTCTATCAACATAATGAAGAAATGTAGTTAATTAAGGTTTTCTGACAACTCTCAAATGTGTTTATACTCTGAATGTATCAGTAAGATGTTCAGTGATGACTTATTTCATTTGTTCCCCGCCAAAATATCTGATATTGCAGTACAATCATCTACTAGTAGTGTGTGATGAGCTGGCAGGCATGAGGAATCACAGGGGGATTTTCAAAAAAGAGGGTTTTATTTACCCCGAAAATGAAAGATACAATTTACAAAATGTGCAGCAAAGTTCTGGGCACATGAAATAGGTCAACTAAACTCAGGCTATGCTAAGTTAATATAAACTGACTGTGTGCATTCCAAAACCCATACTACTAACTATATTATTACAGAAAAAGATTTAGTATGCACAGTATGTAAAATGCAGTATGCCAAAAATAATGTTCTAGTATATCCATTCGTATTTTGCAGTATGCAAGCCGGCATGCTTTTCAAGCTATTCTAACCCACAATCCTCTGCACAGCACATACAGTACATGAGCAAGAGGGTCAAAGCAAAGAGTATAGAGGCAAAGAGACGAAACTCCAGCCAGCATTTTGGACTGAAAACGCTTATTATATTAATAATATTACATTTTTCAACACCATTCATTTTGGTAGACAATAGAAATAGAAATCATTTTGTTTTACTTTTGTACAGCACTTTTTAGGCGGACGTTTTATCGGCGTCCGGTAGTTGCGTTCAGTCCAAAAGGGCGGAAGCGTAGATCTGCTGCTGGGCGTTGATGTTACAATGGAACAAACTATTGACTTTCACTTCTTTGCAATATGTCCTTTGGTCAAAGTTCAAGGCGCAATGTTATGAAGACGTAGTATGTCCCAATTGTATGCATACTGCATGTAGTGATGTTACTTGCTATGCCGAGGCTTCGGAGGGTGTGTCGAGTAATCCCAGGAAGTTTTCTGTGAAGTGCGTATTGAGGCTCGTATCGGTTTAGACCAATGACGTCATCGAAGACGCCCGAAGCCGAAATACAGTTGAGAATTTATTATTCCTGAATAAAAATGAAAAACGTCTCCCATCTATTGACTTTCACTTCTTTGCAATATGTCCTTTGGTCAAAGTTCAAGGCGCAATGTTATGAAGACGTAGTATGTCCCAATTGTATGCATACTGCATGTAGTGATGTTACTTGCTATGCCGAGGCTTCGGAGGGTGTGTCGAGTAATCCCAGAAAGTTTTCTGTGAAGTGCGTATTGAGGCTCGTATCGGTTTAGACCAATGACGTCATCGAAGACGCCCGAAGCCGAAATACAGTTGAGAATTTATTATTCCTGAATAAAAATGAAAAACGTCTCCCATCTATCGTCTTACTATTGTTGCACAAGCACATTCACTGCCCTCTGTCCGGTTAAACCACTGCCTCATATCTGGAATATTTCTGCCTGTTTTACACTCTTTGACCAGTAGGTGGTTTCGTGTGCCCATGAAACCCAGATGAAGCCTCGTGAAATGAACCCTTTTTGCGAACCTGTTTGCTGGTGAGCTCCAGAGCTTCATGAAGCTTCATCTCGCCATCACTACATACTTACAAAGAAAAAGTATGTGATATGGAACACAGCCTAAGTAAAACTGATTAAACTAAACTGACCCAACAAACTGGAAACAATGGGGAGCTAAACACTGATCAAACCATTTTTTGAAACAAAGGGGTAACACAAAGACAAACACTAATTGAATAATAAAAAAGCACGACAATCAGAATAAATACTTTACTAATATAGTCTAAAGAAATAAACAAACTCTCTAAACCCCCCCATGATGTGGCAGGCACTTGGTACATTCTGATTGGCCACTTCCTGTATTTAAGAGCTCTGCTTTAGGGGCCGCATGGCCTGACAAGTTGCCCCTTCAGCAGCAACAACCAGCAGCGGCACCCTCAGCACTGGTGAGGCAAAAGAAATAGAAATTAGAATGATTTAATTCAAACTGAAGTGTGGCTGTACTAAAGTGAACTAAATGTCAGTACAAACAGAAACTTATGTGCTGCTAACAATCCTAAAAAATACCATGAGTATGGTGTGTGAAACCAAAGCTACAGTATATGCATCACCAATTCTCTGTTTGCTCATGTATGTGCAATGTGAATGTGATATGCATGAGGTCAAAAGGTCAATAAACCCAATGAGGAGAAAAAAGACAGCAGATTTTGCCATTAACTAGGATTCTGGCTCAGGCCCCTGCTTGACAATGACATGCCCAAAATGAAGAGTGTATCTCTGCAACTACAAGGACTATTTGAATAATCTTGACATTATAATAAACTAAAAGCACTTGTGAGATGTCTGCAATCTTCAGTATATATGTTACTGGGTATATGTAAATGACGATTGAACAAAGTATAAATGAAAGATTTCATTTCAGCCCAACAAAACTGTACACTTTTAGAGTGAATATCCCTTTGAACTGATGTAAACCATTTCACAACATCTGAATAATACCTGTGCACAGACTGCTGCTAATAAAGTGAAGCAGAGCAAAGTTAGAGATGTTTGAATAGAGACATGTTAAGGCAGAATCTTCAAATCGGCCATTTGGGTACCATCTGTATCATTTTAAATTTCCTCACGTAACTGTAAAACTCATTTAATTTCATTTACATGTTACTATTGGTATTAATTCTATCTGAATACGACTGTTTTTGGCTCTGTACGATGACTCATCCACCAGATGGAGATCGTGTTTTCACATGGAAGGCTGAGGATAGGCTGTTCGATGCTGGAGGAAGGCAGACTGCAGAAGCTCCTCCATGGTTGGAATCGATTCAGAAACCATCCAGAGACATCGGAGTAGCCGTTAGCAGCGTTGACGTGCCCTCGAACACAACCTGGGATGACAAAACAGCAAAGGTAAGACATCATTTATGGTTATGGCTGTATAAAGTGAAGTTTATTTTTTCTCTTCTTCGCCTGCTGGTTCAGTGAGTTTTGGTTGTAGAGTTCTAAGACTGAGAGTCTCAGCTTTCATGTAAACGTAGTGAGTGTTGCCCTAGGTGACGTGTTCCCTTATTATGATGAACATGTTGTACAATAATTTAGTTTGAGTCAATTCCACATACACTGTCCCGCTGATGTAAATACTCACTGATGCGCCATGAAAATAGTCTCCAACAAATACACTATTTACTCCTGTTTGTGTAACATCTTAAGAAAGAATTTATTACTGTAGCCTTTAAATAAAAAGGAACAGTTAAGATTTACATCTTCAGTAGGAACCAATGGGTTTACTGAGCGCCACAGAGAGAGACGGACTAATGCATTGTTGGTTTTGGTCTTTTCGTGGGATTTGTTGGTAATAACAAAACTATAGAATATCCACTAAATCCTTTAAGACAAAATGTGCTGACCATAAGAGGCTAACTTTTTTCTCCGTGCAATATTCATATGATTTAGCCCCAATCTTGGCACAAGCAAAGTAAAGAAAGAAAAGTTAAATTTGTTTCCGTATTCTGCCATTCTGAGGTCATCTTGAGCCAAATTCAGGTCCTCTGATAGGTCCGTCTGATCTGTTTCACAGATGTTTCGTCTTGTGTCTGGTTGTTAATACAGAAATTATAATGGCAGTAATGATTCTGACAATCGGAGACTCTCTACTATAGGGGCAGTGTTTACCTCTTTAGCACATAAGGTACATTAGGGACACTGGAAAGCCCCAGTGCAGTGCTGTCTGTCTGTGCAGAATGGATTTCCAATACATACATGCGTCAGCAGAGAGAGGGGGGTGTGTGTGTGCCAGGCTGTTTAACTCAGTGTCAGGCCTACCACAGATACCTACAGCGCAGTGCAGCGTGTGAAAACAGAGCCAGCAGTGATGCTGCACACTGGCACGCAACAGTGTTTTTGTTTTCTGTGGAGAAGTATAGTGTCCCATGTGACTGCATACAGTGTGTCTCAGTGGTTTTGATTTTGGGAACGATAAAGGAAGATTATTTGCGGGTTATTTCTTCGATCACCACCTCGGATTGTCATCAGTTGTCACAGTAAACTATCACTATTTCCTGCTTCTTGCTGTTTGAAGTACCAACAGTTTTGCACTCAAATGCGTCATCCTCTCTCTCTCACTCTCTTCCCTCTTCTCTATCCTCCTGCTCGTTATCCTGATTACCGCCACAGCATCAAAATATGGCAAATACTGGCCTGAAAACTGCTGCTGTCATGCTATAAATTAGGGAGGTTTTGTGCCTACAAGGGAAGAGATGAAAGTGGATGAATAAACAGGAATCCGCCAGCAAACCAAAGTATTCCACCTCCTTTCTTATTAATATGAAAAGACGTGACAGATTGCCGTGAACGCGTGACGTTCGCTACCATTTAGACATTGTTGAATGCAGTGTTAACGTCGTGGTTGCACGGGAGACGGTTGTTATTGACAGATGGTTGAATGCTCTCAGGATATTCTCAGTTTCTGTTCCGCTCTGTCGACGGCATGAATCGTGTTTAAAATCTCACTGACAGGAAAGTAAATGACTGTCCTCTCTATACCCTTGTAGTATTCCTAACAAAATATCACATTTTAATGGAGCCTGTCAAACAGAATGCCATCTCTGTTCGTTTCATAGCACACGCTCCTCCGCCCTGTTTGTTTGGTCGTGTTAATAAGACACTACAGTATGTTCTTAAGGCTGTTTACTGACATGTGGTAATTGGCTTGTAGAGAGGGATGCTATTTTTCTAAGCGGTGACGGGGTGATGACGTTGAAAAAGCGAAATGATGATGATTGAGAAATGTGAACACACAGTGGCTCGGTCTACGCAGACCGTGACGTGTGTGTGTATATAGCCCTGCTTCATATTTTCCTCCTCTCCATCATCTTTCTGATGCCTCCTCCTGCAGCCTCACAGACCGTCTCCTCCTCTCACATAATCTTCTCCCACTCAACAGTTGTTGCTGCGCTCAGTGACTCTTTTAATTCGAATATGATTCAGGGTTTAACTCTGAAGGGCTCTAGATGGTCAGAAGTTCATTTGTTGATAAGAGCAGTAATGTTTTAATAGCAAGTGAAAGTAGTGACTCTAGCAAACATACACTTGGTGGGCCACTTTGTTAGGTACGCTTGTACAATCTATTGCAATTCACCACAAATTCTATCTTTTAAGGAGCTCATAAAGTTCCCAAATTTGGTGACGTTGTTGTAAATGTGTAAATTAAATTATGTGTTTATTACTGAGGTCATAGTTAAAGATGATGTACTGGACTGCATTATATTAAGAAATGCTTCTAATGTTTTGTTCCCCCTATTTACATACTACATGAGGGGGCAGAATATTAGAAACACTTCTCAATATGAAGTAGTCCAGTACAACACCATGACCTTAATACTGAAACATAGAAATGAATTAAAGGCAGGTTGGGCGATCTTGAGAAACTAGCAATTAGGGTGTAATGAGAATTTCAACTAATATAATAAAAAAAATGTTTCTAAAATCTTTACCAACCCTGCCTTTAACACATCTATGACCGTGTCAGCAAACATTACAGGCATCATAGAAGTTACTTTATGGCAGAACAGTTGTGTTGGATTGCATTACACTATACAGGTGTGCCTAATAAAGTGGCTACTGAAGGTAAACTGCTGGTGCTTCTAATTGAACGCAGCATCTGATACAGTGATCTTGCAGGAAGTTGCAGGTAAATCAAGTGCAATTCCTACAGCCACATTCATTTGTATCCTCAGTATTATGAGCCCACAATTAATCTTTTAAAATAATTTAGAAGTTGAGTTTTGATAATTAGGTTCCCGTTTATTTGTGGAATTTCAAGATTACTGTGACTTCCATTGTTGTTGCCATGACACAAATGTCTTCATTTAGGTCCACATTACTGCACTGACCTTCAGTTAAATGTGACCAGTATTTTTTCAAAATTACACTAAATTGGGTGCTTGTTGCATTTAACATTCTCTTATTATCTAACTGGAACAAGACAAAATTGTAATGGCAAGAAATTCAAGAAAAAAAACCCAGTAGATCCATCCCATCAGCATATTGTGCTCATACCAGTGATGAGAGAGAGACTGTCCTACTTACAGATATTTTAATTGGCTGCCTTTCATTTTTGCATGTGTCTCATGTCATGCAGCACTGAGACGAACGGTTCCACACAACAGACGCAAAGCAAAATGCAAATGGCATGCGGCTGAATCGATGCACATCAACAGACAGCCGAGCAGTAAAACTGAACACACATGCATGCACACACACACACACATTTCTCCTGCATATGCCAATGCGGCATACAGGGTGAGAAAATGCTGATGCAGCGTGTGGTGGGGGGGGGGGGGAACGTGATAATGGGGCAGTGGGGCCGAGCGTGGCGCGCCGAGAAAACACTCATCAGAGCTATTAGCATCGGCGTGACCTCATTGGCTGCTGTGACGACAAGCTGAGCTCGCACTGATCACGTCTCTGCAACAGCACAGAGAAAGGCAGGACGAAGCGGCAGTGTGTGTGTGATTACAACCAGACGACAGAACACGCCAACATGCTAATAGTATCAACACGTTAACAACATGGCTACAGCGTGCTTCTCAAGGTCTACACATCAAACCCAAGAAGCTCATGCTAATGTACATGTTAAGTTATTGGAGTTTAGCGTTAAAAGTTATGTGATGTGAGCTAATTTATCAGTTTTTTTTAAGTCAAACAATTATCCGTATCCCTTAAGTGTCATTGTAAAACTAAAGCTTTAAATTGCTAGATTTCAAGCTCAAGCCTCACATTTGAGAATTTGGAACCAGTGAATGTTTGGCATTTTGTCTTAAAAAAATATATTTAATCGCATGTTAATGATTAATCGCAAATTAATCAAAGATTTTTTATCTGTTTAAAATAAACCGTAAAGGGAGATTCGTCAAGTATTTAATACTTAAATGTAAACGCAAACGTATGTATATATCTATTATTGGAAATCAATTAACAACACAAAACAATGACAAATATTGTCCAGAAACCCTCACAGGTACTGCATTTAGCTTAAAATAATATGCTCAAATCATAACAGGCAACAGGCAACAGGCAACAACAGCTGTCAGTGTGTCAGTGTGCTGACTTGACTATGACTTGCCCCAAAACTGCATGTGATTATCATAAAGTGGGCATGTCTGTAAAGGGTTGACTCGTGGGTACCCATAGAACCCATTTACATTCACATATCTTGAGGTCAGAGGTCAATGGACCCCTTTGAAAATGGCCATGCCAGTTTTTCCTCGCCAACATTTAGCGTAACTTTGGAACATTATTTAACCTCCTAATCGACAAGCTAGAATGACATGGTTGGTTCCAATGAATCCCTTAGGTTTTTTAGTTTCATATAATACCAGCATCTTCACTCTAACTTTAAAACTGAGCGTGCTACAACCTAAAAATCGCAAGTTGTGTTAATGCGTTAAAGAATTGCGTTAAAACACGTTTTCTACTACTTTGAAAATTGAAATAGAAACTTAAAAGCAACACGTAAAATTGAATGAAATGTTACGTTCTGAACACAAATTTCTTTAGGTTTAGGTAAAAAAACCCAGGTATATTTAGGGAAAAAGGTTGTGTTTTGGCTTAAAAGAACTAAATTTAAAAAGTGAAATTTAAGGTTGTGAGCACAAAAACAACCCTACGTTGTTGGTGTCCCACGGGACGCCAACCCCGGTCTCCAGATTGAAAGCTTTTGCTCTCGTCAAAATTACCACGGTCACTAGAGGTCACTGTTGTCTTCTTTTATTCCTTCTTTTTGTGATCGCCCATTTGAATCGATGATAAAACCTACTAGTGGGTGTAGCAGGCCCCTTCTCACCCACATCTATGAGGCTTATAACCACCGTTAGCGCCCATTTAATGACCAGATAACAGTCTAACCGGCTGGAAGTGAAACATTGGGGTTTATCCTCTGATGTTGATTTCACAAAGAAGCCAATACCTCCATCCCATAAGCCAAAAATATGACATTGCAAGAGAAAATGCGAACAGCGTAACATGTCGGAGACATGAGAGAGTGTGTTTGGTGTGTTAAGGAGTGGTGGCAAAGAGTGAGATAGAAGAGGGAGGTAAAATGCAGACGCTCTATATTTAGCAGAGGAGCTATTGTTTTCTGGCTGGGGGGGGGGGGGGGGGGGGGGGGGTTGGGATGGGAAAGGCACATGGCTTGCCAAACTAAGCTTTTTAGTAAACCTATCCAGAGGGCACAATTGCTCAGCCATGCACATGCAAATCCACATACAGATGCACCAGACCCCCCCCAGTATATACTGTATATCAACATTCCACATGTACTGTATGTGTGTGTGAGCTCCTCTCCGCCAAGTCATGGCTGGAGCTCATCACATTATTCTGATCATTATTCAGGGGCTGACCTTATCAGTGTGTGATTTATTGCTGACTCCAGTACAGTGTTATTATCATCCCCTCCAATCTCCCAGATCTGGTGGCCTGGCACCTCTGTATCTTTTCAGCCTTATTTAATGAGGATTCTGAGACGGCATATAAACACCATGATAGAGGAGGATTGCAGAAGGTGTGTGTGTGTTTGTAACACGCAAACATTCACAAACACATTCACTCACACTGAGAGAAGCATGTGTGCTGTCGCAAGTGCACCGTCATTTAACGATAAGGGTGCCCGCTAAAGTTTCTATTGTAAACAAACATCAGCGTAAGTCTCAGAAAAAGGCTAAAGTTCCGTTGCAGTTTTTTTTTTTTTGCAGAAAGTGTTTAGTTTTTGCAGCTCACAGAAGTTCTATAGGTCAACAAGTCCCTCCAAATTAAATGACAGTTAGGGCTGGGACGATACACTTATATCTCCCGATTCGATTCTATCACGATACTTGGGTGCCAATTCGATATGTATTGCGATTCTACAAGTATTGTGATTCGATATTATGATTTATTGCAATTTTTGTTAACTTTTTTAACACTAGACCAGGGGTCAGCAACCTTTACTATCTAAAGAGCCATTTTAAAAAGAAAAAAGAGAAATCTGTCTGGAGCCGCAAACCATTTGAGCATTGTGATGAAGATAACACAGCTTACAGTCTAAGTATATAGTATATATGTCTAATGCAGTGAGGGCCCAAGTGCAAAAGAGAAAAAAAGTCGTAATATGACGAGAATAAAGTCATAACTTTACGAGAAAAAAAGAAAATAAGACGTAAAGTTACTACTTTATAATATTATGACGTTATTCTCATAAGATCACGACTTTTTTTCTCTTAAACTTATGACTTTATTTTCATTATATTACGACTTTTTTCACGTAAACCTATGACTTTATTATCATAATATTATGACTTTATTCTTGAAATCTCAGATTCATTTATTTTACCTCAATGTGGCCCTAATACTCCGTCATACCGTCGTACCATAGACCTACAACAATGATAAATAAAGATGAAAATGTAAACAAAAAACAGTTATTCATTTCCATTTTTATAAATCCACAGGGAGCCACTGGAGAGGGGCTGAAGAGCCGCATGTGGCTCCGGAGACGCAGGTTGCTGACCCCTGCACTAGACCATGGGAAAAAGTTGAATCATACACTTCTAGAGACTTTTACTTTGGAAACTATTTAAATTGATACATTAAAAATGTTTAATTTTCAGCATGTATGTAGTCAGAGATGTCCTGAAGTCAAATATATCAGTCTTTTTTTTTTTTTTTCCAGCAACACAATAGAATTAATCGGTGAAAATTCTTAATGTTAGTTAAACGGTTAATTATTAACATCCCTAATATTGACTGTCATCTTTTCTTGTAAAATGTCCGGTGTAATCGGTAACACCAGTGTTGTCACAAGTTTATTTAGTAACCAGTGGAAAAAGTTCCTCACCGTGACATCCCTATTAGTCTGCTGTCTCAGAGCTATAGAGGTATACTGTAACTGCACTCAGCTCAGCAGCATCGCTGGATCCGGAAACGGCATCTAAGATCGATCGCCCCGGAGTTTTCCCCTGACACGTGTTGTAGTGCTAAATGAGCAAAAAGTGGAAGTTGGGTAAAAGTTGCAGCGATGTTACACATGCGGTGTCATTAGCATTGATCATTGGCCGCTGTAGTCGATGGCTGGGTGGCACCACCCACGACTCCACACAGTCAGCTGAGAGAATCAATGGTCGGCCGCAGCCTGATGTTACATAACACGGGAGAGAGAGAGAGAGAAAGAGAGAGAGAGAGAGGTGACCCGAAGGGAGCCCTCAGTGTTGCCACAGGAGGGTTATCAGTGTCTAAAAGTAGCACTCCTGGGTCGGCTGATGAGGCGGTGAGTGACAACTGATCCTCATTAACTCCGCGATATTTGTATTTCTTCTTAGAAACGTGAGAACCCCCGGGGGGAAAGAGAGAGAGCACCGTAAGCTATTACACCGCGTCGCTGACAACAAGCGACATGAATGTGGGAGGCAAGCCTGTTGAGCTTTTATAAATTGACTGTGATCCAGACAGGAAAAAAAATCAACAAAATAAACTGCTTGCTTTTCACTTTCTCCAGAAGTCAGCAGAGAGTAGTTGGCCACACTAGGAATTAAAAGCTATACAATACTGCAACTTTACGCCTCGAGGCATGAAGTGTATTGTTAGTCCTGACGCTCAGTTCGGGTTAGTTCACAACGCTCGTCTCTCATCGTGATGAGCTGTCTACTTGGGAGACAGCATGTAGCCCGAGGTAAGCCTGGGAAAGCTGTCGGTGAATTTAAAATAAGAAAACAATTACAATTTGAACAGGTGGCTTGTCTACTTCAATCCAACCTTAATGGTTTTTTTTTACTGCTAACTTAATGTTTATTTACTGCCTCTATCTTCAAAAATCAAATAAAAGATTTCACTCCAAATAATTAAAGGTCATATAAACACCAGATGACAATCGTTTCATTGTAATGATTGTTTCATCTCAGAAAGATCCCCATCCTCCTCCCTTTTTATATCGTCTTGGTTTCCATGGAGACGACTCGTTACTCGAGGGCCACCAATCACGTCTCGGCATGAGGGGCAGAAGGGTGCGCCGTGTCTTCAGGTTGAGTCAGGAAAAAGAGGAAGAAAACAGACGACTGATTCATCTCTCTGACCCCGACATGGATGATGCTTCAGCCAAGTGGGGCCAAAGAGAATAATCATCAAGATATGAAAAATAAAAAAAGGTTGTTAGCATGGATGAGACAGCAAAGAGAGCTGAAGGCGAAAGAGGAAAAAGGGTAATGGACTGTACAGTTATCCGACCTTGAAATGACCTGCAGATGCTGGAACACAAAACAATGTACACACTGCGACATGTGTCACTGCTGCTGCTATAAACAAATGTTAGAGGCGGACTGTTTTTTCCTATATTTGTTGTGGCAAACAGAGGCATCAAACCGTATTATCATAATTGCACTGGAGAGCAAATCAATAGAGCATGGAGCATCGCGTCAGCCTGCGAGGAGGCAAACTTGCAATTTTCTATAAGTTTCCCAGTCTCTTGCATCCACTTCTTCTTCCAGCGGTACTTTCTGACTGATGACAGAAAATCAATCCTCACACACACACAGAGAAGATGAAACCTGGTGTTTCTGCGCTGGCATTCAACGCACCGAGCAACACCACTCATTTTAGAAATACACACCTCTTATTATGTTATCACTCAACCTTCAGCAGGTAGGTGCGTGAATGAGCTAGACTAGATTCAATGGATTATATTTTTGAGATAAGAAAAATGTGAATTTAATTATTTTTTTGTTAGATGTTCAAAGAAAAAGCCTTCTTTCAAAACAATTTCGCTACAAAGAAAATTAGGTCACAATGTCCCAAACTTATTTGGCTCAATAGAGATATTTTCACTTGTGTTTTGCCTTTAATCCTCTACGGGTGAAGTTCTACTATTTCTTTTTATTTCTTTTTCTAATTACACCCCCACGACAACGTTGTAAGGGGTATATAGCGCGCCGCGTGTCCTTCCATCCGTCCTTCCGCCCATCTTTCCCTCTGTCCTTGTTTCCGGAGTAGAACTCAGAAACTATTTAACATAGGAACTTCAAATTTGGTCTAATGTTTGACAATGTGGTTTAGTTGTGTCTTTTTGGGGGTTAGAAGTCCAGGGTGCCCTAAATATTTGATAATAACAAGCTAGATTGTGCTCAATAGACTAATTCCATTAGTTCCAAAAGGGTCAAACCTTTGGCCCTACTTTATCAGGGGTCAAGCAGTGGTCATGCAGGGGGTTAGAATAGATTTTATTGAGTGTGTTTGTGAGTTTCTAACGGGATTTCCGGCGGGTCAGGGGGAGAGAAAAAGTCACGGAACGCATCAAAAAATCCACAGCCCCTACAGGTGCTAGAAAAACTAGTCATCACAAACAAAGCATTATTAGTTTAGGCTAAATTTATCAATCAGAGCATTCAATAATCATTCAGCAGCGCTGATCAACTATGAATCAATATTCTGTTACTGTAATGCCTATTTCTCACCTTTCAGAATCATCTTGTGGTGTACTGTTTAGCTGTAAAATGAGGAAGTTTGCTCCGGCTAGTGGGCTGGGTGCTTGGTATTTTCCTCAACTGATCGCAACATGGCTGCCGGATCACACGCTTTCTCATATTACAGCTACACGGTACACTACAATATAGGGATGCTAATTTCGAATTTTTGTTTTTTAACCGATAACCGACCCTTGTTAACCGATTATTAACCGACAATATTAGTGCATCGCCTGGAGCGGTGCGCCAGCTGCAGTGTATGAGCTCAACAGACAACTGAGTCCCCAGTTCACCGTCAGGAGAGTTAGCAGCCACGATGCTGCATGTAGTATCGAGGACACATGCAGCCACTTTCCCAGTAAGTCTCCACTACACCAGTTATACCTCCTTTGCAGCAGCGTCTAGACTCTGGAGGATCCTACTGTATGTTCATGTATATGCTTTACATTAATTGGATCTAATCACTTTGGCCATTGCTAACCGAAAGAAATATTGTTATACACTTCCATTTGAGTATCCAGTGAATCCCACATTGTTTCATATTGCAGAAGAGAGAGAAAAGGAGGGCGATTTATGATACAAAAGCCACAACATTTAACCACGATGCCCCTTCAATGCACCGTTGTGAGTCACATAAATTGAGGCGATTGGATTGAGTCCTTTGCATCAATTTTTTTTTGTGTGCGCGCAAAACCAAAGCAGGCACCCACCACTCTTTAAACCAGCCAATCTCCTGTGCACTGACCCATTCACGCACGCCAACCTGGTTATGTTGGCTGTAAAGCAGCCGGCAGGAAAGTGCCGGAGTGAGAGCATAGGAAATGAGATGGCTTTTAAAAATCAATGAGAATATCAAATAGTGCTCGGCTTCTCCCTCCGTTTGCAAAAATCTTAAGAAAGAATCTCCTAAACTGGAGCTCGCTTCTTTTACTGCTGGGGAAAAAAGAGAGCCTCGGGGAAACAGTTTGCAATGCTGTGTGGATAAACGGAAACAAAATTAGTGAGTCGCACAAATGTGTAATACAGCTGCAAGTCTCAAAGAGGACTTCTACTGTAAATATCAGCAGGGTTGCACTTCTGTCTACTGAAGGCGTCGTAGAGTTAATACAGAGACCAAAATAATAGATAGAGAGGAAGAAAAACACAGAGAGAGATTGATAGAAAGTTGGATTCAAGAAGCATTTAATTGCTAATTAATAGGATAATGTTTGGGCTGCAACAAACTGTAAAGCCTTATGGGACCTCTACAGTGCTCCTTATGGCTCTGCCTTTAAACTGCCTTTGGAACACTAATTAATTCACATCCTGCTGCTAATTAATTTGCCACCGCTAATTAAACTGAAAGGCACCTTCTTTTCACCCAGTCCTCTCTGTCCCTCAGCTCCTCTCCTCTTCACAGTTTCTCCATCTTGGTGCTTTTTCGCCCCCCACCACCCCCTCGACATCACAGCTCATCCAACAAGCTGAGCGCTCCCTCTCCCCACAGTGTCTTCACGGCTGACAGCTGATGCTATTATTGTGCTAGATGCCCCTCAGCTAAAATGTGAAACATCTTGCTATTTGTACCTTTTTAAATGGTTTCACCAACAGGGGGATTGTTAGCAGGATGTCAAATATAATCACTCTCTAAATCCAAACCACCACACATTCAACCTCCCGTGTCCCACACACAGACAATCAACGGCGGCGGCGTACGTGCCAAATGGCCTCCGAAATTACGCAACACTTGTTTTTTCCTTAATGATGAAAAATACTGCTAATCTCTACCCTTAAAAACACAGCTGTTTAAAGAAGAGAATGTCTTCCGATGAGTCACGAGTCAGTCCGTAACGTGCTTTACTTTCATGCCTGTAATCATTTTGTCGGGCATCATGACTGGATATCGTGCTTTGAAATGTATCGGTGCACTGTGGTTGAACTGTAGGAAGGAAGGAAGAAAGGAAGGGAGGGAGGGAGGGAGGGAGGAAGGCCCACTGAGGGCATACTGTAGATATATATATACGTAGATGCCGCATAGGCCTTTGGATTGTACGTCAACGTCGCCATCATACGTATAAAAAAAACTCATTGAAATTGAGAAGTGTTATGTTGTAGTGCTTTTTATCCAGAAAAACAGCAGCGCCCCCGTTCACCTGTATGTGTTAACAGGCCAGTCCTGACTTCCCCCAGTATGGCGACGACGTTGACGTATCACAGCAACAGACTGAAGCGGCCAATACGGTATCTCTATTTATATATACTGTATATCTATGACCGAAAGATCCTCAGCCTTGCACATGAGCCTTGATGCGCAGCTGCTGATTTGTTGTTGTGCCATACGTTAACTGATGAGAAGAAGACTGATGCACGGGGATGCTGTGTATTTCTGGCGTTGCTTGCACGAGCTCAGTGCGAGTTTAGTTCCCCGTGTGCTCACGCCGGCCTCCTGACCCCCTCCTCAATAACTCTGTCATGGAAATGTATTGCATGTCAATTTGACCAAGGCCCTACAGTATATATCCCCCCCACATCCACACGGGAACTAATGTGCATAACAGTGCATGACAGTTCAATCTCACA
This sequence comes from Sebastes umbrosus, assembly GCF_015220745.1. Taxonomy (NCBI): domain Eukaryota; kingdom Metazoa; phylum Chordata; class Actinopteri; order Perciformes; family Sebastidae; genus Sebastes; species Sebastes umbrosus. The sequence continues at coordinate 9,235,189 of NC_051282.1, read as the reverse complement.
TGAACTCGTATGAACCTCACACCAGCTGGATGGACGGCTTTTCAGGGAATTTATTATAAGTCATGCAGTATGACATGGATTTCATAATAACCAATTACAAGTTAGTATCATTTATAATAATTGAAATGACCTATTATATTGTCAATTTAGTCTTCCTATTGATCCATAATGAGCATCTAATAGATCTCCTCACACAGCACACACACATACAGTAGCGCAGGGTTATCTTAACCCGGGTTACCAGCTGGCTAACTGTCATCTCATGGTCACATGATTCACAGAGACAAACTGTGTTTTTCAGCATACAAGCAGATCATTGTTTCTAAATGCTTTGTTGCCCTGATGTGGGCTAACTAGTGGCGTTAGGAACCATTTGAATACTCAGTGAAAATACCTTCTCATCTTGTGCTGAGGGGCAGTGAAAGTAAAATTTACTTTTTTTTCCAACTTAGGTCATTGTTTCAGTGTCTCCAGAGACACTGCTGGGCACAGCTGACACAATTACATACAGCGGTGGAATATAACTAAGCACTGATTTGAGGTACTTCATTTTTTTAGGTGCTTTATTCAATTTTATACAGTTTCATACTTCTGCTTAGGATTTGAATTAGAGGGGAACCAGAGGAGGCTGAGTTCCCCTACAGAGACCTGAGCGTCCCTGAAAACAACAAAAGTTTGATTTGGGGGGGGTGGGGGGGGATCTTGAAAAACTGATAAATCATCAACCTTTATATTATAGCTTTTCTAATGCTACAGTAAATGACACAGAGTCTGAAGCACATAAGACCCGCTGGAAATCCTCCACCAGAAACTCATGTGCACGCACACTTTGATTCTCAAAACACACTACAGACGATGTAATGTAAAAAACTGTCTAAAATATGTTATTTTTTTAATGTCATTTTATTTTTTTCCCTACAACCATCTGGCGACCCCCCCAGGTTGAGAACTACTGCAGCAAACCACTATTTGCTATGTAAAGAGAGTAGAGAACGAAGCCACTGTGTGTTGTAATCTGAGTTTCACTGTGCTTTGTTGACATCGCCGGGCAGGCCGTGCGTACCTTTTTAGTGCGTGTTCGTGCCTGTGAGCGTGCCCCACTGGCTAGCTCATGGCCACCGCTCTGCACTGCTCTCATACGGCGGTTACAGCTGATAACGCCGTCCCGACCAACATTGTGGAAGCGTAGCAGCACCCACACTCCGGCCCCCCCCCCAGGTAAACACCGTTACCTCTATTAGCAGTGTTGCCTTTGTTTTTCACTGCTAGCACCGTTAGCTGTGAGCTGCCGGCTTAGCCGTGAAGCAGCTCAATACTTATTCTACCACTGATTTTATAATAGAACCTCATGATGTATGACTACAAAATCCATCGGACCAGCTGAAACATTCAGTTTCACTACACTCCATATAACCTATGATAAATGGTAAATGGACTTGGACTTATATAGCGCTTTTCTAGTCTTCCGACCACTCAAAGCGCTTTACACCACATGTCAGTATTCACCCATTCACACACTGATGGCAGAGGCTGCTAAGGTGCAAGCTTTGCCCCTCAGGATCTAATCTAAATACTCATTCACACACCGATGGCTATGCCTCCGGGAGCAATTTGGGGTTAAGTGTCTTGCTCAAGGACACAGCGACATGTGACCTGGAGCAGCCGGGGATCGAACCACCGACTGGTGGACAGGCTGCTCTACCCTCTGAGCCACAGCCGCCCCCTTATATTTATATATATATATATTTTAAAGGGGACATATCATGCTCATTTTCAGGTTCATGTTTGTATTTTGGGTTTCTACTAGAACATGTTTACATGCTTTAATGTTCAAAAAATACATAATTTTTTTCATCCTGTCCATCTGCTATACCTGTATTCATGCTCTGTCTGAAACGCTCCGTTTTAGCGCATTTGCAATGGCAACGGAATTGCGTTGCTAGGAAAGAGCTTGGGTCCATGTGCACTTCCTGTCAGCTGATGTCATTCACATACACTGCAACAGGAAATAAACTGGGACACATTTAGTATGTTTACGTTTAAAACTGTGAAATGGTCTAAATATTGTTATATTTGTGACATCACAAATGGACAGAAATCCTAACGGCTTGTGTCAAACGCACAGTTTCTGAATACAGGCTGTGTGTTTTTCTCCATGGATTGAATGTTTTGATACTTTCACAGTATTTATATATCAATTAAAGCTGCTTTATAATATAAAAGACATGAAAATTTAAATTTTTTACAATATGAAACCTTTAAGTGAAACTTTATTTTGGTGAACATACCTTAATTGTCTATTGTCAACGCAGAAGAAAACTGAGTGCAAACATACCTTTGACTCCTCCACACTGATATGAATGGACTTTGAACATAGATCCAAATAGGTCCAATAATTTGTTAAAAATATCCTTTTAATGTAAAAAAACCAAAAACTTAATTGACCAAATGCACAAATGAATCTTCTCATAAGATGAGACAGTTTCTACATGTTGCTCTGACATGTTTAACCTCTCTTTGACCCTAAGGAACCGTCATAAAACACATCGTCGCCGTAGTTTGTTCACCCATGTAATTGGCAGCGGTTTTACAGCTCCTGCAACAGATCTTCAGTTTGAAGTTCAAAGTAAATGATCTTCCAGAGGATCAGTGTAGTGCTTCCCTGTGCTTTAAATATCCATCCACTTACATCAATACCAATTATGACGATGATTATGATGATAAAGGATTGTGCTGCAGTTCTCTCGGGCTACGATGATGTGATTATATTACCGACGACAAAGATAATGAAAGTCATACACTATTGATTACGGCTGAGATAAACCTGTACGGTGGTGGTGGTGTAGAATTTAAGGCCTCACTCTGCAGGAGAGTGTGTGTGTGTTTTACTCTGTGAGTCAAGCATCATTACAGAGAGTACAATGACCTTGTAAGGGTCATGAATGATGGTATGGCTCTAGGGGTTAACTGGATGCAAAGAGAGAGTGTTTGTGAGTGTGTTTGTGTGAGTAAAAGCAGACATATACCATGTATAAACATCCACAGCATCAAAACACCTTCATCTGCTCCATATAGAAATGTCATATGGTGTGAGTGTCTCTGTGTGTGAGCGTGAAAACTGACAGAAGGAATGTGTGATCACATAATGATGTCTGGTATTTTAAGATGCGTCTTAACCAAGTCATGTGCAATCTTATATGTTTAATTAATTTTTGTTTATCTATTTTATTGTTGTGATTAATCTTGAGTTTTTATCTGTAGATTCTGGTCCTTTGTTGCATTGGTAACAGGTGAAACAATGAAAGTGACGTTCACCGGCATATTTTCTTTCTTTTGAGATCTTTTCAGAATCCCAGACAAAACCATCCCAGTCTGCTCAAACACGTCACCTTGAATGCTATGAATTTCTCATGACGGGTCTGATAGAAATTTCAATTGAGTATTTGCTCTTTGTGATGTGTGTGCACTGGAATCCACTGGGAGATGTCAGGAAAGAGAGTCTGCCTGTGAAACATCTGCGTTAGGACGCCTATGAGTGGCAGATGTGGCCTGTGGACTGCTGTTTTTTCACTGTCTTTATTTTCAAAAGAGGATATAATCCTTTAGGGAGGCCTCAATAGTAATCACAGGAAATATCCTAGAGCGTTAACCCTTCAGAGATATTCTTTGTCATTCACACTTCTCCTCCAGGTAAAACCTGGAAGACCAAAAATAGCCTGGCGCAGAACTGTGACGGAGAAGAACTTGGGGGGATGGGGATGGGGGGGGAGGCTCGACGCGTTGCCAAGGATAGGGAATGACGGAGGGAGCTCATTGTGGCCTTATGTTCCACAAGGGACAGGGAGGATTAACTAAATTAGGAATTTTAAGCTTCATTTATACTTCTGCATTAAGGGGTTACACCATCCCCACGGCAGCTACGTGCATAAGCTCCGAGGGCTATATGCCATAGCTGACGTGTGCATTATACAGAAAGGTGTCTCTGTTTTATTAACTTACCCTCATTGATGTAAATGGACTGGACATTTTAATAGAAACACCTGTCCCATATAATGCAATACAATTCAACAGCAGTACATCCTCCAAAATGACCGTACAGTTAAATCAACGCCCAAAGGTTTTAACAAAAACTGAACATTATAACCTTCATGGATTTATTGCAGGACTGTTGTATTAGACTGTTTTAGTTAGGTGTTCATAATATACTGGTAACTGAGTTTAAGTAAAGCACGGTACGACCTTATCACTTTTGTTACATCGGTCTAGTGTTGCCGTGGTGATATCAACGGTAGAAATCATATGCTGAACTATTAATCAAAACCTATAGCTCTAGGGATAGCAGTGTTGACTGGTCCCCACTTTGCTCCAGACTGAAATATCTCAACAACTATTGGATGAATTGGCATTAAATTCTGTTCAAACATTCGAGGACCCCTGAGGATTAACGCTACTGACTTTTATGATCCTCTGACTTTTAGGTTTACATTTCTGGGTTTTGGTCTATTGACTATTGGTTACCATGGAATTTGCTACAGGTATCCACAGCCTCATTAGGGTGAATTGTAATAATTTTGGTAATCTCTATAAACAGATTTTGCATTCATGGGGGCGGCTGTGGCTCAGAGGGTAGAGCAGGTTGTCCACCAATCGGAAGGTCAGTGGTTCGATCCTGGCTGTTCCAGGTCACATGTCGATGTGTCCTTGAGCAAGGCACAGAAAATTGCTCCCGAAGGCATAGCCATTGGTGTGTGAATGAGTATTTAGATTAGATCCTGATGGGCAAAGTTGGCACCTTAGTAGCCTCTGCCATCAGTGTGTGAATGGGTGAATACTGACATGTAGTGTAAAGCGCTTTGAGTGGTCAGAAGACTAGAAAAGCGCTATATAAATGCAAGTCCATTTACCATTTCCCATTCATATGTAGGCAGCGGGGAACAAGATTTTGGAAATGGAAGCGTTCTGGTTTCCGTTTGCAGTCGAGCAGGCTTTGGTTGAAAGCAGGTAAACAGTCTTTGTGGAGAGCAAGAGAGGTGGAACGCATTCACCGAAATTCAGTCTCGGAACCCACCGGCTATCGTCTGATGATTATTTTGCTTTTTATTGGTTTCAAATTAACTTGTAAACTGGCTACTTGTGAAACAATCCGGTCATACACGTCGTCTCTCAACTCCAACTCCTGTCTCGCATTTCAAGTTGCTAATCGAACTGTAAACAATGAGCAGAGCACGGAAAAGTAAGTCTTGGCACAGATATCCGCTGGCTTCACCGGAACCCCAGAAATACAGCTTCTTGCCCCTAGAGGTTTATCTGTCGTTAGACCGATAGCCGATGGGTTACGAGATTGTAATTTTGGTGATCCCTTTTACTTTTCATTAAGTGCCATCATCATGTCAAGATTTTAAGTTGTCCAATACTTTGGTTTATGCCCAGATATATGTAAAACCAACGATATTCCCATCAGCCTCAGCTGTACTTTGTATTTAGTGCTAATTAACAAATGTTAGCATGCTAACACTCAAACTATATATCACTATACAACACTATATATAGTGTTATATTCATGTGAAACAATCCATCCTACTTGCATATATCCTGCTCTGATCAGGAGCTCTGATGCCTCAGCAATTACTACTTTGGAACCTGATATGTTTTGTCCCAGTGCCGTGTAAATGGACTCATGCATGTAACCGTATACAACCCCAGGTGTGAGGCAGCCACTGGGGTCAGATTGAAATGTCTGGGTGCAGGTGTATTGTAGAGCAGGTCAATTGTAGACACTCAGTGAAGGTTCAATGTCATGGCGATACGCTGAGCAATGCATCGACGCTCATGCAGTTAGTGTTAAAGAGGACCTATTATGGTCATCTTCAGGTGCATACTTGTAGTTTGGGTTTTCTACTAGAACATGTTTATATGATTTAATGTTCAAAAAATGCTTTATTTTTCTCATACGAGCTGTGCTGCAGCACTTGTGTTCAATATCTGTCTGAAACGCTCTGTTTGCGCTCCTGCCCCCACACCCCGCCCACTGCTCTGATTGGTATGCTGGCCCACTCCGTTGTGATTGTTCAAGCCGACCAAACTCTTCGGACTCCCCTCCAGCTCCGCTCTAACTAGCTTTGTTTGAGGGCAAACTTGCTGTCAGGCAGGCAAATATGTTACTTGGTGACATCACCACGTTACGGAAAAAAGGCAGGACTTCAATCAGGCCATTTCAGGCAGTTCAGGAGCAGTGTTTCTGTGGGGGAGAGTAACTCTCTTTGGCGTGGACTTCGGGCTTTGTAACTTTGCAGACCTTTTACATGCACAAAAACTATATAACACACTAAAGGAAAGGGAAGAAACACAAAAGCACAATAGGTCCTCTTTAAAATGTTTCACTTTAATTGTGAATTAAATAATGAAGTGAAGAAGCTCACGTTTGAGATATAATATGTTGATTTTAATTGGTTTGTAATCGTGTAATTTGAAGAAGTAACAAACTCGTCTCTCAGTAAGATTTAGATGGATATGGTCGTGTTCAGTAACTGACTGTAAATCAAATCTAATGGCAGTGAACATCTATTTTCCTCTTCCAGGAACAGGGATATTCTCTGTAGCTACACTGACTCATTTTGATTTAGATCGTTTGTGATTGGTGGAGACAGATTCTGTGATGAACCCATTTCAGAAGAGCTTTGAAAATTTGAAAGGGGATAATGAGGTCACTGCGGAGGGCTTTGATGATGGCGAAGAAAACATTTCCGTCATTGTTCCCAGCTTCTTTGCAAAGTGAGCTCTGAAGGCTAACGAGTTTGGAATATAAAAGAGAAAAGGAGACTACACCTTGTAGGAGTTTAATTCAGTTAGACCCAAAGGTGCTTTTACTCTTCTCTTTTCAAATCTTACTTACTTACTTACTAACTGTGGGAAAAGAACGGGAAAAAAAGGTGCAGTTTGTTGTCAACATCAGGGATTAGCGGGACCACGAAATCACTTGTGTTTCTAATAAATCTCTGATGCACACGATGTGCGGCCGCCCTGGACTCTTATCTTGTGGAGTATCCTGGGTAAGTGCTCTTTTTTAAGCAAATAAAAAGAGAAATCTCTTGGTGGAGTAGCTGAACGTGGGGACTGGAGGAGTTATAGTTCTTTATTGGAGACTGCACGGGGTCTTTATCATTTCCGAACAATAGGAAACAGACGTGTTTCCGCTCTCGCTGCTCACCGACATGAGATGTGTGCAAGTTTGCAGCCTAAAAATTGCTAGTTACGCACATACGGTGACTAAATCGGGAATGTCCAGCTGAATTATGAATGGCGGACCTCCTTGAATAAATATTTGAATGGATACAATTAATAATGTTGGCTAAATTTGAATATTTCAGTGTTCAGAGTATGAAATCAACCATTAAACATTCTCCTAGTTTCATTTCTCAAGGAAAAAAAAAGGAGGATTCAGTAGTTCAGGCGTTGCCATAAGCCTCCTTGACTCGACTTTCCCTTTGAAGAAGTTTAAAGAATCAAATTAAAGAGGAAGGGCCCGACTTTGATACTGCCATCTCAGCATGAACATTTTTAGATTAGATCAGGAAAAATATCCGACCAGAGGCAATTTGCTTTCCAATATGTGTCACGTATTTACACGCTGTAAAATAGATGGGATTTTCTCTCGTTTGCAGACCGTCGCGAAAGCTTAAAGGTGCTCCTGGGCTCTTCGTGGCATGTCGGTAATCGACTGCTCACGTTGGGAGTGCGTTTCTGTAAGTGTGATAAGATGATAAATATAGAGTTGGATAAACAGCTGCAGGGAGAAGCACTGTGAGACGTATGGTGATGTCATCAGCTGGACCAAATATGAGTCATCCACAAGTTTAGGAGCCTCGCTCATGAAAACATCCGCCCTAAAGTAGGCTAATCCACTGAAATCCACACATTCAAACTCTGCGCACACATACATACAGAAACACAGACACGTACTTAAACCCACGCCCGCATAGATCCTTTAAGATGAACAAGAGATTAATAATTGAACGCTGCATGTGCTAATACATGTGTGAATTATAAACGTTTTACTGTAAAGCTATCAAACATGTTAATTTAAAGGCTTTACACTTTCATCTATGCGCGTGCATGCACAGATCACTGAGCTGCAATAAAAGCCAACTGGATTTTACAAATCCGCTTTGTGTCACAAAACTTAAGATGAAGGAGAGAGAAGGAGCGAGCGAGGGCAAGTTAGCGAGTGTCTCTGCATCACCAAGGTCTCCTTACTGCAACTCTATCCAGCTCTCATTTTCTGTTGGGGTTTTATCATTCTTATTATTCCATATATTTCTCCCTATGTCCTGACATCATGGATGGATTATTGAACGGGCCCACTGAGCACAGGCCCGGGGGCCAAAGGGGGGGGTCAAGGGTCTGTTTGAAGTGACTGTTCACATTTCTCGTTTGAAAGTCGATCAAACGACTACAAAGAGATGCAAAGTGACAGCAAAGACACGCAAAACGTCAAAGAGACAAAAAACGAGTATGAAGAAATGCAAAATGACAGAGACAATAACGTGTAAAAATAGATGCAAAATGACCACACAAAGATGCAAAACGACACCTCAAAATGATTAGAAAGAGATGCAAAATGATTACAAAGACACGCAAAATGACCATGTGATGCAAAATGACTGCAAAGAAATGCAAAATGACTACAAAGAGACACAACATGACTACAGAGACTCACAGAATGACTACAGAGACACAGCATGACTACAAAGAGATGCAAAATGACTACAGAGAGATGCAAAATGACTACAGAGAGATGCAACATGACTACAAAGAGATGCAAAATTACTACAAAGAGACGCAGAATGACATATTGGATGCACAATGACTACAAAGAGACACAAAATGACTACAGAGACACAACATGACTATAAAGAGATGCAAAATGACTACAAAATGACACAGAATGACTATAGAGACACAGCATGACTACAAAGAGATGCAAAATGAGTACAAAGAGATGCAACATGACTACAAACATGACTACAAAGAGATGCAAAATGACTACAAAGAGACGCAGAATGACTATGAGATGCAAAATGACTACAAAGACATGCAAAATGACTACAAAGAGACACAAAATGACTACAGAGACACAGCATGACTATAAAGAGATGCAACATGACTACAAAGGGACACAACATGACTACAAAGAGATGCAAAATGACTGTAAAAAGACGCAATGTGACTACAAAGAGACGCAACGTGTCTACAAAGAGATGCAATATGACTACAAAGAGATATAAAACAACTATAAAGAAATTCAAACAACTACAAAGTGATGTAAATCAATTACCAAATGATTCAAAACTACCACAAAAAGAAGCCAAAATGGCTACAAAGAGATGCAAAACAATACTCGACTAGAACTACGACTAAAAAAAACGTGCGAAATGATGACAGAGACACAGAATGTTTACAAAGAGATGCAGTGTTAGGTTTAGAAAGATTATAAAGAGGTACAAAATGACTACTTTCTGTTATTCAGGAGAGTCGAGGGGCCTTTTACATGTCTGTGCCCGCTGTCTCATAATCTGTCCATGCCTGACATTTGTGCACCTCCTTTATTTATTCCCCTTTTCCTTCAGCTCCCATCAACCACACCACCTCCACTCTTCTTTGTTCACCTTTGGGTGACCTTTCTGTCTGTCCTTCTCTCTCTATCTCACTCCCTTTCTACATCTCTCTTCACTCCGTCCCTCTTTCTTGAGGACAGATCTCATCTCTGACTGGCTGATTGGGTTACTGTGGCTGTCCCTGCTGACACACAAACACACAGATCCACACAGTGGATGGCTTTGCAGGGGGACTGAGACCGCATTAGGATGAAACGGAGACAGACGGCTAATAATGACGTGGACCTCCCACTGAGACGCGGTCGGGTAATCCTTTATTGACGGCTGCTGGCTGACTGCACGACTAGTTATCTGGCCCGGTGGCTCCACGGTGCTCCGGGTAGCTGATTGGTAGCTCCCTGCTGACTCTGTCTGACCTCTGAATGATTTTCATCCATCCATCATCTATACCTGCTTGTCCTAGTTGGATTCCTATTGGTGTATTGGTAGAAAAATACAAGGATTATAAGAGCTTTCACCATATAGGTTCCAATTACAGCAAGTTTAAACCTGCGTCCAGGTTGGCATTGGCGCCATATGGTTCCATCCTGGAATGGCAAGTCATCTACTGTTTTATATCTACGGCTAACACTCATTCCCTGACAATTATTTACATATTAGAAGGGCGGACACCATGCAGAAACGCAAGAGTAGAGGAAGAAGTAGAGAGTAGGATCTGGACGCTTGAGTGGCGTGCTGGCGATAGCGAGGAACAACTTTCATTGGGACCGTGATGGATAATGAAGGATAACCTTCATTATGCTGTGTCGTCAGGTTTGTTGACAGTTTGGCTCAAGTGCTGATGGGTGAAGATGACATTTTGGCTGATAGACTGAGTGTGTTCTTCGCCTTCATCAAACTAAATGGCTGTTTGGATACAGCTGACTGACAAGACTGGATAGGCGGGCTAACAAATGGCTAAAAAGGATCATCAATACTTAAATACATTAGCGGCGGTCATTGATCCAACTGTGGAAGGGCATTCGGGGTAGTCTTACAAAGGAACATAGAGAGACATAATATGAAAATAGAGGATGCGTCCACTAGATTCACAAACAGGAGTACAACACCACTCCGACGTTATGCATTCCATTAATAAACTACGACGGGAAATTCAATACACCCAATTTCTTTTTCTATCAAACTGACCCACATTGTCTTACAGAGAGGTTAGAGCAGGGCTCTCCTTTCACAACAGGCCTTTTTTTCCGGTCTGGTATGAGGAGTAGAGAGGGTGAGCGCTGTGTGTACTTTCTTTTGATTGAGAAGAGGGAAAGCTGAGAGGGTTACAGACAAAGAGGGATCACAGTACAAAAAGTGCCACAGCTGGGAATTAGACCCAGCTGGCCCACATGGGGGGGGGAATCATCCGCAAATGAAACTTTTATTTTCAAGAGAGCTGTAATGATGAGAGCCCCGGAGCAGCTTTAAACCTCCAGTGAGACGGAGTTACTTTCAAGAAGTTTTTTTATTTTTATCTTTAATCTTTGAGATAATATTAAACACAAATCTGTAGCTGGAATTCGACACCGTCAGCTAATTCCTATACCCAAGATGTATCGCTGAAAAATGTACAAGTTTCAGTTGCATTGTTTTAAAGGAATAGTTTTTAGTAGGGCTGTCAGAGTTGATGCAATAATAACGCCTTAACGCAAAATCCTTTTAACTCCACTAATTTCTATAATGCATTAATACAACTTGCTATTTAGCTCCGTTGCTATTCGATCTTTCGGAGGTTGTAGCGGGCTCAGTTTTAAAGAGTGAAGATCCTGGTATCATATGAAACTATAAAACCTAAGGAATCCATTGATAACAGCTTGTCATACTAGCTTGTTGCGAAAGAGGCTAAATAATGCTCCAAAGTTATGCAAAATTTTGGAAAAACTGGCATGGCCATTTTCAAAGGCGTCCCTTGACCTCTGACCTCAAGATATGTGAATAAAAATGGGTTCTATGGGTACCCACGAGTCTCCCCTTTACAGACATGCCTACTTTATGATAATCACATGCAGTTTGGGGCAAATTATGGTCAAGTCAGCACACTGACAACTGTTGTTGCCTGTTGGGCTGCAGTTTGCCATGTTATGATTTGAGCATATTTTTTAATGCTAAATGCAGTACCTGTGAGGGTTTCTGGACAATATTTGTCATTGTTTTGTGTTGTTAATTGATTTCCAATAATAAATATATACATCTAATCGCATAAGGCAAACATATTTGCCCACTCACATTTTGATAAGAGTATTAAATACTTAACAAATCACCCTTTAAGGTACATTTTGAACAGAACAAAGAAAAAAAATTGTGATTAATCGCGATTAACTATGGACAGTCATTCGATTAAATATTTGAATCGATTGACAGTCCTAGTTTTTAAACTTACACTTGCTGGGAGTTAGATAAGAAGAAAATCTATATCTGTTATCCTTGCAACCTCACAGTGACGACAAGACTCAAGAAGGTTACTGCACCAAGCCAAAGAATATCCATCCATCCATCCATCTTCAACCGCTTATCCGGGATCGGGTCGCGGGGGCAACAGCTCCAGCAGGGAACCCCAAACTTCCCTTTCCCGGGCCACATTAACCAGCTCTGACTGGGGGATCCCGAGGCGTTCCCAGGCCAGTGTGGAGATATAATCTCTCCACCTTGTCCTAGGTCTTTCCCGTGGTCTCCTCCCAGCTGGTCGTGCCTGGAACACCTCCCAAGGGAGGCGTCCAGGGGCATCCGTACTAGATGCCCGATCCACCTCAACTGGCTCCTTTAGACGCAAAGGAGCAGCGGCTCTACTCCGAGTCCCTCACGGATGACTGAGCTTCTCACCCTATCTCTAAGGGAGACGCCCGCCACCCTCCTGAGGAAACCCGTTTCGGCTGCTTGAACCCGTGATCTCGTTCTTTCGGTCATGACCCAGCCCTCATGACCATAGGTGAGAGTAGGAACGAAGATTGACCGGTAGATCGAGAGTTTTGCCTTCCAGCTCAGCTCTCTTTTCATCACAACGGTGCTGTAAAGCAAATGCAATACCCCCCCCCGCTGCTCCGATTCTCCGACCAATCTCACGTTCCATAGTCCCCTCACTCGCGAACAAGACCCCGAGGTACTTGAACTCCTTCACTTGGGGTAAGGACTCATTCCCTACCCGGAGTAGGCAATCCATCAGTTTCCTGCTGAGGAAAAAGAATAGTCCGGCACATATCCCTACGTAAAACCATTTCGGGGGATCTATCAGCAGAAATGGAATATGATATTGATAACTATGTTTTCATTAATAGCCTCTGAGAGAGGCGAACGGTGTTACCACGGTTTTACACTCGGCAGCTCACGTTACCGCAGTCTTGGAAAGGGAGGAGTGAGCAGAGGGGTACTCAGCTGGTTCAATCTGCAACCACACCACTAGATGCTGCTAAATCCTACACAGTGTACCTTAAATAATTGAGCTTTAGAAGTGCTTGTTGATGGATTTTATCACCTTGGGACAGAGACGGGCTAGCCATTTCCCAAAGATTCCAGTCTTTGTGCTAAGCTAGGCTAACCGGCTGCTGGTTGTAGCCTCATATTCAGCAGACAGATAAGAAAGTGTCATAGATCATCTTCTCATCTAACTGTTGTTAAGCAAGCGAATAAACGTATTTCCTAAAATGTTGCACTACATAGTTCTGGTACAAGCTGGGCAGACACCGTGCATTGCTAATATGTGCTAACGTCAGTTGTCACTTGTTGCCACGGTAACTATTCACATCTTGTGCAGCCTGATGGAGACACCAGTGTCAGTGCGGTGAGGCATGGCAGAGGCAGCCTCCTTTTGAGCTCTTGGGATTGATACCGGAGTGAAGCCGGGCGCTTACCGTCAAACTTGGACATTTATCCGTTTTTTTTTTTCCTCACTAACTGGCAACTTGATCGCTGACAACACAAAGATACCACGCGATACTATTGGCTCACAAGCCTTGTTCGAACGCCAGATATCTTCCACAGAGATAAACAAAACAGTTATTTTGAACCCGTCAAAATTTGTTAAAATGATTTATTCACATTCATACTTTTTTTTTTTTTTTTTTTTAGAAAAGCCATATTTTTGTTTGGCACCTTCCTCAAAGCTCCGTGGATGTATTCTTTTTAAAAATTATTCATCTACATAAAAAAGTTATCAAAAAGACCTTTAACACACAAGGCCGGAATTCGGCATGATTCTAAAATGATTGGGGGGGACTAGAATACTGTTTAATCCATACCGTGTTTGCCCGTCTTACGAGAGTCAGCAGCACGTTTAATTTCAATGCAGCGCTTTAGTCTTTGCAGTGAAAAATACCAGTGTCATGGTCAGAGAGATAATAGCAATAAAATCAGGCAGCAGACACACACACACACACACACTCACACACAGAGACACACACTCAGGGCACAAACACTCCTAATTACAGCGTAGGGCATAAACATTAAATTCCATGCTGTTAAACTCTGTCTTGATCCTCCTCTAGGGAACACGATGTCTTTGTTTGTGTGTGTGTGTGTGTGTGCTCAGGTGTGTGTGAAAGTATTCATTTAAGTGTGTGTGCCAGCTCCGAATCAATGGCAGGTATACGATGTCTGGCCCCTGCAGTCAAGGACAAGGTTGTGGGAGGGCATCGGCTCGGGACGGTGCTGAACAGGGCAGTGAATCAAAAAAAAAGAAAAAACACTCCTACAACCACAAACATCCATCAACCCTGCAGATGTCATCTGACTATAACTTCATCACTTGATCTCTTTTTCTTTTTCCCTTGTTAGCTATATTTATCTTCTCTCTTTATTTTGTTATTTTGTAACTACTTCATTGCTTTCAGACTTTCTCCTAAATTACTCCATCTTGTTTTCAAGGCCTTTCCCTTATTTTGGATTCCTTCATCCTCTTCCTCTCTCTCTGTATTCTCTCGTGGCCTTGTCTGAGCTCCCCATCACATAACTCCATCCGTTTTCTCCGAGCTGATCTCCACCCTTAACTAATCTATTCTGAGTGACAGTCAGATAGTACAGGAGTGATGAGCAGCTATGGCGTGCGGGAGGAAGTGACACCGAGCGAGACAAAAAGAGGTGGCAGTGACAGGCGTGGCGTGGTGCGGCACACACACTGGAATTTGAGAGACAACGGGAGACAGTTTGATGAGAGAGGATGGGAAGACGAGGTAAGAGACGGAGACAGACCGAGGGAAGGACGAAGGGAAGGTAAAGAGGGGATGTGGTTTGAAGTGGCGGCGGAGGCGGCAGGTGACTGAGATGAAGAGGGGGATTGAGGTTGGCTTTGGGGAAACTTAACATGTTCATCTGAGAGGAGAGGAGGTGGAAGATGAGAAGAAAGAAGAGGAGGAAAGAAGGACGTGGAACAAAAAGAAAAGAGACAGGTGCCGGGAGGAAAAGGAGAGGTGACAAATGCAAGAAGAGTGAGAGGATGGAAGTGGGAATTGATAGCGGGGAAAAAAGAGTCGAAGAAGGAGAAGAGAGAGAACGACATGTGACGAAATGATCTCTCTTAAAGATCCTGCAAATACAGCCACCGGCTTTTAGATGCAACAACATGGGAGTGGGCAAATAGGTTTGCTTTATGCAAATGTATGTTGTATATATTATTGGAAATCGATTAAAAACACAAAACAATGACAAATATTGTCCAGAAACCCTCACGAGTACTACATTTAGCATAAAAAAATATGCTCAAATCATAACATGGCAAACTGCAGCCCAACAGGCAACAACAGCTGTCAGTGTGTCAGTGTGCTGACTTGACTATGACTTGCCCCAAACTGCATGTGATTATCACAAAGTGGGCATGTCTGTAAAGGGGAGACTCGTGGGTACCCATAGAACCCATTTTCATTCACATATCTTGAGGTCAGAGTTCAAGGGACCCATTTGAAAATGGCCATGCCAGTTTTTCCTCGACAAAAATGAGCGTAAGTTTGGAGCGTTATTTAATCTCCTCCATGACAAGCTAATATGACATGGTTGGTACCAATAGATTCCTCTGGTTTTCTAGGTTCATATGATGCCAGTATCTTCACTCTAGCTCTAAAACTGAGCCTGGTACAACCTAAAAATCGCAGTTGCGATTAAGAAATTAGAGGCGTTAAAAAGAATTTGCATTAACGCATTATCGTATTAACTTTGGCAGCCCTAGATGCAATACAAAATACATATTATGGATGTAAACAAACAGGAATACATTTTCCGGATATGAACAGCATCAGAATTTGTGCAGTAATATCCGCTGCTTCCCACCTCCCCCGCACTAACCTGTCAACATCGCAGCACTTCTTCTCAGAGTCATAACTCAGTCATAATAACACAGACATCATACATACACTGCTATATCATTTTACACCAGGGTCAGGATCTGTGATATCCATCGAGGATAAACGTCCATAAATCTGTTTAGAACAGGGGTCGGCAACCTTTTTGATATCAAGTGCCACGAGTAGGCTTCTAGCCAGAGACAGAGAAGGACAGGTCTTTGAGGGGTGGGTGGGGGAAAAAAATCTAACTACCGTAAATAACAGGCCACACAACTGCTAATGGCTGTGAAAGAGGTGATTTGGCACAAGAGTGCACAACATTTAAAAGAACCTCTCTTGCACACTTATCGCTGATATGCCATCGGTTAAGCTACTGCGTGCAAATTGCGGCATTCGTGCCTAAGGTTGCCTACCTCTAGTTTAGAATATCTTTGCTCTTAATCATCCCTTTTTCTTTGCATCACACGTAATCCAAATTATTGTTGTCTTTACAATGTGCTATATGCTGTAACACTGAGACGTTCGATATTCAGACATTCTGCAAGGTTCATGCTCAATAATTTATCATCAGTTTTTACCAGATTTGTTGGTCAGTGCAGCGTGAGGCTTGACTGATGTTACACAGGTGTTACTTGAACCTCATGATCTGAAAACTGAAGCACGGACATGGTGACTTGACAGACGGGAAACCAGGGTTCAAATTACAGGGGGATTCTGACCCCCTAATTAAGACTTGGACCCCCACAAAGAGGTAAAAACAACAGATCAAAGGGATCAAAACATTTTATATATCCTTCTTACCTGTAATCATAATTAAATATTACAACATCTTTCCCATATTCATGCCTAGAAGAATCTTGTAATACGATTTCAGACATCCTACCATTTCTTAACCTTGACATTAGTTGAACATCTCGTCTGCCTGCCTCACTCCGATCATTTCAGTGGCTCGCGTCCTCATTGAAGTCTGTGCTCACATATGTCGCGCAAGCCAATGCAGATGCTCTAAGTTAGCTTGTGTTGCACAGGTAAAATAATAGAAATCTCCTCTAAATATAGAACAAAATAATTTAAAACAAGATATTAAAAGGATGTAAGTAGAGTGGATCTGTGTTTGAGCGAAATTGATGGTCTGCTGTTGCGTGTGTGTTTTTGAATTTGACTTGTTGGCAATTTTGCTCTAGAATACTTGGTCGGTGACCCCTGACTACAAAAGTAGTTGTGCTGTACGTTGCCAATGAGCTGGTGTAATGGATTGGATTTATCATCATCTACAGACTGCAGACATTATGTTAAACAAGCAAGATACTGTAAGGGTTATAAGACTTCAGTTCACTGAAGCACACGCCTGTGCTGTACTAGGTTCCATTTACGGACAGTAAACCCCCCCGATTGTCATTGTATAATACGCACTCTGCGGGAAACTGACAAACTGAATTTAGGGACCGTCTCAAAAGTGATTGCAAAATAAAAGAGCTAAGCGACCTTTTCAGATTTGTGTAAAAAGCTTTCTTCATTTATAATTCAGACCGACTTAAGATTCAACCTCCTCCCAGTGTACAACCTCCAGTTATACTCTGTTCTCTTTCCATTATGCATTTCCACCCAGACAACTAACAACTACTCAGCCTTTAGTTCGACTTTGTTTCTTTTTCTGAGGGTGGAGTTCAAATATAAATTGTTTTATTTTGATACATTTAGGTACACTGAGTGTGTATTTGCATGTGTGTGTAGCTCCCTGAGTGGAGTGCATGTTTTCATTCATTTTTATGGGGCATTATTGTAGCAAAACTATTTGCAAACATGTGTGGAGAGTTGTGTAACTGTATCTCAATCCATCTGTGCGTAATCAGATTTGTAAATGTCTAAAAAAAAAAATCTCCAAATCGGTATTCATATTTGCAAGTGTATTGAGAATTGTAAATGTGTAGACAAATCTGTAAATGCGTACATAAATGCGTCGCAGAGTTATAACTGATGACTTTGTTTCCAGCTTTTGGAGCAAAATACTTAAGCCTTTTCAGCCAAAAATATCAATGTACGCATTTACAAATTTGTCTACACATTTACGGATTTATGTATGCATTAACAAATTTGTCTACACATTTACAGATTTATGTGCACATTTACAGATTTTTTTACACATTTACAAATTTATGTACGCATTTACAAATTTGTCTACACGTTTACAAATCTGAATACAAATTTGGATATTTTTTCAACACATTTACAAATCTGATGACGCACACACAGATTCTGAATACACATTTGCAGATACACATCCACAAATCTCAGTACGCATTTAGAGATTCTTTTTCACATTTACAAATCTGATTACAAACACACAGATCGAGATACAGTGAAATAACTCTCCCCACACATTTGCAAATGGTTTTGCTACAAAAATGGCCCTATACATTTTTGAAATGTGCATGTGTGTGTAAAGTATTATGTAGGTGTATGATTCGACAGCTAGACTTAAAACATATGAGGACCATGAATGGCTGTGGAAAACAAAGACAGAAAATGAAGTGGGACTTCTAAGAACTTCCAATGTAGGACTGCCACATCCAGAATATAAATCCTACCAGATATTTTTGTGACATAAGCAGAAGATGCAGATTTAGGTTACAACCCTCATACTTGTATATGAAACTATTACTGGATGAGAACGAGAGCAAAAAAGACCACGACAGAAACAGAGAGTGGAAAATGTGCTATTAGACGACAGCCAAGGAGAGAGAGAGAGAGAGAGAGAGAGAGAGAGAGAGAGAGAGAGAGATGATGACGACTTTGTTTCCAGCTTTTGGAGCAAAATACTTAAGCGAGAGAGAGAGAGAGAGATATGATTTAAGACAGATCTCCCATTCAATCTGTACTCTCTGCCCTCCATCTCTCCCCCAGGACTCCTCCTCTCCATCCATCTCGTCCCTCTTTCCTTCCCGTCTTGATTCCCAGCCAACACCCTTCGCTCCCACGTCTCACTGCCTCTCCCGAGCACTGACAGGCAGCGTCCTGCCTTCCTGATGGCGGTAAACCAGTCTTTACTCCCCACAACTTTTATTTCTATCTCTAAATTAATGACCTGCTTTCCATCAGAGGAAATGCGCTGAGGACACTTTAATGCCAGACTTCAGGAAGGAGGAGGATTAGCTGATTTGTGGCACATCACAGAACTGTAGTGTGAAGTCATGGAAGTGTGTTTGTGTGTGTGTGTGTGTGTGTGTGTGTGTGTGTGTGTCGGCATGCGTTTTGTAAGTGTGCGTGTGTGTTTCTTGACATAACTCCTGATGCACTCTGCCAAAGATTTTAAGCGAATTTAGGCCGAGAGGGTTGGACGGAGTACAAACAGCGAGCGAAGATGAGCTGGGGGTACTTGCAGCAAAAACAACAACTAAAAAAAAAAAGAGAGAGACAGTGTGGCTCAAATGCACGAGAGTCTGTGGAGAGTGTATGAAAAGATAAAAAAGAGAGGGTGTCAGGAAAATGAAAGAAAAGCCTTTAAGCTTTTATGTAGGAAAGAAAAAGTTTGAAAAATGAATATTTAAGATGAGTATAATGTTAGCCACTTAAAAACAGAATGAAATATTAAGCATGCGTTTCCTTTTGCTGCTTTCTTTTTTCTTTTCTGATGAGGTTCTACGGTCACACCCAACGGCATTGCTTCTTCTTCTGCTTCCTCAAAATCTAGTTCACATTCAACATTATGCCGAGATTATTCATAACATTTCGCTTCTCCATCTCTCTCTGCAGTCGATTTCCTGGGAATTTTCCAGGGCCTTGACTGAAGACTATTCGCTCTCTTCCTCTCCAGGTCTAATATGTCACTTTCCCTTGAGATATCCTTCCTTTTCCCCCTCCTACCTGTCTGCTCTCCCTTCATATCTGTATCTCTCCCCCACTCCCTCCCACTATCCCTCTGTCAGTTCCTATTCCAGTTGCTTTCCCCATGTTTCTTAATCCCCCCCTCCCTTCTCCTGCGATAATTCCTCTCCTCCTTTCCCTCCCTTTCTCCTCTCTGTCAAGCCCTCTCCTTGGCAGCTGCTCCGCTGTCCTCTCATCCCCTCCCCTCCCTCTCTTCCTGCCTCCCTCTTCCTCTCTGTTTATCCTCCTTCCTCCTCTTTCTCTCCCTCAATCCATCCATCCATCCCTCTATTTCCCTAAATCAGCCCTTATAGACTGCAGCATCACACATGTTCCAGGCGTTCTTCCCACAAAGACGGGGGATTGTGCAGAGGTATTAGCGCAGTAATTACGCACATGTAGACACCAAACACACGCATGCACCACCACACGCAAAACTGAAAAGGTTAGACGGACAGCAGGTAAACAGAGATGAATGGATAAAAAAAGACAGGAATGGAGGGAACATGAAGGGAAAAAGTGTGTTTGGGTGCCAAAAAAAGAGAAAAAACGTGGGACAAAACTGTGAGAGTGTCAGTGACACATAATGAGAGACAGAGGAGGAGAGTGAAAGGGAGAGTCAGCAGGCGAGAGCAGCTCTCATTTACGCACAAAAGACATAAGTGTGTGTGTGTGTGAGAGAGAGAGAGGGAGGGGAGGAGTGAGCAAGAGAGGGAGGAGTGAGTTGGAGAGGGAGGAGTGAGAGAAAGAGAGAGAGAGAGTGTGTACATTGTCATCCAGTCCTGGCAGAGAACAGCAGCAGTAGCAGCAGCGAGAGCGAAGCCAGCGGATGGGATACAGACTGCACTGAGCAGACCGAGGCAACGAGGACATAAGGGAATACACACTGATGAAGAAGCAACAACAAAGGGAGAGGATGGAATAAAAGAGAGAGAGAGAGAAAAAAAGCATTTTACTGCTTCTCCTTTCTCTTCTGTTTGGAGCATCCCACAAGCAGAGCACCAGTGAAAACACATACATATGATATATATATAAAATTCCTATACATATATATCAAATTATGCCTGTTTTCAAAGAAGCTGCAGCCGGACAAGGACTGAATTGAAAAATCCATTGCAAAAATTGAAAAAAATGGGAGATAATGTGCAGCCTAAAAACTGTTGCATATTAATGCTTTGAGATTTTTTTGTCCATTTTTTGAGGAAAAAAAAAAAAAAGACAAAAAAATACATTGATGCAAATGGAAAAATTTGGAAAAAGAGAGTTGTTGAGCAACAAAGAGCTGCTGCTGCAAACAGTCCTGTATTATTTCCAAGGGGGCTTCTTTTGAAAACAGGATCATTTTTTTTCTGATCATTGCCACACGGCTGTTTTGGCTGTCGCATCTCCACTTTGTCTCTGTCGTCCAAATGGGCTAAGGGGAAGCGTTATTCCGGTGCGACACTGAAAAGTGCAGAGGGCAGTCCACGGGCTCTCTGACCCCACGCTGATATTTCCTCAGCGACGACAAAAGCCTGAGGCTGAGAGGAAAGGGTGAGGTAAGTTGTGGAGGGAGAGAAAGAATCAAAAAATTATCAAAGAGAGGATAGCGATTATGATCAGAGTGTAAACAAAGAGACATAATCAAAAAAAAACAAAACTGAGCCATCAATGATCCGTTATGTGGGACGCTCCGCTCTGGTCAAGTAATTCCAGCATCACTTTTTACAGCTTCTCCTGAGTCGCGGATGCAGCAACGCTAAGATCAGTATCACAACATCAGCGCCCCCCTCTCCCCTCCCACCTCTCTCTTCTCCTCCTCGCCCCCCTTAGTCGTAGCACTTGTAGGGCAGAACTGAGCAGGCTGATAGACAGAGCACCCAGCTGGTGTCCTGGGTTGGGTAGAGACCCTGGGATCCGCGGATAGGAGGGGGGTTCCAGAGGAGCAGCAGCAACAGGAGCAACA
The DNA here is from genome assembly GCF_015220745.1 of Sebastes umbrosus. Classification (NCBI taxonomy): domain Eukaryota; kingdom Metazoa; phylum Chordata; class Actinopteri; order Perciformes; family Sebastidae; genus Sebastes; species Sebastes umbrosus. The sequence continues at coordinate 9,213,458 of NC_051282.1, read as the reverse complement.
GGAGCCCCGCACACAGCGAGAACAAAAAAAGCCATTGGACTCCTTGTGTGTCGCTTAAAAGCTACAGACTCTCACTGACAGTCACCAGGGGGATTTGAGCTCTTTGTGAATGTGTGTGTGAGTGTGTGTGTGTGTGTGTGTGTGTGTGTGAGAGAGAGAAAACACGCCTCAGGTGCAAGAGGACTGTAATCATCAAAGGATTTCAGCTTGACGAGAGTCCTGGAGTAATATTTTAATAGAATATTGCACAGCTGTTATTACCTGTTGGGTCTTTGGCTGCAAAACAGGAAGGATATACCTACACAATCTTTCCAAAATAAAAGCTTAATATCACTCCTAAAAGACTGGATCTCAAGGAGGGAGTTCACCAAAGTGGACCAAGGTGGCAGTGAGAAAGAAGATGCCCACCACAAGAATAAAAAGAACTCTTTTGAACAGTGACACTGAGAGCAGGAGGATGATAGATGCGAGTTAAGCTCTGAGAGGGAGAAGTGGAGGAGACAAGACAACTCCAGAGGAAAAAAACACTGCACTCTGGTCCAGTTTTTCCAGGACATCAGAACTGATTTGACTCCAGCGTTAAGAGTTGTTATCCGCTCAGGAATACGGATGGGAAAAGCCTTTCATGTGGGAGCCCGTGACTATCTGCGAGTTTGAGAGGAATCTGCCTTCTTTTTCCCTGCGAGCGCCGTCAGGAACCGAGAGTTCTCACTTTTTCACGGATTATTCATCCACTCAGCAGGGGAGCTTATTGCAGGAAACGCCAGAGGCAAGTTCATTCGTAGGTAACACACCCTCCTAAACTAGATCCCCTCCAAGCCACCGGATTTGGATTTGTCTTACACCGCCTCTGCTGTCTGCTGACGACATATGGCTTTGTGAATGGTGACATTTCCTGAATTTTGGAATTATCTCTCTGCTGATAAACACACACCTACACACATACAGTAAACCGCCAGGGACTGTGACGTGTCACAAGGAACTCATTCACTCCTGTTGAGATGTGAGATTGATTTCTTTCACTCACTTGTTCCTCTGCCCCTTGACGACAATTGAGCCTCCTGCAATTTTTGCGCAGTAATAACTCCCACGACGCTAATTGAATGCTCTTTATTTTTCTTCCAGGCATGCGTAAAGGCTAACCCCCTCCTATTTATCAAAACTGTCATTCAGTGACTAGAATTTAAAGCTCTGGACAAAAACTTAACTTTCCATTTCTTTGTCGTTTTTGAACCTAGGAGCTTTACTATCATTAAAACTTACACATCAGCACCGAGCCACCACAAGATACTGTCCAAGATGGCCATCTCTGTGCATCCGGTCTTGTTAAGCCTCTCCCTGGCCATCCTCCTGGGTTTGACCTCTCTGGGTGGACTGAACTCGTGGCCTTCAGGTCAGGCTTCGGCCCAGGTCACCGCCAACAACGAGACAACGGAGCCTTCTATGATACCAGAGGCCGCGTTGGCAACGCCCACACCAGAGTCGGAGGACAAAACGGCTCCATCCAACGGCAACCGTTGTTGGGGTTACTATGATGTCATGGGCCAGTGGGACCCGCCTTTCAACTGTAACGCAGGTATTTACCTGTTCTGTTGCGGCTCCTGCTTCTACCGCTTCTGCTGCCAGTTCAAAATCCACAGTTTGGACCAGACTTCCTGTTCCAACTATGACACCCCCGTATGGGCGAACACCGGTAAGCCGGCGGATCCTGTCACGGAGGTCCAAGAGGAGCCGGACAAGGATCGGACCCACATGATCGTGTATATTATCTGTGGAGTGGTGGCCATCATGGTGTTGGTCGGGATTTTCACCAAGCTCGGGCTGGAGAAGAGTCAGGGAGGACAGACTGACATGACCAACTCCAGGTAAGAACTGAGAAAGATGGATGGAATGATGGATGGATGATGTTGGGCACAGAAGGGGAGTGATGATTAATGGGTAGATGATAGATGTGATGATGATTAGCAGTGAAATAGATGATAATGAGGCTAATGATGTTGCCAACAGTCATTATGCTATTGATGCATTTAGTTTCATAAGATTATCTTGAATTGCTGAGTGACTGGCTGGGAAAAAAAGTCCTTGTTGCCAATTAGTTCATTTGAAAATATGAAGCTTTCTATTCCAGTTAATTTCTAAATGTTAATATTTATTCGATACATATATATATTCATTTTACATTTTCTAGAATCAAATTTTTTTAGAACAATACATTGCTTTTTTTTATTAATAATTTCCGGTTATCTTGGGCGCCCATGGTCTGAGTTAAGGGCCCATTCACTTGTCCCATAGACATTGTTTACGTGACTCACAGTTGGAGTTCTTCTACCGCTTGGATTGGCATGAAACTCCTGTTTCAATCATCAGTACAAAAGATAGGAAAAAGTGTTTCTTTAATTAAAAAGTTCAGGGTAGAAGTTAACTACGACTTCAAAAGTGTATTGCGGGAATCCCAGAGCTTAAAATTCTGTTACCTGTGCCGCTAATGGCGGATGAAAGCAAAAGATTATAGTGTTGTGAAAACTGAGAATACAGTCTGCAGGTTTTATGAATAACCTTTAGGATTCTGGGTAAATTTGGGATGAATTCATAAACCATGTTTTTCTCACAAATTCAACAACCAAGTGTTTTTGATTTCGCTACCGCTCTGACTCGCGCCTCTGACTGTCTTCTTCTCCATGGCAACGGTGGCCAAGGCTCATGGGTATCATCATGGGCAAAATGATGGACGAAACACAAGTTAATTTAAAACTGTAATCAATTACTTATGGAAAAAGTAATAACATTACTTTAGTAATTATTCAAGTAATCAGTTACATTACTTGTTACATTACTCTTGTTACTCCGAAGCCTCCATACCCAGCGGTCATAATGGAAAAATACAGAATGAGACATTGTGGTTTAGCTAACAGCCAGCCTACGTTTTGGAAGCATTTACTGACCCGCAGCTATCTTAACATTAGCCACGCAGACTGCACGCAACACTGCAGAAATCTTGTCCTCGCAATGAAGCTGCAGGGTTCACACATCCTCCAACACTGAAAAGAACAAGCTTATTTTTACATTTACTGTATACTAACGTTAGCATGTAAATACGTCAGCTTTGGGAGGAGGCGCACAACAGGCTAACGTCCTCCCAGGCGTCAACCTCCGGGTTTGAAAAATGGAGCCAATGTTGAAGTGCCTTAAACCTGCATTCTTTCTAACAGCCAGCAGGGGGCGACTCCTCTGGTTGCAAAAAGAAACCAGATTGTATAGAAGTCTATGAGAAAATGAGCCTACTTCTCACTTGATTTATTACCTCAGTAGACATTGTAAACATGAGTTTATGGTCTCAATAACTAGTTTCAATTCTTCTTCAATACAGCATGATGTTCATTTAGTAAATGATGGTCCCATTTAGAGTCAAATAGACCAGGTTGCTACCACGGCGTTGTCCGGTCTGGGAGTTGTTTGTGTTTTCGTCTTACAACTTAAACTCTTTCACAGTGTGTTTTTAGTTCATGAAAGTTAATTGTAACATTTTGGTTGCCTAAAAATGTCTTAGTCAGCATTCGGTTGTACTTGGCTACACCCTCTCACTGTGTCACTTCTGGTTGCAAAAAAACAAGATGGAGACGGCCAAAAACCAATATACAAACGGCCAAAATGCCAAACTAGAGGCTTCAAAATGGCAGTTAACAAACCAACGGGTGTCGTCACAGTGACTACGTCCACTTCTTATACTGTCTATACTGTGCAGTCTATGCATCCTCAGTCCTCCCCATACCTCCAGCCCCAGCGTTAAGCTAACGCATCCCACAGCAGTTTTCTCCACTGAATGCAGAGACCAAACTGATATCGACTCTCCATTAAACTCCCAGTAAGACAATGAACAAGCCGAGCCCCAAATTTTTTCAAAGTAATTGAGCGTGTCTGGGATTAGTAACCGTTATATAACTGGTAAATTTCTTACACTGCTCAAAGTTACTGAGTAAAGCATTGCTGCCCAAAAAAAACAATTAAAAAATAATAAATCTGGTCCGTATGTTCAGTTGTGTAGCACAGTAGTGTCGATGCATGCACATGTTCGTGTGTAAATTCCTGCATGTGTGAATGGACTTGTTGTGTGCGTATTTCTGCATATGTGTGAGAAGGTCACCAGCTGGGTAATGAATCAAGTGACTGAATCACAGAGAGGCGATAATGGGTGTGATCGTCTGTCTGCAACCATGAGGGAACAACGGACATAGTGATAGAGAAGAAGAGAGAGAGAGAGAGAGAGAGAGAGGAGCGGCTGGAGGTCAGGCAACAGGATGGAGGATAGTAAGGGAGGAGTTTGGGGGGAATTACAGTGCCGTTGTGTTTTCTCTGTATCAGTGTAGCCGTTTCACATTGATGGGTGATTGATTGCTGTGACACAGCTATGACTGTGGCAATGTGCGGCCTCCAGTGAACAATGAGAAGAGAGAGGGTGGTTTTTTGGAAGGGTGGAATATTGAGCGGATCCGACTGGAGTGCAGCCAACGGCTAATTCTAGTGCAGAGAACGTGTGTGTGTGTGTGTGTGTGTTTGTGTGTGTGAGGGGGAAAGAGAGAAGAAGACAGTGTGTGTGTGTGCTGGGTGTGACCGGTCCAGCCTACCGGGGGTTAAGAGTCGGGCCACAGGGGCTCCTTTTAAAATCCTGTCATTACCGGATCTCCTCTCAACCTTCCAGGGGAGGATGAGAAGAGGTGGATAGCTGTGGACATCAGCACTCATTAGTGTTACACTGCACTGAGCCACCCATAACACAATGAAAGCTGGCAGCTCTTGGCACATTTTCTCCCCTGAATCAAACAATTATGTTGTGAGGCTTTATACTTGAATCAAGGGATTGTTTTGGGAGATGTTTCCGACATCCGGTTCGGCCGTCTTCACCGCATGCGGGTCATGCTGTCAAAAAATATTCAGCATTTGTCTTGAAGTGTCTCAGAAGTGACATGTGTATGCCTTCCAATCAGCAGGACAGATGTTGGCAAGCGTCCATCCTGCTGAAGCATCCCAGAGCAAGGCACTGAAACTCTGCTCGTTTTGGCCGTTTACTTTAACCTTCCCTGGATGGAAACTGTTTTATCCTCAATGGAAATAAACAAGATAGGTTATTGAAATTATTATTACCAGTCCTCTTTAAAATCAAGTCGTGAGTTATAGAGCAATCACGCAGAGGACAATTTTTATTAGAGCAATCAATCAATACATTTGTCACTAATGTTATTTCGGTTTGCAAATCATAAATGACCTACCCAAGTCATCTGATTGGCTGAAATTGTAACACACTGTTATTCTCTGAAGAGATCAAAACTCCAGCAACACAGCTGGAGTCATCAGGGTCATCATAAAACATATTACAAAGAACAGTTAAATGAGATGGGTATGAAGCAAAACATTTTTAAAAGGTTTAAAAAAAAAAATAAAAGACAACCAATCATACATATACATATCAGCCAACGGGGCACCCACACATGGAGGGGCTGGGTATGTGATCATGTGACTTCAGGCCAATCACATTCCCAAACTAGCAGAGGAGCAAAGGGAGTTTAACTTGCACGGCAGCTGGATTCTTGTGATATCACGAGATATCGTGGGATCCTGAGATCACATGAAAATCCATGTCGTCATGCTTCAAGTAATGTGTTCGAACTACAGTCGCTTGAAACCATCAGCGTTGTGTAAGGAACTACCGGCAGCTACAGGCGTGGTTTAGCTGTGTGGAACGACAGGGGGAAGCAACTTTTGGTTCTAAACAACAACGGCTGTCCTGAAGAGGTTAGCGTAGATGCTTGTAGTATTTCTTCGTGAATAGAAGAGCTAAGAACGGCACTGAAGGATTTTCTAGATGGAAAAAAATGTTTTCGTTCTTCTCCTGACTGGCTTCAGCAAGAGTTTGATTGACAGATGGTTCATCCAATAACCTGCCAAGTATTTTTTTAAGGGCCAGCCCTTTTCCAAACAGTTTCCAATGACAGCCTCTCTGATGGTTCTCTGTAACAAACCATCTGGAGTGTCAGTTTGAAAGGGAGTGCCCAGTAATGGACATGGGTAACACCATATTTGGTCCATAAACAGAAGAAGTGCAGTACTCAAGCTTGTATGGGTCTTAACCCAAAATGCGTCCACTTTAATGTGGCATGCTTTGAAAATGCTAGTGCTATATGCACAACACTCTTACACTCAGAGAGAGTAAGAGTGATTATTATCGTGTGTTTCGGTAAATAAAAGATAACGCTTTTTATGTTTTTCTCAAATTAAATTGTTCTTTGGGGAATAATAATTTCTCTAAAAAAATATAATTTATTTGCTTGCATTTAATCTTTTCCTTTGCTTAAAATGTCCCATTGCACACTCAGAATTGAGGCACAAATACTGTAAATTATCCATAGCAGCTGGGGGTGGATGATAAACAAAATGCATGACTTTGAAAATGGAGACGGCAGCTCTTATCCTGTCTGGTACCAACAGTCTGCACTGGTATCTTTCTACCATGATGGAGATGTTTTCATAACCGCAATCAGTTGTATTTGTTTAAAACCAGACCTTCTACTACAGCTTTGAGGTACTTGTACTACTACTTGAGTATTTCTTTTTTATGCTACTAAGATAAAAATTACAACCTACAATCAGCTTTTAAAGTGTGATACATTGTAATAAAGTGAAGCCCTCAACAGTATATAAACTAGTTAAAATGAGCTCCACCTTGACCGGCTAAAAACATTAAAATGCTGTTTGCACAGTATGCATCAGTGATAATGATCCAATAGTATAATATGCCATTCCTACAGGGGTCATTCTGCTGCATTATACTTTTAATACCTACAGATAAAGGTTTGGTTCTTGTACTTATGAATGCAGGACTTGTAAACGAGTAGTTTTACATTATAATATGGCTTATTTCAGATAAAGGATCTAATATGTCTTGTACCATTTTGGCCTGAGGACTTGTTGCCTATAAGACTAAACTTTCTCAGTGTTTCAAAGAATTTTAGTGCTTTCCAAAGTGCCCTTCTGCCTGCCTTTTGCAATACTTCATATTTAGCAATAATACAAAAGAGGCACAGGTACAGTGACAAAAGCTGAATCAATGCGAATGTGCCCTTTTTTTTCCTACCACCATGATTTAGTCCCAAGGAAGTGTCTCTTAACTCATAGGAGAGGACGGTAAAAAAGGTCAGTGACAAACCATAAAGCAAATGAGAGTGCGAGAAATAAAGAGAGAGACAGAACGGAGGGACGGGAGAAGGCTATGTTGGGGAAACAAAGACGATGACGTGACAGAGCAGACCGCTGTGGTGATGTGATAAAGGAGCCTGTTAAAGGACAGTCCGCTGGAGCATGAGGAAAGGGAGGGATAGAGTGAGGAAGGGAGAAAGTTCCACAAGAGAGAAGGAGGTGCTGATGAGTGAAGGGCTTAGCTGTTGTAATTCTGCTGATTTGCCATTGAGAGCTGTGGATGACTGGTTAGCTCTGTGGCCAGGCTGCATGCATAATGATTGTGGAGTCTTTCAAAACTTGCTTAAAAGACATTTTCACTCTCGTTGTTTTAACACCTTTGGACTATCCCATCTTCTTTAAGGATGGAACTGGGATGGTCTTGTTTAAGATGCTGTGGTGTCGGGGTTCATTCTTATTAAAAAAAGCTTATTTCAAGGTACTTGGAAGGGTTTCTGACCAGTTTTCAGAGGAGTTTGGTAACCACGATGTGTCCTGTGGGTCTGGAGAAAATTGAGATATTGTGGGATAATTGTGTGGGTGATACTCGCATCCGGTAGAATCAGAGTGAGAAATATGTTTTCATGACTGATAAATGGACAGATGAGGTCTAAAGAAAAGGCAAATACTGTAGTTGTTGATTTTATCCATTAAACAGTAACACAGTATTTGCTCCTTTTGTCTGTCGAGAATAACAAAATAGTCTCAGCAGAGTGTCCTTGACAGTAAGTGTGTGTTCGGACTGAACATGCAGTTTAGAGGCAGCACTTTGCAAACAAAGTCAGTGAAAAGATTTAAGGGGAAGTAAACAGAGTTGAAAATGTTTCAAATTACGAAAAATGTATGAAATGTATGATAAAATATTCACCGGGGCCAATCACAATTATATTACGCTGCTGTACTAAGCTACGCTTTCTGTACTCCTCCAACACAACAAACTCTTTCTGTAATGTCAGACACTTCTAATAACAATCACAGAGCAAAAACAAGCACTTTTAATGGACGGTGCCAGCTCGTCCCAATAGGATTACGTTGCAGCCTGTTTAGCAGCTGGCGTCTACTGCGCGCTCCCTCAATACCGGACCAATTTCAGAAATTGACGCTATTAAGCTGGGCATAAACTGTACGATTTTAGAAATATTGATGCGTACTTCCTTCTCCTACTGTACGAGTAGATTGTTTGCAATGTAAAGCCAAAGATTTATTTGCTCACACTGTACGTGTTAAATAGAAAAAAAACAAAAAAACACAGTCCCTGAGGGCTGTTCTGGCTGTTGACAGTTGTCAATAAAGATTGGTTTGAAAGGTTAAAGGTTAAAGTTAGTTTGCTAGAAGAGGTCTGTACGGGTCACAATAAGACTAACAAGGCAGAAACGTGCTGCCTTGATCATCTGTGCCATCCTGTCTGCTGAAACATCTAAAAAAAGAGGCAGCAGCGTAACGTTACATGGACTCGCAGGTGGCTAGGAAGACGTGGACAGCATGGCTTGTCCATTTTGCAGAGAGAATTGGAGGTAAGCTAGCTACGTTTTACTAGCTATATCTATTGTAGCCTACAGTGTTGTCTTGATAGCTACGCTCTGATTAATGTAAAAAGAGGAGAAAAAAGGCACTGACGTTGGGGAATCGGCTCGTGGCTCTGTGTCAACTCTGCGAGAGCCTGCGGACGGCCGACCAAAATTTCCGACATGTCAGAAATTTGTGCGACGGCCGGTCGGGAGGAGTTAATCGGCTCCCGCTGTACACTGCACGGCAAACGACGCCCGACGAAATTCCGTCCGCCTCAAAATTAGGGCCAGAAAAGGGGCTAAAATTTGACAGTGTATGCTCAGCTTTAGTCAGTTAGACATAAAAACATGGGAAAATAGGGTCCATGTTGAAAAATACCAAAGTTACCCTTTAATTTCATGAGCATAGCCTACTGAGACAAACAGAAAAGGAGATGGTGTGGAAGAAAATACCATAAAGAATAGAAATTGTTGTAAGTTGTTGGGGAATAAAAGAACCACCAATTGCCTAAATTGATTGCCTAAAATGTAAATGTCCAAAAAAATCCATTGATTTTGAGACCCCAATTATGAGATGATGTCCTGATTTTGGATAGTGTCTGAGTTTTTGTGAGGCTGGATGAGCCCCGGTGAAATAGTTCATCACATTTTAAAATTCATTCTCAACCTGCATACATTTGACAGCGAGACACTTTCACCCAGCGGTGAGCGAGAAAGTTCAGTGGGTTGTGTGTGTAAACATGCGTGGTTGTGTACGTGTGTGTGTGTTTGTGCCCCGTGTGTGTGCACTCAACGAATAAATCCAGCCACAAAGCCGTTAAGGTGGTAATGCGCTGAAACCCGGGGTCAGGCAATCACAACAGGCAGCGATGCAATGATGTATAGTCCACAACACACGTGCACACATGTGCACACACACACACAACCTCTCATTATAACTGTACTGTGTGTCCCCTCCTCCTCCTCCTCCATCATTGCACTGCTCCTCACCTCCCAAGCGGCTGTTTGTGTTTTTGTTTTCCCTCTCCGTCTGTCTGTTGCTGCGTCTGTTGTGGGGAAAACTGCTGCAAAGCAAAATTAAAAATGAATCATATCCTTTGATACGTGATTCAGCTGAGGGAATTAATATGCCATATCAAGTTTTTTTTTATTTTATTTTTTTTTTTTTTAAATCAACGACAGCTCAGCTCATCGTGTTATGGATTGCAGCTTCACTGAAGGTGAAGAGGGGATAAAGGGAGGAAAAAGGAAAAGGGACACACACAAGGGCCTTTCAAGTGCTTGTAAAGAGGTTCATATTACCACATATGTTTAAAGCTGACATTTTGCGTCACAGAGGCAAACCTGTAGAAATCATCATAGCTTACATGTCAACAAGGGGCTAAAAAAGCACAGAGCAGCGATGTCCTGTCCATGCACACTGTGGATGTAATAGTCAAAGACAATAAAACAACAGCCAACAGCATAAATGACCTAAATGCCAGTGTTAGCAGGTTAAGCATCAAACAAGCACAGGAAGAATAAACAGGTAAAGGAAAACAAGTTTGGAATGAAAATCTGTACAAACTCAATTAAACAATAAATACTATTTAATATATTACACACAGACAAGTCCAACCACCACATAATATATATATATATAGGCAGTGGTGGAAGAAGTATTCAGATCCTTTCCTTAAAGCTGAAGTAGGTAGAAATGGAGCAAATATGATTAAATAAAGTTATTTTTATGAAACGGTCACTTTATCCTGACAGTAGTGCATGAGACAGGTTATCTGAAAAAAAAATCATGTGCCTCTGTGCCCTCCGGTGCTCCTAATGGCACCGTTGACCGGAGTTGCGATCAAACGGTCAAACTAAAGGCAGCCATGTTGAGAACAGTTGAGGAAATACCAAGCACCGCCCACCAGCCGGAGCAAACTTTCTAATTTTACAGCTAAACAGTACACTACATGATGTTTCTGAAAACATTTGAGGAGAGAAATATAGGCATTAACGTAAAAGAATATTGATTCATATTTGATCAGCGCTGCATAGTTTGACCGTTTGATAAGAGTTTGCGAGTGATGGACAGCTGCCTTGGTTTAATGAACAGCCAATAGGAACGCTCTCTTTCTGAAAATGACCTTTGATTGGCCAAAGTCTCCCGTCACGAAGTAGATTTTCTAAAGCCTGAAAACAGAGCCATGAGGAGGTGCAGAAGTCTGGTTTTTCTTTCAGAACACTTGAATTACAACATGCTGAAAGGTTATTGTGGATTTTTTGATGCCCGAAACATTCTGCCTACTGCAGGTGTAAGTACAGTACTTACTTATTTTTTAAATACAGACTTTAAAATGTACATAGTTGCATTCCTTCCCTGTGTATACTGTAGGGCATCCTGTCATCATGGTGGTGTCTGGCTCTCATTTTAATGCAAACAAAATAATTTACATAACATTGTAAAAAAAGTATTTTCTTAAAACTAGAGGGAACTCTGATAAACTCACATGACTAATCCTGTAATTAATACTGCTCTTGTGTTATGTAAAGACAAGCCCTGACAAGGAGGAATTAATAAGTATTGTATTTGTTACCTTCATCAGTGACCTTGTTAACATGACTGATCATGTTTAGAGGATCACAGCGATTATGGCGAGACATTACACAGCTCAATCGCCCTTTGTGCTTCTGTTTGGTGGAACAAGTGACCACTCGATACCTAAATCTGTAAATGTAGAAGAATTCATCCTGACAGACACACACACACACAAATAGACACTTACTCCCTTTAATAGCATTGTACCACTTATCCTAAGTTATTCCACTGAAGAGCCGTGTGTTCAAGGGCACGGGCGATTGAATGACCCACAGGGGGATCCAAGCAACCGTTTCCATCGGCCATTCTATTCCTCTACTGTATTGTGTTTCATCAACAGAGCTTTTCTATTTCCTTTATTGTTCAGCCGCAGCGGCGCTTTCCATCATGGCCTGTGACAAGTGTTTAGAGCCAAGAGATAACACATGTGCAATGCGGCTCCGCTTTCATGAAATGGTTACAGCCGTGGCCAGCCGAATTATAGCGAGGCGCGCGGTCCAAATTAAGTTTACGTGTCGAGGCCTGTGGGGTTGGTATAAACTGATGATGTGCAGGTTAGTTGCTTTTTTCATTTAGACCAAAAGTTTTCAGGTAACCGCTGGCAAAAAAAATCATTTAAAACACAAAACAATTACATAAAACAGATCAAACAATTCTTCAAATTGACTTTACAAAGAAACTCATGGTTGATGTAAAACGTCTCTTCGGGCTTCAGTGCTGATTTCACCTCTATTGTTGGAGCTTTTTGCTGTTCTCACCTTGCGTTAATAAGAGTGTTTTTTTTTTTTTTTTTTAGTAAAGCGGTGAGGCTTGTTAAGCTCACGTCTTCCTTCTCCATGCTTAATCTGGACCCAAAATAAACTCTTTGATGTTTGACCCAACCAAACTGCACTCAACTAAATGAGGAATTATCGTTTCTGCCTTTTATTAGCATCTGTGCACATTTAGGGAAGAATAGTGAATATTTTTAATAGTCCCGTATCTCAGTTGTTACCCTGTACTATATTCATTTTTAACAGTTCTCTTTATCTCCTATTTATCTATCTTCAAACTTGGGCCTTTTTTCTGTTGTGTTAAACATTTTATTACTGACTTTACTTTATGCTTCACTTTGCCAGTTATCTCTGCTTTTTCAAAACACACTCCAAGGCCAAAGTGATGTTTGGCTGTTGGACTGTAAAAGTGATTAAAAACACATATTTTCAGCACTAAAACACACTTTGCTCTTTGCTGACTGCTGGCTTTCATGCACCAGCCTGAAGTAGTCTTTTCACGGATTTTACTTGTTGGAACTCCTACACCTAAGTAAAGGGTTTTATTAAACCAGCACTGTCGAGGTAAACAGCTCAGAGAGGTGTGTTTTATCCATCCGACCAAACTACTTTGTTTAATCCAAGCGATGCATTTCTGGTCCAACCACTGTGTTGCTATTCAGGGTATTCAGACAAGTTGCACTGACAGAACTATGATCGGTTGGTAGTTGTTGTCTTGACCTACAGATCTTGTTCACATATGACTAATCAATATACAGTTCACGCAAGAAAGAAATTATAAATGCTAATGATCAGACAAAATCTAATTCATGGGACATATCGTGCTCATTCTCAGGTTCCTACCTGTACTTCATTATTGCTTCGTTATTGAGTATTGCGATAAGATATATTGCGATTTATTACCTTTTTTTTAACTGCAAATTATGTAGTTTGTCAACATCTATAATAAGATACAGTTTCCCTCTGTTTATCTCAGAGTTTTATTCACATATCTTGAGGTCAGAGGTCAAGGGATCCCTTTTGAAAATGACCATGGCAGTTTTTCCTCGCAAAACATTTAGCTTAAGTATGGAGCATTATTTAGCATTCTTCCCGACAAGATAACATTACATGGTTGGTACCAATGGATTCCTTAGGTTTTTCTAGTTTAATATGATACCAGTATCTTCGCTCTAGCTTTAAAACTTAACCCTCTGAAAGACAGAATAGTGAACGGATTGTTAAGAGGTTAATAATTTATATAATAAAAGATCGATACTTGATGTTTTTGTATCAATATAATATTGTCACGCAAAATATCGCAATACTATGCTGTATCGATTTTTTTTTCCCCCACCCCTACTTTATACTCTACTACATTCCAGATGTAAAATTGTACTTTTTACACTGCATTTATCTGAAAGCTACTTTACAGATAAAGATTTTTGCTTGCAGTCATATGATTAGCTTTCAGAGTGTGATGTATATTTGTAGATTAAATCACCCAACAGTATGTGACATGGTTATAATTAGCTTTCAGCTTGACCAGTTACAACATTTCCTGTAATAATAATCCAATTAAACCTCTGACAGGATGCTAATACTTGTGTACTTAATTCAAAGTGAGGTATTGCTACTTTTGCTTAGTTAAAAAGATCTCAATACTTCCTCCACCACACATGTTGTATTTCTGTGTCTATAGACAGAGGCGTGTCTTTTCTCACATGCATGTCCGATAGAGGCAGCTGTATCAGTAGTGTTATGATTGTAACTCACCACCACACCTCAGTGCAGCAGAGCTCAGAGAGACAGATTGCTGCAGAGCCCTGAAGTTCCTCAGCTCAACTGTTGCTGCAGTGGCTCCACAGCACTTTGTCCTACTCCTGTACAATTGTTCCATTTCTTTCTCTTTTCTCCTTCCTCCGGTTTCCCAATTTCAAACACTGTATCCTATTATTTCTCCTCCTGTTGCTTCACCTCATCTTCTCCTTTTCTCTCATGTATAAAACATGTGGCAGCCATCAGGCCGATAAGTGTGCATGGCAGATGGTCAGATTTAAAACCAAAGTGACAGGAGGTTTTGCATTTTCATACATTATGATCCCCGTGTGCACATTATGCATACTATTAAAGCAAAAAAAAGGACATAAAAAAGTACATTACAAATTGTGGAGGCAGGGCGAGTTTATTTCTATAGCACCTTTTGACAGCAAGGCAATTCAAAGTGCTTCACGTAAGACATAAAGGCATTGAGAAAAGATATAAAAGTACAACAAAACAGCATCAAAATACTACTACTTTTACAGAATGTATGCACTTGATCGTAAGAGTTGTGAATTGCTCTCAGTTAAGCACATTGCATTTCAAAAGCTGAGTAACATTTAGTCCTATCCCACTAGTAGTTGCATGTATAATGATATAAACCAACGGTTTGAGAAGATGAAGAAGAAGATGCTCATGAGTGTCTATAGCATTTCCAGTTTATTGTTTGTTTGTTTATGAATGTCAAAAATGTATTGAATTTAGGGCTGCAACTAATGATTATTATCATTACGATTACAGTATGTTCTCGATTAATCGATCAGTTGTTTCGTCTATAAAATATCAGAAAATGGTGAAAAATGTCGATCAGTGTTTCCCAAAGCCCAAGATGATGCCCTCAAATGTCTTGTTTTGTCCACAACTCAAAGCTATTCAGTTTACCGTCAGAGAGGAGTAAAGAAACCAGAACATATTCACATTTAAGAAGCTGCAATCAGAGAATTTTTACATTTTTTTCTTAAAAATGTACTCAAACCGATTAATCGATTATCAAAATAGTTGGCGATAATTTTAAAAGTTGACTTATTGATTTATCGATTAATTTATTAATGGTTGTAGCTCTAATTGAATTGAGCAATTGGCAGGTTTTATGGATAATGATGAGGAACACTTAAGTAATTCATACTACAGGTCTAGCAAAGTGTTGTTTTCACAGCTCAAAGTAGAGCATATTTTTGCCCACTAAAAGCACAACAGATTCTTTATCCTTTCCCACATCTTCCTTTTCTTCCCATCTACTCACATTAAAGAGGACCTATTATGCTCATTTTTGGGTGCATACTTGTATTTTGAGTTTCTGCTAGAACTTGTTTACATGCTTTAATGTTCAAAAGACACTTTATTTTTCTCATACCTGCTGTGCTGCAGCACCACTGTTCACCCTCTGTCTGAAACGCTCTGTTTGAGCTCCTGCCAACCCCACACCCCTTTCCCGAAAAGCGCCTAGTCTGCTCTGATTGGTCAGCTGGCCCACTCTGTTGTGATTGGTCAACCGAACCAAACTCTTCGGACTCCGCTCTAAATAGCTCTGTTTGAGGGCGTGCAAAACTCTGCCGCTAGGCAGGTATTATGGAAATGTGTTACTTGGTGACATCACCAAGTTACGGAAGAAAAGGCGGTACTTCAAGCAAGGCCTTTCAAGCAGCTTAGGAGCATTGTTTCTGTTGGGAGAGTAAAGCTTGGTTTATTGTCGCCGGTTTAGTTGTCACGGCGCTTGGTAGTGCACCTCGGAATTTTTGTAACTATGCTGCGCCTTTCATTTCAACTGGCTGAGCAGG
The DNA here is from genome assembly GCF_015220745.1 of Sebastes umbrosus. Lineage (NCBI taxonomy): Eukaryota > Metazoa > Chordata > Actinopteri > Perciformes > Sebastidae > Sebastes > Sebastes umbrosus. The sequence goes on along the minus strand of NC_051282.1, from coordinate 9,197,794 downwards.
TTTGCCTGTACAGACATCTCTACAACTGTTCATTCAGAGACTACAGGGACAGTCACATGACATTAAATATTTGGAAAGAAATAGGCAACACACTGGGGAAAGAAGAGGCTTTTACACACAGGCTGTGAAAGAGTATGAGAGATCGTAGAAACAAAATATCGTGTGGATAAGCAAGAATTTGACCAGTGTTAGCGGAAAGGATGCCTGGCAACAGTAAACGCAGACGTACCGCCAAACATTGCATTGGTGTACTGTAATTATTATTGTCGCTTACATCAAAGTCAAAATTATTTTTCATCTCTTGCTTCCCCTTGGGGCGCCACTCTTTCCTCGAGACCTTTTTTTTATTAGCTTTTACTTGTAACTTTGCAGATCATTTACATGCACAAAAAAACAATATAACACACTAAAGGAGAGGGAAAAAGCACAGAAGCATAATATTTCCTCTTTAAGTATCTAAACTATTTAAAATGAAAACAGCCCATCTAGCAGTTGCCTCCTCTCCTCTCTGCTTTGGCTTTAATTTAGTCACTTGCCGAAGCATCCAAAAAAGCATCCAAAGAGTCAGGACTCCTATTCGTCATCCTACTTCTTCCGCGCCTGATATTTATATCAGATTTTCATCAAAGCCCACACACCTAAATGATCCTACCAGATATTTACCATGAGACACGTAGCTAAAACACCATATGCCACTTGCATATGCTTGAAAAGAAGACAAAATATAGATAAATGAAGTGTGATTACTTCGTAATGAGAGGTTTATTTTGGAGCAGGGCTGTGGGCTGTTAACAAGGATCCGTGTCACTTTTGACTTTGTAATTTGAAGGCACAGTAGGAGGTTTGTGGGAGGCTCCATTGTGAAAGTGTGTGAATATATTTTCCGTCTATATTCAGTCGAACAATGTTTTGCTTACTCCTCAGAACTGGAGGGAGTGTGTGTTACATTGTGTGTCTGTGACTGTGTTAGTTTGTGTGCATAGTCTACATGCAGTTTGGGAACAGGCCGTCCAGCATGGGCTCCATTTTCACTCCAGTGATCCTGGTAATGGTCTTGTCCCAGTGTGGATTGACGTTGGCTCCAAGTCGCCCTGACAGAAAATCAACTGCTTACATGTAGCTGTTTGCTGGAGCGCACACAGTAGCAAGCATTATCACTCCCTGTGCACTGTAGCTGGTCATCTCTCCTTCTCCTGCTCTTCTATCTAACCACCGGCTCAACTTTCACATCTACATGTATCTATCTGCCTATCTGTCTGTTTAGCTCATTTTTATTCATTGCCACCATCTCACCGTTCTCAGCTATTATGCATATCTTCATTTCTTTGCAATCTGCCCTTCAACCTTCTCTATCCTTCTCATCTTTTAATATCTCTCTGTCAGAGGAGAGAAGAATACTGAAACATTTTTACTTTGGTAGAATTGCTGTTATCTGAAGCAAGTAAAGTATAAAGTAAAGAAGCCTACTGTTCTAATAATTCATGTTTGCAAATGAATGTGTATAGATTTACAGTGAAATCAATTATTTGTGGTTTTGCAATTTGTCATTTAGGCTACAAATGATTTGTTAACGATTAGGGTTTTTCTAATGGCTTGTAAATACATAAAAGACTAACATGCTGTATGAGAAATGAGTTAACATTTACTCACCATGTAAATAAAGAAAAAAAGGTTAACAATTATTTTATCATTAAAGGGTAACTTCTGTATATTCCAACCTGGACCCTCTTTCCCTATGTTTTTTTTTGTCTAATTGACTAATGGGGACAACGATTTTTAAAATTGGTCCAGTATTGAGGGATAACTGTAACCGGCAGCAATTAAACGGTAGGGCAAGTGAGCAGCGTCAGTGTAACATTACGTTCACTAAAAGTGCTTGTTACTTATAAAGTCAATCGGAGCCTGTCATTACAAAAACGAGCATTTTCAGTGGACGTAAATGACGATGCCAGCTTGCCCCAATAGCACCATATTGTAGCCCGTAAGCAGCTGCCGTCTACACCGCTCTCCCTCAATGCCGGACCAGTTTCAGAAATTGTTTTCCCTATTAGTCAGTTAGACACAAAAACATGGGGAAATAAGGTCCAGGTTGAAAAATGCTGAAGTTCAACTAACAGTATGTGTAAATAATTCATGCACGACTTCCCGACAAATGTGTTAGAAGCTTGGTGAAGTGGGCTAGCTGGTGAACTACAGTAGCTGACCAACTAACCACCGACACGTTAGCCAGCTGTGAACATGCTAGCGCTAGTCGGTCACAATAGCCGCCCGAGTTATCTTCTCCGTACTATTTACTTCCCTCAGGCATTTTGTTCTCAGGATTGTACATCTCATTTAATTAAAAGTTACTGAAGAGGGATTAAAGCTCTCCAAGCTAACAAATTTACTAACTGACAGCAGATTTATTAGCTTGGTTGCTAACGGATTTTTAAGTTTGCAGTTCATTCGAATAAGTATTTGTACCATTGCCTCACCATTCATCTTTTTTGGAGCAGTTTATACAGCTGATAAGACTGTTATCAGGCATTAAATGTGCGTTATCAGTGGTTATAAGGCTCATAGATGTGGGTCAGTATGGCCCTGCTACACCTACTAGTGGGTTTTATCATCGATTCATATGATCGATCATCGAAAGAAGGAATAAAAGAACCGGTGTTCGCATCCCGTGTGAAACCAACCATGTGTAGTTGTCCTTGCGTTCACAAGCGTTAAATTTCACTTTCACCTTTTAAATGTAGTCATTTTAAGCCAAAACACAATGTTTTTTTCCTAAATTTAACTAAGTGGTTTTGTTGCCTAAACCTAAAGAAGCTTTTTTGTTTGTGTTAAAAATGTAACGTTTAATGCAGTTTTTACAATGGGTTAGAAGGTGTTGGTTTTAGGTTTCACTTTCACTTTGACAACAGGTAGGCAGTAGGCCCCTTCTGACCCACATGTAGGATGCTAATAGATACCGATAACGCACATTTAATGGCCTGATAACAGTCAAATTGGGTGGTTTATACCACTATAGAGGAGAATAAAAGTGGATGGTATAATAAGCTTTGTTAGCTTCCTCCATTTTGGGCTCACTGGCTCTGCGTTCCCTTTAAAGGGCAGTACTGTCAACACAGCCATTGGTCAATGGCACAAGTACGCATGACATCAAAGTTAAACCTGACATCAAAAAATGCTCTGATCCATTGAAATGTACTGATCTTGATGCAAAATTCCACCATTTAAAATGCAGGTGTGATGAGGCCTTCACAACTGATCATTATTATAAAGCCTGTGTATATCATCCCTCGCTAACCCCTCTCCATAGTAATTATTTAACACTTTTTATCGCTGCTCTCATCATCATATATCTGCAAACCATGACAGCGCTGTTGTCAATGACAGCTCTTATTTATTACTGTACACAATAATTTCTTACAGGTTGTTATTTGTAACATACCTCCACTAATATATTTTGTTGCATGCGGGTGTACGTCTGTGTTTTTCTCCCTCTTTTGCTTTCTCTCCCTCTCATCCTCTGCCCATCGTGGCTCTTTGCCTTCTCAGTAATCACCTCTCGGCTCTTATCTCTCAACACCATCGCACCTACAGGAAAGCTTAAACTTAACAAAGAGATTAAACAAGAGAAAGAGATCCATCCTCTTTGACATTCATCTTCCCCCCTTCTCCTCCTTGCAGCCTTCACCGTACCCTCCCTATCCTTCCATCTCTCCCCGTTCCTTTTCTTTATAGTCCAAAAAATAATTACCTGCTTGCCGGTATCGCCCGAACCGTCGTACATCTTCAGCATTGTGCTGAGACGGAGATGAAACAAGCGTGTGGATGAGGGGGAAACTCAGAAGGGGGAAACAGGCTGGCACAGCAAGGAAGAATTCACTTCTTTACTTTGCTCTCTACTTTCATCCCTTACCATCATCCTCGTTCATCTACTGTTTGCTTTTCATATTCGTATGCTTGTGCTTGTCTCATTCCCTGTTGGTCTCTCTTTGTCTCTATCTTTGCTTCTTTTCTCTCTTGATCCCGGCCCCATTTCTTTTCCAAATTTTTTTTTTTTTTTTGCCATGATAGGAACATACACTGTGCTAGAAACATCGATGCAGCCATCATGTAATAATCAAATGAACGGATGTGTTTTTTTCCACACGTATCATTCATAATGGTCCCATTTTTTCTAGGTATAGAAATGTCCCAGCATGGGCTGCTCCTCAAAACCGTTTCCTTTCTTTTCTTTTTTTTTCATCACCAGCAAACACTCGTACACACACACACACATATTCACCGATACACACAATAACACACACAAACTTGTTGCGACAGGCTGCCGAGTGCAGTGCCTATATATGTTGAGACCAATCTCAGCAGTCGTTTCTCACCTTTTGGGCCGGAAAGCTGGGTTATTCATCTTCCTCTCATACCAGCCGAAAGACGGAGAGAGGAGGAGATGGAGAGAGAAGTTAAAACAAGAAAGTTTCCACGTTTTTTCAACTGTTTTCTCCTCTCTTGGTTAACCAGGTTATGCACTAAAGCTGATATTTACCTCTGTTTTTGGACTGTAGTTATAGTAATCGATCTTTGCATTGTGGGTGGCACTATCAAGTCTGTCTTATAGTAGGCAGAGCCATGTGTTCCAGAGGGATTATCCTGATTGTTAGTTTTAAAGGTAACTTAAGTGTACCTCATCATAGACACAGAGGAGTCCTTGACAATTTATCAATTACATATGAACATGTATTTTCCATGGTATTAATTTACTGAAGTACATTTACTTAAAGCTGCAGTAGGTAGAATGTTTTTGGCATCATTGGGCAAACATTCCATAATAACCTTTAAGCATATTGTAATTCAAGTGTTCTGAGAGAAAACTAGACTTATGCACCTCCTCATGGCTCTGTTTTCAGGCTTTAGAAAATGTAGCCCGTGACGGGAGACTTTGGCCAATCACAGGTCATTTCAGAGAGAGAGCGTTCCTATTGGCTGTTCTTTCGACGGAGGCAGCTGTTGTAGTGTACTGTTTAGCTTAAGTTTGCTCCGGCTGGTGGGCGGTGCTTGGTATTTCCTCAACTGATCTCAACATGGCTGCCGGGTCACAAACTTTCTCATTTTACAGCTAAACAGTACACTACAAGATGTTTCTGAAAACATTTGAGGTGAGAAATAGGCATTACAGTAACAGAATATTGATTCATATTTGATCAGTGCTGCCTAGTTTGACTGTTTTGATATTTTCCTGCTTGAGCCGGAGTCGATAACGTTACTCGCTCCCATCGCCACCGCCCTCTCTCTCTCTTGCATCACCACTCACTTTCCATGCACACACACACTCTAAGCACTCTACTTTTACAACCGGCTCTAGAGACCACCATTCATGGTTTTGCGTCGGCCACCGTAGTCACGCTTGGCACACGGGAGAAGTTGTAATCTGCAACCTCACAGCTTGATACCGCCAGATCCTACACACTATTCCTTTAAGTCAAATTTTCAATGCATGGATTTCTACACTGTGGTATTGCTACTTTTTGACCTCCACTGCTGGACTAAATTATAACTTTGTTTTCAGAGAAATAGTTGTTCTAATTCACTCAGTTTGTTTTTGCAAATGGGTCTAAATCATTACCCACGATCCTCAGCAACGAGAACAAGTCAGCCAGAAGAATAAATCAGTGTAATACAAAATCTAGATCACTTTGTTGTTGCAGTTAGAAACAAAACACCACACTATATAGTTGCTGAACTCATCCAGAATTGACCCAGAAAGCAAAACTGAATTAATTCAGATGTATTACAGGAAGAGTATCCCACAAAACATAATGGCTTCAGCCTGCATTTGAATTTCATTTTCCCCTTTTCCAGTGTTAGATTGTTTACTGTAATAATATGAAATGTGGATTATTTTTCCATGTGTGTCTGGTTTGGGCTGGATTTCCTTCATACAGTTCTGTATGTTACTGGTGTTCCACGGCAGCTAATTGGGATTTCTCTGTATGTTGGTGTGTGCACCATGTCATATGATTGATGAGACTGCGGGGGGTTCAGGGTCTACAGTCGATACCGGCACTATATCATTTTGTCTTCCGCTCGACTCCCTTTAACCCCCCACCTCCTACCAACCAACACACACGCTCATACGCATACAAATACAGTATATTCATGCACAATAACTGCAATAACACAGAGCTGTGCTCAACGTTTGTACATTTACTATCTCGAAATGGAAGTTTTCTGCTATACAAAAGGCAGCAGTTAGTTTAAATCAGAGAAATTAATTTACTTTTACCAGGTTTTGCTTTTCAATATAATGAAAAAAAACACGTCTATCATCTGCTTCTATTCCTTTCTTATTGTTTTGAATACGCTGTTGGTTGACAACACCTCACTGTGTAGTGGGACAAATCCTGAAAACTCAAAACTCACTTTTTCAGTGCTTGTGTGAATACATTTGGATATCTGGAGGGCCTATACCAACCCGTGGGCAACCTCCTGGTCTGAGAAGTGAAGCCAATGCGGAAGTGCCTTAAACTTGCATTCTTTCTAACAGCCAGCAGGGGGCGACTCCTCTGGTTGCAAAAGGAGTCTGATTGTAAAGAAGTCTATGAGAAAATGAGCCTACTTCTCACTTGATTTATTACCTCAGTAAATATTGTAAACATGAGTTAATGGCCTCAGTCGCTAGTTTCAAGTCTTCTTCAATACAGCATGATGTTCATTTAGTAAATTATGGTCCCATTTAGAGTCAGCCAAGAACCCGAACTCGAGGCTTCAAAACGGCAGTCCACAAACAAACGGGTGACGTCACGGTGACTACGTCCAAGTCTTATATACAGTCTATGCTACAAACCCACAAACTGCGAAATTAGACAACCCAGTCAGTTTTTTGTCACATGCAGGCTCATTAGAATATACCGCCCACGGCTTGAGAACTACCTTTGCCACCATATTTTTCTCACAAGCCAATCATAGCAGACTGAGCTTTTTCAGGAGGGGGTTCTTAAAGAGACAGGCTAAAAAACGGAGCGTTTTAGATGGAGGGGGAATGCAGGTACATTCAGACAGACAGAAAAATAATGTGTTTTTTGAACATTAAAGCATGTAAACATGTTCTAGTAGAAACCCAATACAAGTATGAACCTGGAAATGAGCACGATATGTCCCTTTTAAGTATTTTATGATACTGCAACTGCGCCACAAAAAAGCCTGTGTGCTTTACACAAGCAGCCGCAGAGTAGAGATATATCTCTGCTATCTGTGTACTGAACAGGGTTGTATTTGTTCTTTTGCACTCGGGATTAATAAAACAGTGCCTGAGCCATAATGAAAATCAATCAGGATTCAGGCCTGCAGTTACAACGCATGATGACACTGTCATCATAGTACAGAAGAGCCACTGGGCTGCAGGAGCCACGGCGCTGTCTGTAGAGCCAACAGCAAATATTAAATTCAATATTTTACCTGCATCTTTCTAAATACTTTGGAAGCCTCCCATCATCACTGGAGATATGCCCGGTTTTCTAATACTGACTGTCAACGCTGTCCAATTTTAATCTTTTTGTCAGCTGGTCACAATGATGCCAATGCTGTGCCAAGTGCTGCCTTCATTTGTTGTTGTTTTTTAATACACAAGTGAATCATGCAGTTTTGTAGTGTAATAATTGTGTCTATTAACACCAAATATAAGCGTGAAAAAATATTGGTGAGGCGCCCATGTGTTTTTTTAACGCTACAGATGTAAGATTGCAACAAATCAAATATTTAACCAGGTGACTAAAATGCAGTTTTAAAAGTCTGAGATCCTCAAAACCTTTTGCAACAAGACTGCTCTCAGGTTCATTAGTCTGCGTATGAATTGTACTGCACACATGCACAAACACACACATATGCTCACTCACATTTGGCAGCAGTGAAACAGTCAATATGTGGCACCTAATTATACCGATGTTGTATCAACGTTTTAAATGGAACAACGAGGGAAAGGAAGAAACAATAATAGTCTAATAAATGGACAACGAAGCAAGAGAGGAAAAGAGATTTTGATGTTTATTTGTCCTTGAGCTGCAGTGAAAACAATATACTACTCCCAATGGGCTGCAGTAAAATAACAGAGGCAACGGAAAAATGACAGGAGAAGTGAGATTTCTCATTTCTACATGACAGCCATGATGGTCAAAATACAGCTCCCTTTTATGTGTACACTCCTCCCTCTCTCCAGTCATCTTTCTTTCAATACATCACCTTCCTCCCCATTTTACACTTCTTCCCCTGCCTCCCTTACCCTCCTTTCCCATCCTCTGCTATCTTCCATATAATCTCCCTAGCCTGCCTGACCCCTCTGGTTTCTAACTCCACATTAACACCGAAGAGCAGTGTAATTTTGTTTAGTAATATTAATATTAGGGCTGTCAAGCGATTCAAATATTTAATCGCGATTAATGGCATGATTGTCCATAGTTAATCGTGATTAATCGCAAATTAATTGTAAATTTTGTATCTGTTGAAAATGCAGAATGCAAAAGTATTTAATACTCTTATCAACATTGGAGGGGGCAAATATGCTTGCTTTATGCAAATGTGTGTATATATGTATTATTGGAAATCAATTAACAACACAAAACAATGACAAATATTGTCCAGAAACCCTCACAGGTACTTTATTTAGCATAAAAACATGGCAAACTCAACAGCTGTCAGTGTGTCAGTGTGCTGACTTGACTATGACTCGCCTCAAACTGCATGTGATTATCATAAAGTGGGCATGTCTGTAAAGGGGAGACTCGTGGGTACCCATAGAACCCATTTTCATTCATATATCTTGAGGTCAGAGGTCAAGTGACCTGTTTGAAAATTGCCATGCCAGTTTTTTCTCCCCAAAATTTTGCGTAACTTCGGCACGTTATTTAGTCTCCTTCCCAATATGCTAGTATGACATGGTTTTAGTTTCATATGATACCAGTATCGTCCCTCTAGCTTTAAAACTGACCCTGCTACAACCTAAAAATCGCAAGTTGCATTAATGCGTTAAAGAAATTAGTGGCGTTAACGCGTTATTATTGCGTTAACTTCGACAGCCCTATTAATATACAGCTGCGACTGTGGAAACACCCTGTGCCTTTCAGTCAGTGACCATATTGTGTCCTTATGTTTCAGAAATATACAGCATGTGCTTGTCTAAATGTCTAAATGAAATACTGTAACCTGCTGTATATAGCCAGCCAGGTCATTAAATAGGTTTTATCAGTGGTTGTAAGCCTCATAGATGTGGGTCAGAAGGGGCCTGCTACATCCACTAGTAGGTTTTATCATCCATTCACATGGGCAATCACCGAAAGAAGGGATAAAAGTGGAATCGGGTGCTATAGGTATAACGTTACTGATGACCCTGGTGATTGGAGAGACCAGCCTTTAACAGGTCATCGTCAGACTCTGTTGCCCTCAGGCTCTCTGGCAGGTTGCTCTAACGGTTTCAAACAGAGATGTTGAATACTCTTTCTACTGCAGATCCTGGTCTGCTAACATCCAAAAGGCTATCACTTGAGGACACTAGGAGCATCATCTTGAAACAGCATGGCTGGGATATACTCAGGCTGCAGTATGTTGAGCCATTTGAAAAGAATTGGAAAGGGAAAGGCTTTTCAGAATCTATTTCTAACATATTTACAGCAAAAAAGCTTCTTTATAATTAAAAAAAATCTTGTTAGATTTTACAAGATAAATTAATCAGTGTTTTCATAGATATTTCTTAAATTGTATTTACATGACGGTGTACCATAAAACACAAAATCTGGAATATTTAAATGTGTGGGAACACCCTACATACTCTCCTGAAGAGAAATGTTGATTTGGTCAACTTACACCAGTGCTGGTTTTCAAAGAGCCTTATTTATGGGGTTTTTTATTATTATTTTTTAACATTGAACACAGAAAAGTTCTCCATTGTCTTACTTCTATTTGGGAGATAATTATGCTCTCCAGTAAGTTTTAGAACTGTAGTTCATATAAGGCTTTGGGTGATTCAAACAGGAAGTATTGTATAATGTTGCCTGTGAGTCATGCTGTTAGCTGCAACTTTGGCCGTTTCATTTTTAACCTATATTTGTTTACATTTTTGGCAAATTAAAAGTATGCCGAACTAGCTGTTAGCAGTTCCTGTTTGCAGTGTACCCATAGATGTCCTGACAACTATCACTGGATTACTTTGATAGTGAAGACACCGTAAAAATGCAATGATTCTCAGGCAACTTCTGGAGTTACAAGGAGCGTTCACCTCCATGATTTCTAATTGGATTTATGGATGTTTATCGGCGATGGTCAGAGAGAAAATAGAATCACCAGAAAGTGTTTGTCACACTGAATATAACAAATGTGTGTATTATGTCTGTGTGTTCCGATTTGAGTGCATCATCACTCCAAGAGGGAGATTTTTGAAACAAATTGCGGCAATCAGCCGCTGAAGTGCCTTAATCACAGTTTGAAAACCTCAGCAATAGAGAAAATAATATTGGCCTGTCAAGTTCAAATGACGTGGTGGGTCCAAGATATTTTAAGGAAAAGAAACTAGATACTTCATTAACTTTATTGTAGTTTGAAGGCAACAACCTGAAACGTGACAGATTTCAGCTTTAACACAGCGGTATTTTTAAAGCTGCACTAATCAATATGTTTATACTGCAGTAACAAGACTACGAGTCTGCCATGCACTGCTCTCTGCTAAATGATAACATCAGCATGCTAACATGTTCACAATGGCAATGATAACATTCTCTACTGAGCTTTTTTAGCATTTTTCAGCTACTTGTTTTGGTTTTACGCAACTCTACTCTTTTGATTCACTCTCATCGCTCTCATCAGCATTGTTTCAAGACACAACAGGCAGTTAACGGCTCTCATAAATCCATTGACCTGAAAGCACAAAATGGCAAACAAATAAAGTTAGAAACTAGTTAATGCTAATGTTGGTAAAACGTCCTCCATATCAACTTGAGGGAGGTGAGGTTGAGGTGATCATATGCAGGGATGTCACAATACCAAAAATGTTGTAATCGATACCAATACAAGTGAAATTCCACGATTCTCGATACCAAATTCAATACTATGGTAAAAGACAACAACAAAACAAACACTTAGAGCTAGTGTTCTGAAGTTAAACAGGTCATAATTCCCTCTCTAATATCTATTTTATATTGCTGTAAAAAAACATCACCTTCAAACAGCTATATTTATTCAAGTTTCCTGCCAAAAATTACATTTGAACACATCATGATAACATTATAATTTACCTTCGCCTGATACTCATTTTTACTGAATAGTCCTTCATAAACGCATAATAATATAACTCAATGCAACCTCCGTTAAATTTAGCTGTAAGCTCCACAGGACTGTGGTGCCCAACGGCTGCTAACGGCTAACGTTAACTAGCTCTCGTCCTGCTGATTTCAACACAGATTTGTTGTTCACAATATAGCATGCGTCGATAGTGCGTTAACTGTCTTTTCAGATTTTAGATACCGTTAGTCTCAAACGCCCCGGAACCTATGGTACCTGGGGTACTGTGAGTACCGTCACACTTTCAGAATTGGCCAAAAGTATCGGTTCTCATGACATCCCTAATCGAATGTTGTGTTTACAGTTTGTTGTGCTGCCTCCAAGTGACCAAACAATTATACCGTATATCCTGCAATTAATAATAAGGTTTTAGTAATATGACAGGTATAATTTTCATTATTTTCTGCCTTTTTTATTTTCATCTAATGCAAGTAAAACACAAAGCACCAATGTTAGTATCCATTTAATCATTCTACCCCTGAGGACATTCTCTGCTGTGATTATGGAACGTTGTCAGCGGTAAGCACACAATAGAATATCCACTCAGGTGTAATGGCAACAACAGAGCCCTTAATGTTAAGACTGTTCAGTCATGTTTTACAGTGGCGGATGTGAAACCGGCACTCTCCGAGTTCAGCTGTCGCTCCAGGAAACAAAGTCACTTCATGTATGCTGTTCATTCCTGCTTTGTCCTCGGTGAAGGGATAAAAACACCGGTTACCGCCGGTCCCCATAACCAATAAACCCAGCACTGTGCCCCAGTGCTCAGCTGTACTGGGTCCTCACACTCCTTACCAAAGTGGAGCACAGAAACATGGTTACATAACACAGAGAAAAGAGAAGAGCGAGAGAGAGAGTTTGGGGAAAAACAGAAAGCTTCAGAGGGAAACAGAGCACAAAGATAAAATAAAAAAGATAGAGGGGAAGAGAATGTGAGACTGAGGGATTTGGTTTGTAAAAGTGACGGATAAGCAGCGGGACATAAAGAGAGAAAGATAGAAGGAAAGGGGGGAAATCTTTATTTATTATCATGAATAAATGTTGATATACTCTCAAATTTTATTGCAGCATCTGGTTGTCAGTTCTGGCTGTGCCTCTAGATTCAAGACAGACGGTGACAACGCTTTGTCACCAGGATCCTTAGACTAAAAAATAATTCTTTACCTAAATTATTATTATTATTATTTTCTTTAAGTAAATATACATTCAGACAATTTGTGAATTGACATGAGAACCACTTAGGTTTAGGAAAAACATCATGGTTGGGGTTAAAATAAGTACGTAAACTAAGTAAAATAAGTACGGAAACAATGTAATATCAGCAAGGAAAACATGACAAACATCACTGCCAAAACACGTGACAAACGTCACTATCATAACTTGCAAATAGAGATGTTGTGATGCCATTTTTTTCCATCACAATACCGTTTCCGATACCTGAACTTGCAATATCGGCCGATACCGAGTAACAATCCGATACCAGCGTGATTAAAAGCTATATATATAGTTATTATTATTACTATTTAACAGCTGTTTACTACTGACCATGTATGGATGTGATATCATTACTATCATCACTAGCATGAATACATACAGAGAATGAATGCAACAGAACTTTCTTTTAATATTCAGTTTGTCAGTTGCAAAGAACATAAATAAATGAAGCTAAGAATAAATAGTAATTCCATATTGTCTTAGCTGTGTCTTCAGTGGACAACCTGTGTGCTAATTTGTCCTGCAGGGTGCAATATTGACACGCCCTACTAGGGTGCTGCCACTCCTGGAAATGGAAGCCTTGCATACTGGACATATTGCCGTTTTACTTGTTGTATTTTCCACTGTCAAATATTGCTAAATGGCTGACATTTTGCTCTCTCGTTGTTGATTGCTATCGTCATTTGACAAGCTACCTGCAATCACTTCTTCTTCTTCGCTGCTGTAGAACAGTAGTTGCCAGTAGCAGCCATGATACATCCAGGGCGACAGCACAGTGAAGGCTACTGTTTTTGGAGCAGCGAAGAAGAATTGATATCCGGTTAAACAAGTTGATTTTTTTCTGGGTTAATAAATTCTGGTATCGAATTGGTGCGTAGACTGGCGGACTCAAAACCAAATTTTGGCAGTATCGGACGCATTTCCGATACTGGTATCGGTATCGACTCAACAACTCTACTTGCAAAACAAAACACCGGCCTCCTGGTTGAAAGTCCTGTGTTTGTTGGACCCATCCACCTCCCTTCCCGCCTGCCGTAATCAGTCTTTCTCCCCTTTTACTCTATGTCGTTACATTGCAGTCAGTACAGACTACATACCGTGAAAATGCCACGCCTAAAGCAGGAACGGCGTTCTTATTACACTGTTTGCCTTGCCGGGCTGCATCTTCTCGTATTTTTACCATTTTCTTCAGGTATTTATCTGAAATAGCCACTATTTATATCTATAAAAGGTTTTTTGAGTAAACATCCCTTAGCTTGAATACATTATATTTTAGCGAATCACTTTAGAGTACTCTTGAGTCCTTTCCCCACCTATATGGTTAATGAGTTACTCCGCCATTTTTCAGACCATATGGGCCTCTTTACAGTTTAGAGCCAATTTAAAGGTCAAATCAACTCTTAATCACACGTGTCTGACCTACGAGATTTAACGTAAATGATCAAATAATGCATAACGATGTGAAGGTGAGATTACTTTATTGTGCGCTCTAGAGGCCCATTTTTTCTTGTGTTTTGCAGCCAGCCGGATCAGTATTTTGTTTTTTTTTAAGGAAACTTTCTGTGCAGATGTAAATAGATAGATAGATACATAATATGTATTCTTGACAGAGTTTAATTCTCACAGCAGCTGCAGCAACTTTTCAGCCATTGGGAACACTGAGAAAGATCAAGGCTGAAACATTATATTTTTATCCGTCTTTATATGCATGACGAGTAGAATAAGGGAGACAGAAAGAGAGGAAGTCTTGGGACATCCTCCTCTCATGGTTTTTGATGAGCAGGCAGCCCTGATGTGTCCTTTGCTTCTGGCTTTGAGTGTGACTCTCTTCCATCCATGCCATCACTGACTCTCTTTCTTCTTTCCTCTCAGTTCCACTTTTTAATAACCTTCTTTTCTAACCTTCCTTTGCCCGCTTCTTTTGTTCCTCCTCCATCCATTCCCTCATCATCAACCTATCCTCCTCTCCTCCATTTGGTGTGTTGATTGGTATGAACCGCTGTGAAAATGTATAAGGACATTTACATTCCAGCCACATGCTTCCTCTCCTCCCTACTTTTGTACAAATGAGTGCGATAAATCTTAAGGGAGGGGAGGAATCGACGTATATGCTGCATACATATTGTGGCATGAAAGGCAGTAGACAGCAAACCAGATGTTCACTGGTTGCAGTTGGGAAACAATGGTAAACACTGCCAGCTGAAATAGCCGCCTAATGCACCCACAACTTGTGGCGGTAAGAGTTTAATATTCTGTCGTGCTATGACAAGAACTGAAAGTGGATGTTTAAAAATCTAACTGCCCTGTGGCGTTTTTTGATTTGTTGGACAACTGACTATGGAAAGTGACAGAACAATTGGTGAGATAGAAGGAATTGACATGCAACAAAGGTTCAACGTCAGATTTTTTTTTTCTTACGTCAAAGGGATGCATGTATTTTTATTCCCAAACAAACAATTTTTCGGTTCATTTGGTTTTTCAGCATTTTTTTTTTTTTTTATCTTGCAATCACTGCCAACGATCAGAAAGAGAGAGAAAATGTTTTACTAAGTTGCTGGTGTACGATTTATTATTTTAATAATAAAGAACAATTTAGTATATTTATATCTATGTGTTTATTAGTCACACTTTGTTTTAGAAGTTAGGAAAGCAATGTTTAAGTCAAGCCAGATGTTGTTATGATGAAAGAATGATCCCAGTCACTTCCACACAGTGAGACGTAGAGCTGATTAATTAAACACTGGTATCAGATCTGTACTCCGTTTTGGCCGATACCAAAAGCCTCCGCGTAGGGAGGAGGTTAGGGTGGTGGACGGGTCAACAAGCACCGGCCTTTTTCACACCGGTCTTGTTCGTGGCCCGTGTGAAACTAAAAAGTCAACGTTCACTTATTTTAATCATGATGTTTTGCTGCATTTTTTAAATTATATTTTAGTAATTTTAAGCCAAGATGATTTATTTTACCAAACCTAACCAAGTAGTTTTCTTGCGTGTTTTGTTTTGTTTCAATTTTCGCCGTTAACTGCTGGTTTGAAACTGTTAAAAAGTGCGCCCGTAATCCGGGAGAAAATATGTTTCCCTCGAAATTTAATTGAGAATGCAGTTTAGTTTCCTGGGTACTTCATTTTGTAGGAGACATGGTTGTCTCCAACAACAGCTGCTTCAACCGTTCATCATGCATTACAGCGGCGGGGTATGCATTTTGAGACACAAAGGACATGATGATTCTTAAAAAACGTGCCTTGCTGTAAACTGGAGCTGATATGCAATGAATGGATATCAATTTTGTATGTCGTCGAGAAGCATCGGGGGAATGTCAGCGATGATTAATGAAGTAGATTGTAGATTAGGCAGGAAAATCACACAGTGACACCTAAAATGAAAACTGCACTTTTTGGTTTGGCATGGTTATGTTTCCTCCAGCCTGTTGTTCAGTTAGAGGGGAAATCATTAGACATCCCGAAACGAAATATAGAGAAAAAGACTGCTGTTGAAGCAAACATTTCTATTGTGTCAGTATGTATTAAATGGTCAGTGTCTTGTTGGACATTATCACCATGACAAAGTGAAGGCAATTTATCATTGCAGAGCACTGACATCCCAAACTGAAATGGCTTTTTAGGCTACAACTCTCAACCCTCTCCCAGTCTTTTGCTTGCTGACTTGTCTTTTTCCCTTCCCTCGTCTTTCTTCCGTCTCCGGCAGAGGAAGATGCTTATATATATATAAAAAAAAAAAAAGATAGTTTCAAAAAGCTCTTCCGCCTTGTTGACAGCCCTCCAACACTTCTGAGAGCTCTCTGGGAAACAACCCAGAGCAGCCTGCATCACACGTAAACACTGCAAATTGTCAGCTGTAAGAAACCGTTGTCTTACGGCATGATGATGACAAAGGGATTTGTAGTTTTCCATCACACTTTACTGTGCTTAACATTGTGCTTTTGAATGTAGTACACCACTATAGTAGACCCCCTAATCTGATCTCTCTGTCATCTCTCTCTCTCAGGTCTCTCTAACATGCATGTGTGTTTACCTTCATCAATATCTGTACAGGCATTCATTTACATACACAGAACCACTCAACATGTAATAAACCACTTTCCATGTACACAGCCTCCTCTTAGTCTGTCTCCATCCGTCTCTCCCGTCCTCTTTCCTCTTAAGTGATGACTATCCCACCAGCTTAGCTCATGCTAATATCTCCAGCCATTAAGTGGATTTATGGGCCTGCCTTTCTGTGAGCGCTATAGGAACCTTTCTAAGACTACCAATCAATGCTCGTTCTCCCTACATATATGTCTGCCCGACCTGTGTTTGTGAGGGAGGGGTTACTAGGGTTTGTTTATGCCAGCAACATGTCGCACATACATAGTCTACTTTCTTTACCAGATTTTTTCTTCTCTAATAAATTGTTAAAGGTGCTCTATATCATATCCAGAGCATTAATATAGCAATAAACAACTATTTACTATGTAAAGATATGGAGGAGTAATGTCTACCTGAGCAGAGAATGAAGTCTCTCTCCCTCTGCGTGTGTTGTAATCCGAGCTTCTCCGTGCTTTGTTGACATAGCCGGCCGCGCATACTTTTGGTGTATGTTCGTGCATATGAGCATGCCCCACTGGCTAGCGGTCATCTGGTGGTTACAGCTAACAATGCCGTCCTGACGGACGGCGCTACCGTGGAAGCGTATAGCACCCACCCTCCGGTTCCCCCCCCAGGTTAACACTGTTAGCTCTGTCAGCACTGTTGCCGTTGTTAGCGCTGTTTGCACCATTAGTGGCGATGGCTCAGCTGTCGCCATGTTGAGAGCCATGTGGAGGCAATAGAAATGCTCTAAAGTTTGCATTCAGCACCTTTAAAAGCTATCTGTTTAACGGTGTGTCAGACTGTAAAACACACAAACCAGCTCCAAAACCGAGTCTGTGCACTGGAAACAAATGTGTTTGTATTTTTATATTACTTGTTTGTATTGTCTCAAATCAAGTATAAGCCTTTTCTGCATATAGGGCATGTTTTCGCAGTGGTTGAACAAGAAAAATAGCAGCTTCCACACAATTTTCTCCAGGACACAATCATCTCAGCTTTAAAATAGAGACGTGTGGTATGGTCGGCTGTATGTAGTTAATTCAAAGACACAGTATATTAACCAAACTACTGCTTATGCATGGAGCTTTTTCACGGTGCATAATATGAGCTCCACGGATCAGCCCATGGCAGAGAATGACCTCTGTGCTACCGAGGCCTTAGGGCACCATGCATGTGTTATTTACATAAACACACCACATTTACATACGCATTGCTGCACATTAGTCTTGTCAACACCAGCGTGTGTCTGTGTTGTTAATGGTCTTCATGGTCTTTATATCAGTTGACTTCAAAGACCAACTGTTCAGTATGTAACCAGGTTTAGTTTTTGGGACCATTGGTGTGCCACCGTATTCATTCACTGTGTTTAGGATTCAAATGGGTACTCCAGAGATTTAGTATTTCATTTCCATGTTACAGCTACTTGCGAAGTTGCGAGAGACAGATTAAAATGTTAGGCTTTTGGCGTGTCATTTGAACTCCACACCACAAAACTACGGTAACGTCCACAGTTAGGTTTAGGCAACAAAACCACTTGAAGACGTCATGGTTGCACTTAAAATAAGTACGTATTAAGTAAAATACGTACGGAAAACACGTCACTAACGTAACTTACAAAACAAAACATCTGTTTCGAACACTGGCCTCCCGGTTTAAAAGTCATGTGTTTGTTGAACCCATCCACCACCCCACCCGCCTTTTCATGCAAACGAGCTGCAATCTCTATACAACCCAAGCTTTTAGCACACACATTCTGATCGAATTTGAAGTCTCCGAGCCTAACACAAGTTATTTTTTCCAACTTTTACAGGTTGAGTAGTATTCCTCATGACGATAACTGATATATATATATATGTGTTAAAAATTGATGGCGTACAACTTTCATTCCTGTCTAAATAGGAAATCTAGTCCATTTGCGTTTTCACGTCGGCCACCGTAGTTCTCCCACACGCTTGGCACACGGGAGACGTTTCAGTTGGTTGCAATCTGCAACCGCACTGCCAGATAGCGCTAAATGCTACATACTACACCTTTAAAATGTTTGTAACATAATAGCGTAACTTTTTTCTCCCCCATACATGCATCATCAGAGATGTATCAATCTGCTGTTTCTAGTGACCTACTGTCACCAACATTGAGTGTACACAATCCAGGAACACATTTCGGTGTCTGTTTTCACATCTTATTGTACATAAGTTGACCAATTGGCACAAAAAAACAACAGTATATTCCTTTAAAATGTGTGTACATAGACAGGCCTGTGTGTAACTGTAAGATAAAGCTGTTCCTGTGCATCAACTCAAAGCAATAAGCCAGTGAAAGACACAGAGATGGAGAATAGGAGGGTTGGGTGGGGGGTTTTCTGAGAAGACGCTACAAGTGTGTGTGCTTACATGTGTGTTTGTGTGTGTGTGTGTGTGTGTGTGTGTGTGTGTGTGTAAGTGAATCAGAGGGCAGTTTGTCATGTTGCTGCTCCACAGCCCTGATCCAAGCTGACAGGTGAAGCTAAGCGCAGCTAAACAGCACACGTAACAGAGAGGACGAGAGAGAGCGAGAGAGAGTCGGGAGGCAGCGGAGATAAGGAGAGACAAAAAAAAAAAAAAACAGAGAATGGGAGAGTGTGGGAGACGAGGAAAGAGGGATTGACGTAAAATAAGTGTGGAGGGATGGGGAGATAGTCGTCAGAGTTAGAGAGCCATTAAAAAGAGAAACAGGCGAAAACAAGCAGAGGCACAAAATGAGAGAGAGAGAGAGTGAATTTGAGCAAAATAGAAAGCTTGGGAAAATGGAGGATTTGAGATTAACCGGTGAAAAGAGATTGGTTAATTGGCATTTTATCAAAAGAGTGGACTGAGCAAGTTAATTTTTCACACCATCACTCCATTAATCTATCCCTCCCTCCCTGTCTCCCCCCTCCTCTCCTCTCCTCTCCACTTCCTCTGGAAGGGCTGTGTCAGTACGTGCCATTGTGGATGTGGGAATTGATTGTATGTTTTGTCAGCAGCTTTTTTTAATGAGTAACATATAATTTAAGTACATTAAAGTCAAAGTGAATCATGGTTATTGTCTACTGAAAGCGTATGTGTAGCGATAGGGGAAAAAGAATAAACGGAAAAAGCAGGAAGTTCACATCTAATGGAGGCTACAAAATGTGCCTATTCACAATGCGTTTTTGTTTCCTTTGTGCCCCATGGGAATAACAATTTTGAAAGCGTTTTTAAAACCAGGACAAGTATGATAAATTGATCGTATAAAAGCAAGGCAAGAGAGAACAAAAGTCTTTCCTGGAAAGTTTGTTTAATTGTTGAAAATTGTATCTTAACTTTCTGGCAGGGCTGACCAATATATCGTAATTACATCGTCATCTCGATATGAACACGGGCGATAAACACATTGCAAAAGGCTTTATTAAAACGCGATGAATAAGAAAAATCATTATATTTAGGGATGGTTACTGAAACCCGTTATTTAACGTGCTCTGGGGCTAAAAAAGTGTATTTATTATCACTGTGCAGCCTCTTCCTGCTTGCTCTGTATCAGAGTTCTCCACACACATGGTCGGTGTCTAGAAGTCTATAATGACAGAGGAAAAAGATGAGGCTGTATTATAAAATTACAAAGAAAAATAATATACAACTAAAATTACAATATATTCACTTATAATGCACTGAAAAATGAACCTCACATGGCCTCTATCGTTTCTGAAAACGTCACCAAACACGTCACGACTCGTGAACTCTGAGCTTTCAGAAACTTTCCACCTATACGAGGTCGTGAATAGCACATTCGGGGGGTGCGTTCATATGGACTCTTCTTGTGAACACACACAACACGACCCCATTTGAAGGCACCATTAGTTCCCTCTAGTAAGCCGTGTTCCAGTGTATGTGTCCGGGGGGTTTATTGTAAAGGGCGGAACGGAAGGTGTGAAGCGGTGATGTGCTGTTATTGACAAGGGTGCAGAGCCTCCGTGTTATTAGTTTATTATCTGCATAAAGTATAGGAGCAAAGTAAACCCTCGGCTACACAAGCTAAAACTAAAGCTGGAAGTAGGTTATGTAGTCTGTTTAGCTTAGTTTGCCACGTATCTTACTTGTAAACTGATCTGCTGGCTGAGATAAAGCAGTTCCCCTGCAGTAGTTCACATCAGCAGAGGGAGGAGGAATGACGTGTAACTGTGTTTTTCAGTCTTTCTAGGCTCACTCAGTATTTTCATGTCAGGAATATGATTTACATTATTAACATATTAGATTGTTTCCAGGTATTAATGAGTTTATATAGTGACTTTGCTGTTGCTGCTCTAGAAACAACATTTAGCCTAGTTATATTTAAAATATATGTATAGCCAATAATGCACACTTCAATATTTGTCTATTTATCACATGTCATATCGTCATCGCAATATTGAACAATTTTATCGCACATATGTCCATCATATCGTGCATGCATATATACCTTCAGGGGCGGGAGGAAAAAAAAGACAAAGGGAACCTGCTAAGTATAAAGACAGAAAGAATAGTTCGGAGGATGAACGCAGACAGAGCTCAAAAGTGAAAGTGGCAAAAGTGAAGTGGACCACTTCAACACTTCAAATTTATGTATTAAAGAAAGATGATTTGGAAGAAGACAGAGGTTAGGAGAACAAACAGATACAGTATAGGAGGTACAGAGACAGAGAAATAAAGAGAGATGTGTGTGTGGATTGAATTCAGAGTAGTCAAGTCGGACAGGTTGATAGATTACAGTCATTGATGTGACCCACCCTGTAGGTATGCACTCGCTCATGTGAAGGGAAAAGCCAAGATCAGACTTATTGTGCACGTGTGTGTGTGTGTGTGTGTGTGTGTGTGTGTGTGTGTTTGATTTCATGACAAATGAGGAGCAAGAATTGGCTGAGACTCGCTTATCCATTAGTATATTATACTGCATTGTCACAGTGTCCTTGCACTCTCCGTACAGTGTGTGTGTGTGTGTGTGTGTGTGTGTGTGTGTGTGTGTGTGTGACAAACTACATATTGCGCATGTCTTTGATGTCCACGCACAAGGCTGAACTTTGAGCTGAATGCAGTGTGAAGGGAATATCTGTGCATGAGCGAACGTGTGTTATGAGCTAAACACAGGTTGACTCCTGGCTCTCTACCTCTGTTGCGCTGCATTGCAAGGCTTTTTATAGTGCTGCTTTCTGTTGCATTACATTGCATTGCATCAAATTTATTGTACTGCGTCAAACAGATTAGCACCGAGCTGTTTTTGTTTCAACTGTGTGAACAATACAGCTACAGTGATAACAAGGCTGACTCAGTCTTTGGAGATTAAGGGCAACAAAGTGGTGTCAGAAATGACTTTGAGACGGCTGTTAAACCTCTGGTGGTGTTAAGTGAAAGTTTTCTGGGGTGTATATACTACCTGGTTCAAATCTTTAAAATGATAATGTTAGACATAAATCTGTATTTATTCTGGCTGGCATTCTACACTGCCAGACACCGACAGCTAATTCCTACCCATGGTGCATAGAGGTCGCTGAAAAATGTACAAGTTTCAGTGTCTGATTTATAGAAAGCAGTTTTTGGATTATTCACTCTCTTACAGAGAATCAGATGAGAAGATTGATACCACTCTCATAACTGTCTGCTAAATATGAAGCTACAGCTAGCAGCCACTTAGCTTAGCATAGCATAAAGACTGGAAACAGCTAGTTGAAACTTCCTGAAGCATAGACTGTATAGTATAGGAAGTGGATGTGGTCACAGTTAAAGCCTTGAGTTCAGCATTTTGGTCGTCGCCATCTTTGTTTTTGGTTGTCGCCATCTTGGGCTTTTGGAACCATTACTCAGTAACTTCGAGCAGTGTAGGAAATTTACCAATTATATAACAATTACTAATCCCAGACACGCTAATTACTTAGAAAATTTGGGGGTCGGCTTATTCATTGTCTTACTGGGAGTTTAATGGAGAGTCAATTCAATTCAATTCAATTTATTTTTGTATAGCGTCAAATCACAACAGAAGTTATCTCAAGACGCTTTATATATAGAGCAGGTCTATGACCGTACACCATAGTTTAGAGACCCAACAGGATCCACCAAGCGCGCTGTGGCCAGGAAAAACTCCCCGATTACTGGGAAGAAACCTGGAGCAGAACCGGGCGCAGGGCGGGCGGCCATCTGCCGAGACCGGCTGGGGGGATAGATAGATAGATAGAGAGAGAGAGAGATAGATAGAGAGAGAGAGAGAGAGAGAGAGAGTCAATATCAGTTTGGTCTCTGCATTCAGTGGAGAAACTGCTGTGGGATGCGTTAGCTTTTTGCTGGGGCTGGAGGTGTGGGGAGGACCGAGGACGCATAGACTGTATATAAGAGGCGAACGTAGTCACCGAGACGTCACCCATTGGTTTGTGTACTGCCGTTTTGAAGCCTTGAGTTTGGCATTTTGACGGTCGCCATCTTGGTTTTTTGCAACCAGAAGTAATGAGAGGGTGGAGTTAAGTACAACTGAACGCTGAATAAGACATTTTTAAGTGACTTAAATGTTAAATTAAATTTCATGAACTGAAAACACACTGTGAGAACATTAAAGTTGAAAACACAGACAACTCCCAGACCGGACAACGCCGTGGTAGCGACTTGTTAATCACAAGGTAGCCACGCCCTAAAGCATCCCCTGCTTTATGGTCTATTTGACTCTAAATGGGACCATCATTTACTAAATGAACATCATGCTGTATTGATGAAGACTTGAAACTAGCAACTGAGACCATAAACTCATGTGTACAATGTTTACTGAGGTAATAAATCAAGTGAGAAGTAGGATCATTTTCTCATAGACTTCTATACAATCAGACTTCTTTTTGCAACCAGAGGAGTCGCCCCCTGCTGGCTATTAGAAAGAATGCAAGTTTAAGGCACTTCTGCATTGGCTTCACTTTTCAGACCCTAGGAAGTTGCCATCTGGTCTGAAGGCAACAAAATTCACCTAGCAGCACCTTTAAAGCTTTAAAGCTCACTGTTGGACTATTTCTTGGCAGGGCGCAGTAACTTCCTGGAATCTTCACTGGTTGCCTGGCAACCTCAAGGTGACTGGTAGTTGGATTATTTTTTCTAACCTTGGATGGAGCCTGGCGAGATGTTTTCCCCCATTTCCAGTCTTCTTATGCTATAAACTAAGCTAACCGGCTGCTCGCTGTAGCTTCATATTTAGCACACAGACATGAGAGTGGTATTGATAGAGTTTGAGGGAGTGTTTTATGTCATGCACATATTGATTAGGAACATTATGCATCAACTCTTAAAGCAAACAGAACCAAACAAAAAACATAAATTATTGAATCATCAACCTGGCATGATGTGACTGTAGATGTGTACTCATGCATCAGCCTTGCCTGGGTGTCTACTCAAGCTGTTTGCATGTCCATTGATAGTTCACATTGATAGCTGGCTGACCAGCTGCATCCCCTTATCTACAAATAGCACCCATCTGGGAGACGCAGAGCTGCCACATCCCGCTGCTCATGTAAACTGCATCCAAAATGAGCCAAGTTAAGATTTGCCATTCATCCATCCATCCATCCTGTAGTGTGTTTTTTTGTTTTTAATAGTGCGAGTGTGTGTGGCTCCCTGAGAAATTGACCATCATACTGGCCATGTGTTCGTGCCAGTGGTCGTAATCCAAGGTCACTTAACTCCGCAGTTCACACGCCGCTAACACCATTTACTGGAGCCTCCTGTCATGGTGCTGATGATAGAGTGCTGTGGGGATGCTAATCCATCAATGCTGCCCTGACCGTGACATATTTACAGGGCATGACATGTACAGGTTGTGTGTTCCATGAAAGGCGTAAAATGGTGGATTGATCCCTCTGTCCATGTTAAAGGGATGGATGGTTGGAGTGTTGACCACACTGGCTGAATGAAATGGTAGTATGAATGTACCGTTATATTCATCCATAATATAAACTTGATTGAAAAAAAAAATTGGGCGATGGTAAATTATAACGCTGTCATGATGCGTTCAAATGTTATCTTGTAAAATGTTGTTTTTGGCGAGACATTTCAATAAATCCAGTTGTTTGAAGGAGATGTTTTCGCAGCAATATAAAATAGATATTAGAGAGAGAATTATGACCTGTTTAACTTCCTAACACTAGCTCCAAGCAGCTTCTAATACAAAATTAGAACTACCAATGACAAGATTCTTTTTAATCAAAGCAAACAATTAAATAAAAATACAATCAATTATTTCCCTAATCATTTGTATTGTGTGTTTTTTATGCAACTAACCACTATAAATGACAATAACAAAGTAAAACGATGACATTTAGAGTTTTTGACGGTTGGAATGTAGAACAACGTGGAAGTGAAAGCAGCGCTCTGTTTTTTTTAAAATGTGAAATATATTTTTTCCCCCTAAAATCTATGAATAATCGGGATAATAATCGTGATCTCAATATTGATCAAAAAAATCGTGATTAGCACTTTATCCATAATCGTGAAGCCCTAATGGATTGGATCTGGCTTGGACCAGAGATGTTCTGCACCAAGTTTGGTGACGATTGCTCAAAATTTGTAGGAGGAGTAGCGGAAAAACTGGACACAATTCAATTCAATTCTGTCCATTTGTGATGTCACAAATCTACAATATTTAGACCATTTCAAAGTTTTAAACGTAAACATTCTAAATGGGTCCCAGTTTATTTCCTGTTGCAGTGGATGTGAATGACATCAGATGACAGGACGTAAACATGGACCCAAGCTGTTGCCTAGCAAAGCAATTCTGTTGCAATTCGATTGAAATGTACTAAAACTGAGCATTTCAGACAGAGGGTAAATACAGGTATATTCAAGCAGACAGCATGAGGAAAATAAAGGTTTTTTAAACATTAAAGTATGTAAACATGTTCTAGTAGAAACCCAAAATACAAGTAAGAACCTTAAAAAGATCATGATATGGGACCTTTAAGGTTCACTCACTTGGGTCCCCAGCAATACACCCACCAAGTTTGAAGTACAGTAGATGGGATGAGCGGTACTTGATATGCAAAGGGAAATACAGACAGAAAGACAAACAGAGATTCTTAGCTTTATAGTTAGATCTACTGTGTTCTATTCTATTTGATGGACACCTATAATGACCTCTCCTACGGGCTTTCCTAATGAGTGGTTTAATCTGTTTAGACATTGATAGATATCTAATAAAACAGATCAATATCATCCCCGTCTATCTCAGATGATGAGATCATGGCATGCTGAGTACCTGTATATCATCAATAATGTCGAAGGCTTTGCAGGATGATAGATATTATGCTGACAAATGTGTGTTTGAGTGTAGGTGTATTCATGCGTGGGTTTATGTGTGCGTCACACCGATGAATGTTTGAGAACAAATCCCTTGAGGAGAGTGAATCTTTGTATAAATGTGTGTGTGCGTGTGTGTTTTGTTGTTTCTAAAATAAAGACGGCCCAAAAATAATGAGTGCAGGCGGTGACTCAGAGGTTGACATATGGTATTTTCTGTGACATCATCGTTAGCAACACTACAGCCTCAGCGCTGAGATCCTGCCAGCAACGGGTTCATGCGGCTTCCAGCATGCTGGCTTTGAGTTTGCACATTTTATTTTACTGCTCAATCCAGGCACTGGCGTATAAATCAGTGTAGCAAAATCACCCAGGATCTTTATTGTCATTACTGTAACATTATCAGAGATGTTGAAATGGAGATGAAGGGAGCACCAATGACTGACAACACACAGTGACGCTTCTCCTTATCAGACATGGTGAACATTATAGTAAAAAGAGCTCTCATAGAAATATTGAGTCCCTGAGGACATAATATTGATTGATTTTGATTTAGTTCAGTCTTTGACAAAAATGTTTTAGTTTGAATCACCTATTAGTCAACAGAAAACTAAAGACATGTTAGTCTTGTTTTCAGCGGTGGCAGTTTTGTCATGCATTTTTAAGTTTTATGTCTTCTAACCATTCTGAGGCTGCAGCTGTCGCCATCTTTGGTGTATCTTTGGCATCTTAAAGCTAAAAGCAGCGATGATCGGGCCCTCGAACCTTAATACCCCCGCGCGCACATTGCGGTTACTTGCGGTACGCCGGTCGACGCAGCCCTACATTTCTGTGACCATTGGACACTGCACGCATGAGTTAGACATTATTTCCTGCATGGATTGAGTGGGAAATAACAGATTGCAAATTTTACATCACTTCCTGTGTCCACTATGTGGCGCTAAAGAACACGCTCAAGAAAGGCATCATGTTGCTCTATATCAAGTGTAGATCACACGATGTAGGTTTCATGTAAATCGGATGATGTTTGTCACACATAATGCTGACTTCCTACCACGGCTGTTGGGTTGTTATTTAATCACAAAAAGGATGGCTGTTCATGCGGCGACTGCCCATTGGTCCGACGGCCCATTGTTCCAAAAATACACGCTCTCCGTGCACCAAGCAGAAGCACATGGCTTATCATGCAGAATGATCATCTCGTTGCCTTGAGTTCTTTCGTTGGTTGGATTGGTTGGATAGGTTTAGGCATGAGGAGTGTGATTTAGTTAGGTTTAGGGTAGGAATATCAGAGTAATCGCACCAGAGGCAGAGGAGGGCGGGTCATGCCTTTGCCATGGTATGAAAAAAATATCGCAACCGGGAAGGTCCGATGACGAAATTTTGCATAATAATTATCCATGTGCTTCTGTTCGGGCGGTCTGGACATTTTTTGGACAATTTTGGTTTCATCGTCGGAACAATGGCACGGCACTATTTGAACCCCGGCTCCTCCTATCCACATGTCGAAGTGTCCTTGAGCAAGACACTGAACCTCAAGTTGCTCCCGATGGGCAGGCCAGCGCCTTACATGGCAGCTACGCTACCGTTGGTGTATGAATGTGTGTGTGAATGGGTGAATGAGAGACATAAAGAGGCTTTTTCCAGTAGAAAGGTCTACTGTATATAAATGCAGTCCATTTACCATGGTTACCGGTGTGGTTCTCACCTATCGCGAGGTTTGTGGAAAAGGCTAGCTAACTGTATATGGTTCACACACGTGTGTGTCACTCTGCTCTGCAATAACACAACAAACTGACTTACAGTACAGCTGTCATTGCAAAACTGTTTGAATATAGCTGTCCACTCACTTTTCTTTTTGTTCACCTAGCTTTAGCGCAGCACATACTGTAGCAGCGGTAATACTAGTTGAGCACTGCTTGACAGCCTGATTTGGATATCCACTTCCATTTTCACTAAAATACTGCTTACTGTCCGGGTTTAGCCTGAGAGCTAAAACATTGGCTCACATTAATGGAATATTTCTTTAGCAAACATCCAGAGGAATATTTAGATTGTTGACCGCTGGCATTCATATGGCACTCATTTCTGATAGCAGACCGTATGTAACATTAATATTACATTCACAGCGCTTGACCGTGTTGCACTAACGTCAGCGAGATGCTGCTCGTTAGCAGCTAATTCAGCTTCTGAAGAGGAGATGGTTTTGAGCAGCAGAGGATGAAGCATGGTTCTACAGATGCATGCAGGTCATTGAATAAGTATTTAAACAGTATTTAATATATTTGTCCATTCGTTCGCCTTTCACATTATTGTGTACTTTTTATTTGTCAACAAAAAATGTAATACAGTTCATCATACGTACAGTACTTCTCGTTTTCAAAGGCTACCTTCTATTTAGTTTTGGTTTATTATTTGTCATCGATTGGTCCACTGGGATTATAGATTGTCCCAGCATGTGTCTAAACAGATTGTTGAATAATCTGACAAATGATAACAGCAAAGCAGCCAATGAGTTAATTTTGGATACAAAATTGAAATTATTATTGATCCTAAATGCTGTCTATTATAGCTGCACGATTTTGAAAAGAAATATCTATTGTGATTATTTTGACTGATATTGCAACTGCCATATGATTTGCGATGTTAGAGGGAATGATAATTTTTACATCATTATGCTCATTTTCATTGAAAAACATTACATTTATTATGGTGTAATTTTTGTGGGGATCTGTACCAAACAAAGATGTCTTCTTAAGCCTGTAGAATATGTATATGTATAGGCCAGGACATCTCTGCAGCCCCACAATATTTAATCTAAAATGGTATTTTGACACATATTTTTAACCATATTTAACAAATATTGTGATTTTCTCATCTTGCGATTTGAAACTTGTAGCCCATATTGTGATTTCGATAAAACTTAGATTAATTGTGCAGTCCTGCTGTCTATGGCCTTAACTCATGTGTTAGAAGGTATATCTCTATTTGTGAATAATAAGGAACAATTTTTTCCAATATTAATAACAATATTTTGGAATAAAACTCGTCCTGTGTGAGGGTTATATACACAAATGTAAACACACTTGTGTTAGCGGATGAGAGACTAGTATGCATGAACACAAACCGGCCCTGGCATGGCAGGCGCTCAGCCATGCCAAGGGACATTATTTGGCAGCTGTCAGCTCTAATAGGAGTGTAGCAGGGTGGGAGACAGATCCAGGCTCTGTACCAAGCCTACAAGGGTGCACTATCTGGCAGCTACATGCGTATCTTGGTGTCTTGCCGTGTGCACGCATGTACGAGCACGCAAATGTTTGTGCGTCAGAGGGATTGGTGCATCAGACCCCCTTTGAGATAATGCCGGCTACCGCTTGTGCCGCTACAGTGTCCGTTTAGCCTTCTATCTGTGTGTGGGAATCTTAGCCGTGTGTGTTTGTGTGTGTTTTGTTTCGCTCTGACAGCAGTGGTGGGATAAAGTGCAGTGAATTACTGATGAAGAGAGACTTCAAGTGTTGGCTCTGTCATTTCATAAAACCATAAGATAAAGAGAAGGAGGGAGAGATGAAGAGACGGATAAACTAAAGCACACACACACACACACACACACACACACACACGCGCACACTATGCTACTTTTTTTTTTTTTACAATTGTGAAATTGTTTTTTTTCATTTGAGTCTTTACGGAGGTAGAAGGAAGTTACTGCTTTTATTGTTGTAGTCTGAGAAATGGGACGTTATATCCGTTCCGTATCCGTCAACCAAAACAAACCAGCCGGTTGGCCGCAAACTGAAACGAAAAGCAGAAAATGGCAGAGGGTCCGCATGGATACGACCTGCACTCTCATATGTTAAATCCTACGCGGTAAACACTACACATCCAGTAAAGTATGGAAACACTTTGGGTTTCACACATTGCAGGAAAAGCAGTTCTAGACATCATGGCTTAAGCTGCATGCTAACTCTGTCATGGACAGGAAATGTTATCGTTTTGTGGTAACTTGCGGTCAAGCCAGCCGTCACACGCATCTCTGTGGTCAAATGGGCCGACGCTACAACTGTAGAGCTCCCATATACCGACATTTATGTTAAATGCATTCAAACTGCCCTGGTGGAGCTGACCATGGATGTATAAAGATAGGAGCTGACAGTCATTATAAATAATGACTGATGTATTTGACTTCAGGGCATCTTTGACTACATACGTGCTGAAAATCAATCATTTGTACTGCATTAATTTAGATATTTTCGAAAGTAAAAGTCCCTAGAAGTGTATGATTCAACTTTCTCCCATGGTCTAGTGTTAAAAAAGATAACAAAAATCGCAATAAATCGTAATATCAAATCACAATACTTAAAAATTGCAATACATATCAAATCAGTAGTATCAAATCAGGACATAGGTGTATCGTCCCAGCCCTATATGCTACATGTCAATATCTCCTCTTACTTACAAAGGCTTCATTTGGCATTTTGATTCAAACCGCCCATTCAGAGGCAACAATAACTATGAACTATAACTGGATTTACATAACAATCAGACTCTTCAAAAAAAGCTGCTCATTGCAACCAACATGAAGGAGAATGGAAACCTACTTAATCGTATTATTGAAGTATAAAAACAAAACACTCAGGCGAGGGTGTTTAATATTCAACAAGTAGGTGGTAAACCAGATCATTTGGTCATAATGAAGAAGATTGTTTTGTGTTTGGAGGTCTCACATTTCTAATTAATAATGAAATATGAGAGACAGGACAGAGAGAAATCAGCCCCCGCATGGTCATAAAGTCTCATACATCCTCCTAGCTTGCTCATTTTAAAATTCCCTTTCCCTGCCCTGGAGGATTTTTTTGTTATTTGGTAACCACCACACACACATTTCACTCCCACTGTAACCTCTCTAAATTACCACCAATGAGAATTAAAGGATGAGTCACTCCTGTGTGGCATCTATTAACTCCCTCTAGGCACAACCGTAGGTAGGACACCGGCAGCTGTGTGTGTGTGTGTGTGTGAAGCTTCTGTTTGTGCGATTGTGTGAGCGTGATCTGTGTCTTTGTGCTTGGTCGGGTGGCACAACTGTAGGCTGGGAGCACGATCGGCATCACAAACAATTATACGCCAGCCCCTGTTTGAAAACAGCAGGGTTGTATCTCCATGCTCGGTCCCATGCTAGGTTACAGGGCCCTGGAATCATCTGTGGGGGGCCTTGTAATATAAACTAACCTGCTGTGACAGTGAAGAGTGATTCAGATACAAAATGCTGTGTTACACACCCAGGGGAGTAAATGTGTTTGTGCGTGCGCCACTGTGTGTTTGTGTGTGCAGAACAATACTGAATGTCTTATTACATGACCGTGGGGTGTTTTTCTCACTTTATTTTTAGCACAAAAACACACATTTACAATTGAAAGCAATAGTGCACATTTAGTTATACAACCAGGACCGGGCCACTGCAAGGTTGTGATACACTAACAAACACAAAACTGTATGGTTGCAAGTGGTTTCACAGTGTTCGACTGCATTGATTTTAGGGCTGGAACGATTCCCCTATCCCCCGATTCGATACTATCACGATACTTGGGTGCTGATTCGATATTGTGATTCAATATTACGATTTATTGTGATTTTTGTTTACTTTGTTAACAATAGACCATGGCATAAAATGTAATCATACACTTCTAGGGACTTTTACTTTGGAAAATATCTAAATTAATACAGTAAAAATGTTCGATTTTCAGCAAGTATGTACTCAGAGATGTCCTGTAGTCAAATATATCAGTCATTGTCAAGAATTATTTATTAATTTTTTTCCAGCAACCCATAAATATAAAGAATAAAGACATTTCCCTCGCAAATTAGTGGTATTTTATTTTAAATTTATAAGGGACATGGAATATTTTATACTTCTGGTGAATATAATCCAATCAATCTTATTTCCATATTATGTATTTTGTTTTTCCTCTCTAACTAGTATATTTTGATGGCGTGCCAGACTAGTCGCTAGGCAGTTATTAGGCAATTGAGTTACTTTGTGACATCACCACGTTACAGAAGAAAAGGCGGGATTTCAAGTGAGGCATCTCAGGCAGTTCAGCAGCAGTGTTTCTGTGGGGAAAGTAACCCCCTTTGGCGTGGACTTTGGGCTTTGTAACTTTGTAGACCTTTTACATGCACAAAAAATATATATACAGTAACACACTAAAGGAAAGAGAAAAAGCACAATAGGTCCACTTTAACACTTGCAAAAGAAATTCTATCACGATCCACTGCAATTGACGTTGCATTTGCAGATTTGCATGCAGCTGAGTGTGCAAACAAGTGAGGAAGTGACTTAATGATGCTGGACTCTTAATTACCAGTTTGAGTTTTCTGTTATGTCACAACAACAAAACAATAAGTGTTTACATGAGCTCATGCAGTTAGCCTTTAGATAAGCTGCTCTTCTGGAGTACTTATGGTACGGTGGCACAACAGTATTCAAGAGCACATTTACAGCCACAGCAGACGATGACATGTTCCTGTACAATGAGACAAATATAAACGTGTCAGATTATGTTATTTATATTGTTGTTTTTAATGAAGCCGTTTAAAATACACTTAACACATTATACAGACTCAACTATCACTTTATTCATATGCTAATGGTGTATTAAACTGCATTTAAGTGTACAGTAACTAATGAACTGAGTGTAAATTATATGTATATCATGCAGATTGCTGCTCAAATTCAGTGGGCAACTCCGGGTCTGAAAAGTGAAGCCAATGTTGAAGTGCCTTAAACCTGCTTTCTTTCTAACATCCAGCAGGGGGCGACTCCTCTGGTTGCAAAAAGGAGTCTGATTGTATAGAAGTCTATGAGAAAATGACCCTACTTCTCACTTGAATTATTACCTCAGGAAACATTGTAAACATGAGTTTATGGTCTCAATCACTAGTTTCAAGTCTTCTTCAATACAGCATGATGTTCATTTAGTAAATTATGGTCCCATTTAGAGTCAAATAGACCATAAAACAGGATATGCTTTAGTGCGTGGCTACCTTGTGATTGACAGGTCGCTACTACAGCATTGTCCGGTCTGGGAGTTGTCCGTGTTTTCGTCAAAGTTCATGAAAGTTAATTGTAACATTTTGGTCACCTGAAAATGTCTTATTCAGCATTCGGTTGTACTTAGCTCCACCCTCTCGTGTCACTTCTGGTTTAAAAAAAACAAGAGGGCGATGTCAAAAATCAAGATGGGGATGGCCAATATTCACAACCTGAGCCTCAAAACTGCAGTCCACAAACCAATGCGGACATCACGGTGACTACGTCCACTTCTTATATACAGTCTGTGGTCAAATTATAATGTGATTTTTAGCCATGCTAGCGACGTCACTCCGCGGAGGAAAATGCCACTTTGATCCGAATCCATGACAAATCCCTCCCTAGCTTACTGTTTTTACAGGAAACACGTGAATATGTGGACTCAAACAACACTCTGCTAGCGGTTTCATGAGAACTTTAAGCCTGTCAGACTGCCTGGAGATGTTTCTGTGGAGTTTTCCACCAAACCACACGGGATTAAACCCCTCTGTGGCGGATATTTACAGCCTTCGGCTGAATCATTTTTGTTTATGAGTTTTGAAAAAGACAGTCTCTGTACATCAGCTTTTATTCATTATTACATTCATATCCTATCCTGCATTACAGGGAAGATTCATTATTTAGTAATTTAATAGGAAATTAGAATCATCAGGGTTTGTGTGGATGCAAACATCATGAAATTGATTAACAAAAATTAATTTAGAATAGTTCGTTGTACTGAGCTTTAAAAAAAAAAATGCAATACAGGCAGAAAGAGCAGTTGAAGTTAAAACAATAAAATTAAAAGTGACTCATACAAAGTTCACAGTACTGCAGTTTGACTTTGCGGTGTCAAACTACATGGTGGGCTGTCCCAGCATGCACTGCATTGTACACCCTGGACTGGTGTTGCTCAAAAGCCAGCTGTTGTTTTACTTAATTTAGGTGATTGGGGCACAATGACATTGTAGCAATAACGGATACGAAAATACACACGTGATTTCGCAAAATGAGATGCAAACAAATAGTGACCTCTTATAACACAGTATCCATAACTCTGTGAGATTCAAGCCACTAGCATACCGATGGTGCTATACATCCTCGCAGCAGAATCCCTTCACTTCCATAAAGTTGGGGTGTTCACAAGAAACAGCTTTTAATAACAAATGGTTAAAATCGAAGCAACAGAAGCAGACTTTTAGTCCCCGCTATTGGTCAAGCTGCAAAAACAATGACTCCTACATTTCCCACAATGCAACCAACAGCATAATGTTACTTGAGAGACTGCTCGGCTATAATTGGCTGTTGGCGCTGTGAAATCTTGCACTAGGAGGAGGCAGAGGAACAACATTTTTTCCAGATTATCTGTCTCATGCACTACTATCAAGGATATAGTGATAGTTTTATCAGTTTGTTTAAAGTTACCGACTACAACTTTTAGCGTACCAAAATGCCAGTAACATCAACTCAACTTAAACAGCCCAGTTTCAATTCCAGAGGGGTTGCAACTACTTAACACATTTCAGAGAAGACGATTGGTTTAACCAAACTATCAACCTTTTATAACATGCTCAGCTTTTAGAAAAAAAGACAAGCATTTGAATAGAAGTTCCTCCAGAATTGGAAGAAGTGGTATGCACTGTATACGTTGTCATGTGTTGGCCTGCAGGATCTTCTATCCTCCCTCATATCTTTGCTTGAAGTGTGTGATGTTTGAAGTGCTGCATGTCAACACTTCCAGAGCTTCCACCCTTATCATGAAAGAGCCAGATATCCCTCGGCATATAGACGGGGTGGATGCTATTCTGATCTGGGGTTTAGAGAGTATTTGAATTCCTCCACAACTTCGGCGGTGCACATTTTGCCATTTGTGAGAACGACGTGGTTGAAAAGCTGGTAGAGGTGAAAGCTGCTGGTAAAATGCGTGCCATCATTTTATTATTTATTATTTATTATTTCCCGGAGTCATTGATGGGTTGTGTTTGTGTGCGCTCATAGGCAAGCTCTGATGTCCTTACATCACTCTGTATCATCTCAAGAGTGCTAATATCGCAAGTTGGAATAGTTTATGTGACAGTTTCCTCGGGGAGGGGAAGAGAAACGAGGGAGGAAGGGCTGAGAATACTAAAGGGGAAGAAGAGAGAAAGAAAATAGAAATTGGGCCAAAGGGTGAGACGGACTAGACACGACGGTGTGAGAGTGCAAGAGAGGCAGAATCAGAGGGCTGAGAGGAGAAGAAAGAGAGACGGGGAGCGTTGAGGAAGCGATACAGGGAGAGATAAAAGGCTCGCAGCGACGAAGAAGCGGGGGGTAGAGATAACGGGAGGGGAACGGAGTCAGACGCAGAAAGTTGAGAAGATAAGACAGACGGGATTAGAAGAGGAGAGAAAGAAAGGGAAGATGTTTCCAGGGAGATAGAGGGTGTAGAGAACAACAAGTACTCAACAATAGCGCTCTTAAGCATTCTCGAGGGGACGAAAACGAGCGGGCGGGAAGACGAGAGAGTGACAGGGATACAGCCTCAGCTCGCTTTATAACCATCGAGGGGGGGATGAAGTAATGGAATGAAAGTGGACAGATTTTAATGAGATGAGAGAGGGAAGATTGATTGGCTAGCAATCAGAAAATGCAAAGAACAATTGTGATGCCTGTGCGGGTACAGTATATGTGTTCCTGTGGCACACACTGCTGTACTATTTAATATGAGGACACATTTTATGGGTATTTATCGTCCTTGCATGCCTGTCAATGCACTAATTTCCCCATGGAAATCATCAAGGTTTCATTGTAACTGTCAAACCTGTAAAGTTGTAGTTTTAAAGGGCGGGTCCATTATTTTTGCTGAGGTTTTTATATCATTCTGTACCCTTCAAGCCCTTCTAAAAACGTTCTCTCACGTGACCTGTCGTTAAGCTAAGCTACGCTAAGCAACGTACTGCTGTGGATGCCACGTTAGTTCAGTTCTGAAAGTCACACAACAACACAACCAAACTAACTGACGGATGCAGCGGTAGACCAGCAACTCCTGTGTTTCTCCAGGTAAAATGACTGTTTTTGTGAATGGATTCTGGTCTGGTCTTGAAGGCCGCGATATAACGGCTTCAGTTCCCCATCAGAAAGGGCTGTCTGACGGCAAGGTAAAGCGCTGAATTATTCTAAATATAGCGTACACTTAAACTGATTTGTTTAGGTGGCTAAAATACATTTTTCTGCTGCTCTGGTTCACCAGACTCCATTCACCAAAAACAGTAATTTTGACTCACAGAATGCGGGAGTATACATACAGCCCCACTTAGCAAAATCCAAACTAACCATTTCAGTTATTTCCATTTATTTACTTAGCACAGCTAACTTTGACTCAGTTACTGCTATTGTTCACATTATTCATAACCTTACTGATTTCTTTGGTAACCGAAAGTCACACAATAACACAAACAAACTAACCGATCGACGCAGCGGTAGACTGTTTTTGTGAATGGAGTCTTGTCTGGGCGTGAAGACCGTCGAAAAGGGCTGACTGATGGAAAGGTAAAGCAGTGAAATTATTCTAAATATGGTGTACATATTTAGAATAAAATGTACGCCATATTTTTAGGTGATTTTTTTCAGGTGGCTAAAATAAGTTTTTCTGTTTTTCCCGTCCACAGCCGCTTCACCTCGCCTTCAGACAGCCCATTCCGACAGTAACTGAAGCCATTATGTTGCGATCTTCAAGACTAGACCAGACACCATCGCAAAACAGTCATTTTAACAGTCGCAGAACGCGGGAGTATACATACAACTACACTTCATTTATTTCCAAACTTAACCTGCATCACTGCTTTTTGCAACGAACGAGTGGGTGTTTCCATTTGAAAAAAAATGGAATTGAACGCAGATGGAGCCGCCCTTTAAGAATATATTCTATTACTAAATTTATACACATTTTCAAAGATGACTTGTCATCTCAGCATGGGTGTAATATCAAACAAACTTTTTTCCTGATTTTAATTTATCCTGGGGAAGTTTTGCTGAGCTAGGTATTTTTCACATTCACACCAGGGAGCTGCCCGGTACAACCGCAGACGGCCGCTGGTCGCCGTGCAGCTCCACTGGAGCAGCTGAGGATTGCTTAATGGCACCTTCGCTTGTGAGAAGAGTGTCAAGGGAGAGGGAAGGGAATACCAATCTAATTTCCGATTTTTTCCTGCCTGATACTTCTGATTCGGTGCTGTACTGTGCAGTCACTTGAAGTCTCTCA
Organism: Sebastes umbrosus; assembly: GCF_015220745.1. Taxonomy (NCBI): domain Eukaryota; kingdom Metazoa; phylum Chordata; class Actinopteri; order Perciformes; family Sebastidae; genus Sebastes; species Sebastes umbrosus. The sequence continues at coordinate 9,160,582 of NC_051282.1, read as the reverse complement.
GCAGCATCCGTGAGCATTTCTTTGGTGTCTAGAAGGAGTTGAATTGTACTGTATAATTGCCTGAGCCAAGGAGAGCATGTTTCTACCCTGGCAGTTCATTTGTTAGTTTGTGTCTCAGGTGGATATTTCGTACTGAAATTAAGTGGACAAGTTGCCCATAAAGACAGCTGATCACATTTTTGGTCTGATTGCTAGGGCTGTCCTCGACTCATTGATTGGTTGATTTAATCGACAGATCTGTAAAAAGAGTTTCTCCAGAAAGAATCACACAAAGGCACCACTTTAAATCTTGTTTTTACGAGAGATGTGCTCATAAGCTGCTTGGAAATAGGTCATCTAGCATGAAAGAAGCATAAATAGGGCTGTCGCAATAACCACAATATTGCAATACCGCGCTAGTGACAACCCAACCGCAGGGGATGGCAAGCAACCGCCACAACCGCTATGTTCACGTCTTTCATTTTTTAATTCTTTGCAATGGGAGCGCCGTGTATTTACACTATGCTACAAACGCCAGCATCTGAGCGTCTATCCTGCGCTGAGCGCTGCAGGCTGCATGTTTGTGTTTTTTTCAGGTCGCCGAGAGTTGAAAAACGTTGAACTTTGGGTAAAACGCTGCACTTGTCACTGTCACATTTTTACCCAGCTGTCCAATCAAAACGGAAAAGGGGCAGGACAAATACCACAAAGACCAACCGGCACGTCCTACATGTAGGCTACAAGTGCAGAACAACAACAACAGTGGAGGAGAAATGAATACACATCCTCTCTCCCTATGTGCTCTACCTTGTGTCAAAATTTTTACCTCAGTGGATATTCCGTATCATAGCAACCAGATGCAACCAAAGCATCTCAGCTGAAAAAAAAAACGCTGCACCTTAATTGCCTTTCTGCAATTAACAAAAAACAAGTATTTAAATAGTTTTAAAGCATCATTATTTCATCATCTTCTTCTTTTACAAAGCAACAATATACTTATAAATAGTCTACAATAAAGCTTATTTATATAGCACTAAAATCTGGATAAATTAAGTAATTTGCAAAAAAAAAAGGCAATAATACAGCATATCAATCATTATCACCGCAGGGGGAAATTCCTTCACCGCATCAGCCCTAAGCATAAGAAATGACTAAATAAATCATAGTGAACTAAGACCAAAATGACCGATTAAGTAACATAATAGACTAAGAGGGGGCAGCCCTACTGATTACGATAGCCAAATAAATTTGCTAAATTTCTTCCATAGACTTTTATTTAACAAATATATCTGCAGTACACCTTTGAGCCAAATGAGGGAGCCTGAATGTTCACATTGTTCTGATAATTGTAGCCTACTTATAACATTGAATCCAATATGAAAGTCTAGCGTACATTCCGTTTGTTTTTACTGATGAGAAGAAAAACACAAGAGCTTATTAACTCCACATAAATGTATATTGTTTAACTGATGAGAGGAAATGAAAAGAATGAGATAGCCCGTTAACGCCTCCTAAATGCACTTATTTTGTTTCGTTTATAACATATTAAACGTGTAAATGTTTTCAATAACACGTGCATAAAATTAAGTTTTGATTTATCAAACGTATATCTCTTCAAAATGGCTGGTTTACCTATTCATGATAAGGTGATGTAATAATGGTCAGGAACGTTCATTTACGCACAAATTCGCCTTTCTCACGAATTATAGATGAGGCTTATTGTGAATTTGGTCGCGGTGATTTTTAAAGAATGGGTCCCCAGAAAAAACGTTTGGGAAGCACTGCGATAGAACATCTGCCATGAACAAATGACATAAACATACAAAAAAAAGAACCAGTATGACCTTCACAACGGCACCGAATACTTAGCGCCTATTTCAAGTCTACTGTGTTGAATTGCGTTATGGAGTACAGGTGTTCATGTGTTTATGCTTACTGCTCCCATTACCACAGGCAATCATTTCACAGCGGGCTAATAAAAAGACAATTGCTCTGCTGCGTTTATAAAGGCTGCGTTCAGGGTTTCAACAGTGAGATTAACAGTGAGGAAATATTTATGGCTGTCTTGATAGCAGCTCTTATAGGTCACAGCTGATTTGTTGACTATGTCGCTATAATTTCCTTGTCAGTGGCTACATGTTGATGTTGAGTGTTTCTCTTGTTAATGTGAGCAAATACTGGAAAAGTTATAAAAACTAATTAACCCTCGTCCTACCGACTGGGGTCCCCGCAGAGCCCCAGAGGTCTACTTTTTGTTATATCTCGCAAGCACTTTATTCTGTTATTGCAATTTTTCATGACTTTGTCAATCAATTTGTTCCTAATGATTTCCTATCATTGTTTTTCTGCTTCTGTTTTAATTAGTGCTTTTTAAAAAAGACCAATGTATTGGGGTTCCTGGGGGGGGCCCCCAGTCATGCATTTTAAATAGCTAAATTAAAATAGATAGATAAAATGTTTGCCATGAGTCCTAAATTAAAGTATCACACACTATCAGGGAAGAAGGGGCACTTGAAGGAGAACAACGCAGATGCAGCAGACACAGATTCCCTCATGTGCTCTGTCTATTTCCATTTTACACAATATGCAAATGAATTGAACATTTCCTAAAATAGTAATTAGATGTTTTCTTCACATGACAGTAATTACATAACAATTTTTAATAAAAAGTTTTGAAAAAAAGTTTCCCATCATTTTGCTATGATGGTTGTTTCTTACAGTAGTTTATTCTTGGGTCACCAGTCGGTAGTCCTTGTACAGTATAGTGACCGACTGGGTCTAGCGAGCGACCGACTGGGTTGAGTATAGCGACCGACTGGGTCAAGAATAGCGACCGACTGGGTCTAGCGAGCGAGCGACTGGGTTGAGTATAGCGACCGACTGGGTCGAGAATAGCGACCGACTGGGTCTAGCGAGCGACCGACTGGGTTGAGTATAGCGACCGACTGGGTCAAGAATAGCGACCGACTGGGTCTAGCGAGCGACCGACTGGGTTGAGTATAGTGACCGACTGGGTCGAGAATAGCGACCGACTGGGTCTAGCGAGCGACCGACTGGGTTGAGTATAGCGACCGACTGGGTCGAGAATAGTGACCGACTGGGTCTAGCGAGCGACCGACTGGGTTGAGTATAGCGACCGACTGGGTCTAGAGAGCGACCGACTGGGTTGAGTATAGCGACCGACTGGGTCAAGAATAGCGACCGACTGGGTCTAGCGAGCGACCGACTGGGTTGAGTATAGTGACCGACTGGGTCGAGAATAGCGACCGACTGGGTCTAGCGAGCGACCGACTGGGTTGAGTATAGTGACCGACTGGGTCTAGCAAGCGACCGACTGGGTTGAGTATAGCGACCGACTGGGTCTAGCGAGCGACCGACTGGGTTGAGTATAGCGACCGACTGGGTCTAGCGAGCGACCGACTGGGTTGAGAATAGCGACCGACTGGGTCTAGCGAGCGACCGACTGGGTTGAGTATAGCGACCGACTGGGTCGAGAATAGCGACCGACTGGGTCTAGCGAGCGACCGACTGGGTTGAGTATAGCGACCGACTGGGTCGAGAATAGCGACCGACTGGGTCTAGCGAGCGACCGACTGGGTTGAGTATAGTGACCGACTGGGTCTAGCGAGCGACCGACTGGGTTGAGTATAGCGACCGACTGGGTCAAGAATAGCGACCGACTGGGTCTAGCGAGCGACCGACTGGGTTGAGTATAGTGACCGACTGGGTCGAGAATAGCGACCGACTGGGTCTAGCGAGCGACCGACTGGGTTGAGTATAGCGACCGACTGGGTCTAGCGAGCGACCGACTGGGTTGAGTATAGAGACCGACTGGGTTTAGCGAGCGACCGACTGGGTCTAGCGAGCGACCGACTGGGTTGAGTATAGCGACCGACTGGGTCGAGAATAGCGACCGACTGGGTCTAGCGAGCGACCAACTGGGTTGAGTATAGCGACCGACTGGGTCGAGAATAGCGACCGACTGGGTCTAGCGAGCGACCGACTGGGTTGAGTATAGCGACCGACTGGGTCAAGAATAGCGACCGACTGGGTCTAGCGAGCGACCGACTGGGTTGAGTATAGTGACCGACTGGGTCGAGAATAGCGACCGACTGGGTCTAGCGAGCGACCGACTGGGTTGAGTATAGCGACCGACTGGGTCGAGAATAGTGACCGACTGGGTCTAGCGAGCGACCGACTGGGTTGAGTATAGCGACCGACTGGGTCTAGAGAGCGACCGACTGGGTTGAGTATAGCGACCGACTGGGTCAAGAATAGCGACCGACTGGGTCTAGCGAGCGACCGACTGGGTTGAGTATAGTGACCGACTGGGTCGAGAATAGCGACCGACTGGGTCTAGCGAGCGACCGACTGGGTTGAGTATAGTGACCGACTGGGTCTAGCAAGCGACCGACTGGGTTGAGTATAGCGACCGACTGGGTCTAGCGAGCGACCGACTGGGTTGAGTATAGCGACCGACTGGGTCTAGCGAGCGACCGACTGGGTTGAGTATAGCGACCGACTGGGTCTAGCGAGCGACCGACTGGGTTGAGTATAGCGACCGACTGGGTCAAGAATAGCGACCGACTGGGTCTAGCGAGCGACCGACTGGGTTGAGTATAGCGACCGACTGGGTCGAGAATAGCGACCGACTGGGTCTAGCGAGCGACCGACTGGGTTGAGTATAGTGACCGACTGGGTCTAGCGAGCGACCGACTGGGTTGAGTATAGCGACCGACTGGGTCAAGAATAGCGACCGACTGGGTCTAGCGAGCGACCGACTGGGTTGAGTATAGCGACCGACTGGGTCGAGAATAGCGACCGACTGGGTCTAGCGAGCGACCGACTGGGTTGAGTATAGCGACCGACTGGGTCTAGCGAGCGACCGACTGGGTTGAGTATAGCGACCGACTGGGTTTAGCGAGCGACCGACTGGGTCTAGCGAGCGACCGACTGGGTTGAGTATAGCGACCGACTGGGTCGAGAATAGCGACCGACTGGGTCTAGCGAGCGACCAACTGGGTTGAGTATAGCGACCGACTGGGTCTAGCGAGCGACCGACTGGGTTGAGTATAGCGACCGACTGGGTCTAGCGAGCGACCGACTGGGTTGAGTATAGCGACCGACTGGGTCGAGAATAGCGACCGACTGGGTCTAGCGAGCGACCAACTGGGTTGAGTATAGCGACCGACTGGGTCTAGCGAGCGACCGACTGGGTTGAGTATAGCGACCGACTGGGTCTAGCGAGCGACCGACTGGGTTGAGTATAGCGACCGACTGGGTTGAGTATAGTGACTGGGATGAACGACTAATCAGTTTTTCTTTTCTTCAGATGACATTAATTACATAGCTGGTAATTTTGAGAAGAAGTCCATTAACATTTTGCTTTGATGGTTGTTTCTTACAGTAGTTTATTCTTGGGTCCTCAGGGACCCCAGTCAATAGTCCTTGCATGTTAAAAAGGCTGGTAGTATGAGGGTTAAAGGGCGGGTCCTTTTGTATTCTGTTCTGTTTTTTTTATTCTGGAACCGCCCACTCAGCCACTGCAAAGAGCAGTGATGTAGGTTTCCAAAGTAAGCTAATCAATAAGGTTATGAATAATGTCAATGCTAGCACTAGCTGAGCTGAGTCAAAGTTAGCTGTGTTAAGTTTGGAAATGACTGAAAGGGTTGGTTTGGAAGTGGGGTTGTGTGTATACTCCCACGTTCAGCGAGGTAAAATGACTGTTTTGTGAATGGAGTCTGGTGGTGTTGGGCTGTCTGAAGGCGAGGTAAAGCGGCTGTGTACAGGAGCAGCAGAAAAACATATTTTAGCCACCTTAAAAAAATCAATATCAGTTTAAGTGTCCGCTATATTTAGAATATACCTCGCCATCAGACAGCACTTTCCTACGGGGGATTGAAGCAGTTATATATCACGGTCTTCAAGACAAGACCAGACTTCATTCTGAAAACAGTCATTTTACCTGGCAGAACACGGGAGTTGCTGGTCTACCGCTGCATCGATCGGTTAATTTGTTTGTGTTATTGTGACTTTCAGATCTGAACTAGCGTGGCGTCCAAACAGCAATACATTGCATAGCTGCGATGCCGGTACTCCTGTCTGCTTCTCCAAACTGGAAGCACGCCGACCGCCAACTAAGTTACTGTACGTAACATTAATACACTGACTATAAGGATGTATACATACTGTACATGTAGCAGCGTCATCATCCAGAAACCTATGTCAGGTCACATGGGGAAAAGTTTTTAGAAGGGCTTGAAGAGAAAATAGCATACATACATTGACCAAAATTTAAATACAATTAGATTTACCACTGGGAAGCTACAGAATGATGTAAAAAAAAAAAAAAACACATCCGGATTTGATTTTTTGTTTTTTGTTTACCTTATTAAACTGCAATCACACATATGACAGGGATGCAGCTTTGTATGAGACACACTTTGAGAAATCAGATGACTTGGCTGAAAGCACCACAAAACATCCTTTCATCTTCTACAGTTCATATCCTTGTTTACAGCTGCAGGTTTTGAGTGCTCTGAAAGAGTTAAATCTGCATGTTGGAAGGCTGTTTCCTGCCTGTGTTCCAGTTTTGAGGACGCATCAGAACTTGTTCAAAGGCATCAAACAATAAAAGATGGCAAGAGGGGAAGTTGATTTTTTATTTTTTTTTATAAATGATTGATGCTCCCAGTTGGCAAACATCCAGAGACTCATGCTTTTCATCCTCGATTCCACTTTCTTGAATTTAATTCTGAGCGTTTTTCTGTTTGGGTTTGTTTTTTATAGACGTGAACAATCTGTTTCAAACTTTTCTTCATCCTCTGGTAGAGCTATTAACATGAAGGCAGTTTGGATACTTTTAATAATGGATTTTCATACTATGTCCACATAAACATGTGTTCCTTTTTTCTATCTTTTCTCATCATCTCACTCATCACATCTCTCTAACAAGGTCCCTTCAGTCCTTTTTGTAAATGTGTGTTTTTCGTCCTCCCTCCAGGACTCTGACAGAGCTCATGAAGCAGCCAGGGGAGGCAGGACTGGTGGATGGAGCCGGGGTTCATCATCCTATTGGGACCAACGGCATCTCCGCCAGGTCACTACGCTCCAACAATGGTCAGTCCTCCATGTGGGTGTCTGTCAATCTGTATGGGTTCGCATTAGGGCTAGGTATTGTTTCAAAAATTACGATACTAGTACCCTTAAATATGATACCGGTACTAACAGAGTACTTTGTTTGATTCTATTTGTTTCTACTTCATTCGATACCCATCATGTGAATGGAAGCATTTATTTTAATCAGACGCCACAGGTGTGTAGTATAGCTATACTATCGAATGCTTTGGTGTCATCTCAACACACTGAACTTCGCACTCGCCTTCACGTGTGGGTTGTAGCTGCTGTGTTAGTCATTTACACGTCGCAGCTCTGAATTTCTAGTTTCCAACGATTCCAAGCATGATATTGTAGAATTATGAGGAAATTATCGCGGATCTTTTGATCACGACTTGGCTCTTATATTTACGAAGTTTATTTCTGTACGACTTTATTGTTAAAATGCTTTGTAATAAGACATAATATAGTTTGGACAACATACCTGAACAACATAAATGAGACCTCAGCTTTTCAAAACGGTATGGTATGCATATGTTCTATAAATAGATCATCATCCATGGTGACTTTTTGTAACTACGCAACAAACCTGTTTCGACCCGATACCGGGTCCGTCGGGCTTGAGAGATTAAATCGTAGAACGCTCGTGGTGATTGGCTGCCGGCAAAACCATACAAAGTGTTTTTTTCTAGATCAGGTTACAAAAAGGATCGAAAGCAGGCACCATTTGACTGGAGAAGTTTCGAACCTACGTGATACTAGGTTATTTCGGTCGATATACCTTGAAGGTTAAAGCCTACCGATAACCAGCCCTAGTTTGCATGCCAGCAAGCCAGCAAGCTGAGCTGATAACAGATGTTTTGCAGTTGCAACACAAATCAACTACAGCTTGTGCAATAATAGAGGTCCAATGCATAAAGTAGTTCTTTTTTTTATTTATACACTGTATATACTATGTAGTTTTATGTTTGTGTGTCAGTTCAGATCAGTTAAATTACGAGGCGTGTGTTAGAGCAGTGGTTCCCGACCCTTTTTATCAGCCGTACCCCCCCTGTCAGATGAACTCAAGTAGGCCTACCCCTTCATTGACACCACCATTTATTTACAGTAAACCGTTTCTCTATCTATTTTTAGCAAACTATATTTCAACTGTTAACCGTTACTTTTAGCTAACCTTTTCAACTGTTTATCAAATGCTTTTAGCTTACTATATTTTTCTATTTTGCTATTAAGCTACTAGCCTATATTTCAACTGTTTATCCATTAAGTTAAGCTAACCATTTAGCTAAGAATATATTTTATCTAACTATATTTTAACAGTTTATCTATTTCCTTTAGCTAAGTATTTGAACCATGTATCCATTAGGCTGCTTTTAGCTATCTATTTTATCCTTTTCTCCATCATTAGCTATCAACCTCTCTGCTCACTTCCTAACTAGTTTTCACATACTTATGTGGTTTCCAGGTGTTCCAGCTGACTCAATATATTTTTTTCATATTCAAATCATAATGTCTTTCAAATTAGTTTCGCTACTCCACACTGGAGAAGCACCCCGTAGGGTACACGTAGTAGGTACCCGTGCTTCGGATTCACTGTCTTAGAAGCGACGAGAGTAATTCAGAAACAATCGGGGGGGGTCATTTAATTGAGAGGTTTGGGACAAAGCCTTAATATCCACTGAGACACAACACAGTGACAGTGAAGACACACCACAGACCCATTAAAAGCACATATGTGTTTACATGTCTGCACCTGAACCCCCTTGTACCCGTTTACACATGTAGGTCTCACTCTCTAATTGCCGTCTGTCTGTCTTAACACATAAACACGAGCACACATGTGTCATCCATGGGGCGAAGAGGCGCAGGGACAGACAGGCCATTTTTAATTAAGATGTAATTAGCCGTGTTCCAGCTCCAAACCCACAGAGGGGGACGCTGTGTGACCCATCTGTCTGCCTCTTTCTCTTTTGACCACACACACAGTACACACACACACACACACACACACATATACACGCTCAATATAACCCCCGTGCTTCTTCAGTGGTTTGAGACTCAAATTAGTGCGTATGTTTCCTGAGGGCCCATTTGTGACAAGAGTGATGGCATGTTTTAAAGGACAAAGGTCCCCGTTGCCTCACTATTTTGTCCTCGTCATCAGGCAGCAGCAGTGAATATGTGAGCCAAGCTTTGGTCCAGTTGTTTTCTAGTATCCACACTGATTTGTATTACATGTGTTTGACATAAATGTCTTTATTGTAAACCACTTCATTTATTATGTGGTTGCTCACCAAAGCATGCGTAAAGCCATATGATATCCATAAACATGATAGCTGCTTTATCGAGCATTCACGCACAGATACAAACAACTGTTTCCAGATGTTTCATATGCTCCGATTCATATATTAATCATTATCGTTTTCATATTTCCCACTGTCACAAATGCCCGCGCTGCAATGCACATGCAGTATTCATACACACATACAAGACAAAAAGAAAAACGCCGAAGCTTCTGCCTTTACTTTCATCCTCCCACCATCGCAATAAACAAGTTTTTGGCCTCTTTTTCACCCCATACTGCGCTTATTAGCACTCTGCTTTCTTCTGTCTTGCTTTGCCTCGCTCTTTCCATTTTTCGTTCTTCCCCCTGCTATTTAATCTCCCTTTTTACCTTCTCTGCTTTCTCACATTATTTCGTCTTCATATTTCGTCTGTAGTTTTCAACATCGTTATCTAATAAGCCTTTAAGCATCGTGCACACACATTTTAGTACATGCTGTACAGTAGGTAGTGCTGCTGTAATGGCATTTTCAGCATTTTTGTCATTAATATTTATTGTGTGTGATATCTTTTGATTGTTGCTTTTTTAAATCCGATGGATCGGGTGGATGCGCTCATTAAAAAACGAAAATTAATCTTGACTTTTGAAATGAAGCTGGAAGGTTTTGGCTCCATTTTATACCTAAAGATAATATTGACTGTAGTTCTCAAACCACATTTTGTTGTGTTTATCAAACTTTTCCGTCTTATTGTTGTCTCTCTCCTCTCTGCCCAAGTTACCTCCATGATTAGATGTAATGACCAGGGCTGTCAAAGTTAACGCAATAATAACGCAAATTCATTTTGACACCACTAATCTCTTTAACGCATTAACGAAATAGATCTTTCGAAGGTTGTATAGTGGGCTCAGTTTTATAATAACGCTCCAAACTTGCACTACATTTTGGCAAGGAAAAACTGTCATGGCCATTTTCAAAGGGGTCCCTTGACCTCTGACCTCAAGATATGTGAATGAAAATGGGGTTTTTAGGGTACCCACGAGTCTCCCCTTTACAGACATGCCCACTTTATGATAATCACATGCAGTTTGGGGCAAGTCATAGTCAAGTCAGCACACTGACACACTGACAGCTGTTGTTGCCTGTTGGGCTGCAGTTTGCCATGTTATGATTTGAGCATATTTTTTATGCTAAATTCAGTACCTGTGAGGGTTTCTGGACAATTTGTAATTGTTGTAGTGTTGTTAATTGATTTCCAATAATAAATATTTACATACATTTACATAAATCAAGCATGTTTGCCCACTCCCATGTTCATAAGAGTATAGTAATAATTGACAAATCTCCCTTTAAGGTACATTTTTAACAGATAAAAAAATTGTGATTAATCATGGAATATCATGCGATTAATCATGATTAAATATTTTGAATCGATTGACAGCCCTAGAAATGACATATACATGCTATAAAATTCCAGCACTTACAGTACTTTACACAAGAAGGAAGAAGAATTATTCCTTATTATAATACTACACCACTCAAGGCAATGAAATAAGACGAAAAAGAAAGAATAAATCATGTGGATAGAAAGATAATAAAAAAGGGCAAGGAAATAAGAGAAGTAAGGCTGTGAGAGGTGTTAAAGGGGGGGATAAACAGGGCAGAGTGTATGTAAGTGTGTGTTTCAGGGGTTGAATGGGGGTACAGGGCGATGACAGTAGGGGCGATGGGATGAAGCCGTCTCGATCCCTCTGTGTCAGCCGTCTACACATAATCACCTCTTAATTAAACACATTTAATCCTTCAGGCCACTTAGACAGAGAGAGAGAGAGACTGAGAGGAAAAACCGAGAGATGTGAGGGGAGTGAAAGACACCGAGAGGAAAAGAGAGAGGACGGTAGACAGATGGGCATAAATGTAGATGAAATCCCTCACATGTTTGAGTTAAAGTACTTTTCAGAGGAGGTTGGCGATGGCACAAAACTGATCTCCCTCCCTCTCCGTGATTTGAATTTTAAGGCTCATCCAAAAGACTTCTTCTAGGCAGTATGGAAAATTATGCTTCACCACTTTGTCCAAGACCTGCAGCAAAATGGCTCACTTATAATGATAATAATGACAACATTATTGCCTTTCAATGGGGAAAAATAGCATTGAAAATTGAATGTCTAAAGTAAAAGCAGTTTGAATCGTATCTAGAAATAGATTCAGCAGCCGTTTTTTAGCCACGCCAGAAGCCTGACTGTCTGGATGACAATGTCATTCTGTCAGTGGGTCTCCCAATTTTTTGGTCCAGACTGAGATAGCTTGGCAACCGTTGGCTATATTGCCAATAAATTTGGTACAGCCATTCATGGTCCCCAGAGGATGAATCCTACTGACTTTTTCTTCAGCACCACCATAAGGTTGGCAATTTTGACTCAGTGAAACATCTCCCCAACTATTGAATGGATCGAATATTTAGTACAGACGTTCATGTTCCCCTCAGAAAGAATTGTAATAACATTGGTGACTTTTAATCTAACGTCATCGCCAAGTCAAAAATTAATGAACTAATATCTGGAAAGCAAATGACATTTCCATCAGCCTCAGCTGTACTTTGTGTTTAGTGCTAATTAGCAAATGTTAACTTGCTGAACCAAGATGGTGAACATTATACGTGCTAAACACCAGCATGTTCCTATTGTTGGCATTTAGCTCAAAGTACTGCTGTGCCTGAGTACAGTCTCACAGAGCAGATATACTGTATGGCTGTAGACTCTTATGTAGTTTTATTTATTTTTATAGCACCATGTAGGGTCTGAAATGAGCACCCGCCACCCACCAAGTGGCGGGTAAATTGTTGGCAGTGGCGGATAAAATCATCAGGCCATCCGCGACTTTGGCAGGAAGGGAACAACGCTGCTTGGGATGGGAATAGAGAATCGGTTCCCATTGAGACTTTGCAGGCCCTGCCGACTGCCGACTCGTGATCAATAGCATCATTAAACTAGCGACGACACTCAGCAGATTACTTCCTGCTCTTAACACAGTTCAAATTACTATCAAATTACCATCAATAGGTAACAGATTCTTCTGTATTAACTGTAAATAATGTAAATAGCATGTTTTTAACCTTCTCTTTAACTTTTTAAAACCAAACAACATGAATCAGGTCATATAATGACTTTAAGTTGGCTTCAAAATAAAACAATTAATAATAATTCACAACAATGCTACGCTGTGAACAACAAATCTGTGTTGAAATCGGCAGGAGGAGAGTTAGTAACGTTACCTGTTAGCAGCCGATCGGGCAGCACAGCGCTTCTCGGCTAAATAACGGAGCTATACTAATGTTAACGGAGTTGCTATTATGGTGCGTTCAAGCTCTGTTCAGTGACAATTTGTATCGGGTGAAGGTAAATTATAACGTTATCATGATGTGTTATCAAATAAAAATACAGTAATTTATTTCCTAATCATTTGAATTGTGTTTTTATGCAAACAACCACTATAGATGACAATAACAAAGTACAGTACAGTACAGTACCCTCCCAGCCCTGGAAAATAGGACTTCCCCAGAAGCTACGGTGTAATTCCAACACTATTTTACCAAGTAATTTACCATGCATATAGTGTTTTTTTGTGTAAAATATGTTAAACATTGAATGACGTCAGATCTAAATGTTATTCCTTCATTTAACGCAGAGATTTCAAAAGTGGCAGACTTTCTGAGTGGTAGAGAAAAACTATGCTTGCCTGCCACAGTGACAGGCAGTGAAAAAAGTTAATTTCAGACCCTGGCATCATGTATACCTTCAAATATCAAACCTCTTATCCGTCTTTCCCATTTTTTTCTGTCTCTCTTTACTGTGGATTTTGAAATAATAAATAATAATTGTCGTTTATTCTAAACTTGTAGGTTCATACAATAGCGGTCGTCAACTTTTCTTACACATCCACCCTGACTTGCTGACAAATGCAGATATAAATGCACAGAATGCAAAATGTGCACAACAGATTATGATATCTTTATTGCCTTTCCATGCAACTTCTCTAAAGTAATTTCTAGAAATCTGCAGTCTGTAAAAATGCAAAAACAAGGCAATTCTGCAGTAGGCTGTTGCTGCACAAGTTAGAGTGCAGTGAGAATAGGATGAAAATACACTGTGCTGAGCCGCTTTCCCTAATGAAGACAGCAGCCCAAATCCTCATGTTTCCTCTCTGAGAAAAGAATGATCTCCTTATCTGACTCTCCTGCTCACCCGTGCTCTTTTTCAAGGCCGATATATTTTTAATACCATGTAAGAGATGAACTGAGGGATAAAGAGTGGCAGGATGTAAAGTCTGAGGCTGGCATGTTTAACAGAAAGAGAGGAGAGAGGGGAAACACAAGGAGGAAAAGTATCGAGGTCATGCGGCGGTTACAATGAATGAATCGGTGAAACAGGGAGAGTTTTTTTGTGTGGTTACAAAAGACAGCTGATGATGTGATGGAGAGGAAAAGGGGGTTGACGGAGAGAAGTTCTTGAACAAAGTCAAAGAACGAGGTAATGGGGAGTGGAGAGAGAGACAGGAGGGAGGAGATGAAAATTAGATGAGGTTAAATGAGACATACTTTAACAATGACATTACTGAGGCATGCGATGGGAGGAACGGCGTGGGCGGAGGGGGGACAGACGGCGAAGGTAAAGAAAGAAGGATGACAGGGAGGTGAGAAGGGGTTGACGATGGCAATGATGGGGTGGGTGTGACGCCGTGTCCGGTGTACAATGACCGAAAAGAGGGTGGAATTAAAAAAGAGAGGCAAGGTGAGGAGCGCAAAGGAGCGAGTGAGAGAAAGAAAGAAGGGATAAAAAAAAGAGTGAAAGCTGGAGGAAAAGAAAAAGAGAGGGGCAGGAAGGGTGAACGGAGACAGAGATGGAGAGAATAGATGGAAGAGACAACATGCTGCTAGCTGCGAGGGGGACAGCTGGTCAGCTGCTGCCCTGCTCTGTTCTGGTGTGGAGAGCTGCCCTGAGGACAGTCACCCTGCTCTGCACACACACACACACACACACGCAGAAGGTTGCATGTATACATACAAACAAATTACACACAACACAGACCGGGCTAAACACACATTTTTTTCGTGTTTTACTGTACAGATAGAGAGCAGAGATTACGGGTGGTTTCTAGGGCTGTGTATCATCGGCAAGAATCTGGCGATACGATACGTATCATGATACCGGGGTAAACGATTCAATATATCGCGATATACTTATTGCGATACTGTAAGTAAGGCGATTTTTTAAAATCAAATTTGAGGAAAACTGTCATAGTATAAAGAACACACCAGCATATGCATAAAATCTGAGTAAAAAAAGTGTACTTTTTTTAAGCAATCAGAACAGTGGGTCTGAATTTGCATTTATCACAGTCCCTGTAACATCCAACATCATAGCACGACTTTGAGAGGACGCATCTCTTTGCAAATTAAATAAAGTATTGACTGAGTTAATGTAAACTATTAATAAAAAATCAATACAGTGTTTTTCAGAATCGATACAGTATCACAGAACAGAATATCGTGATATTATATTTTCTTACACCCCTAGTGGTTTCAAGGGGATGGTACAGGAAGAAGGTAGAGACAGTATGAGTGAGATAAAGGTAAAGATTTGAAAGAAAGGGCAGTTGGATAGGAAAGGAAGGAGAAGAAAATCTCCACAGACTAGAGCAGAGGACTGGAAATCAGTAAAAAAGGTGCAAAGAAGTGAGACAGAGAGTGATTATATAAAAGTGAGAGTGAGAGATGGAGAGGAGTATCAGCCAGGCGATGGGATGTAAATAAGGAGGTGTGGCAGGGGAGGAGGAGTGAGAGCAGAACAGATGGCAGAGAAGAAGAGCGGGAAGGAAGATGGAAAGCTGGGAATGCGAGAGCGCTCCCAGATCACTTATAGCTGATGTCAGCCGTGCCAACGCTGCCTCTAATTGTAGCACCGACTGCAGCGCAGAGCAGAGCAGAGCAGAGCAGAACAATTCTCCTTTCTTTGTTTCCTCAAATGTCTGCTGATTTCAGCACCATGGAGAGCACCGCTGAAAACAGCCGGGACTCTAACTGCTATGGGTTCTCCCTCAACTGGCTCTGCAAGAACTTCCCTGTAATACATTATTCAACCTCGAACCAAGTTGTTAACCTCAAGACAAATCTTCTGAGCAAGCATATATTACCATATGTGATGATTAAAACTGAAATCAGAATGTTAAAGCTGCTGAAATCAGGACGGTAGCTTCCAGTGAGGACACTTTGTTTATGTGGGGCAAGTTTGCACACGACAAGTAAAATAAACAACATACTACAGTACGTGGTGGGTATTTCATTGACTGATTCCAGTATTTATCGACTGAAAATACTTTAATTTTAATAATAACTTAAAAGCTAGGGCTGTCAATCGATTAAAATATTTAATCCCGATTAATCGCAAGATTGTCCATAGTTAATATTATCCGTTCAAAATGTACCTTAAAGGGAGATTTGTCATGTATTTAATACTCTTATCAACAGAGGAGTGGGCAAATATGCTGCTTTATGAAAATGTATGTATATATGTATTATTGGAAATCAATTAACAACACAATACAATGCAAGTATTGTCCAGAAACCCTCACAGGTACTGCATTTAGCATAACAAATATGCTCAAATCATAACATGGCAAACTGCAGCCCAACAGGCAACAACAGCTGTCAGTGTGTCAGTGTGCTGACTTGACTATAACTTGTCCAAAACTGCATGTGATTATCATAAAGTGGGCATGTCTGTAAAGGGGAGGCTCGTGGGTACCCATAGAACCTATTTTCATTCAAATATCTTGAGGTCAGAGGTCAAGGGACCCCTTTGAAAATGGCCATGACAGTGGGAGGCATGCAGGAGGCATCCTGATCAGATGCCTGGACCATCTCAGCTGGCCCCTTTCGACATGAAGGAACAGCGGCTCTACTCTGAGCTCCCTCCGGATGTCTGAGCTCCTTACCCTATCACTTGTATCCGCGATCTCATTCTTTCGGTCACTACCCAAAAGTCACAACCATAGGTGAGGGTTGGAACGTAGATGGACTGGTAAATCGAGAGCTTTGCCTTCTGACTCAGCTCACTTTTCACCACAACTGTACGGTATAGCGCCCACATAACCGCAGACGCCGCACCGAACCGCCTGTCCATCTCCTGCTCCATTTTTCCCTCACTTGTGAACAAGACCCCCGAGATACTTAAACTCCCTCGCTTTGGGCAAAGACTCACTTTACCCGTAACCATGGAGAAATGTCATTGAACCAGTGTAATGGAACAATTACATGATTCATCTGTTACCTACGTAACTGTATTGTTACACATAAAACCATCGCAATAATAATACTCCTACATGAGTTTCAGTAATTGTACCGACGGTTAAATTACCCAAACACAAATAGAAACTAGTGTCCTAGTTGCTATTGCAGCCTCCATTTAAAACCCAATGAATAATGATGCCACGGACCGTCTCAATAATGCACATGCACTGCTTTATTCAGCAGTTCTCAGAGGTAACCTTCAAAGACACGACGCCCCTCTGTTACGGAAGGAAAAGACTTCAGTGGGGCATATCTGAGCTGGGCGGACTCCTCGCCTCTACTGGAGGTCTCTTCTGAGATAGGAAAAGGATTTGCATTTGTGGGGCATAATTTGCATGTTGCCGGCCTGCGAGAGAGGGAAATATAAACATCAGAGTGAGAGGGGGGGAGGAAGGGGAGGAAGGGGAGGTGGGGATGGAAGGAGGGAAGGAGGGAATATTAAAAGAGGTAGAGCGGGAGGAAGAGGAGAGAGAAGGAGTGTTTGTTTGATGCGGAGAGAGGGGGAGACGGTGGAGGAGGAGGAGGGAGATAGGATCGGTGTGACATTGAAATCAAAACAAGGAAATGAGTATCATGGGAGCCCGCGGGACGGGTGTTAAGTGAAAAGACGTACTATAGGCAGGGGGCTGCTGTGTGTGTGACTGTGTGTGTGTGTGTGTGTGTTAGCATCTGTGAGAGAGAGAGAGGGAGTGTTTGTTTACATCTGTGCGCCCTTGATTTCTTCACTACAGTGCCACATGGGGCCAGTGCCAATTATATCCGCACTGAGCTCGTCAGCGACACCCCACCAGAGAGACAGAGAGAGAGAGACGGAGGGAAGGGAGTGAAACAGAGCAAATATGGTTTAAGAATATGTGAGTATATGTGTGTGTGTGTTCATACAAGCATGTAACCATGCTCTCATGCATGAACCTACCGTACAGTCTGTACGTCAGGTGGCCAACTTGTATTCTAATCCGGTTACGGCACCGACCATTACGTCTGAGTGACTGACAGGACCCCGGGTCTCCCTACCAATCTGTTTTGCTGCATTATGGGAGTTTTTTATTCTAATTAGCGTGTGACGGAGATGTGCATGCGAACCAGAAATGACTGATCCCGACCCTTGCTGGCCTTTTTTGCGATGGCTGCTGCTGTGGCCTTAGAACCGACCCCTCAACTGCTTGGCCTCAGACGACCGGATTTAATATCGCAGAACAGAGCGCATTTTATGGGATCACACATGAATGTGTTTAACCAGGCCTGGCAGCTGTAATACATCAACACAGATGCCAGTGCGTATGTGCCTTAATATAACTGTAAACAAGCAATCCACAATTTATACAGATGTCAGCTCATTTCATCACATTTAATAATCGGAAAGTGTCTAAATGGTCATTTCAGTATGTGAAATGAGTCGGCCTGATGTTTAATAGTAGTACGGCTCTATAGGGATGGAAATGGTTTGGTTCGGACTGAACTTTTCCCTTTGGAGCCGTCATGAGGTTCACGTTTGTTATTTTGAGTGACTATTATTGGATGGATTGCCATGAATTATTACTCATGTTCCCCACAGGATGAATTATAGTAACTTTGGCGATCCCTTACTTTTCATCTAACGCTATCAGGTTTGGTTTATGGGCAAAAACCTGCACTTTGTGACACAGCTGTTGTTGCCTGTTGAGCTTGAGTCCGCCACGTTATGATTTAATCTTTGTTTCTTTCTCTCGACCTTCATATGAGCCTTGCAATAATCTATTATTATCTGACTCGGAGAGGAGAAATATGAGACGTTTGCGTTTCCCTTCTCAACATCAACTTCTAACTTTTCTCTCCCCCCCTCCGGCCAAACTAACTGTATCTCTCTCTCCACCCAAACTATACTGACACAGCCAAAACCACTGAACATCCCCAAAAAACACCCATTTTAAATTTCCCACTTACGCATTTGTCTGACTTGCAGATATTTTCATGAATGTTTGATGATTTTCACGTCACTGAAAACTTTCATTTTCTCTTTTGCGATTCCCATCTTGAATGTTAAGTGATGTATATATATCTGATAGTTAAGATTGAATTTATGAATACGACCAGATATACAGTAGGATTGAGATATTCCCCCCCTGATATTTAGGGTGGGTATATCAGGTGTAAGTCAGGCTGATGATCCTCTGGTGCTTGCTTCACTCTCCCGCTATCTCTTTTCCCGTCTCAGCCTTTCCAGTTCCCTCTCATTAGCCGCCAATCTTCTCTCATCCTCTGCCCTCTTTCTGCTCACAGCCCTGCCTCCCCCGAGGTCTCTCTCTCTTTCTTTCTCTATCTCTCTCCCTCTCTCTGCTTCCCCTTTTTCTGTCATCTCTCAGTGACCTCCTCGTCTATCTCCCCTCTTCTCCCTTTCTTCCTTTCTCTCTCTAAATCTTAGCCCGAGTGTCTGAACACTGAGCTGTCTGATCCCTCATTTTCCGACTGAACTCTAAAGTCACCCCGAAATGATCACATAGCTACAATAAATAGACCTGATGTTCCTTTTGGTGTTTTAAGGAGTTCAAGAGTTGAACTGTTGATTGTTACAAATAAAGTTGAAAGCAAACTTTTGGGGTCGCTGGGACAAAAACCTAGAGGCAACGTGACGAAAATACAGCGTTGCGACCCCGAGAAAAACAAAGCAAAAGCTAATGAGTTGAAAACAAAAAGCTGGTGTCACATGAAAATAAATAAAACTAGTACATCTGAATTGGATGATGTAAGTAAAATGAAAACAAAACACCATATTGCACTAGAAAAAAATCCCCAAAAAAACATGTGGGTGGAAAAAAAACTGTTTTTTTAAAGCAGAAAATAAAATGATTCAACAAGCAAAACGCATGGATGGGGGTGACGCCGCTCTATTTATCCTAGTTCTGTGAAGATCTGTCGCCGCCGCTGAAAGTCAACCAACTCACAGAGGAGGAATATCCAGAATAGGCTTATTAATAAGCCAGGGCAGCGACAGATTATGGCTTTAGTGAGCCGCCAAAACAATGAGTGAGACTGACAAACAGAGAGACACAGCCAGACAGGCAGAAGGTCATGGAATGATTGGAAATATTGGCTGATCAGCAGTACACCCTGAAGAAAACAGTCATTAGTCATTTGCCTCCCCCCTGAGGCAAATTTGTGTTTTGTGATTTTGGGCTATGCAAATGAAAAATAAATAAATTAGGGCTGTGTATTGGCAAGAATCTGGCGATACGATACATATCACGATACAGGGGTTACCATTCATTATATCGTGATATATTGCGATACTGTAAGCAAGGCGATATATTGCCATTGATCATTTTTTTAACCTAATTTTAGGAAAACTGTCATAGTGAAAAGAACACCACTAATCTGAGTTTAAAAAAGTTTACTTTTTCATGCAAACTGAACAGTGTGGTCTGCATTGGCCTTCATCACAGCCTGTGTAACATCAAACATCACAGCACTACTTCGAGAGGGTACATCTCTTTAAAAATTACATAAAGTATTGACCTAGTCAATCTTTGCATGTAAACTGTTATTAATTAAAAATCAGTACTGCATTTTTGTGAATCGATACAGTATCACAAAACATAATCTTCAATATTTTCGATGTTTTCTTACACCCCTAACTGTTATATCGAAACATTAGTAAATTATGAAATAATGTTTTGCATCGTGGCTATGAGTGTGCGACTATCTTCATTCACACCTTTTAGATTTTTTTTTTTTTTATATCATTCTGTGGTGTTCCTTACAGTATGTATTCAAATCCCAACATTCAAATTTTGGTTGAGGTATGTATGTTTTAGCGTCAAAATGCTATTTTCCCAAGCCCTAAAACCTTTTTCCCACGTGACCTGAGGTAGTTTTCCGCATGATGATGCTCTACATATACTGTATATATACATATATATCCTTATCCATAGTCAGTGTGTATTGCATACAGTAACTTAGACGGCGGTCGGTATGCTCCCAATTTGGAGAAGCAGGCAGGAGTACTAAGCTATAAGAAATATACTGCTGTGTGTTAGTTTGGATCCGAAAGTCACACAATGACACAAACAAACTAACTGATTAATGCAGCGGTAGACCAGCAACTCCCGTGTTTTACAAGGTAAAATTACTGTTTTTGTCAGTGGAGTCTGGTGGCTTTAAGGAGAGTGATATAACGGCTGTCTGATGGAAAGGTAAAGCGGTGAAAATATTCTAAATATAGTGTAAACCTAAACTGTTTTTAAGATTATTTTTTAGGTCTGCCTTTTTTTAGGTGGTTAAAATATGATTTTCTGCTGCTCCCGTCAACGGCGGCTTTACCTCGAACTGAAGCCGTTATATCTCTCTTCCAAGCCACCAGACTCCATTGACAAAAGCAGTAATTTTACCTCGCAGAACACGGGAGTATCTATACAACCCCACTTAAAAAAATCCAAACAAACCCTTTCCAAACTTACTGTGGTAACCTACGTCAATGCTTTTTGCTAGCAGCTGAGTGACCTTTAAACTAATTCAGCATCATTTTTGCAGTTTTGATTTTTCATAGTAGCCACTTGTGTTCTTAATTGTGTGATTTATTATTGATTCCATCTATTAGTTGCTGAGACGTTTCACTCAAAACCACAAACATGCAGAGCACTCAGGAAACGTGCTAAGGGCTTTTATTTTATTTATTTTACTTATCTTATTTAACGGAGTGTTCATGAAGATTCCAACCCAGTGAAACACATAGATATACAATGTCGACTGACTATTTTCTACAGATGGATCTTATGAATTTGTGGATTTAGAAGATTTAGTTCTGGTTTATCCAGCATCACGTCATGTGGGTCTCTGCGCTCTTGTTTAGGTGAAGTTAATACACTTCGAACCCTGCAGCTGCTGCATATAGAGGACATGTTTATCATGTATACAGCATGCATAAGGGACTGCAGAGTGTCTCCGGGCATATCTGTATACTGTTATTTACACGTGTGCATGAAGAGCAAAGATGCTTGTGTGTGGGAGCGTGTGTTTGCATGCTTGTGTCTGTGTGCGTGCATTGATCCAGGGCGGTGTGGGGGTTTTGTTTTCTCTCAGTCATTTGAAGGACACCAGACCCCGCTCTGCAGCGCCACGCGCCAAGCAGTCATGACAGCCCCCCCAACACACACACACACACACACACACACACACACACACACACACACACACACACACACAGCAGTGACAGCCACCGTGGACAGACGATTTCATAAATTGCAGCTCAATAGAGACAAATGACGCCACACATTGGCAAGACATTGTCATTGTGTGCTGTCTAAATGCGTGGGGGTTGTGTATTACGCATGTGTGTGTGTGTGTGTGTGCGTGTGTGTGTGTGTGTGTGTGTGTGTGTGTGTGTATGTATTGGAGATGGCAAGAGGAAACTGAGGGAGGTTGTGTTGTGTCTATCACCTCCTCTGCCTCCAGCCATCCCCAGGGTCAACCATTATGGATTGACACATTTTTACACATTTTGACCTTAAAAAAAATGTGTGTGAGTGAGCGGAAGCGTGTGGCCATGGGATTGTAGTTGTGTGTAAATGTTTTTTTTCCTGTCTGTTTCCATAAGATATAAGATCACCAAGTTTTTTTCCTCGAAGATAACAGAATGAACTCCACGTATGAAGTAAAGAAAGAGTCATCAAGTCTATTAGGGGTGTAAGAAAATATTGAATATCGCGATATTATGTTTTGTGAAACTGTATCGATCCTCAAAAAAACTAGATTTTTGATTAATAGTTTACATGCAAAGATTAAGTTATGTCATAACTTTATTTAATTTGCAAAGATATGTGTCCTCTTAGTGTATGTGCCCTCTCAAAGTAGTGCTGTGATGTTGGATGTTATAGGGACTGTGATAAATGCAAATGCAGATCCCACTTTTTTTACTCAGATTTTATGCATATGATGGTGTGTTCTTTATACTATGACAGTTTTTCTTAAATTATATTTAAAAAAAGAAAATTGCAATATATCCCCTTGCTTACTGTATCACAATATATTGAACAATAACCCCTGGGTCATGATACGTATAAGGTGTTATATATGACACATTGAAGAGGAAGGTTTTTTCACTGCGTGCAAAAGCACTTAGCCGTCCTGTATGTGCAAGTATAGGGTGTCATTTTCACGTGTATGGAGCAATGAGTGGCGAGGCAGTTCAAAGGGAGAATGTGGATTTCCATGGATGTGTGTGTGCACGTGTGTGTGTATTTGGGAGTGTGTCTGTTGGAGACTGATATGCCGAGCCCCTGAGTGAGGTGCAGCGCATGGCTATACATTAAATGGCCAGGATTAGCCCCGACTGCTGCGGGCTCACTGATAGTATTACTGTTATGGAGCGGCTGGGAGGGATCGGGCTCCATTTCGGCTCTGTTATTCTGTCATAATGAGGCATAACCCCTCTCATAGAGGACTCAATGGGTTCCTGGTTAATGCATCAGGGCCAAGGGTAGCACTTGTGCTGACTACCAGGGAGGGAGATGACAGGGGTGGGAGTGTGAGAGAGAGAGAGAGAGAGAGAGAGAGAGCAGGGAGGACAGAAAATCTGCCAGCAGAAAAGTACATTTACACAACAACACAGACTGTTATCAGTAGAATGTAATTTCTACAAAGTCTGACTGCCTGCTAAGATTTAAGTTAAATTATTATAATCATCAGAATTTAAATATACAGTTTGTTTTTGTCTAAAATTGTGGGTATACACTAAAAATCAACTGGTTGAAAAATGACCCAGTTTGAGTCAATATGGCGCCAATGCAGCACTGGGTTAACTTTATAGTACCCGTGGTTGTTTTGACCCAGTCTTAGTGTTATTATTTATATATTATTATATTATTCTACATATCTAAAATACTAAGATATGGTTATTTTTTATGGTTTACCATAAAACTGTAACAAATGCATTGTTAGTTGTACAAAACAATGTTCATATGACAATCAAAACTGCAAAGAATATACATATTATTAACAATCAGTAACAAATAGTGACATGTAAGACTAAGAAGAGCCAGAGTAGATTAGCATTAAATGCTAACACTGGGTCAAAACAACCCCTTGTCTTGGATGTTAACCCATTAATGTCTTGGTGCGTTACATACAAAAAATGGACATAGTAACCGGGATGTCACCCATTGGTTTGTTTCCGTTTTGAAGACTCAAGTTCGGCATTTTGTCCGTCACCATCTTGGTTTTTGGCCATCACCATCTTGGTTTATGGCTGTCGCCATTTTGGCTTTTTTCCCTCACCATCTTGGTTTTTGGCCATAGCCATCTTGGCTTTTTGCAACCAGAAGTGACATGAGAGGGTGGAGCTAAGTATAACTGACCGCTGAATAAGACATTTTTAGGCGACCAAAATGTTACAATTAACTTCATGAACTGAAAACACACTGTGAAAGGGTTAAAGTTGTAAGAAAAAAAATGTGGAAAGTCCCAGACCAGACAACGTCATGGTAACGACCTGCTAATCACAAGGTATCCACACCCTAAAGCATACCCTGCTTAATGGTCTATTTTATTCTATATGGGACCATAATTTGCTAAATGAACATCATGCTGTGTTGAAGAAACTCATGTTTACAATGTTTACTGGGGTAATAAATCAATTGAGAAGTAGGCTCATTTTCTCATAGACTTCTATACAATCAGACTTCTTTTTGCAACCAGAGGAGTTGCCCCCTGCTGGCTATTAGAAAGAATGCAGGTTTAAGGCACTTCAGCATTGGCTTCGCTTTTCAGACCCAGATGTTGCCCACTGGTGTTTACCCATTTTTGCCTTGGTGCTGTATTGTCCCACATTGGGTCGAATTTGAACCAGGAATTTAAATCATAAATGATATTAAGTTCATTTTACATACTATCAGACAAAGAAGCATGCTTCATTAATGATTATGATACGGATGGTGATGCAGCTCTGAATGACAGCCATGCTTTCTGGGATTTTTTCAGTCCGACCACAGGCTGATCTACCCATGTTGCCATCCAGTTAGTTAACTGTCTTCGCTCTACACCACTCTGAGAGTCTGTACATGTGTTCTGTCATGTTCAACCAGAGTCATTTCCCACAATCAAACCAGCAATCTTGTTCAAGCTCAATCCTACGATTACAAGCTTAAAGATGATATCAGACGAAGGGGAAAGTGTCTTCTGGGAACCTCGTATCTCCATGAAAGGACTGAAGGAACAAAATGCTTGTTTTCATTCCCCTTTCCTTCAATTATGTGGGCAGTTCAACTACGTCATACGTAATTTGGCTTAGTCCCGCTGCCATGAAGCGTTTTGTCAGCGACTGGAAAATAAATCGTTATGGGAAGATTAAAGCTGCCTGGTTTTCACAGCGCATTACTGATTCATAAACACAACATCATAAGTGAAACCAATAAGAAGTAACAGAGGAGGATGTGCCTTTGAGAATGATGTCTCCTCCGGTCTGTGAAGGTTGCTCCTACTGTGAGCTTAAATTGATGTAGTTATCACTAAAGAAACAGTGGCTGAGCTGGGCTCTGCATGGCAGCTCCATGTGTGAGTGTGTCTGTGTGTGTGTGTCTCTGAGCTAAGCCAAACGATGCTGTAACATATCTGATTGAAATCGGTCTCACATCGGAAAAGCCAGAGCTCTGGGGAAAGCAGCATGGGAGTCTTTGGCACACTCGCACACAGAAGAACAAGGAACCACAATGAGCAGCACACACCTTAAGAAACTAAGAACACACATGTGAGCACTGCACATGAAAATGACAACACATGTAAGTGACACACACACACACACACACACACACTCTCTCTCTCTCTCTCTCTGCAGCACACACAACACACAATGCCACCTCACATCACGTCATTTCAGAGAGCGTGTTTAACCTAATCACACTCAACCAAGCGTGATCCTCAGAGGGGGAGTCAGGTCTGTTATGACAGTCGATGTGCTGTGTGACGGCCACGGGGTTTAGAGAGCACCGACCAGCAGCCTGCTTTTAATACACGCACACACACACACATACACTTTCAACACACATGACAAAGACCTGTGCAGGACGACAGGAGAGGTGGACGTGTGGACAGAATTAGTGACTAACTGTGTGATTCATTTCAATATCACTAACCTGTGTGTGCAGCTCTGACGTTCGATACGATTTTTTTCCGTGAAACCTCACAAAGAAATGTTTTGTTTATGTTTTCAGTGGTTTCGGTGATTCATTGCTTACCTGTGGTGAGGTAATAGTGGTGAGACTGGAATCTGGTGAATGAGTAAGAGTCATATTTGTCATGTTGAGAATGACTACAGTCTTCTCTGATAGCATTTGAAAACAGATTCTGACAGTAGCGCCTCCTGTATTCTGCCCTACAAAGCTAAAATGTTGTAACTACATGGTAAAATTGAGTTAAAGGTCCCATATCGTGCTCATTTTCAGGTTCATACTTGTATTTTGTGTTTCTACTAGAACATGTTTACATGCTGTAATGTTAAAAAAAAAACTTTATTTTCCTCATACTGTCTGCCTGAATATAGCTGTATTCACCCTCTGTCTGAAATGCTCCGTTTTAGTGCATTTCAAGGGAATTGCAATGGAATTGCGTTGCTAGGCAACAGTTTGGGTCCATGTTTACTTCCTGTCAGCTGATGTCATTAACATACACTGCAACAGGAAATAAACTGGGACATATTTAGAATGTTTACCTTTAAAACCGCATAATGATCTAAATATTGTATATTTGTGACATCACAAATGGACAGAAATCCAAACGGCTTGTTTCAAACGCACAATTTCTGAATACGGGCTGTGTGCATTTTTCTGTATATTGAGCGTTTTGATAGTTTAACAGTATTTATATAGCACTTAAACCTGCTATATAATATAAAAGACATGGAAATCTCACTTTTTACAATATGTGACCTTTAAGGCCAGAATCAGACTTTTTGATTGATCTTTCCTAGGCCATGGAAATAACATACTAGATTTGATCATTTAGGTGGTGTTCCCCTTTAAAGATGAATTTATTAAACTAGCTCAAGAAAGCTGAAGAAGAAACAAGGACACATTTTATTTGTAGACACTGTGTTTCCCCTGCCCCCATTTAGATTGTCTAAACAATCAAGAATGCCGCCCAATTTTTCGCCTATTAATCATCATTAAAAGGCATAAAATGAAGGTTTTATAAAGCATATAGTATATCTGCGGCACAGTTTAGCTAAGAGCCTTCAAATGGCAAACCCTTTTCCTTCATTGGTCCTGTAGTTGCTGCTCTCTGCCTTTTATAAGGCAGTATTGACCAGTTGGGCTCAGTAGTGTCATAGATACAATAGTTACAATCAATCACTGGAGCTAACAGAAACAGACCTTCACAGTGTGTGTGTGTGTGGGTGGATGGGTGTGTATGACAGACAAGGTGAGATTGTCATATAACAAAGTGAAGCCATATACCACTGCCAGTATACTGCTGTGCAAGTGACAGTTATCATTTATCTAACAGCAGCAGAGGGAGAGAAGTGCTCTCTCTGTCTCTCTCACTCTCTGTCACACTTCATACTTTCGTTATCATTAAAAACAAATATCTCTCTTAATTGAATCATTAATCCACACACATTAACTTAATCCCACGCCGGATGCCATTCAAACCTCGACCGACTGTCACTCTTTCACGGTGCTCATCCTCGTCCCAACACTCTCGCCATATGTCGAAACACACTGCCGCGATCCCTTCCTGCCAATTACCGATTTCTGCAACACAAGGACGAATCAACACATCATTTATACCTCACGTTTAACTGTGGTCTGCACCTGGATAATCAGCAATTTGACAGCGTCCTTGTATTCACACCTGGAAATTACACCCACGTGTGCTGTATTGTCGCCATTCTGCCCATGTTGTGATTCATTCTCATTATTCAGAAATACTCTTGAAGCCAGATGTGGAAGTAGCAGGTCCTTTTAATGCAAGCTAACCTGGCAGAGGTGATGTTATTGCTTCATCTTGTCACCTATTGCTGCTCCGCCGTCTGCTCAGAAACACAGTATAATGGCCTTTTTCCATAGTACTGTTGAACTGTCACTCTTATCCCACATGCTGCTATTAAACATCAGGCTTCTTTTTGGCTCCAGGGACAAGAATTCCTGTGATTGCGCTGATTCAACCTGCTGTGGCAATGTCATTTCATAAAACTTGTAGAATAGATGGACATTAATCACACAGGTATCAATGACAAACACCACATTTCCCAATAAAATACAATAGAAATTCAATTTTGATATACTTTTTCCTTCTTCGTCAAGGTTATTCACATTAATATAGAGTATGTCTAGATGGACATCCATACATTCTCACATTTATCTTTTTGTGTCAAAGTGGACGTGATGGATGGATGTGTGTGCATTATTCATACACAGTATCTGGGCTTAGATCAGTCATGTAGTCACCATGACGTCACCCGTTGGTTGTGGACTGCCATTTTAAAAGCCTCGAGTTCGGCATTTTGGCCGTCGCCATCTTGTTTTTTTGCAACCAGAAGTGACACGAGAGGGTGGAGCTAAGTACAACCGAACGCTGAATAAGACATTCTGAGGTGACCAAAATGTCATAATTAACTTTCATGAACTGAAAACACGCTCTGAAAGGGTTAAAGTTCTAAGACGGAAACATGGACAACACCCAGACTGGTAGCGACCTGTCAATCACAAGGTAGCCATGCCCTAAAGCATCCCCTGCTACCGATTGAGACATTAAACTCATGTTTGCAATGTTTACTGAGGTAATAAATCAAGTGAGAAGTAGGCTCATTTTCTCATAGACTTCTATACAATCAGACTTCTTTTTGCAACCAGAGGAGTCGCCCCCTGCTGGCTGTTAGAAAGAATGCAAGTTTAAGGCACTTCAGCATTGGCTTCACTTTTCAGACCCTGGAGGTTGCCCACTGATTAATACAGCTAAATGACTGACTGATCTAATCAAGGCTCAGTTACAAGGTTGAAATATAGCAAAAGAAATCTTTGTAGTCTTGTAGTCAATGAAAATAAGCATAGTGATAACTTTGTGCTTTGTGTTTTTTGTTTGTTTTTAGCCATGCTAAGCATAGCAGCATGGCTAAATTGATATGTCTGTCTAACAGTTGATTGGTTAACCATTTTTGTCCAAACTGAAATATCGGAACCTTATACTATTAATTTTTATTTCCATGAAAGGTTTCAACTTCATGGTCCCCAGAGGTTGAAACCTGGTGATTGTGGTAACCCCTAGCATCTTTGCTATAGCGCCACCAGCAGTTAACACTTTTCGCTCATCCAGTGACAAATGTAATACAGATATTCATGCCCCACTCAGGATGAATTGTAATCACTTTGGTGATATCTTAACTTTTCCTGTATAGCGTCATCATCAGGTTTGTTGCTTTATGACCAAATACCTAACTAATGATGTCCCATCAGCCTCAGCTGTAATAGGTGTTTAGTGCTAATCAGCAAATGTCAGCACACTAACACACTAACTTAAGATGGTGAACTTGGTAAACACGTTACCTGCTAAACATCAACATGTCAGCATTGTCATTGCTAGCATGCTTACATTAGCAACATGGCTGTAGACTCTTACTCTGCCTTCCAATACCCACACTACAATACTATTTAGTATGCTAGAAAAATATTTAGTATGTACCAATACATAGTATGTCAAATGCAGTATGCCAAAAATACCAGGATGTTCTACTGCATCAGGTCCCATTTTTGCAGTATGTGAGCCAGCATGCTTTTCTGGCTATTCTGACAGCGGATATATGAGCAAGAGGGTCAAAATTGTTATGACGAAAGTGCAATGTTATGACGAAATAGTATGACCCAATTGTATGCATACTAAATGCAACAGTACGTGCTTTGTAAGGGCAGCTGCAGTAAAACTGAAAAGAAAAAGTATGCGATTTGGAACGCACCCTCCGTCTTGTTTCGAAGACAAAAGGTGATTTAAAAAGGTTGATTACACACTTTAATCCATGTCACCTGTTGCTCTGTTGTATCTTGTGAAATCCCACTGCACAACTACAAATACTGGATAATTTAACAATATCCACTTACTACAATGGGCCATTTTTGCCCTGGCACTTTCTCTGTGTTTGCTGAAAATGGGAAACTCAGTGTCAATTTATCTTTAGCTGGTTGCATAAAGTGGTTCGTGTCAGTCTGCCCTTTTTTACTGTGGACACAAAATCAATTTTTTGGAAGTGCTCCACTCTGCCAAGAAATTACCATGTGCAGTTTCTTTTGAAGAGTGGTCATATTTTGAGCACCTTGTGGTCAAATCCCATTTCCTTTTTGTATAAAAAGATGGCAATGTTCAGGTCGGGGGGGGTGTAAACACTCGCATTGAGAAGCAAATTTACCTACTGCAGTAAGAAAACGGCACTGTTGCTGCTGGAACACTGTGACAGAGGATTTGTTAACTTTTCATAACACGACCATATTTAATGTGCATCGAGGCGTTCCTGCTTGTGCGTGTGTGTGGCAGGAAAGAGTGGGAAGCAAAAAAGACAATAAATAAATCACAAAAAGACAGATGACGAGATAGAGAGAGAAGGCACGGCGCGGGGTGGGAAAAGGTTGCGAGAAGTGACAGAGAGATAACGCGGAGGTGGAGGGAAAAGAAAAAGAGATGGCGAGAGGAATAGCGAGAGAATGAGATAATCAGACGGACAGAGAGAGGAGAGAGACCAACAGAGAAAACAGTTCCCCGATGACACCGCGCTATTGATCTTAGCTTGTTGCTTAGAGATAGTCTCTCTGAGATCAGGGCTGAGCGCTGACACAGCCATCACAATGCATTATGGGGGATCAAAGGGAGGCCAGTGTTGGCCACCATGCAGGAGCTGACGCCTAAGGGGGGAGGAGGAGGAGAAGAGAAGGAGCGCTGAGAGGAGAAACGGAGGAGGAGGAAACACAACTCTGCTAAACAGGATTTTCAATCACAGCCTGTCATTCGCTGTGGCGTCTCAATCGTTCACCATCGCACAGGAGAGGCGAAGCCGGATTAGAGGCGTAGGAGGGGGGGGGGGGAAGGCGAGCACGAAAACACGAGAGGGTAAAGAAAAGTAGAGCATGAGAGAGGAAGTAAAGAAAATGATAGCTAAGATGCCAAAAATAAAGAGATATGCAATGTGGCAGCTTGTGTGTGTGTGTGTGTGTGTGTGTGTGTGTGTGTGTGTGTGTGTGTGTGCGTGTGCGTGACAGATGGAGGCAATAGGGTGACGATGAGGTGAGAAACATGGTGGGACTCGGGGAGTGAAACTTGAAAGAGAAAGTGAGAAGGATGAGGGAGAGGCAGGAAAGACTGGAACCAATGAGGAATAGCATGTTTGTGTGTATGTGTGGCAGTAAAAAAACCTGTTTAAACCTCTTCTGCTTCCCTTCACTGCGCTCCGCTCTCATTTATTTCCTGCTTTCTATCTTTATTTTGTCCTCTGTCACTGTCCATCCCTCCACCCAGTGTGTGAAATGTCACTGGACAGCCGACATGTGCTGGCTGCAGAATGAGAGAAATGTCAAGCATGGCAAAACCGCTGACGTATCTCACTACGAGTGCGTACGTGTGCTATATTAAGTGTCTTGTGTGTGTGTCAGTGGGCTTTGTAAGTCATGCTGCTGCAAGGCTATAGAGGCCTGTTAACATGCAGCAATGGTATTATTTATGTTATCTTTAATTGCGCTGTTTAATGTGTACTGTCTGTCTCTTATGGGCTGTTGCAGATTGCTTGTGAATATCTTGCACATCAAGTAGCTAATATTTTAATGTTAGGGTTTAGGGCTTGGGGTTGGAATAATGAGCTATGGAGGATATAGGTTAGTCAGATTAACACCAGGTTAAATCTAACATTAGTTTTGAGTTTGTATTTAGGTTCCGGATTGAGATCAGAGTTAGGATTTTTAGACAGAATTTAATGTAGTTGAAATGCTATTTACTAACACGCAGGGCAAAAGCACAGGATACAACCTCTTATACATCCATGATCTGTGGTCTGTTGTTCATTGATCTTTGGAGGTCCTAAAAAAGATTGAGATTGCTCTAAGGGCTGGATTTTTCTAACTTCCATTTATGCTCCTCTGGGAAGCTGCCGGGCAAAAAGGTTTAATAAATAAATAAGTAAATAAATAGTTATAAAAGTATGCATATTTATAATATTTTTATTGTTCAACACAGGCCATTTCAGTAGAGACATTAAATGTGACAATAGAATAGAAATAATTTAGTTTTACTTTTGTACAGCACTTTGTAAGTGGACGTTTTACTGGCGTCCGGTAGTCACTTTCAGTCCAAAATGGCGGAAGCGTAGCTTTGCTACTGGGCTCTGATGTTGCAATGAAACGATCAGTTGGCTTTCACTTCTTATCAATATTTGTTCTTTGCTCTGACCACACTTTACAGCCCCGCTGACATGTGTCTTCACCATAACAAGTAACCACAAATCGCCATTTTCTTTTGTACTTGTCAAATAACCAATAAATAACCAATGTCCGTCTCTATTCTATTTCTGTGGTTAGCCTATACTGTACTGATTTAGAGGTTTTGAAATCAGGCAGAATTCCTCACAAGTACGTATTATAATCCTTGTGTTGATGCCGCGTGTTTGCATGCGTGTATGCCCGAGCTAAGTGCAGCCGTGTGGCTCAGTGTGAGTGTGTTTTATAACATACCCCGAGGTGGTACACTTCACCCAGCCCGTCTCCATCAATAACAGGCTGAATCACATGTTACAAATGTCAAAGTCATGACCTTGGCATATGAAGTCATAACTCTTCCTTATCGACTGATATTTTTTGGACGGTGCGTTTGAAGTGGCATTGTTTGAAGCACAAATAAAAAATAAACGTACAGGACAGTCATAGCTCAGAGAAGATTTGAACCAGCAACCTTTGAGACCATCGGGGGAAAGTTAGGGCAGTGAAAGTGTAGTTGTTGTGGAGAATCTCAAGTCACTTAACCTCTGCTTGTTTCAGTGGAGCTGTTCTCTGGCCACACTGTGCCGGGCAGCTCTCGGGGGTGACTGTACGAAGTGCTATGAATGAAAATGAGCAAAATGCTGGAAAAGATGGTTACAAGCGTCCATGGGCAAATAAAGGTTACATAAAGGCCAACGATGTCAGGCACAGGTCACTGAGCTCAATTTGTGTCATCTTCTGCTTGGATTGTGTCGACACGGTTTGACATTGAAGCTAATACAATACACGTATTATTACTGGTAGCAACTTAGATGAAAAAAGAACGTTTTTCTTATGAGGTGTATGTGCTGCATCAATGGGGTGTCTTACTGGGGCACTGGAGTGGAACAAAGTTATAGTTCAAATTATTAATTACATTCCTGCTATGAGAACATCTGCTGTGAAGGTCTATTAATGCTTTAAGTGGATAGACATGAAGGATTAGCTGCTTAAGTAAAAGGTAGTAGATCCAACTATAGAATATGTTGTGTCAGACAATAAGAACATTAGTTTTATTAGTGTTTATGTAAGGAATAATGTACAACGAGCCGGTCATTGTTGTGAAATAAACCCCCGACCCTGAAGGGGTTTATCTCACACACCCGCTAGCTGTACCCGCTACTTACTTAAGAAATCAATAATTTGACGCAAAAACGGTCCGCCAGAGTCCGACATCAGAATTGCGCCCATAGCAACGGTCTGTTATACATAGCAACGGTCTGCTATAAAGATATAGCAGACCGTAGAACTCCGTGACTGACCAATCAGAATGGAGTATTCCACAAAGTTGTGTAATGAATAACATTATCCTAGTGTTGACTTTTTCTGCAGCTTCCTGATCGTGGTCAGAAGGCACAGGGGAGACACCGTACTTTTGGTCTCCAGGTCCGCCCGAGTCGATAGCTTTACTCACTCCGGAGTTAACCCTCGTCACTCCACTCAGCAGCAGGGAAACAAGACATGGGAAACCTCTGTTGGTCTTGAGGAGCTGCAGCATTTATTTCTGCGCAAACTGTAACTTCCACTGAACATTCAGTTGATATTCTCAAAGCTAAACTAACTCTCTTCTGCTCCGCTGCTCTCACATTTCGCCGCCGCTCAGTCTCTCTTGCTTCACCACTCAATTCCCCCAACACTAGTTTTCCCCCCTCGGCCACATTCCTGTTTTGCAAGATGGGCTTCATTAGATATAACTTTGTTTTGTTTTTTTGTACTTGTGTAGAGTTTGTGTTGGAGTCTGGGTTGTGGTGGGGGTTGGTCGTTTGTTGGCGTTAGCGGACTCCATTTCTAACCGAACGTGGTATGGTTGCACACTGGAGCTGAAAATAAGGCACTCGCGAGCGTGCATTACACCACATCCGTTGGATTTTCCCGATAAAATGGGCCCCAGGTTCTTCACATTAAAAGCAGTCTACAGGTTGATAGAGGAAACCCAGAAAGTCACGGAATGTCTAATTTTTTAGGTTAGGTTAC
Source organism: Sebastes umbrosus (assembly GCF_015220745.1). Classification (NCBI taxonomy): domain Eukaryota; kingdom Metazoa; phylum Chordata; class Actinopteri; order Perciformes; family Sebastidae; genus Sebastes; species Sebastes umbrosus. Next base: position 9,126,431 of record NC_051282.1, on the reverse strand, counting down.
AACCTGTTCACACATTGGCAATAACAAAATGATTAGGACACGTTTATATGTAGGGCTGTGTATTGGCAAGAATCTGGCGATACGATACGTATCACGATACAGGGGTTACGATTCAATATATTACGCTGTATTGTGATACTATAAACAAAGCGATGTATTGTGATTTATTTTTTTTTTATCTAATTTGAGGAAAACTGTCATAGTATAAAGAACAAACCACCATATGAAATGAGTAAAAGAAAGTTTACCTCTTTTATGCAAACAGAACAGTGGGATTGGTATTTGCATTTCTCACAGTCCCTGTAACATCCAACATCATAGCACTACTTTGAGAGGTCACATATGTTTGCAAATAAGTATAGACTGAGTTCATCTTTGCTTGTGAACTACTCATTAAAAATCGATACAGCGTTTTTGAGAATCGATACAGTATCACAAAACATAATATCGTGATATTTGATATTTTCTTACACCCCTATTTATATGTGTAAAAAGTTACGTACAATCCCTTTAAGAACATTTTTTCCCAAGGTGTATGTGGACGGGTTTACTGAAACCAAACAATTGCATCGACAATGTAAATTTCAAGCACACTGAACTCTGAATTGATGCTATTTCCTCATGTAATTTAAATGGTATGAAGACCAGAGAAAATGAATTATGAGGGTTAATTGTTTTTAACAAAGAGTCCAATTTTAGCTGGTAGCATGACCATTACCTTTTTATGGACATTTTGACATGTCAGAGCAGGATAACCACAGGTGTAATTAAACAACATTAAAATGGGTGAAATCCATTTAGGTGTGTAATTGTCATGCAGGCCGCTGACATTGTGCACACTGGCTCACTAGCACGGCTTACTGGCCTCTCCAATGGAAAAGAGTCATCGTCAATGTAATGAGTTGCACCTGTGCTTTTCCTGATATGACAGAGTCTATTGTTTATATGTCAAAAAGGCTGCAGCCATTTTTGACTCGTCATCGTAGGAAAAAGCGCAGGTGTTACAATACTGATAACATTAATGATGGCTGTGCTCTATTCAAGTGTCCAAGTCAAGGCACCTTTAGGCTGTGCGACAACAATGATTGTGTATGTTTCTTGCCTAAACTTTATTCAAAAATAGCACTTATGAAATGTCACATCAGCCCAGTTTGTATAGGCTCCTTTTCACAGCAGTCATTTTGACGTGTCATAGCAGGGGTAGCAGGTGTTAGAATTAATTATACTCCCGTTCTATTTAAGCGTGTCACAGCCATTCCAGTGAGCCAGCATGCACAATACCAGGGCCATAATTAATGTTATTAATTACACTTGTGTTTACCCTGTAAATGACATGCCAAAATGGCATGCTGTGAAAAGGGCATACTCTCATGGATGTATAAAGAGAACTGGATACGGCGTCGGAGGCAGGGAACCCATTTATTCCTATGAGAGTTGCTCAGTGGCACATGAAGCAAAAAAAAAGCTTGACTTACGAGGGATAAAGTACCCAGATCTTCCGGCGATTTTCGGCATTATGTACAGATTGTAAAGCCCTCCTGAGGCACATTTGTGATTTGTGATTTTGGGGCTATACAAATAAAATTGACTTGATTGACTTGACTCTAGTTCAGACGGTAGATTGGATGATCATCATATTAAAAACAGGACTCACTAGCACTCAAATGAACTTCACATTTTTTACACTGTTCGTAAATTCGGAACAATGGCGAGACATCTTGGTTTCCATTAATCCTATATGTCTACAAGCTTGGTATGAGCAGCCAAGTCAATCCATCATCTGCTGGATCCCAAACCCCAACACAACAAGGCAACACACACCGTACCGCACAAAGCCCCCCGCCGACCTTCGGCCCGAGCAGAGGTCTAATCAGCAAGAGAGATTGAAAGCACCTGTGTGGGTGTTCAGAAGTGAAAAAACCTGGTCTTCTTTTTTTTTTTTTTTAGAATGGACGAAATCATTCATAAAAGTGAAAGCAAACCATCTCAGCAGTCTGGATTATTTTTAGTCTGGTAGCCTACATTTCACACTACCTAAAGGATGACAGCGCATGGAGAGAGGGGACGTGTAATTATTCGGAGGTGGCTAGACCCTCATCCTCCCTTTCTCTCTCCATCTCTGTCTCCTTCTCCTCGCTCTCTCTCTCTCTAAAGGGGACAGGCGAGAGGATCCAGCTGCCAGAGTATGACAGAATCCACAAATCACTGCCTTGGGGGGAGCAGAAAGTGGGGTAGAGGCTGTATGGGCAGATTGCTGAATAATAGGGGAGAGTATTACTAAAAAAGATGAAAAATAGAATATAGAATTGGAAGCATGTCAGAGCAGTTGGAATAACAATTATGCGCGGAGTGATTTTCTAACTTCTTTTTCGAAAGTGATGAGTTGATGACATTTCTGAATACGTGCATTTAAAAAAAATAAAAGAAGAAGAGGGGCAGATTGTTTCTCTGCGAGACGACACCGCTGCTGGATGAAGCTCCTTTGTCACTCTCATGTCATCAGTTTCTCTTTGGAAGCCATCTGCTCCCTCTGTTTCTCTTCACCAGGCACTTCTCTCTCTCTTCATCATCCCGTCACACCTCTATCCCAGGATGGATCACGGCCTCTCTCTCTCTCTCTCTCTCTCTCTCTCTCTAACTCTCTCTTACTCCCTCTCTCTCCTCTCTTCGCCACCGTCCATCATGTCCTCCCACTTCTTCCGCCATCCTTTCCTCCCTTTGTTCCTCCCCCTCCGCAGGGTATATAGCAGCCAATTAGCAGTCGGTGCAGGATATGCTAACACTCCTCATCCCCCCTCCCGCCCCCCATCTCTACAATCCAACTCCCTCCCAGGTGGCCTTTGCAGCGCTGACCCAGTCCACCATGTTAATCTGGTATCGGTCAGGACGTACCAAGATGGAAGCACAAATAGGGAGGCTGGGTGGGAGCTGGTTGTGATGATGGTGATGGTGGTGTGTTGTTTGGATGGAAGGTGATTTGAAGGTCAAACACAGGCATGCACATTGAAGCACACACACACACCCACGCTCACACACACACACAGCGTCTGTCTGAGAGTCTGTGGAGCATCAATCACTGTTAGACATGGCGGGTGGGCACACTAGCAAGAGATTCACGCTTTAGGAAACACGGAGAGGAGCTGGCTCCTGATCCGACGAGACGAAGGGACGGAGGGAAGGACTGGCTCAGTGTGTGTATTTGTGTGTTTGTGTGTTTGTTGGTGAATGACCATACAGTACGTGTACAAGTTTTGTGTGTTTGTACGCAGTCCTCACGGGCAGGCCACGTGACCCTAGGTGTTTGTGTGTGTTCCTTCTAAAGGATGTGACAGAGGAAAAGGAGCTCATTGAAGCGCAAAGCATCTCTCACAACAGTGGCTGTTTGCATTCTGTTGTTTTTCTGTTGTGAGTCGTTGGTTTCAAACCTTTTGTAATATAAGTCATAAGATACTGTTATGTTCTTACTACATCTAATTCACCCCACTTAATCACACACAGATCCTTTGGTCAGTTATTATAAACCTCTATTTTGGGTGGACAATATACAGTATAACCCACAGAGATAGTTATATATTTCAAATTCCCGAGAAGAACCCAAACATAGCAAAAACAGCATGTTAAATTATGCCGTGGCTGGAGGCATTATGTTTTCGGTTTGTCCGTCCGTCCGTCCCATTCTTGTGAGTATGATATTTCAGGAACACCTTGAGGAAAATTCTTCAATTTTGGCACAAACGTCCACTTGGAGTCGAAGATGAACTGATTTGATTTTGGTGTTCAAAGGTCACTGTGACCTCACAAAGCACGTTTTTAGTCATAGCTCAAAAAATTCATATGCTAATTATGACAATTTGACACAAATGTCTAACAGGATAAAATGATGAAGTGATGACATTTTGGACAGACATGGATGTAAACTGCAACCTGACTGGTTGGCAGAGGCTGCGAGTCAGTAATTCAATTTTTTTATTGATGTATTATCTATTATTCAGGCCAATCCCAGCAAGGAAAAAAAAGGTTATGTATGTTCACGTATATTGAAGAATGGTGATAGGTGAAGGTGAGATGGGGGGGAGGAGGAGAATGATATATCAGTGGGAGATAACAGGGTGTTTTTGATGTACTGTAATTTTAGAAGTTTTGTTTTTCACAGGGTGTGACACAGGGAAGTATAACTGATGACATTTAGACTTTTCCATTTAAGTATGTATAAAAATGGCATCCTGGATTTCTTAACATAGTTGTGACACAGCTTTAATAAGGCAGGGTAATTTACGCAGATCAAAAAAAGTGGTAATCATAAAGATAGCTATAAAGGAGTAGTTAGATGTTTTGGGAAATACACTAGCGTGGCTCTGTCCAAAGGTGACAAATCAACCTACCAGCACCTCTGCAGCTCACTAAATAACACGTTATATCTTATTTGTTTCATCAATACAAAAACTGAAGCCTAAAAAAAATCAGTTGTGGTTTCAGGGTTAATTATGTTCCTGAAGTCACCTTGAGGAGACTTCAGGAAGTTACTTATTCCAGACAAAAATGAGTGAGATTTAAAGATGCTGCTTGGTGGATTTTATTACCTTTAGACAGCTTAGAGTGTGCTGCGTCTTTGTATTTACAGAGTGTACAGAAATGAGAAAGAGAATAAACATAATTGCTAAAATATCAAACTATTTCTATAATGTCTTTGTAATGCTCTGAGCACCACAAATTAAATTCCGATCACCTCCATTGTATGGAGGTGGAGGCCAAAACCTGAGCATACAAAACTGAACTGAAAGTACTTGATACCACTGAGGGACGTAAGAATGTAAGAATGCACGACCCCGGGATATATCAAGGTGGGTAAATTTGTTTGACTGATATTAATATCATTAATACTGGTCTGACCCTTTTGACCCTTTTCAGGTTGAAGGTTGTGAAACTAAAGTTTTGTTTCACAGCTGCACTTTAGATTAAATGTACCTTGGATAGCTGCTTTTGTGTTAGAGGTCTGTGCTGGTGTCATTATTCACCCTCACTTCAATCAGTCCATGTCACCAGCTACCGATAGAAACTGCCACTTTGACAAGTACTCAAAGCATTCGATATTAGAGAATTACAGGTCTGTAACATGAACTTCCAAGGGTAAACACTAGAGAAACATGCAGGATAAACACTGGGAAGGTGGCTCTGTGGTAGGATTTAAAAAGCTATTCACATGATTTAGCACTAACATGAAGAGATGAAAACCATTTCTTTTTTGTTACCTGTACATTACATGGGTATAACTCTAAAACGCTGTACAGTATGAGCTTCTCTCTCCACCATAAGTTTGCAGTTAATATTCTTGATCAGTCGCCCGTCGCCAACCAAGTGTTGTAATGGGAGCCGTTGAGTGAAGGACAGCGCCGGCTGGCTGCTGGGGTTTTTATGGTGCTGATTGAAGTCGGTGAACTGAGCGATTCCGCCATCGCCGCCGCCGCTGCTGCCTGGAGAATACGGATGAGATCATTCCCTCACATGCACATACAGGCAGGACAAAAAAAGAACTCAACCAAGCAGACAATGGGCTCAGGTGCACCTGTATAGAAATGTGTACGTACAAGCCCAGAGAGAAAAGAGTTTGGTCTCTACACATGGAAAGTCACACACACACACACACACACACGCACACACACACACACACACACACACACACACACACACACACACACACACACACACACACACACACACACACACACACAGGGGAATTAGTATGATAAGGTATATGCGCCTGTGTGGTTAGAGAGAGTAGTAAGGCCTATCGCCTCTACAATTACAATACAGGCCTGCCATAATTACGGCCTGTCCAGCCCGCCCATTTGAGCAGCGCATGACGGTCACGGAACCTGTTGTTTTTCATTTCAGCATCCATGTTAACAGGTCAGAGCAGCGCTGCTCACGTGCGGCTCGGCTGCTTGTCGGTAACGTTACGCCGGGCAGACAGAGTAGCCAGGTAGACACACAGCTGACAACCTCGCTGCTAAACTAACTAACTAAGTTACGGTTAACTAACTGATGCGGTGGAGACTTACTGGGACAATACACGCAGCACCGTGGCTGCTAACTCTCCCAGACGGGTTTAACTGGGGACTCAGTTGTCTGTTTTGCGCGTACACTGCAGCTGGAGTTAAAGCTGCAGTAGGCGAAATTGGAGCAAATATGATTAAAAAAAGTTATTTTTATAAAACGGTCACTATATCGTGACAGTAGTATAGCAAACAGGTAACCTGAAAAAAATCATGTGCCTCTGTGTCCTCCGGTGCTCCTAACAGCATCTACAAGATTTCACAACAAGCAGTAAGAGCTGATCTGAGGTCTGCTGTCCATCTGCTGTATATGAAAGCCGGCTGTCAATCACTCGCGAACTCCAACAAAACGGTCAAACTAGGCCACGTAATCAAATATGAATCAATATTATGTTACGTTAATGCCTATTTCTCTCCTCAAATGTTTTCAGAATCATCTTGTAATGTACGGTTTAGCTGTAAAATGAGAAAGTTTGTGACGCCGCCGCCATTGTGAAATCTGGTGAAGGAACGCCAAGTTCTGGTCACATTACCGGAGTACAGCCCATAGGAACGCTCTCTCAATGAAATGACATGTGATTGGTCAAAGTCTCCCGTCACGGGCTAGATTTTCTAAAGCCTGAAAACAGAGCCATGAGGAGGTGCAGAAGTCTTGTTATCTCTCAGAACACTTGAATTACAATATGCTGAAAGCTTATTATGGAATTTTTGCCCAATGATGCCAAAATATACTGCCTACTGCCACTTTAACCTGTTTGTGCATCGGCTTTTCGTTGCAGCTGGGCGGCTTGTTAGGCACTAAAAATAGCACCGCTGCATGTGACGCACTATATTGTCAGTTAACAGTTAATAATCGATTAATTAACAAGGGTCGGTTATCGGTTAAAAAAATAAATAAATTCAAAATTAGCATCCCTAATCGTTACTTTTTCCCTCTGATCTTATAGTCTGTTTCCCATAAAATACAGCAGATCTTGACTATACAACAGTCAGACTCACATTGCTACTAAATATACATTTCTTAAATCGTATTATGTTTAATTCCCCTACATGTCAATATAAGTGTGTCAATCTTTGCACTGTGTGAGCATGACTGGGTCAATGGCTGATGAATCTGTGCATATATAAGGCATCCATGTGTGTGGTCATGCGTCTATGTGTATGAACCTACTGGATGGTTGTCCAGTAAATGGGGGATTATCCAGCTAACAAGTAGAGCAGCGTATAACCCAACACACAACCACACATACACACATTGTTGTGTATCACTTGTCATCCATCATTACATCAAATTACATCTCAAGAGATTGGGCCCACTTCAGAGGCCCAAACTATTACAGTACTACATTACTATTACAGTTACTATTGTTGCATGTACAACATCCACACACACATTCACACACTCTTCTCTCTGTATCACTTTCACTCTCCTGCTCCAATTCCTCACAACCAACTGTTGAAGTCAGCTCTGATTTTTCTTTTTCTTTCTCTCTCTCTCTCTCTTTCTCTCTCTCTCTCTCTCTCTCACTCACTGGTCCGTATCCTACATTTTTCCAGCAAACTTATTAAGACACTTCATCATAAATCTCTGACTTTGTCTTTTTTTCCCATGTTCTCTCTCTTTTCACCCTCCCTCTCTCTTCCTCTATATCTCTTCTCCTCTTCCTTTTATTATATTCCTTTTGGCTGCATCAAAGGTCTATTCAGTAATATTTCACAGAGAAGCTAATATGCATACCTCGTGCCCTTTCTTCCTGTCTGGATGGATGCATACATAAATAATTAAATCCATGCTTGATGCTCTCCTTTCACACAACCTGGCAATGATTGGAAGGTGAGACTGTGTCCATAATGTTGTATTATATGTGCGTGTGGGTGTGTGTTCTCTCACTGACCTTGACCATGTGTGTCTGCTTTTTAACACTCGTTTACAAGTAATGGCTGCATGCCGGTTTTACACACACACTCACCAGCACAGCAAACATCCAGATTTAAAATATGCTGTTTCTCCCTGCTGACATTCATCAAGTAGTCATTCCTACTTTTCCAACAATAACCATAAAACGTATTCTTTAAAGAAGGCCTGATTACTTCAGTATTAGGATAGTAATATAGACACTCACTTTTTTATTGTTCTCACCTGGTGGATATTTCATTTTTAAAGGGAATATATAATGAAAAACTCACGTTTTCAGTGCTTGTTTACATACATTAGGGTATCTGGAGTGCTTACCAACTAGGGCTGGGACGATATCTCCCGATTTGATACTATCACGATACTTGGGTGCCAACTCGATATGTATTAAGATTTTTAAGTATTCCGATTCTACAATAATTGCGATTCGATATTTTGATTTATCGTGATTTTTGTTAACTTTTTTAACACTAGACCATAAGAAAAAGTTGAATCCGACCCTTCTAGAGACTTTTACTTTGGAAAATATCTAAATTGATACAGTGAGAATGTTTGATTTTCAGCATGTATGTTGTCAGAGATGTCCTGAAGTCAAATATATCAGTCTTTGCAAGAAATTATTTTAAAAAAAAGAAATGTCCTGCAACCCCAAAATATAAAGAATAAAGACATTTCCCTCACAAATTAGTGGTATTTTCTTTTTAATTTATAAGGGACATGTCATGTTTTATACCTCTTGTGAATATAATCCAATCAATCTAATTTCCATAGATGTATTTTGTATACAGTTCCCTTTGTTAACACCTTATTTTGAAAACCGAACGTAGTCACACATGTATACTCCCGCTAACTTCGCCAAGTCCAGTTGTAGTTCTCTCATTAGGTCCGTTCTCTTTATACATCCATGGTCAGCTCCATCGGGGCCATTTGAATGCATTTAACATAAATGTCAGCATATGCGTGCTCTACAGTTGTAGCGTCGGTGAATTTGACCACGGAGATGCGCAAACGACTGCGCCCCGAAATGAATATATTTCAACTTTTGGAATGCTGCAGCGCACACCGCATGTCATGTGATGAGGAACAACCAATCACAGTCGGCAGATATCTTTATCTTTATCTATATCTTCAGAGAGAGGGTGACAGGTTTATTCAGACAGACAGTATGAGGAAAATAATGTGTTTTTTGAAAATGAAACCATGTAAACCCTGGTCTAGTAGAAACCCAAAATACAAGTATGAACCTGAAAATGAGCATGATATGTCCCCTTTAAGTGCACTGGTCACATCTCGTGTTGCTGATAATGTGGGTTCCCTACCTGTAGTTTTTTTTATGGCCCTTGGACAGCTCATAAATCAGTGAAACAGACACGGCCCCCACGGTGACAGAACCATGTGAGAAATTAGATTTAATGGACAATATGTATCAATTAATTTTTTTCCCTCACCTCTTTTATGGGTATAACATTAGCCCCTGGCCACAACTTAAATAGGTTTATGGATGAGGAGGAATAAGCTTTAAATCTCTGGTGCTAGGCCTGACATTGACCGTGTTTTATACTCCTGTACAAAAGATCACAGAACAATAAATAGTAAGGATGTGTCTTTATCCCACCTGGCCCATAAACAACCATGACAGTTACCTAACCAGAAAATGTTTCATCACTAGTATCATTATTTGTACTTCTGGAAAATACATAAGATCACAGGTATTGTACAAGAGAAACATTCATATGTGTTTTAAGGGAAATTGAAGCATAAAATACAGGTTAGATTAATTCAGTGCTAATATAATATTGATGCATGTTTCCAGATTCTCTTGGTGAGGCATCAGGATGTAAGGGAACTAAATCAACTAAAACCCAATTATGATTTGTTTGCTTTAGAGTGTGAATGTATATTTTTTAATCACGTAGGAAAAAAAATATACTGGGGTCCAATAAGGGTCATCTCCAAAGAGCACTGAACAGGAAAAACAAGCAGAATAACAATACTTAGATCTAAACAATTAAAACAAAACGTGTTTAAGTTTACATTTTTATGTTCCAGTGTGTGGATGGTAGGGTATTTAAAGGGCAGACTAAAACTCCCTCAGAGAAGTTGGTATAATATATTATAATATAATATTTTGTTAACGTGATAATAGCGCGTTCACACAAATTTGTTTTAACGCCACTAATTTCTTTTAACGCGTTATTGCAACTTGCAATTCTTAGGTTGTACCGTGCACAGTTTTAAAGTTTTTAGACTTTGTTTTTACTAGAAAACCTAAGGAATCCATTGGTATTGGTAATCCATGTCATACTAGCTTGGGAAGGAGGCTAAATAATGCTCCAAACTTAGGCTACATTTTGGCAGGGAAAAACTGACATGAACATTTTCAAAGGGGTCCTTTGACCTCTGACCTCAAGACATGTGAATGAAAATGGGTTCTATGGGTACCCACGAGTCTCCCCTTTACAGACACGCCTACTTTATGATAATCACATGCAGTTTGGGGCAAGTCATGCCTGCTGGGCTGCAGTTTGCCATGTTATGATTTGAGCATATTTTTAATGCTAAATGCAGTACCTTTGAGGGTTTCTGGACTACATTTGTCATTGCTTTGTGTTGTTAATTGATTTCTAATAATAAATATATACATACATTTGCGTAAAACAAGCATATTGGTCCACTCCCATGTTGATAAGAGTATTAAATACTTGACAAATCTCCCTTTAAGGTACATTTTTACCAGATAAAAAATCTGTGATTTATCGTGATTAATCATGATTAACTTTGGACAATCATGTGATTGATCGCGATTAACTATTTTAATAGATTTTAATTGACGGCCCTAGAAATAATAATTTGAAAAAAAGTTTTAATAAGGCTTTTGTACTTAAAACCGGGGCTATGCAATCCCATGTTTTTGTTTGTGCGAGTTAACACTTGCTCATGCTGTGTGGCAGTAAAGCGGCAATCATGTAACGATAGCCACTTTCTGAAAAGGTAAATCCACGCTGAAACAAGGTCATGTGTGACTTGAAATGTGAGTCTGAGTTGAGTCTCAGAGATTTGTAAGGGTAAAGTGAAGCCCCAGGGGCTGCTTGGCCTCTGTGATGAAAAAAGGGCATGTTCAACACTCAGATTAGCTCAATAATTCACTAGTTCTCTAACTAAAGGAGGAAAGAGAGCGTACCTGTATGCACCCACTGCAGTGACACACACACATATGTACTTACACAAACACGGATTGGTTATTATTAATTCATTAGTTCTGCAGCTAGAGCGAATAGGAAGCCTGCAATACTGGATATCTCTTCAAAGAGATTTAGAAAAGGAATATCTGTAACTACCTTTTAGAAAATTAAATGGTAGAAAGAGAGAAGGCTGTGAGGGAAGAAGAGTTTCTAAAAATCCAACTTGTTTGGGGATTGCTTAGGGATTTAAGATTTAGGATTCAAGGTTCATCACCTCTACTGCGAGTTGTACACAATTTAACCTCTTAAGGGTCTTTCATACTTTAAAATCAATTAGTTGATGACGATGGTTATCTCAATTTAATGTCCAACAACTTTACTGAAGGCCTTTACACACCGGGGATGTTGTTTCATACTAGTCCTAGTTAACTTTAATCAAATTGGATGGTGTGAAGTTTTATTTCCTTCGAGGTCAGAAAGAAAGATTACAAGTAGTAACACCTGTGACAACACCGGTGTTACTGATTACACCGGACATTTTACAAGAAAAGATGACGGTCAATATGTGTAGTGCGCTTACTTTGATCTTTACCGTTGGATTGCTGTGTGTCTGGCCTCTCCGCACACACCAGCTGTGACCGCTCCGTCCTCCTCGCGGCGATTGCCTCGTTAACGTTATGGTTTCCCTTATAGCGTTGGGTTTAAATCTGAAATAGTGCCAAATAAACATGTTTGCTTTTTGCTTCGAAACCAAATCCTCCGCCATCTCTCGGTCTGTCAACTCTTTCTCGTCCTGTGTGTGTGAAATATGACACCTGCTACTCTGAGCTGAGCCTCCGTATGGAGCAGATGCATTCACTGTCAGTTTATAGCGTCCGTCGTCCAACTATCTATTGATAACATGCCGCTGATACGCCAAAATGAACTAAATAGGTTTTATTTCTGTAAAAAAAAAAAAAGAAAACAACGGTCTGGGTGGTGGGTATGTAATGTAATCAGTGTGTGCCCGGCCACCGTGTAACACCGACTACCACAACAAGCGTGTTGTGAATTTGTATGTCAAAGTTCGCCCAAAGGACCTCTGTGAGCGAATCCACTGATTGCAGCATTAATAAATGGACTGAAATGAACAGATTTTGCTGTCATATATAAATAACAAGGTTAAACAAGGTCATACCAAGTGTTCATGAGTGTCACAAATGTAATTTTAAGGCACAAAAGAGACAATGTTGCTTATTATTTTCATATCATGTCATCAATTATCCGAGAGATACGAATGACCCTCACTTGACCTCTGTCGTGCACCGAACCCCCGATCTGCAGTGTGAAGCGATTGATGTGAAATGTTTTCATGAAAGATTAATTCAGGCAAATTAGCTTAATGTATGAGACCCGAATCGAGTCCTGTTGCATAACGAGGATTTCTTCACCTCTCCAAATTTCTGCAGCTGTTAGAGGGAGATGATTATGCAACACGCACACACACACACACACATTCGCACACAAATTGCACGTGTATCAGTGCACACTCACACAGTAAATTCGATGCACACACAAGGTTGCTCACAAACACAGACGTACGAAAAGAGAAACAATAACACACAGAGAACATCAGTAAGTGTCTCTGGGTTAGCGAGTGAGTTTTAGATGACTGTGCAGTACAATTACCTCCTTTGAATAATTGAATCCTCAGAAGTTAAGAAGCGGTGGCCAGGGGTTTGCTTTGTTGTTCCTTGAAGAACAATTAGAGAGAGAGAGAAGGGGGGAGGGAGGGAGGAAGAATGAGTCATGGTGACTTTGGGAGGGGGGGGGGGGGCGGTGGGACTTAAGACGCCTGTCAGAGTTAAAGAAGCTCTTTGTAGATAATGAAAAAGAAATAATGGAATAAAGAGATCCACTCACACTGTTTGCTCTACTGTTACATAACATGCACATGCAAGCACAAAAGAATGCACACACCCTCATGCACGCAAACGCCGACAAGCACTAATTATCACACACACAAACACACATTATCTTACACACTTAGAGTCTCTAAGAGTGTGTGTAAAGAAACGTAATATTCTCCTGTATTTACCCGTTGCTGCACATTTCTTTTAACAAGACCTATTATGCTCATTTTCAGGTGCATACTTGTCTTTTGAACGTGTTTACATACTTTAATGTTAAAAAAAAACACTATTTTTCTCATACCAGCTGTGCTGCAGCACCTCTTTTCACCCTCTGTCTGAAACGCTCTGTTTGAGCTCCTGCCCCACCACAAGTCCAGTCTGCTCTGATTGGTCAGCTGGCCCACTGTTCGTCAACCCTTTTGGACTCCGCTCTAACTAGCTTTGTTTGAGGGTGTGCCAAACTAGCGGCTAGGCAGGTATCATACAAATGTGTTACTCAGTGTTCATTTTGTTAACAAAAACTATGACGAAATATGTTTGTTTTCCATGACTAAGACGAGACGGCCCCGATATCTTTTAACACAAATGGTGACGATATCAAACATGCAATATCGTCGACGAAAAAAGACGAGACTAAAATGTAGTTTAAAAACATAAAAAACATTACCAAAATCTCTCTTTATTTTTGTCACCTTCCACCTCCTCTTCCCCTCTCTCTGTCAAACACACAACGCGCTGCGGCGTTGGCGCTCAGTCCGTCTTTGCCCTTCTTGTGCCTCGATTCTGACAATTCTGCTACTGTAATGCATAAAGTTGTCGGTTTGCGGGTTGGGCCGGGTTCGCGTGGTTAATAACGCATATTTTTACATGTTGTACAAGTGGATTGTCTCTCACCAGTCCGGTGGGTGCGACTGAATAGCGCATCACCAATGAGCAGAGTCAGGTGGACTCAAACTAACTGCAAAGCTGCATTCTTAATCATTCAACCTGTGTTTTTCATCAGATAATAAGATAAAAAATTATGTTAAATAAGTTTGACTAAAATGACATAAATGTTCAATATTCTGTAATCTGATGATTAAACAGGACTATGATTAAAAAAAATTAAAAAGATGGTGAAATTAAGAGATATTACTCTAAACTTACTCTAGACTAAAATGTCTTGGGATGTCGTCGACTAAAACTAGATTAAAACTGTGAAGGATAAAAATGACTAAAATGTGACTAAAACTAATAAGCATTTTCATTTAAAGACTAAGACTAAATCTGAAATAGATGGCAAAATGAACACTGGTGTTACTTGGTGACATCACCACGTTGCGGAAGAAAAGGCGGGGCTTCAAGCAAGGTGTTTCAGGGAGTTCAGGAGCAGTGTTTCTGTGGGGGAGAGAAAATCCCTTTGGAGTGGACTTTGGGCTTTGTAACGTTTCAGACCTTTTACATGCACAAAAAAAAACTATATAACACACTAAAGGAAAGGGAGAAAGCACAAAAGCAGAATCGGTCCATTTAAAGTTATGCCTGACAAGGTTAACCAGCCAGACTGGATATAAGAAATTTCGATGAACACGGATCTCATGTGCTCTAACTGGACAGTTTATTTGACAATCAGGAAAGAGGTGAGGGACCAAAGGAAAGAAGGAAAAAAGAGGACAAAAGCAAGAAAAAGGAGAGAGAGAGAGAGGAGAGGAATAATGCAGACAAAAAACAATCAATGAAGAGGCTAGATTTCTATGAAACAACAGCCTCTCCCGATGTTTTGTGTCGCTCTTTACTGTCAAAACTGTCCAGTCAAACCAAAGGAATGATGGGTTGGATGTGGTATGGTGTTGAGGCTAATGACGCTGTCCATGGTGCTGAAAAGAAACAGTTGAGATCTCAGTGGGACGCTTGATGGCTCTGTCCGTGGTGCTGAAAACGGCTGAGCTACATTCAGGGAAAGATGAAAACCAAGGAGGACATTCTCATCTCTTTTCTTCTCTCTCTATTATCTGTCTCCCATCTGTTCATCTCACACTCCCTCTTCCCCGTCATTCCCCTTCATCAGTTTTTACTCCTCCTCATCTGTCATTCCCATTTTTGTGACATACAGTCTACAGACTACAGTAATCTACCAAGTTTACCTGACTAAATTCTTCCTTGGAAAGTAATATATTTAATTAAAGCTGCACTAATCAATATTTTTTGCACTAACAATGGATCAAATGACAGATATTTATATACAACTCTCTGCATTATATAACTCTGCAGTTTCCCTCAGCTCAGCAGAGAATTTGAGCATCTTCCTTTTGGTTCCATCTCTTATTATCCTTGTTTCCAGCCACAGCAGGCAGCTGTTTTCAGTAAAAAAGACTCTGATAAACCCAGTGTACACTACCTGCCCAGCACCAAACAGCAGACAGACAAAGTCAATGACTAGCTGGTGAACATAGTGGAGAATTTAGCCGCTGATTTCCCTCAGGAGATGGTGGTGACCAAAACAGAGTTAAAAGAGTGAATATTGGAAATACATTCATCAAGTGAAAAATAGAAATATGACTCCAAATAAATGCCAACGTTGCTACATGTCTGCTGGATGAATACAGTAGGGAACTGTTTGCTAACATGTTATCATCTCAACCTTTATGTGCCCATTATATATTTATCAGAGTGATATTTATGGCTGCTACAGCTTTGCTTCGCTGCTACATTGTGGCCAAAAAGAATCAATGATAGCAGGTTTAAGCATTTTTTTATAGATTGATAATGGAAGTATTTCACTGATATTCAGTAGGAATCATGTTTTTAGTTTTAGTTTTTTTATAAAACAGTAGTGACTTTACACAACAATGATAAAAAAACGGGGGAAAATACTCAAAGAAAAGACTAAGAAAACACGGTGAACACATACACATACTGAACTTGGCATGATATATAACAAACATAACAGAACAGAAAATGATGGAATAATAATCTATGATAACATCTTGCAGTTACTGTGAAATACATTTGTGTAATTCCCTAGTGTTTAAAGGGGAAATCTGTTAAATATGTCACACGTGTTTTTGTGTATGATTGAGTGTGTAACGGTGATAAAATAAATTAATGAAAAATATTATAAGATCCTCACATTGTCAAAATCAGTCAGAGTTTACATCTAGAACTAAACCTTTAACTTTTTGGATCATGTTACAACTGCAGTGTGACTATGATCATATAAATCCTGTGACCTTGTTTGTGTTGAGGTCGTCATTACATCTTGTTTTCAAGAAATATTCTTATTCAATTCATATTAATAAGTAACTACTAGGTGACATCACAGTGACTACGTCCACTTATACAGTCTATGATTGTTTCTATAGAAATATTGATTATTGCAGCTGGGTGGAGCTAGTTTTTCCGATTCTGATTATTTACATGAGAATTTATATATATTTTATATATATATATACACGTAGTATTGTCTTAATTGAGGTTAAATTGTATTACTGCAAATGAAAGTGTTTCAATTTATGGTTTCTGAGTTTAAAATAAATTACAATTGGCAGCATGTTGACAGTTATTAGATGACTTCACCATCTCTCGATACACCTTCAGTATATTGCCTTCAGTCCTTTCTACCTTTATGCCCTTCATTCACTTTGCTACCTCTTTTATTAGTCTGTTTCTCCTCCACTTCTCTTCGCCTTCCCCAACTATCTCTCCAACAGGAGAGTTTTATAAGTAAAAGGCGCTGTCCATCCCCATGTTTATCACCAGCCCTGTGTGTGTGTGTGTGTGTGTGTGTGTGTGTGTGTGTGTGTGTG
Source organism: Sebastes umbrosus (assembly GCF_015220745.1). Lineage (NCBI taxonomy): Eukaryota > Metazoa > Chordata > Actinopteri > Perciformes > Sebastidae > Sebastes > Sebastes umbrosus. The sequence goes on along the minus strand of NC_051282.1, from coordinate 9,109,604 downwards.
TGTGTGTGTGTGTGTGTGTGTGTGTGTGTGTGTTCGTGTGTGTGTTCGTGTCTCTGTGTGTGTAGATGTATAGCGTTCCTCTGCATTACGTAAAGTGCTGAGCAGACAGACGGTCAAAGTTCAATGCATCCAATGTGTGGGCTGAAGGCAGAAAATAATGGTGTTATCCCGGGATAAGCCCTCGTTTACCCTGCAAATAGAGTGTGTGAGAGGGAAGAAGGAGAAGGGAAGGGGGTGGGGGGCTGGATGACAGAGAGACTTGCTCATTGAAATCAGTGTACTGAAATGACTCCATTTAACACACACAAACAAGAACGAGACTAAAGAAAGAAAGTAGGAGAGGAGCAGGGAATGAGTGGGCAAGCAACGGGTGCCACAACTCTTTCTAGTCATTTCATCACTCGCTTTATGTGCCAGTTGTCATTGCAAAGTTAGACATTCAAGCAGTTTTTGCCACTAAAGACAGCCAACAAGGCACATTTTATTACATCACTGCATGTTAAATGTAGTAATCCAGATGAGTAAGAACTCTTACAGAGAAATACAGTGCAGTCACAGCCACAGATTCAAAAAAGCTTTCACGCTCATCTGCACATCCATCCACTATAATAAAAAGTTATGGTAGAGGATTTAAAAAATTAAAGGTGGATGAGTGCTCCCCACACACTGCTTTCATTGCAAGACAACAGATGGCCTGCCTCACAATCCCTGAGAGAGAATAAAAGAGCAGAAGAGTTACAGGAAGAAGTAGGTGAGTGAGAGAAGAAGGAGGATGGAGGGAGGGGAAGGGGAAAAAGACATGAGCAGGAAGAGGCATATGACAGGAAATGTAACAGAGAGAAACTAGGTGATACAGAGAGCTCAAGATAAAAAGACACATGGAGAGAGAATAGGAGGAAGGAAGCTAGGCAGCATCTGCTCAATCTCTGTAGATGTGTTGATTACGTGATTTAGAGGGACCACAGCACGATATACTTCACCACACCTCAAACAAATGTTTGCGTGTCATTTTTGCGAGCAAAAATATTAATGAAGGAAGCCCATATGTTACACACATGCCACCCAGTGAAAGCCTTAACATGCAACGAGTATGCAGTTACCTAACATGTTCCTGTTTAAGGTTGTAATTTCTTTACATTTTGTAGCAGCAGCATCTAACAATAAAATTATTTTCAGAGACTGAAATATTATAAAATGATTAGATATAAAATGCCAAGGACATAGTACGCTGTGTTACTATTGATGTCAGTGCCTTTATCAGCTTTGTGACATAGTCACACACTGACTCCAGGTGCTGTAAGGCTGGCTGAGCAATGGAAATAGTTACGAGGGCTGTGTATTGGCAAGAGTCTGGTGATATGATACGTATCATGATACAGGGCTAACAATTCAATATATTGTGATTTATTGCAATACGGTAACAAAGGTGATATATTGCGATTTTAAAAAAAATCTAATTTTAGGGTAACTGTCATACATATGTATAAAATCTGAGTACAAAAAAGTCACTATATGAAACGGCTACTATGGGGACTAACATTACACATGAATACAATTGGACTCATTGGATCCACAAGCGTCTGAGCTTTACAGTGATACTCAATTTATGTAATTCAAGACTGTTTAGGGACCTCAGTATGCAGAAATATTCAAATAAACCATTTTAGAATAGATGAAGATTACACAAGTTTGTACTGCATGCAAAAAACTGCGTGGTTTTTGCCTCAAAACTGCATGTGATTATCATAAAGTGGGCATGTCTGTAAGGGGGAGACTCGTGGTGTACCCATAGAACCCATTTTCATTCATATTTCTTGAGGTCAGAGGTCAACGGATCCCTTTGAAAATGGCCATGCCAGTTTTTCCCCGCCAAAATGTAGCCTAAGTTTGGAGCATTATTTAGCCTCCTTCCCAAGCTAGTATGACATGGATTACCAATAACAATGGATTCCTTACATTTTTCTAATTTCATATGATTCCAGTGCATTCACTCTAGCTTTAAAACTGAGCATGCTACAACTTCTGAAATACAGAATAGCGGCCGGGTCCGCTGGCGGGGCCATCACATTTTTAAGAGGTTAATTAAAAATCTATACAGCGTTAAAGAGAATCGATACAGTAATGCGAAGCATAATATCGCGATACTCATGTTTATCGATATTTTCTTACGCCCCTAACAGTTACCACTTCAACATTCATGCTGCCCAGGGTCCAAAATAACAAACATCGTTTCCCAAAATTGTTTGAGGAGTGCGATCATGCATTCAAATTGCTCTGCAAAGTTGTTTAGGAATCACATTTCTTGTACATGTTAAGCTACGAGTGCAAATCCTATTATTTAAAGGAACAGTTTGGTATTTTAGCCACTGTTAGATGAGAAGATCAACACCACTCTCGTGACTGCAGTGTTGTACTGGCCATCTGGCACACCGGGACAAATCCCGGCGGGCCGCCAAACATCCGACCCTGTCCGTCTCCGGCCCTCTCTCTGTGCCTGTCATTCGGGGTGAGCATGAGATGAGGACGTGTTCAGGACTGGGTCCACTGGCTGAAGGGGGGCTTTAAAATGAAATAACTAAATCCTTCAGATTTGCTACAAATTCTAGTTTTCAAAGTTGTGAGATAATGCTGGTTGCATGCAGGGAGTGAAGACAAATGTATGATTTTGTAGTTTCCGCTCTAATAATTTAATGTGCACATTGGCTAGTCACCTAAACAGCTGGTGCTTAACTTTCATTCTTTGTTACATTCTCATATAGAAATGTCTTATCCCTGGTACAATCAAAACAACAACATGTGTCACAAAGTAAAGTTCTCCTCCGTGGCCTCCTCCGACCTGTCCTGCCCTCTCAGTCCTTGTTTCTGCTTCCCTCATACGCTTACATGAAATGATGTGACATATACGCCACTTGGCTGTTCATCCAGTGTGCCCTACAGTTCTATAAGTGCACTCATCTTAGGCCGCGTGGCTATAGCAGGACTCCAACTCCCTCCCTGCTAGTTTTTATGCATTAAACAACACAGGAGTCTCTTCTCTTTCTCTCTTCTTTCTACCCACGCCACTCCCTCCTCCTTGCATCTATTTTCCTCTCTTCTTCTCTCCATCCATCTCTCTCTCTCTCTCTCTCTCTCTCTCTGTGTGTGACAGTAGTCATGTCAGAGTAAGGCTGGCTGAAGCCCTTGCAGCAGTCTGCCTCTTTGATGTTGAGCCCTGCTGAATTAGGCCATCACCCAGCGGTGCTCTGCTGCCTGCCTGCACACACTAGTCACACACACACACGCTTGCAAGCACACACATACAAACAACAACAAATGCATGCTTCGTAGGAAAGCATGCATATGCAAAACAGACATACATAAGTACAGAAGTGGTCAGCGCACACGCACAAGGTCTCCCAATACCTTTAAAACTGTGCACTGAAACCAAACATTTCCTGTTCTCATCCTCCCATTTTCACATCGCGAGTTACATTTCATATACTCTAAGTCCTCATTTCCGGCTCCTCTTCTCTTTAATAAACATAAATTTGAATTCTTATGAGTGCTTCTCCTCTGAGGCCTCCATACTATAGTACATCAAAGAATGCACACACACACCCATGAAGACACACACACGCGCGGGGAAAATGTAGGACATTCAGAGAGAATTTATTCAAGAATACAGAATACAGGGAAGAATTTATTCCCTTTCAATCTGCTCTCTCTCTCTCTTTCTCTCTCTCTCTCTCTCTCTCTCTCTCTCTCTCTCTCTCTCTCTCTCTCGCTCTTACAATTTGGTCGTATGAATAGCAGCAAAGTGACTAAGGCAGGAAGCTTCCTGAATTACACATAAAAACAGGCTGATGACCTGAGATCTCATAAAATGATGTCTTAAAATGGAAATATATATACTCTGTTCACAAAGAGAAATTCGATTCAGTTGCAAAAAGATGAGACTTTGGTATCCCACCTTCCCAAATCATATGTAGAAAAAATATGTGACAGCCCTGAGTGAAGCCTTCATGTTCATTGACAATCTTACATTCAACTAAAACCTTCCCCAAACATTTAAGCTACAATAATCGATATTTCTATAGTAACAATCATGGACGTATTACATACAGAAACGACACGTACAAAAGTACTGAAAACACATCACAAATGTTACTAAAAGACATGTCACAAACATCACTTCAAAATAACTCAACACTTTGGGACAGGACCGCCGGTCTCCTGGTTGAAAGGCCTGTTTGTTGGACCCATCCTCCTCACTTTTTATTCTACGTAACTAGCCCTAAGCGTAGCATATTTACGCAGATGCGTTTACATTGCAGTCAATACAGACCACATGGCGTACAAATGACGCACCAAAAGCAAGAACAGCGTTCTCATTGCACGCAAAATGATAAATTACCGTGTCGTTCGTACGCCATTTAGTGCGACCAGGCTGAAACAGCAGATAGACAAAGTTAGCAACTAGCTGGTGAACATAGTGGAGCATTTAGAAGTTTAAGAACCAGATATTTGCCTGAGGAGCTGGTGGAGACCAAAAACGGAGCTAAAAGGAGTGAAAATTTGATTTACAACTTTTTTTAACTGACTCACTCTGAATAAAAATAGAGGAATCAGGAAAGTGTTTGAGAGATTCAGCACTTTCCATCTTTACAAAACTAATACATGATCCGCACCATCTCTTCCACATCCCATTATCCTTATCCCATCCCACGCCTTAATAGCATGACTGTTATTTAGCACAGTAATGTCAAAGCAAAGCAAGCTGTACATGGTTTATAATGAGACCTCTCTCTCTCTCTCTCTGTCTCTCTCTCTCTCTCTCTCTCTCTCTCTCTCTCTGGTGGCCAGGAACAACCCTGTGGTCAAACTGGAGACCGGCCAGGGATCTTTCCATCAATTAGTAGATTTTTTTTCCCCCCTGTCTATCTCTGCCTTCAACTCTCTCTACTATCTATCTTTCTGTTCTTCACTCCATCTCTCTCTCTCTCTCTCTCTCTCTCTCTCTCTCTCTGTCCGTCTCATTATTTTCACTGTTGTTGGCTCGCTAGAGGAACGCTTGAGAACATGGCATCTGAATGTAGGACACTTAAAGAGCGAAAGCTCTTATTTTAAATGCTGTTATTAAGTAATCACTCAAAAGATCCCACAAACCTACTTTATTCATTTTGATATTGTTTTTATTTGTGTTTATTTACTTGAGGGTCACGCCCCTTTATTAAATGTCTATTTTTTGCAGTGTTGGTAGATGAATGAGTGAGGCGAGCAGCTGGTACCAGCGGTTCACATAAAACAATAGCAACCCACATTTTTACACACACACACATAAAATTACAACACACAGTTGTGCCTCCCTGCACTCCACGCCGCACACAGCGTGTCATCACTGCATATCAATTACACGGGGAAGTGAAGATCTATTTCTAATTCAATCAGTCAGCGCTGGTGTCACATCCCTCGCTCTCTGGCTTTCTCCCTGCCTCGCCCGCTCTCGCTCTCCTCTTTCCCCGTCGCTCCATCCTCACTGATGCGTCTCAGTCATCATGAGGCTGGTGGACACGGGTGTCAGGTTTGTGTGTTTGGTTATGCATGTGTGTGTGCGTGTGTGTGTGTGTGTGTGTGTGTGTACTTCTAACCCAGTGGGAGACAATTTATGTTTTAGAGACATTTTCAGAATTGGAATTGGCATCAGCTTTATTGGCTAAGCATGTGTGTACACAACAACTTTCAGGAAGATAGATAGAAAAGACATACAGCTAAAAACAAGGACAACAAAGTGGAACAAAGATATACACATGCAGTATGGTGGTTATGTACAGTACATTCTAAAGGTGGGGGAAAAAATTGATACATGCATAGTATTGCAATATTTTCCGTGGCAATATTGTATCGATGCACAGACGTGAAGCATCGATCTTTTATTTTATAAACTATTATCCTCTTAAGAATCCGACGGCCTGCCGGTGGGCACCACTATTCTGTCTTTTAGAGGTTGTAGCAGGCTCAGTCTTAAAGCTAGAGTGAAGCTAGTTGTATCACATGGAAGTAGACAACCTAAGGGGTCCCTTGACCTCTGACCTCAAGATACAGTATGTCAATGAAAACTCTGAGAGGAACAGAGTGAAAACTCTATCTTTTTAGATAAAACACACACTCTTACCACTGGCTCTGCTATATTCCCACAAAGCTAGTTCATTTTTCAGGTTAGGTTACAACATGTTCACAACTGTTTTTCACACAAAAAACGATTAAGACACGTTTTTACGTGTAAAAACTTATATACAGTCCCTTTAATAAACACATACATAAACATTACATTTGAGTTAAATCAATAATATCAACAAATATAGCACCTAAAGATGAATCCGTTTAAGTTGTGATGTGAAGTGACTACCTCACACACCTTTTTTTTGCCATAATGTAATACTGCAAAGTTTTGACATAATCAAACTGTGACTCATAATGTCATAATTTCTCATAAAGAAACCAAACTGCTTTCTGTTTGTCAGAAAGTAAGGAGACATATACTGTATGTGTCTACGTTCTAAGTTCGTGAATGTTATTTTTGCTCGTCAGCTATCCGTGTGTGTATTCTAGCGGTAGGCCTATATTAAGTCTTCTTCCTTCCTGCGCAACCTGCTCATCTAAAGGCTTTATGAATATATTTATTAATTTAAGCAGAAACATTATGTAATGAGGGCTGATAGAAAATGTGCAAATGGTTATCCAGCCTCAGCTGGAGCATTACATCCATCCTCCCAAAAAAGAGCTTAACTAGCATCTTACGTCACATTTGGAATACTGTGTTCAAACGTTACGTTTAAAGGAAAAAAAACTTTAAAGTCTGAATCAGTCCTAAAAGGCCAGGATGTACCAGAGTTACACAGGACTTGTGATATTGTTACTCCCTCTTGAGAATATTCTCATAACACCAGTTGATTGAAACATGTACTGATTTGCATTTCCTCTGGCTGACACTTCAGAAATGTATTTTCTTTTTTACGTGTACAACATTTGAATGGAAACTTTCTGATTCTCTCTGGTCCTCAGATCATAACCATTTGAACAACGCCGCCTTGTCTCCCCTGGGTCCAGCCATGGCCTTGTCTCACCCTCACAATAACCTGGGAATCGGCTTCAACAAGTACACCTCGCTCAAGGCCGTGGGTAAGGAGGATTACAAACACACACACACACACACACACACACACACACACATCCGGACTGCATGGAGACACAATGGATTAAACTAGTGATGTGAACATAACAAGACGGATACAGAGCTATGCTTACCGTACTGAGGTCAGCGAGGTCAAATACAGTCTATACAAACCTGTATCAGGAGGTTGATAATTGCTAAATGTCCCTCTATTGATGCACACACTGCGTGGGAAAGGAGAGCAAGCACCAATTAGGGTAATGATTTTTCATGAGTCTGACTCTCATCCAACCATGTTGACTCATGTTTGAGTGCTGTGGCTGATTTAAGATATCTCCATATGCTCCATATATATTAGATCGCGGCAGCCATGATGTAAGAATACAGAGAAATAAGATATTTTTCTGACCTTTCACTTGATCCAGTCTGTTTGTTATTGTGTCCCAAGTCCCGCTCAAGGAGAAGTCTCGTTGTGAAATTTGAATATCCGTCTCAAATAAATACGGGCGGCCATCGAATTTCAAAGACCTCATCCACATTGTGGAAATCATCTAAATATTCAGCCATGACACTGAAAATCTGCTCGGCCGGCGCTCACGTTTCCACCATGGATGTATTCCTCTATTCCACCTGTGTTCCAGCAACACGTTACCTCGCCAGATTTCAGAACAAGACTTCTCTTTGAGTGAGACTCTTTCCATAATGTCAGACACTTATAATAACAATCAGAGCCTGTCATGGCAAAAACAAGCAGTTTTAGTGGACATAAATGACGGTGCCAGCTTGCCCCAATAGCAACACATTGCAGCCTGTGAGCAGCTGCCATCTACAGCGCTCTCCCTCAATACTGGAGCAATTACAGAAATTGTTGTCTCTATTAGTCGCTTAGACACAAAAACATGGGAAAATAGGGTCCAGGTTGAAATAGCAAAGTTACCCATCAATGCATAAATGTAGAAAAACCTTTTCTTTGTTGGGTTAGAGGAAAAAGCTGTTAGCAAAGAGCTGTCCTCTGTGAAATGAACAGCACAAGTACAAGGGCTCATCGTGAAGCACAGAATCAGTGTAACCTCTTATTCTGTCCTCTGCAGCTAAACATCACACACTTCACTGAAAAGCTGTCACTGTACAACAGGAGATAAGCAGCTACATGCAGATTCAAAACACAGCAGCTGTGCCTTTTTTCACATAAACCAATAGACATAACTAAATATACTGTGTGTCATGTACGTACTGTACATATTAGGAGATTTCTGCAATAATAACAAATTAATATAAATATCAAATAAATACAGGCGGTCATCGAATTGCAAATTTGAGCATATTTTTTATGCTAAATGCAGTACCTGTGAGGGTTTCTGGACAATACTCGTCATTGTTTTGTGTTGTTAATTGATTTCCAATAATAAATATATGCATACATTTGCATAAAGCAGCATATTTGCCCACTCCCATGTTGATAAGAGTATTAAATACTTAACAACTCTCCCTTTAAGGTACATTTTGAACAGATAATTTGAGAATAATCATTAATTATGGACAATCATGCAATTAATCACAATTAAATATTTTCATTGATTAACAGCCCTAGTATATACATGACCAGATGTATGCTGCTTGCTTTTTTTTCTTCTAACTGACTAAATAATCTGTTTTTTAAAGCTTTGTGAAACTGAAGAAGTTCTGTATTGAACGAAGCAGACATTAAGATCATTGTTGCCTTGCATGAAAAAAACACACTGTTGTCAGTTGTTTGTCATTAGCAGGTTCGTCATCGTCATGAGCCTACAGCTCAGCCACTATAAGGCTGACAGTTATTGACAGCTCGTCTTTCTGTTAATAGTAACTGTGAATCAGCTGTGGGGGAAAAAGGTATGATGGCATTAATTCACTGCTGATGATAATATAACCAACACAGGACTGGTAACTCAACTCACAATTAAAAAGGAAAGGACAAAACACACAAACACAACATTATTAGGCGTCGGTGGATGGTGAGTGACAGTAGTCTGGACAGCAGTAGCAGTTTGAAGCGACTGGTTCAGGCCTCGAGCTCGCCCTCTGGCTTCTCTCTCACACAGAAACACACTCGCACTAAGAAAATACACACATAAACATCATAAACATGTCCTACCCACCACACACACACACACACAGACATTAAACTTCTTCCTACTGCACAGACACACATAAGTAACGTAAGCATGTCCATAGAGACACACACACACACACACGTATACCATCTATCATCTGATCACTGCAGACAGATGAGGACATGGTGACGTTGATGAGGAGCGACAGTTTGACACGTGTGCATGTACTGTTCATTGACACAATATGCAAATAGAGACGCGACGTATCATAGCTGAAGACGTTCAGACTCGGAAAACACATCCAAAGTTTTTAAGGACAAAGCCGTAATCGATTGACTGTTTGCTAAGCCTAAGCCTCCTCCACACGTTTGTTACGTCTGTCAAGCTTTCCGTTCTCACACGGCAAATAACGCAGTTCACAGTCATAACGGAGACAAATTTACTGCTCGAAATTCTTTGTCATTTAAAGCAGGCTTCTGATTTCTAGTAGGGCTGGGACGATACACCTATCTCCTGATTCAATACTATCACGATACTTGGGTGCCGATTCGATATGTATTGCAATTTTTTTTATAGTAATTTACAGTATATACTGTATAATAATATATATATATATATATATATATATATATATATATATAGTAATATTTTCTTTATAGCAGACATTTGCTATGGGCGCAGTTCTGTTGTCGGCCTCTGGCGGATTGTTTTTGTGTCAAATTATTGATTTCTTAAGCAAGTAGCCGTGAAATAAGCGGGATAATGTACAGCGAGCAGTTCATTGTTGTGAAATATTTGTCGCTCTGAAGGGGTTTATTTCACATCAATGACCGGCTGTACATTACCCCTTACTTCTTCACCCGTCTTTATTAAACAGAATTTATTGGTTTATATTTCTCTTCATCAAAATCCTTTTCTCTTTTATTTTTAAATTCATACATTTCCAATTACCCTCACTATTTAAAAAAAACATTTATGGTACTTTCTCCTGTAATTATCAGTAAACATTGGGACACTCTATACAGCTGCTTTTTTCTGTTCCTGCAGTCTGTAAGTCAATAGCTAAGAACGCCTGTAAATCTACCTGAAATTATTCAATTCATATCATCGTTCAATTTTTTCAAAAATGCCCCATTTTCTTATTAGAGGATCAGTTGTACATGTCGGTAATAACAGTCTTTCATTATGTTTTATAACTTTATTACTTAATGCTATTACTGACATTAATACATTAATACTTTCCTATAATCTACGAATGAATGAGTATGATCTTTTGATTATTTATGTCTTATTATTTGATATTTATGTCTTTATGTTGTTTGTTTGTTTTTTTGGTCACATTTGGCTTCGCTGATATTGTATTATTGTCATTGAGGACCCCCTTGAAAACAAGATTGTACATCTCAAAGGGGTGATTCCTAATAAAGAATTTTCTATCTTTTCTTTCTTGCTTACAATAATCTTGTACTTTTCTAATCAGTTAAGACAGTACGAAGAGAAATGGCAGCTAAAATGAGTGTGGAAAGTGACTGAAGAGAAGGAGAGCAGGAACGAGAAAGTCTCATCTCATTATTCTGCTCAGTGAGTGAGAAACAGGCCGATTACAGCAGTAGCAGCCCCCCCACCAACCACTCAGTGATGAGTGTGAGAAGTCAGACACATTTCACTGAAAACTATCTCAAAGTAACAAATCCCTCACACATCGAGGTGCAATGCTTCTTTCTCACCTCTCTCTCTCTCTTTCTCTCTCTACATCTACTGTAGGTGTTCAGTTCTGTCTGTTTGATGACACAAAGACGACGAACTGCTCCTCTTTGTGCCCCTCGGTTTTTGTTTTTGTCTCTAACACACACACACACATATTCCTACTGTATATGCACTTCTCTGTATTTATTCTTTTGTAGTACATTTCTGGTGTGTCGTGCTTTCTGCCATCAGGGACACCGTGGGTCCACTGGCTCTTAATGATTCACCTAACATTTAACACAACAACAAACGTACAACACACACACACACACACATCCAACATTTCCATTAGGGATGTTAATAATTAACTGTTTAACCGTTAACCGACGTTAAGAATATGAACCGATTAATTCTATCGGTTAAACGGTTAAAAGAAATATTAAAAATGAATTAAAAAGCTGAGCGAAACTCGAACGTCTTGTCACTTAAAGGAGGAAAGCTGGTCCACCTTAACAGCCCACCTTAAGAGAGAGTATGAGCCGGTGTTGCAGATATGGGAAGTTGGCTCTGGTCTTGAGGAGTTGTAGCATTTATTCACCGAAAAATAAACTGTACACACGCTGCTATAGCTACGTTCGCAGTTATAATGCCACCGACAACCCCAAACTCACCGCCCGCCACTCACACACAGTCTGTCAGATACTCACTAACGTTACGCCGCGCTGACAGACCGCATGTGTGTGACAACGGCGGGCACGAAGCCACCAGCAATGCTATATCTCCGAACACAGCATAAACCAAGCACACACAATCTGTCGGACACTCGCTATCGTTACGCCGGGCTGACACACAACTGACAAACTAGCAGCTAAATTAAATGGTACGGTAAAGTGGCTGCATGTGTCCTCGATACTACACGCAGCACCGTGGCTGCTACAGTAACTCTCCCGAACGGGTGAACTATAGGGACTCAGTAGGCTGTTGTGCTCATACACTGCAGCTGCCGCACCGATGCATGCGACGCACTAATCTTGACGGTTAACGGTTAATAATCGGTTAATGAGGGTCGGTTATCGGTTTAAAAAAAAATAAATTCTAAATCAGCATCCCTAATTTCCACACTGATCAACATGCATACACTGACACACTCTTAAAGGGGCTAAATGTGAGATTGGGAGCATTTATATTGCTTCTCAATGGCTCTCAACATGGCGACGGCAAGCCAGCGGCTCATAGTTAACTGTGCTAACAGTGCAAACAACGGTGACAACCATATGAGAGCAGTGCAGAGCAGTGCAGAGCAGTCCAGAGCGACGGCCATGAGCTAGCCAGTGGGGCAAGGTCACATGCACGAATATGCTCTAAAAGCACGCATGGCCGGCACCGGCTCAAGGAGAAGCTCTGATTACAACGCACAGAGGGAGAGTGACTTCATTCTCTGCTCAGGTAGACATTACTCCTCTATGTCTTTACATAGCAAATAGTTGTTTGCTGCTATAATAATACTCTGAATATTGAGTATGGAGAACCTCTAACTTCTCTTTTATTTGCACTTTTATTCTCTCAAACAAACAAATATATATCAAATGGAAACTTTTTTGCACAAACTTTTGCCTCAGGCTTTAGTACATACAGTCCTGCATGACCTTGCTGGAGGTTGTTTGGACATGCTGTATACAGTCAGAGTGGAAGAATGCTTAGGGCTAAAATAAGCACCGCTATAACGTCTGCATTACTTTTGAGTAAAAAAAAAAAAGACAGAGAGAGAATTTAATCATATTTTTATTTAAAGCGTTTATTTGTCATCTCTGAAAAAAGACACTGAGCATCAATCAAATCAGTAAACACAGTGCTCTCTGTGGTAAACATTGCTGCAAATACAACATTATCTACCAGCTCTCTATCAAGGAAACTAAACATGATTTTAAGTTAAGGTTAATGCAACTACAGAGGTTTACACAGCATTTCAATTTTCACTTGTGTTTGTTGTAGGCCATACAGCTCATTAGTTAAGCACTGGTATCAGATCGGTACTCAGTATCCGCCTATACCCAAAGCCCAGGTATCAGGACTGAAAAAGTTGGGTCGGTGCATCCTTAGCCTATATACACTGAATAACAAAATAACTTTTAACATTTCAGTCAACCAAACTGTGTGTCATAGCCTACCTACGTCTACGACCCGGCACTCATCCTCTTAATTTTGCCGATCCTCAATAGTGTTGGCTAGTCTTGAGTTTCTCAGTAGGTTTCCAAATCCAAAAAAAAAGAAAAGTCTTGGAGGAAAATGGAGAATTGAATAGTGCATGGACCGATTTGTTTGCTTTCCGAGAAATTAGCAAACAACAAAAAAAGTAATTGAAAGACATTTCCAGAACAAACACACTGGAAGCTCCTGCTGAAAAGAGCTTCCAGCCAAATCTCACCAAGACGATTATTCAATGTCCTGCCTCTCGTTTGCACTCAGGGTCCTCTCTGCATTAGACTTAATAGGCGGTGTTATCTTCATTATAAGGCTCAAAAATTACGTTTTGCGGCTCCAGGCTGATTTTTTTGTTTATTTTTTGGCCAAAAATGGCTCTTTTGATAGTAAAGGGAAGAGAAGAGCACAAATAAGAGAATATTGGTAAATCCCAGAAATCAATGGGTACTAACAAAATGAGAACAAATTGTGGATACTGACAAAACTAAGAGGAAATTTGTTCTTATATCACTTCCTGCATGAGGCCCACAGTGTCCTATTACCTATTATAGAGTCACAAAGAGAGAAACATAAATGAACACACAATTCAATCATCTTTTCACACATGCTTCCGTTCTCTCGCTGGGCAATAAACAAGGCACCAGGTTCAGAGATCCTGGCTGTGTGGACAAAGTCATGGCTAGGACACACAACAGTTTGGGTGGGATAGATGACCATGTGCCAGCTGAAACAGCAGGTATCTGGACCAAGCTGCTTTGAAATCTTTACAAACACATTGGGACTTAATGCAGCTGTTAACAGCTCACGTATTTGTTTTTCTAAAATCTATTGTGTCAAGCAAGACATGAGAGGTGAAATGTAAGAAAAATAAGTAGTAAGCACAAAAGAGGGAAAAAAAGGATAGAAAAGAAGAAGGGCGTAACAGGTCAAAGAGGTCGGGACTCTCTGACGGCAAACCTGTGCCAGGTGGAGCAGCAGGACTCTGGCTCAAGCAGCTCTGATATACCAATCTTAATTAAAGGAGGACAGGTGGACGGGTTAGAGAAAGATGTGAAAGGTTAGAGAGTGAGAAAGTGAGAGGACAGAGACAGAATGAACAAGCAGAATGAAGCGAGAAGGGAAGAGATGAACTTATATGGTATAATTTAGCTGCTCTGGGTTGATCTTGAGGAAGGAGTTATTAATACAAACAAATACTGTACATGTGATCCACAGAGCTTCATCCAGGTGAGTGTCAGGTCTCCAGGAAAAACAACGTAAGACAGAAGGTGGAGGGATATTGTCGAAGAGGGTGTGAAAGAGCATTTGCCAGGACATTCTGGGCTGAGACTGCATGAAGTCTTTAATTAAAGTCCAATGATCCAACAGCCTGAGCACTGTTTGAAATACATATTTTGATACAACATTTTTTTTAATATCCAAGAGACATTTTTTAATTATTTTTTTAGAGTTAAACCTGCAGTAGAGTAAAATGTTTTTGGCATCACTGGGCAAAAAATCCATAATAACCTTTCAGCATATTGTAATTCAAGTGTTGTGAGAGAAAACAAGACTTCTGCTCCTCCTCTTGGCTCTGTTGAGAGTGCCCTACAGTATACACAGGGAAGGAATGCAACTAAGTACATTTTAAAGTCTGTAGTTAAAAAGTAAGTAAGTACTGTACTTACACCTGCAGTAGGCAGAATGTTTCGGGCATCAAAAAATCCATAATAACCTTTCAGCATGTTGTAATTCAAGTGTTCTGAAAGAAAACTAGACTTCTGCACCTCCTCATGGCTCTGTTTTCAGGCTTTAAAAAATCTAGCTCGTGACGGGAGACTTGGGCCAATCACAGGTCATTTCAGAGAGAGAGAGCGTTCCTATTGGCTGTTCATTCAACGGAGGCAGCTGTAAATCACTTGTGAACTGCGATCAAACGGTCAAACTAGGCAGCGCTGATCAAATATGAATCAATATTCTGTTACTGGAATGCCTATTTCTCGCCTCAAATGTACACTACAAGATGTTTCTGAATACATTTGAGGCGAGAAATAGGCATTACAGTAACAGAATATTGATTTATATTTGATCAGCGCTGCCTAGTTTAACCGTTTGATCGGAGTTTGCGAGTGATTGACAGCTGCTCAGCAAGGCTCCAGTTCGACTTTGATTGGTTGTTTTCCTCCGGTCTGTGAAATCTTGCAGATGCCATTAGTAGCACCGGAGGACACAGAGGCACATGATTTTTTTCAGATTACCTGTCTCATGCCCTACTGTCAGGTAATAGTGATTGTTTTATAAAAATAACTTTTTTTAATCATATTTGCTCCAATTCTACCTACTGCTGCTTTAAGTAGAAGACAATCATGCGATTAATTGCGATTCAATATTTCAATCGTTTGACAGCCCTACTGATAAAGTTATCACTTGTTTTACGGGGAAACATTTTTTAGTCTCAGTACATTAAATTATTTGATTTTTTGCAGTGTGGTTGCTGCATTTTTTAGCATGTGCTTCAGGTCACAGAATGGGTAAAATAAGTTCGGGTTTTATGATCTCAAATTCCCCAAAAGATAGCTTTGAAGTTGAAGAAACTCCTCTGGTTCAAAGTTTTTCATTTTAATGTTTTGCACTTCGGTATAGGTTCCTTTACAAGCAATGATCAGTGAGTACCGGTGGAGACTAATGAGGAAAATCTTTCTTCACTAGTATTTTTATGAGGCGGAATGGAGATCCCAAAGTTAAGTACCATATATGTCAGTCTGAATTATACTGAAATGTGCAGCAGTGGTGCAGCATATTTCTATTTGAGGTAGCGGTGCAGCTATAAGAGCACGACATCTGGGCTTTAAATCTTTCACACGGTGTAAGACATCATATAGCTGCAATGAAGTGTTGAACAAGCAGTTACAGGGCATGGAAAAAGAGGAAGTATAACAGCAAAATTGAGAGTTTAAGAGGTTAAAGATACAGATCAAAATATGTATTGTGTTTAATGTGATCAGCAAGTTGTCCACAATTACTTAGTAATGTCAAAAAAAGGACCTTGAAAGTTCAGAAAATGCTTGTGAAATTACAACCAATTTAGGGTTGGGCGATATTGTAATTCTCCTACTGACGATATTGCGTTAAGAAAAAAAAACGATATACGATATTATCGTCCAAAAAAAGCTGAAGAGAGACACACGTAGATATAAATATCTACGGACTGGAGACACATACTTTGCAATACCCAGAAGTAGGAGTTTTGGTCCGGCTGCTCTCTGTGGACGGAGTCGGTGACTTGCGTATTCTGGATGGTGAGTTTTAAGATGGGAGTGGAGATTTGTTGGCGTTTCCATCTTTAGTCCCGACTTGTTTATCGCACAGTTTACAAATCACTTTGTTCTCGGCCTCTGGCTCTCCTTTTTCGTTTGGTTTAAAACCAAAGAATTGCCAATGACCCTCAAACAAGCGTGCAGGAGACCAGAGAGAAAGACGGTGTGTGTTCAGTTTTCAGTACTTTTGTAGCTTCTAACTGAATCTACGACTTCACGGTTTGTACTTTCAAATATCTGCTTTATTATGCCGTTTTGCTTTTCAGCTGCAGTTCAGTTGCTGCTGATGAAAACCCAACATTTACTGATGTTGCTGCTTCATTATCAAAGCTTTTAAATAACAAAATAACGGGGGACTTTTACTGTGAAGAATATCGGTAATGAAATGTGTTCATCACCGTTTTACAGCCGCTCCGTTGAGTAAAGGGTAACTGTTGTAATGGAGACGTAAATCCCTTCCGGGAATCATCCGAGCCCCCAGGAAGAGCGCCGGTCGTTGATGCCAATTTTCGCAGTGGCCAAACGGCGGTACTACAACTTCGGTGTCCGTCACGTGATGCCATTGGGCCCAAAAATACTTTTTCCCTTTCTCCGTTCATGTGAATGAGACCCAGGGCCAAGGGCTGGGAGACGGAGTTAGCAAGCGAGTCATGTGACCGAGCAGACGCTACTGCGCCTGCTCCATGGGCCCAATGGAAGCGGAATATCGCCGGAAGATCCGGGTACTTTTCCAGTCGGAAGTCGAGTCATTTTGGCATTATGAGACACTTTCATAGTAATGAACGGGGCCCCGCCTCCAACGCTGTATCCAGCTCTCTTAATACATCCATGGAGTCATCTCAGGCCCACCGGGCTTGCAATTCACTGGCGGAATCCCTGTATTCAACATAATTGAATATCGTTCTGTTATCATGGCCAATCAATGTCGAGTCTAACGATAATCTCCAGCCTACCGGGGGGTTGCAAAACTGCACCTAAAAGTTTGACATACAGAAAAGGCAAGATAAAGAAGTTTTTCATGTGCTGAGCAGCTTCTCTGCTCAAATCATTCAAAAATGGACCAAATACAATACGGTACGTTGTCAAACTCCTTTGCAGGGCCCAACTTCTGCAGGTATAATGCGGTGGCCCAGATTGGGCCCACGGGCCTCGCTTTAGGCTGCTGCTGCTGGATAGAGAGCAGAAGCTGATGTTGTTGAAGAGTATACGGAGTAAATGAAATACAGATGGAAAGATTGGAAAACAAGAGAGCGAGGGAGAGGAGGAATGAGCAGATGGAGAGTCTGTGAAATGGAGAGGAAGGCACACAATACTGTCACAGAGGAGCCTGCTGTCAGGTGCTCCTGCTGGCAACATGTGTGGAAACACTCAAACGGACGGCAACAGCAGTTGTTGTGGGAAGGAAGGGTGTGTTTAATTCATTGTTTCTGTGCCATCCCAGATTCTCCCGCCCTGTCCAGAGATTTAAACCAATTTACTCTCAAATTCTGCTGCCGTAGCTCCAGCTGCAGTAAATTACACCAAAGAGAGAGACACGGTGTCCACAATCAATAAATGGTACAAAAAAAGAAGAAGAAGACTGCACAAAACGTATCTATCTACTAGTATTTAAAACCCGTGGCTTGTGCAGCACTCTGTGTATGAAACCTGCATTTTAGGCAATACTGCCGACGACAAATGAGTGTGTTCACATCAGCTGGTGAAGGCTGCCAAAACTACATGCGCAGACGCGGACACATCAAGCGACTTATTCCCTTTTCAAAGAGCGAAGAATGCATGTTAATGTGTTCTTTGTTACACAATGCCCAGCGCGCATACAGTCGCACGCACATGTACGTAAACATAGCAGCCCACATACACAAATACGCACTAATCCCTCAACACGTTCATCCCTAGCTTGCAAAATTCAAATGAAAGCAAAGCAGTTTCCCTGTTCATTCTCCTCATTCTTAAACGTCATAATGTGACACTTTATTGCTTTAAAAAGAAGAAATATGCCTTCGTAAATCTCTGAACAATTACAGTAAAGTGATGAATTGAATTGTTCTTTTTCTGTCTATTATATCCGTCACAACGAGTCTGCTGTCTGCTTCTCAGTTTGAGGAGTAACCTAACACCTGGCTGTAGAGCAGGGTACCGCCCTCTCTGCTGGAAGTTACAGCCGCCGTTCTGCACAGCTGTCACGCGGCGGTTACAGCCTGTGCTTGAAGTGGAAAATAAATAATTTGCCGGTACTCCCCTTAATTCACATGTTGGCGCGTGTATCAGCCAGTGTCTTATTCCTATTTATTCATTATTTCTTTAAGCATGTTATACTGTGTCAGTCATAATCAGCTGTGGCTTTATTGCTTTATTATTATACTTGGGCGATGCGTCTTCTATAGTAGGCCTATAATACTCCAATAATATTTCAACTGGAACATTATAGGATTATGTTGGTGTGTTTTTATATAGGCCTAGTGTTAATTGTACTTTCCTGTGTTATTTGTACTATCGCTCTTTAATATATTATATAATGTCTATAGGCTGGAATCAACAGCCACCAGCCAGACAGACAGGCAGGTGTGTGAGCAGAGCTGAGGTGTGTGAGCTCTTCATTCAGGTTGTAGGAGCAGTCAGGATGCTCCTACTTATTATACAGAGACACATTCTGAATTTATACAGTGAGTAAAGGATACTAGAAGATATTGGGTTTGGGGCTCCTACCCCCAAGAAAATTTTAAAAACTATGCCATTTTTTCATCATTTTGGACCATTATTATCACTAATTAAATGATTATTTTTATTATTTATCACAGCCTTCGTACAGCTTCCTACGGCTTACACCTGTTCCTAACATACAGCGACCGAACGAACTCTACCGAATGAAGCGCGAAAAATTGTCCAGATATACTACGAGCGATGTCACTCTCTGTTACATGGAGAGAGTGATATTGATTACCTGTCATTACCTGTCATTGATTAACAGCTTTGATTTTGATCAGTGAAAATAGGTTGGAGGTGCGCGAAACTTCGCATAAATAGAGCCAGAGCAAGCTCTTTTTTTAAACATGCGACACGTCGGTCAGCCTGTTCGCTGATGACTCGCTGTTATGAGTCTTACAGAGAACCTGATATGGAGAGGGCAGAGAAGAGTACCGGCAGCTTGTGAGAAGTGCCGGTATGCAAGAAAAAGTCAAGGTACGCCAAGGTGTAAAATGTAGAAGTGAGTACCGGCCCACTTCGAGCACCGGATACAGCTGATAAAATCATCCCGACCGACGGCAGCATCACAGAAGCATAGTGCCCACCCTCCAGTCGCCCTAAAAGTTCAAGTTGAATCTGCTTTGCTCAAGTAATCTGCTTTGTCATGTTATGAGTAGGGGTGTAAGAAAATATCGATACATATGATTATTGCAATATTATGTCTTGTGATACTATATCGATTCTCTAAAACAATGTATTGATATTTTTTGACAGCCCGCTTGGGCCCGGCCGCTATTCGATCTTTTGGATGTTGTAGCGGGCTCAGTTCTAAAGATGGAGTGAACCTACTGATATCATATGAAATTAAAAAACCTAAAGAATCCATTGGTATCATCCATGTCATACTAGCTTGTCATGAAGGAGGCAAAATAACGCTCCAAAGTTACACTACATTTTGGCGAAAATGGGTTCTCTGGGTACCCACGAGTCTCCCCTTTACACACATATCCTTTTTATGATAATCACATGCAGTTTTGGGCAAAAACAATGCAGTTTTTGCATGCAGTACAAAGTGTTATTTTTGCTTATTCTATAATGTTGCATTTCTAGTGTGTTCTTTATACTATGACAGTTTTAGTAAAATCTGATTAAAAAAAAAGCAATATTACGCCTTGCTCACAGTATTGCAGTATATGGCAATATATTGAATCATTACCCAATGCCAGATTCTTGCCAATACACAGCCCTAGTTATGAGGGAAGATATCCAGTTGGCCTTTCAGATAAACATTATATACATAATACATATATATTACATATTTGATGGTACATTGAGAAAAGCAGGATTGTATTTAAATCTTTGAACTAGCTCGGAGAATTGTACTGAATGATTAGCGGTGAATCTGTCTCCCCCCTCAACAGCTGCTGTTGAACTGCCCCGGAGTTACACAACGGACCCACAGCTGAAGTGTTCAATAATTACCTGACTGTGATAGCACTGGACAGTTTCTTGATATGTGCGAATGTGAGAGTTCTCCTCGAGGTGTTTTCTGAAAATACAAATATAAGAAAATGTTTGAGTCGTCTTGGCGAGAGTAAATTATTATCAATTAATTGACAGCAGTGGCTGCAGAGGGACAAACAGGCCTCTGCTAAACTCTGTCTTTCTAACAAATACAGCAATAAATCTGCAGTCTGTTTTCAGCCAGCCAATGCATGACTTCTGTTTGTGGTGTTTATCTGAATATTGTCCAAAGACTCTCCCTGCAAGGCTCTATTTTCTTTAAGCTGCAAGCACAGAACTCAAGCAGTCCAGTGGTTTAAATATACAGCACCCCAAATATGCTTTCAAATTATTTATTTTTTGAGTTGTATTAAATCTCAGAAGACCTTGAAATTCCTGTGAGCCCAGTGTACGGGTCTTTCTGTCACACATGCATGCATTAACTCTCTGAGACCCGCTGACTTTACTGTCTTTCAGAAACTCTAGTAAGTTAGGGCTAGAGTGAAGCTATAGATATCCTATGAAATAAGAAAACCAGAGGAATCCATTGGTACCAACCATGTCATGCTAGCTTGTCGGGAAGGAGGCTAAATAACGCTCCAAAGTTGGGCTAAATTTTAACGAGGAAAAACTGGCATGGCCATTTTTAAAGGGGTCCCTTGACCTCTGACCTCAAGATATGTGGATGAAAATGGGTTCTATGGGTACCCACAAGTCTCCACTTTACAGACATGCCCACTTTATGATAATCACATGCAGTTTTGGGTAAAAACCATGCAGTTTTATTCCCATACAGTTATTTTCTCCTATTCTAAAATGGTGTATTTGAATATTTCTGCATACTGGGGTCCCTAAAGAGTCTTTGAATTACATAATTTGGGTATCACTGTAAAGCTGAGACTCTTGTGGATCCAATGAGCCCAATTGTATTCATGTGTGATGTTTTTAATCCCCATAGTAGCCATCTCATTGTAGTGAGACCATATTTTGTAACTTGACCTCACTGTATAAAATGACCTGTGGTGACCTCTAGGATAATCACAGCCTCATGACACTTTACAGCCACAAACTAGAGACCTAGAGCGTTCAGAGGATGGATGGCTTTCCTAGCTAGATTGACAATAAGGGGGTTTCTGAGCAGATTCCAGAACAGAAGGGCTTGCCATCCAATCGCTGAAAAAATGCAGTTCTGGCAGAAATCTCCAAATGTCAAAAGTTTTTGATCCCAAATCACAGCATGGCTTTTTCTGTGGTGTTCCTCAAGGTCTTGGTGTCTTAATGTGGTATTTTGGAGGGATTATTGATCATTTAGATTAATTCTTGAGTGTTAATAAATGGTTAAATTTAGCACCAAATCTGTTTAACAAATGGTATCAACCCCAAAATTGCTGCAACAACTTATGAGACATAATAGAGCATGGTGATTACCATCATATACTTCTATCACAATGTTCTAAACCCTTAGACACTCTCCCAATTTATTTTAAATAATCCATTCATTCATTCATTCATTCATGTTTATTTCTGATTTATGACTAGAAGATCTTGACACACAGTGCGGAACTGCATCTCAAATTGATCTTCAGGTTCCCAGCTTTCAGATGATGTACACCACTTCTATGTGACATCTACTGCTGACCTACTGTCTCCCTCTAAAGACCCCCTGTACACCCCAAAAAAAGACAAAAATGGGTCTATTATGGGTCTCAGGGGGTTAACACCTGGCCACATTCATTGATTTTCATTACATCAAATTAAACTCAACTGGTCATACATCTTCTGACCAGACTATTGATATAATGTGATTATTATATTCCTGTTAGGAGTGTAATAATGATAAGATCAGACACAGAAAAACAGACAGATGTACATTGTCATAAACATGTAGTACAAGCTGATAGTAGCTGCGTCCTGATATGTTATGAGGAAGACAGATGTTAAGATATGAATCAGAGCAATGAGTGTACAAGTATGAAGGAAGACAAAAAAAGGCAACATAGAGAAGAATCTTTTTTATTTCTCTCCAGGAAAAAGGACCAATAAAACAGGGCTAAGCAAACAAGGTTGTTAGTGTCTTTAGGGCAGAGTGGTGATGACCGAACAGCAGAGTCGAGTTCCACTCAGGGAGCTCACACTAATCTGACTCGACACGCTGAACCCGCTCTATTTTTACTCCCAACAAATCTCCCCCCCTCGACACTCGCTCCCTCTCCATTTTCTCCCGTTCGGTCGGCTATTTTCTTGATTCTCAGCCTCACTCCCTCTATTTGTTTCTGTCTGGTGCTGTTGGTATTTTTAACTCCACGGTCAGTGCGTAGACGGTTCAGAGCTCAAATACATAATATATGGTACAAACGCACGTCTTCAAGGACGCACACACACACATACTGTACACCCTGCAGGATTCATCGTCTAAGCCTTGGTTTATTTTTTACGTGCTTACCTGACAGATCTGACGGATTTAACAGGAATATGTGTGTGTGTGTGTGTGTGTGTGTGTGTGTGTAGATATACAGTGTGTTTTGTGATGTGATGATTCTGTGTGACTTTAACCAGATGAGCTGTCTGACTAAGGTCAGGGTCAGAATGTGTCTCAATGTGATAAATACCACACACACACACACACACACACACAACAACAAAGCTAATTGGCTGCTAAATTAGCCAGTTGATATACTGTATATAAATTAGAACTGTCGATCAATTAAAATATAATTTTGTATCTGTTCAAAATGTACCTTGAAGGGAGATATATCAAGTATTTAATACTTGTATCAACATGGGAGTGGGCAAATATGCTGCTTTATGCAAATGTATGTATATATTTATTATTGGAAATCAATTAACAACACAAAACAATGACAGATATTGTCCAGAAACCCTCACAGGTACTGCATCTAGCATAAAAAATATGCTCAAATCATAACATGGCAAATTTAAGCCCAACAGGCAACAACAGCTGTCAGTGTGTCAGTGTGCTGACTTGACTATGACTTTCCCCAAACTGCATGTGATTATCATAAAGTGGGCATGTCTGTAAAGGGGAGACTCGTGGGTACCCATAGAACCCATTTTCATTCACGTATCTTGAGGTCAGAGGTCAAGGGACCCCTTTGAAAATGGCCATGCCAGTTTTTCCTCGCCAAAATTTAGCATAAGTTCTGAGTGTTAATATTATTAGTATTACAGTTTATCAATTCATTCCACAGGTTGTCTAGCTTCATATGATGCCAGTATCTTCACTCTAGCTTTAAAACTGAGCCCGCTACCACCAAAAAATTGCAAGTTGTGTTAAAGAAATTAATGGCGTTAAAATGAATTTGCGTCATTATCGCGTTAACTTTGACAGCCCTGATATAAATATGAAAACATATAGGTGTGAGGTGAAGGTTGTCATTCACTACTGATTGCTTTTATCACTTACTTAACCATGTCTCTGCCTTTGTTTCCCTTCCTCGACTGTCTCATTCAGACACGACTGCGAGAGACTACTACAAGAGCTATCCGATGATCGATTACACCCACCGCCAGTCCCCTCCGACGTTCCAGCCGATCAACTTCCACCCCAAGGACAAGCCCTTCCTCCCGCCGCCCGACATCCACGCGCCGCTGGCCATCACCATCAACGCCTCCCAGATCCCCAAGCCCAAGATCGCCAAAACTAACACCCACCCGCTCACCTCCAGCTCGGCCTTCAAAGCGTGGGACCCCAGCAAGAGCCACATCCAGCACCCGGTGGCCTCCCACATGGGCCTCCAGGGGCAGCAGCAGCACCACACCATCCAGCAGCAGCATCAACAGCAGCACCAACAGCATCAACAGCAGCATCAACAGCAGCACCAGGCGCTGCAACAGCAGCACCAAGCGCTGCACCAGCAGAACCAGGCGCTGCACCAGCAGAACAGCCGGCGCCTAGCCTACTCCAACAAGAGGCAGTTCAGCATCGAGACGCTGCCCGAGCTCTTCTCGCAGCCGCTGGGCTACGGCCACTCGCCGCACGTGCACCCCAAGCACAAGGGACTGCCCACCAACAGCAAGACAGAGGTCACTGTCTGAACATGGGGGGGGCGAATAGACAGAAGAGGAAAACACAAGCGGAGCTGTAAGCAACGTTCAAAGAAATGCTCAGATATCTTTTATATCCACAGCCGTAACGGCGACAGAGGAGAAAGCAAATATCGTGTATAATCTGAATTTTTTTTTTACATTTTCCTCATCATTGTTGACAACAATAATAATAATGTGAGTGATATTTGTGTACTTTTAAGACCGCCGGGTCAAAACCGCAGCAACAGAGTAGCTGTGAAGGTGGCGGCTGTGACTCTTTGAACCTGGCCGCTCCTCTAAATAATTGAGTGGCCTCTCAGTGTGTTGGCACAGCTCTCCCCCATCTTCTCCTCTCAACCACCCCTTCGCACCTCAATGACACTCTGCGCTGTTCCGTAGCACCACTCCACAACGCACAAATCCCACACACATAGAGACACTATTTACCCCACAAAGTAGCCCAGATGTGCTCTACCCGTCTGCTGCCGCAGCACCATGGATTTATCATCACACAGCACAGCGAGAGGCCGCGTATGGGAACGCTTCTGAAATGAGCTGCGTCTTGTGGGGATCACAATGCATTGTCTAGAGTGGCCCGCGATCGGCTTCGGTGGGGGGCCGTGGCGCAGCAGCCAGAACGCAGCCCAGCGGAGGCTACTGCTATTTCAGAGCCGTGGTCTAACTCGCACAAAACCTCAGTGAGATAAAGGATCAATGAGTCAGACAGACCAGACTAACATATTCAACTAAACAACCCCTCCGCCCCTGCACTCTCTCTGCTACTAGAGGACGGAGAGAGAGGGGATGTGCAGGGTAACAAGGGGGATGCATGTTGGTCATTTTCCTAACAAGCGGGATCGCATCCCCGGTTACTGTTTTTTCAGGGCCTGATAGGAGGGAGGGTTTCCCTTAAGACTTTGGCTCCCCATGAGCAGAGACAATGCCATTGTGTTGTCAGCTCCCGTTGCCCTCCAGCACCTCCGGAGAGTGAGCTATCAGCCTGGCAATTCATACCAGCGAGGGGGGCGAGAGGCGGAGGAGAGAGGGGGGGTTGGTTATTCATCTCATTCCAGGGGCAAATGAGATGAGAAGGATCTGAACCACACACACACACACACACACATGTCAAAAACTACAGACGGTTCCCAGCAGTGTCAGAGACCACAGCCCCCCCCCCCACTGACACACAAACAGACTCACACTCCGCACCACTGATCCTCAGAAACCGGGGGGAAGTGAATGAGCGAGCCCCCCTTGTTGGTAACGGTTTGTCGAGCCGCTCATTTCATTCACAGCCTCTCGTGTCGCCGTGGATGTTAACCTCTAAGGAGAACCGAGGATGCGTCACGACGCCGAGAAAGAGAGCAAAAAGAGTCCGTGTATCCCGAAAGGTCGTTATAAAGTCATTGCGTTCTCCCCTCCTCTCTCCGCTCCACACTAGATTTCACAAATGAGGCGGAGAAATGTCAGCCAATTCTGCACATCGGTACAGTCGTTCAGTCGTACCAGGAAGAGAAAATTATGGTGTCTGAATGTAAATCATGACTTTACTGTATTCAGCTGACAGATCCATACGTTTTGCAGAGACATAATTTCATAATCAAACACTTCATGATTAACGTCATGAAGTGTTTTTTACGAAGAAAAAAAGCAGCGATGCGCTACAGGAACATCTCTTCCCCAGTATGGCTATTTCCTAAACGCAGCTGTTTGATGCATGTGTTTACTGCTGCGACGCTAACATAATCTGAGAGGCTGGAACCACTCGTCAGTGCACTGCAATTTACTTCACTCTCTTTAATGAAGTACTGTTGCATCCGCAAGCAAATGATTGCGAGCATCCAAACGTAAAAGCCTCGTAAATTCCTGCTTTTAATGCATTCAAATAGTGAACACATTTAGTTTCTTTGGCATGAAAATGGTCAAATTTTTTAAGTGTTAATCGTGTTATTTGCATGTTGTGTCTTCTTTACTGGCTTGCTATAGCCAGTTGGAGGGTGTGTGAACCCCCGAAGCTTCATTGTGTGGACTTCTGGAGAGCTGCATGTCGTCACCGGGGCTAACGTTTAGCCCTATTTTAACGATTATATGCTATTTTAGCATATCATTATTAAATAATGTTTATAATAAAGTAATTTTCGATACATTTTGGGGTAAATAATGGGTTAATTTGGCAGTAATTCCAAAGAAATTTCCAATATTTTGCTAATTATCACCTAATTACCATGAAATTTGCGGACCTGTAAAATGAAGTGTTACCATAACTACTTTTTCAATCAGTAATAAATGACATTACATTTTTTTAAGTAACTTTTTTGACGCTTTTTTTTTTTATGGCTTCAGTTGCTTTTCAGCCTTCTAAAACCTCCACACCACTTTTATTCTCACCTCCTCCTCCGCTGTGGAGAACAGCCCAACAGCCAGTCTGACTCACTGATTGAATTCACCTTCATTTGTTATCGTGAGGACACCAGCTATGCCGCATTGCATATGCCTGGCACATGCTATAGCACATCAAACAGGTGGTGGAAGCTAATCAAACGGCAGCGCTTACCAGAAGTCACACACTATTTAGCACTTTCTCTCCCTCTCTCTCTTTCTCTCTCTCTCTCTCTCTCTCTCTCTCTCTCTCTCTCTCTCTCTCTCTCTCCCTCTTTTTCTGCTTCCTGGCAGCCTCCTGGCAGACTGTCATCCCCCCACCGCCCCGACCTCCCTCTGTGCATCCATGTCCATGGAAGGGTTGAGTTGAGTGATGGGTACCAAGCACTTGTCTGGAGTTTGGTACCCGGTGCTCCAAGCTGTTGTAAACCATGGTATTCTCACTGAAGAGCATGTGTGTGTTGTGGCGGTGGAGAACTATTATTAATGACTGAGTCAGTCACAGCATGGCAGATTTACTGCCTAATACACCCCAATGCTCACACACATGCAAGCAAACCCGAGCATTCGAAAGGAAACGTGCACAAACTCCACAAACACAGGCTGGGTCATGAATGACCAGATGCTTTGCAATACATTATTCACATCTGGAGATGTGCTGCTACCTTAAAGCTGCAGTAGGTAGGAATGGAGCAAATATGATTAAAAAAATGTTCTTTTTATAAAACGGTCACTCTATCCTGACAGTAGTGCATGAGACAGGTAATCTGAAAAAAATCATGTGCCTCTGTGTCCTCCGGTGTCCTCCAGTGCTCCTAACGACATCTGCAAGATTTCACAGACCGGAGGACAAAAACCAATCAGAGCCGAGCTGGAGCCTGCCGTCTATGAGCAGCTGTCAATCACTCGCTAACTCCGATCAAACGGTCCACCTAATCAGCGCTGATCAAATATGAATCAATATTCTGTTACTGTAATGCCTATTTCTCTCCTCAAATGTTTTCAGAAACCTCTTGTTGTGTGCTGTTTAGCTGTAAAATGAGAAGTTTGCGAGTGATTGACAGCTGCCTTCGTTGAATGAACAGCCAATAGGAACGCTCTCTCTCTGAAATGACCTGCGATTGGCCAAAGTCTTCCGTCACCTGCTAGATTTTTTAAAGCCTAAAAACAGAGCCATGAGGAAGTGTAGAAGTCTAGTTTTCTCTCAGAACATTTGTATTACAATATGAGGTTATTATGGAATCTTGGTCCGATGATGCCAAAAACATTCTGCCTACTGCAGCTTTAAAACTGCACCAAGTGGATTTTTATGTAAGAGAGATTTTAATATTTGAATTCATTGATTTGGGTTTTTTTTTCGCCCAAAGCAGAAATGTCAGTCAGCCAAATTCCCTCAATTTGCATCTCAATTTTATGGAGCTGTAGATGTACACAAGCAAAATAAAGCGAGCGGCGGAGTGAAACTTTTTAACGGGAGAGAATAAATTATCAATATAATGCTTGTTGGTGATGCTGCAGCGGCTTTACCTCTCCCAAGATGTGAAAAAACCTGCAAAGCAAGGCTGCTGGAGTGGTTGCTCGGAGCTGCTGCTGGCATGCTTTTGTAGTAAGGGATCAGCAGAGAATGGGGGATCACGAATACAAAAAGCATGAATGGGATATGCATGGTGTGAATGTGCATCAAACACATTCTGGGCTTGTGCTCTCGCCAGCGCCGCACTGTACGTAACGTGCCATGTTGCAGCAGGTTTTCTTCTCCGTGGCTTCCCTGTCTCTTTTATCCCTCGCCACACTTTAAGTGGGTCACTTCATACGAAAAGTTTTCTGGCCTCTAAAAGCCCTACCAAAATATTCTGTGGGGTCTGTCCTTAATCACTCGAAATGCATTAGAGGTTGAGAACAAACGAGGAATGACAGCGAGTAAACAAGCAATATGCGTCAGTAAAGCAATAAGCGCCCAACCGTCCTCACCCTTATCCTTATCTCACTGTCTGTCTGCAGCCCTCCTTGGAGTTTAGGGTGGTGGGTGCTGATGAGGGTGCTCAAAAACCGAGGGGAGAGCTGAGCTAAGAGATCAGGCTCCGCAGAGGGCTTGGGAGCAGATGAAGGAGATGAGACAGAAAAGAGAAATGGGGGTTGCATGGACACAGCTGATACGGCGACGCTTGTTTTTCATTCGGATTTCATCCGGGTCGTCTAAAAAAACATTCATTCTGGGTTTTATCTCTCTGATGTACTGAAACAAGCAGCGTTCAGAAGCATGGTGAGACTGTAGCTGAGAGGAAGACTCACTGAATCGCACAATTTCAACATCAAAGCTATTGTTGTGGTCGGGTCTTGGAGGACGAGACCCTTTCATACACTGGCTGAGTTAACAAACAGCACTGGAGGTTTAACACAATGGCGACATTTGGGATTTACAATTACAGGAGTCTACAGGAAATCCTTCAGGACAAACAGTACTTCTTTCTCAACTTTCCTCCCAAGTTTCATCGGCTGACGCGGCTCTCACAACGATCTGGCCAACAGAGTTTAAACGAGCACTGTGAGTCTCGAATATCCTCTTTGCTCTTTGGGAGACGCGCATCAGAGGTGCCACGATCACAAGAAACAATCGTGCTGATGTGCCGGAACACACCTTTTAGTGTTAATTTCCCTGTGGTCAGGATTTTTTTCTTCAATGCTGGATGGACTCCTACAATATGACTCCCTTGCCGTGGAAAAGCAGCTGGTAAAGCTGAATAAATTAGACTGTAAAAGCCTCTGATGAGTTTGTGGACGATGTAAATACTTGACGCACAAACATACATAGAGCCACATTAATTATATATCTTCCATACAATGTTCCACAACTTCTTGTGGTTACGAAACAGGACCAAAAGCCTTGAATCAGGAGAAACTGAGTACACCTAACTGATGCTCAAACAATCCAAAACAGTGAGAATGCCCGAGACTGTTTTTGGATCATCAGCTTTAGCGTGCGCTTACTCAATCTCTCCTGATTAACGACAGACTACGGCGTCGCTCGCTCCGCTCCGAGCGAACTGACTGTTGTTTGTAAAACTTCCTCTCTATAAAAAGAAACGATGCAAGTATTCTACCGCGGGTTATCTGAATGCAACCTGGTAGACATACTTGGGCTCCATGATCCCCTAGCAATATATAGATTATGGTGTGTGGTTCTTTGTTTTCTGTCTGTTTTTTGTACTGTGTTTTTTCAAGGATTAAAGCTCCTGTCAAAAACAAAAAAAAAAAAATTTGACCAACGGAAAAGTGCTTCCAGATGTTCGACTCATGGCTGCGCACCCTTCAACCCTCCTCCCTCCCTCCCTCCCTCCCGCCCGCTCACCTTCCTTCACCACCAGAGGATGTCATACGTTTTGAAGCTTGTGATCTTTTCAGTTACATCGTACGGTACACATGCACTCATGTATTTAATGTTAAAAGATATTGCATTGTATCCAAGTGCTTTGCCAACACATTAGCCGAAAGGAAGATTTCTTGTACAGCTTTTGCATCTGCAAAAAAAAAAAAGAAAAAAAAAAATCATGCGTTGTTTCATGATAATTTGTAACAGGCAGCGATAGGCTGCCTTGGATTGCTATGTACTACTTGTGTATATATGTATGCTGTACCACTTGTCTGCTGTGAAATTTGTTGACTACTCAGCTTATATAAGGGCTTTTTATAGATATAAAAGCAGACTGGGCAATCTGACGTCACTCTCTGTAACTCAAATTTCTCTAGAGTTTGTTTTTTTTTGTTTTTTTTAGGGATGACGGGATGTGAACAGAATTTTCATGCATAAGAAATGCTATATAAATAAAGTTTTGACTGACTAACTGGCTGAAATGTCTATAGGCACTCATACGACGTTGGCCCATGTGTCCTGTTTGAATAAATCTTTCGAGAAATATGGCATTCATTTGTTAATCATACCTGTGTGTACTGGCTGTTTCTATTCAGGAGGAACAATAATGATACCATGTTACAGTCTAACCCAGATCATAAAGGGAACAACGGACGATTTTGTTAACTTTTGGACAGAGCAAGGCCTACTGTTTCCCCGTTTCCAGACTTTTGCTAAACTACGCTAACTGCTGGCTGTAGCTGAGAGACATTTTCAGGACATCAACAGGTAAATGTGATAGCAGAAAATAGTTCAAAGCATCAATGGTAAACAGTTTTTGCCGTCGTGTTTCACCTTTTCTCTCTTTTTCACATACAGGATGAAACCCAAAACAGAAAAGGCAAAAAGACACCAACAGCAGCCTGAGTAGACCACCCTGCAGACATTTCAGGTAAAGGCTTCATCTGAAATTCATCAAGTTCAGGCTGGTTGGGGCTTGTCAAAAAGCATCCAGGGAAATACAAAAAGATAAATAACTGAAAGGAGTGGGCTCAACAGCAGGGTAAGTTACGACACTTTATCACAAAATAACCCCCCAAAAGCACTGACTGTGCACCTGATCCGACTGTTATCAGACTTAAATAGGCGTTATCGATCGCTATTCACTTTCTCACATATAAAACTGAATGAAACGTTATGTTTTGAACACAAACAAAAAAGCGTCTTTAGGTTTATGTAACAAAACTACAACTTCTTCAGGTTTAGGCAACAAAACTAAAACGTCAATAGGTTAATGTAACAAAACTACAACTTCTTTAGGTTTAGGCAACAAAACTACAACTTCTTTAGGTGTAGGCAACAAAACTACAACTACATCATCATTAGATGTAGGCAACAAAAACACTTCGGTTTATGGAAAAACATCATGTTTTGGTTTAAAATAACTATGTTTCAAAAGTGAAACTTAACGCTTGTGAACACAAAGACAACTATGTGTGGTTGGTTTCACACGGGATACGAGCCCCTTGCCTCCTGGGTGTAAACCCTGTGTTTTGTGTATGGAGTTTGGAGTTTCACGCCGTCTATACTACAGAGCCTGACTTCCGCCTCTGCTCCTGTCATAATTACTAGGGTCACTAGAGGTCACTGTCATCTTCTTTTAGACCTCCTTTCAGTGATCTACCGTGTGAATAGATGATAAAAGCTACTATAGGGTGCAGTAGGCCCCTATTGACCCACATCTATGGGGTTTATAACAACCGATAATGCTCATTTAATAGCCTGACAATAGTCTAATCGGCTCGACTGTCATCGACTGATGATATAAACAAGCACAGGTTTATCTGAGAATGATGGTTTCCCCCAAAATCCTCTTAATGAATCGGTCGTGACAGCAACATTCATGGCAGCGCTTGCATCGAAACTGCCGCCTCCTACAAGCTGCAGCCCAAAAGATCTGCTTTAAGCTTTCATTTGACCCAGTTAGGGAGTTCCGAAGCTTGACGCAACACACAATATGCTTTCAGGTTTACTGGTAAGTGACGCACATCCAAACAGAAAGGACAGAAAGTCACAGCATCTAACGAAAACACGGACAAAATGTACCGACAGGTTAGAACAGGAGGGAACCAGTTCCCTCATCCTCTGACATCACCTGTATTCAGCTGGATCATAGCGAAGATAACAACTATCTCTTTCTCTCTCGTCTCTTTCTTTCTCTTGTGCCTTTGTCACACACAGCCTAGAGTCTGGATCTCCCAGATAGGCGTGTTGCCACTTAATTTGTTCTGACATCATCGGGGATTTGACTGGATGTGATTCCTCTGGGTTACAAGCGAGCTGGCAGCGTGTGTTTTAGAGCCCTTAAGTGTGTGATGTCATCCGACAGCACGTAAAAAAAAAAAACTTTTGCGTCGCCTTGTTTCCTGCAGCCTGTCGGAAGACCAATCCCTTCTGCACACACGTAATAGATAGACTCAATGCATTAAGAACAGTTTAGTTAAGTAGTGAGTGGTTAGAGAGACGTCACATTTTATCATCTACCAAGGATCCGATTTAATTGACCTACTGTAACTAATTATTTCTTACTGACTGCAGCAACATCCTCTCGACTGGATCAATACACTAATCCAGTTATGAATGTCTGCACAGTCATCTGACTCAATTTATTTCCAACCTGCTGCTTCCATTAAACATCTTTAAAATGAATTAGTTAATTGGTTCTGACAGTGATAATGTGATTGCCCATTTATCCTGCAATAAAGACACGCTGTAAATTAGACCTTTCATTGTTTCTGACCTGCAGGAATGTTACAGTGCAGAGAGAGACACAAAGAGCATACAGAGAGCATTACAACGTAGGGTGAGTAAGCCACCTCAAACACTATTGTGTTGTCTTGATAGGGTACACACACAAGCATTAGAATAGCTAATGCTGTCCTTTATGCACACGGTTGAAAGAAATAGAGCAAAATAAGCATCTAATGTGTGAAAGACGGGGGTAACAGATGTTCACACACGAACACACATTGCAGCAAAACAGTGTCATGTTTATTGTACATGCACACAAACAATGTCAGCTCCTACAAGCACAAACAACTCAGCTGAGAGGTGAAGCAGGATGTGTCACTGGAGGCACGTGTAGCCTTATAGAAACACAGGTACTTCGAATTTTTCTCCTTAACATAGCGTTCTGTTTTTGTTTTTTTATACTTTTATTGCAAATTACTCATGGAATTACACATCCACAATATGTGCAGTATATATTTGCATTTTTTTTTTCTTGTATTTTACACACATTCACATATACATACATACATACATATATATATACACATACAGTATACACACATACATCTATATACACATAGTCCATATATGCATACACATGCAAACATGTATATATATATATATATATATAAACATATACATATAGAAACATATTATATGCAAAAAGAAAAGGAGGGGGCGGTGTATTTTAAGTTGAAAAGTAAGTACATTAAGTTGTTTATTAAATTGTACTCATTTACTCTGGCTCTCTAAGCTTTGTAAAGTTATTATTCCTCTGCATATTTTAGTCACTACTGCAAAAACCTCATCTCAGTGAGTCCACGATTTGCCGTAAGTCGGTTTAGTTTATATGGAAGTTAGCCCGCTACAACGGTCACAATGGAAACGATACACATAAACACGGCCGACGCTCTCACCATCTTGCTACATTGACTTGAATGAGAATGTCTGTTCTACTCCTATACTATTTCTATGATTTCAACCCATTGTAATAATTGTTCATCTTTATTTATTGTTGCAAGAAAATGGTAACATAATTCAAAATAGTCAAGATGTTTATTTTCACACTGGTTATACAAGTACAATCGTGTGAAATACTTTTTGCTGGGAAGCTCCATTAAGAAAACAGTAAGTTAAGTAGCAAAAAATAATAAAATTAAAATAAAAATAATAGTGTATTTACAAATAATATACAGTATAATAATAATAAATAAATAATAATAATAATGCTAATACACATCGCAAATATACCCAGTGGATATCCATATTTGAGTAATATTGATTCGCATTAGAAACTGGAAACAGCTGTTTAAGGATGCAACGCACTGGGCTTGTGTGTGTGAGAGAGAGAGAGAGATGGAGCAGGCAGGGAAGTGGGCATCATCTCCAGCTGTCATAAATGTCACAGTTCATTTGTGTGTCTCAAGGGTTTGGACCAAATCCATCACAGAGAGCAAAAAGCCAAACGCCACAAACCATGTCGACAATAATTCTCTCTTTCTCTCTCTCTCTTTCTCTCTCTCTCTCCCTCTCTCTCTCTCTCTCTCGCCCATGGTGGTCATCCTGGGGCTCAGTACCAGTGTGTACATGTCGTTATTCAGGTCATAGGACACTGGAATATTGCATTACCGTTACTTATTCAGCCGACTCGCTAATACCGATGCAGGAACTCTGCATTCTAGTGGCAAAACCCATATCCTTTCAGTGACCCTTCAGAAGGCAATGTCACTGTTATCTAGGAATCTATTTTACAAAACAGTAAAATTCTGCATCAACAGGCCTTTTTTCTCTCAGATATTTTGACTTGTTAAAGTCGTAAAAGCACAAGTGTTACTTATGACCTTAACGATGGCTCTGTTCTATTCTAGTGTCCAAGTGATCCAGGACAGTGTGACCATGAGTATTAACATCTGTGCTTTTACCACTGAGACATGACCAAAATGTCTTCCGTGAAAAAGGTCAAGAAGACAACAAGGTGAATATTTATAAATTTTGTCAAAGACAATGTTGGGAATGTGTTAAAATAATAAGGAATAGATTGATTTCATCTGCGATATAAAAAAGTCTTGCTACTAGATACCTCAAAGGCAAAGAGAGCAAAGTTATTACAACCAATTCTGTAGCTTTTAAGCGACTAT
This sequence comes from Sebastes umbrosus, assembly GCF_015220745.1. Lineage (NCBI taxonomy): Eukaryota > Metazoa > Chordata > Actinopteri > Perciformes > Sebastidae > Sebastes > Sebastes umbrosus. Next base: position 9,074,286 of record NC_051282.1, on the reverse strand, counting down.
CACGAACACATGAAACATTTGCTAAAAGTTAATGTCATATAATCAGTATGGGTTATTTTAAAGCTGCAGTACTTAATGTTTTTATTACAGCTGTCAAAGTTAATGTGATAATAATGCGTCACAAATTTCTTTAAAGCATTAAAACAACTTGTGATTTTTGTGGGCTCAGTTTTAAAGCTAGAGTGAAGATACGCACATCATATGAGACTAGAAAAGTAAAGGACCGGCCACTGGTACCAACCATGTCATACTAATTAGGCTAAATAACACTCCAACTTACGCTTAATGTTGGCGAGGAAAAACTGTCATGGCCATTTTCAAAGGGTTCCCTTGACCTCTGACCTCAAGATATGTGAATGAAAATGGGTTATATGGGTACCCACGAGTCTCCCCTTTACAGACATGCCCACTTTATAATAATCACATGCAGTTTGGGGCAAGTCATAGTCAAGTCAGCACACTGACACACTGACAGCTGTTGTTGCCTGTTGGGCTGCAGTTTGCCATGTTATGATTTGAGCATATTTTTTTATGCTAAATGCAGTACCTGTGAGGGTTTCTGGACAATATTTGTCATTGTTTTGTGTTGTTGATTGATTTACAATAATAAATATATACATACATTTGCATAAAGCAAGCATATTTGCCCACACTCATGTTGATAAGAGTATTAAATACTTGACAAATACTTAAAAAATGTGTGATTAATTTGCGATTAATCCCTAATTATTGACAGACCTGTATTATATTAACTATGCATCAATTGACTATGTGTAGGGTGAAGTGTCACTTGTAGTGACAAACCAACAGAAAATTATGTTTATTGCCGCATTTTAATCAGGTCACGGGTGCACCGATCAATGACATGACGCATCGATTCTGAATTGAAAAGTTTACAATATTCATTTGTTAAATGGTAAATTAACATATAGAGTAGACTGTAAATTAACCTATAGACCAACGTGTAACCAATCAAAATTGTTCTCGGCAGTTAACGATTAGCAGTTGACATCCCTACTCCCAACACTAGCTCTGCATTTCCCGTCACTTCAACGGAGCGTTTTAGCGTCTTTCAGATCATTGTTTTGGTTTTCCTCTCCACCCACAACAGGCTGCTGTTCTCAGTGAAAAGGCTCTGATAAACCTACTTTATGCTAGCACCAAAGAGCAGATGAACAAAGTTAGTGACTAGCTGGTGACGAGCCAGGCGTTTTTGTCAGGAGTTGGTAGGGACCAAAACAGAGCTAAAAGGAGAGTGAATATTGGTCTTACATTCATCAGGTTGCCTGAAACACGACTCAACAGCAACTGCTTGCTAACAAGTTCGCCATATCATCTTTGGGAGATGAAAATAATGCCCTAAGTTGTAAAAAAAATCCCTGAATGCAGGTTTAAAGCTCCTATGTGTAGTATTATAGCATGTTACAAACTGATCATGGCCCATGTTTTTGTTTGTAGGACAAGACAACCCTGATGAAAGTTGGTGCAGTGTATGTGCTTACAGATAGTACAGTATCATGTGGGCTAATAGATGAAGTATAACATACATAGGTAAAGTTAGAGAAGCATTGTAAAAGTAAAGGAAACAGCACAGGCACAGTTACAGCAGCAAACCCAACTAATTTCTCCTAATGTTCCACTGACAGTTATGAAGATAAACTGAGAGAGAAGAAGAGGGAATCAAGACACATTTAGTGCCATACAGAGTGTCCAGCTAAAAGATTATTCCTCCCGTTGCGGTGTGGAGGCAGCTCTGGCATTTTACCAGCCCACCTTTGTGCATCCGAGCGATGAATGGATTTTAACCAGCACCTGACAGAACCAGATAAGACAGGAGCCGCCACACAAAGCCACTCACTGCAGTCGATAATGACAGGACAGAGAACCAAAATGAATGAAGGGGAAAAAAATACCAAAAAGCCAGAGGAGGAGGAGAGGAGGGAGGGGAAATGGGAGGAAATATCCCCTCTCTGAAGAAATATTGTCAAAAAGAGAATGATCGCGAGAATGAGACTGAGATAGATAATACCAGGAGAAGAAAGGAAGGACAAAAGAAATCTGAGAGAAAAGGGAGATGACATTTCCAGCAGCGCAGGGAGAAAGGAGGCGAGAGGCGTGCGTTTGCCGCAGAACTAACAGAATTTAACATAAGCTGTGGAGAGAGAGAGAGAGAGCTAGACGAGCAGAGGCAGGAAGAACCAAAGGACAGCTTTAAGTCTGGTGCTGCAGGAGAGAGGCAGACAACCAGAGTAAGCCTGGAGGTTAATCCAGCTAATGCTGTGGTTGACTGGAAAGTTCGCAGCTGGAAACGGGGCCATGGAGAGCTGAGGAAGTGCTTAGCCTGGTGGTTTGATGGGCTGAGTGACATGGAGGGCCAAAAGCATGCGGGTTTCACTGGTTTTCATTTCCAACCAGGGGCCAGTCCACAGAGCCATTACACACTCAGAACCTTTAGCCTACTTTTTATTTTTTTGCCAAGCGAGCGGCTCTGGCAATGTCCTGACTGAATTTGGTCCAGAGTGAAATATCTTAAAGATCCCATATTGTAAAAAGTGAGATTTCCATGTTTTTTATATTATAAAGCAGGTTTAAGTGCTGTATAAATACTGTTAAACTATCAAAACGCTCAATATACGGAGAAATAATCACAGCCCGTATTCAGAAATTGTGCGTTTGAAACAAGCCGTTAGGATTTCTGTCCATTTGTGATGTCACAAATATACAATATATAGACCATTACACAGATTTAAACATAAACATTTTAAACAGTTTGTTTCCTGTTGCAGTGGATGTTAATAACATCAGCTGACAGGAAGTACACATGGACCCAAACTTTTGCCAAGTAACGCAATTCCGTTGCAATTCTGTTGAAATGCACTAAAACGGAGCGTTTCAGACAGAGGGTAAATACAGGTATATTCAGGCAGACAGTGTGGGGAAAATAACGTTTTTTTTTAATATTACAGAATGTAAACATGTTCTAGTAGAAACACAATATACAAGTATGAACCTGAAAATGAGCACGATATGGGACCTCTAACAACTATTGGATTTGGATGGAATGCCGTGAAATTTGTCACAGGCATTCATGATCCCCACAGTATCAATCGTCCCTGATCTTTCCTCTATAGCGCCACCATGAGATTGACATTTGTGGTTTTGAGTGAAATGTCTCAACAACTGTTGGATAGATTACCACGAAATTCGCTACACACATTCAAGCCTCCCTCAGGATAAATTGTAATAACTTTGGCGATCTTCTGACTTTTCATCTATAGCGCCAACATCAGGTCAAATTTCCAATTTGTCCAATTTACTTTGGTTTTTCACATTCCCATCAGCTTCAGCTGTACTTTGTGTTCATTTCTAATTAGCAAATGTTAGCATGCTAACAGGCTAAACTAAGGTTGCGTCCCATATTCCGTACTAACATGCTGGCTTCGTCCGAAATAGCGTACTATGCACTACATACCCAATATGTGTACTATTGTTCAACATACTATTGTGTGAACAAACAGTAGTATGTATCTTTTCGTCGTCACTTTCTGAGAGCCTCCTTGCCCGTTGGAGACGTGTAACCATGGTAATGGTAAGAACACAGAGGACACATACTTTTTTTCAGATAACCTGTCTCATGCACTACTGTCAGATTATAGTGACCGTTTTATAAAAATAACTTTTTAAAATCATATTTGCTCCAATCTCACCTACTGCTGCTTTAAGATGTGTGTATTATTATAATCACAGGGGTAACAGTGTGACAGTGGATATCATCAGGGACAGATGGAGACCGTTATGTTCATGTGTACATGGAAAGAAAGACACGCTGGTGCTCACTAACATTCACATATTCACTATCTACTCATTTATTCATATGCATTCATTAGCATGTCATTTCTTTCACATTGCTCTGCATCCCAAAGACATCTCTCTCTCTCTTTCTTTCTTGCACTCTAATCTTCAATCAATAAATTCCCTCTCATACAAGCACACACACAGCCCAGCCAGCCACACACACACACACACACACACACACACACACACACACACACAGGAATCTGCAACTCTGCAGGCCTGGCCAGCAACAGCTTCATCAATCTGGTTATTTCTCTGTCTGCAGCCAGCTGTCAACACACAGTCGGGAGTGTAACAGGCTGACAAAACAGGTTTAAGTGCGTGCGTGCGTGCGTGCGTGCGTGCGTGCGTGCGTGCGTGCGTGCGTGCGTGCGTGCGTGCGTGCGTGCGTGCGTGCGTGCGTTGGTTCATGGCATGGCCATGTAATTGTGTAGCCTATTATAATTACAGCCTGCAAATTACAGAGAAGTCATATACCATGTATAAATAATATACCCATAGGAACCTATATGGAGACAGGGGAAAAAGGGGGTGAAACTGTGTTTATATAAGTACGCATGAGGAATTCCAGCTGAGGTAATGAACATTATTTATTAGTGAATTATCACGACAAAGCATTGAAAATGTGTTCGAAGACGTCCATATTTCAGTGTAAGTGTAAGGCCCCTGTTGACACGTATTTTAAGGTACTTACAAAAAAAGGTATTGGGTATGCAGGCTGTAATATGTAGCATTACTTATTCTGGTCCAGTATATTTACACAGTATCAGTGGTGGGATGTAACTAAGTACATTTACTCACATACACATTTACTACACACTGCTCCTTTAAGTACAAATTTGAGGTTCCTGTACTTTACTTGAAGAAACAGTGTGTAACGTATAGGGGGATCTATTGGCAAAAATGGAATATAATATTAATAAGTATGTTCTCTTTAGTGTATAATCACCTGAAAGTAGGAATCGTTGTGTTTTCGTTGGCTTAGAATGAGACATTTATATCTACATAGGGAGCGGGTCCTCTTCACGGAGCCGGCCGCCATGTTGCACTGCCATGTTTCTACAGTAGCCCAGAACGGACAAACCAAACACTGGCTCTAGATAGGGACATTTGCGTTTTCGCGTCAGCCACCCTAGGTCTCCTACACGCTTGGCACACGGGAGAAGATTCAGTTGGTTGCAATCTGCAACCTCACTGCCAGAAGCTGCCAGATCCTACACACTGCACCTTTAAGTAAAAAATTCAAGGTGTCTGTACTTTACTTTAAGGACCAGTGTGTAACATTTAGGGGATCTATTGGCAGAAATGGAATATAATATTAATAACTATGTTTTCTTTAGTGTATATGTACTTGACAAATCTCCCTTTAAGGTACATTGTGAACACATTAAAAATATGCAATTAATTTGGGAAAAATCATGGGCAATCATGCGATTTAATATTTTAATCGATTGACAGCCCTAATAATAATACTATACATTACATACAATAATATCATTTAATAGCTCTTATCCAGAATCAAGGTTATTAAATAATATTGCAATGATGAAATATAGTCATTTAAACGCTGTTGAAACAACGGTTATATACAGTATAACCTATGTTACCCTATGTATGCATTGCAATCTGATACGTATTGGTGTTTTCGTATGTTCACAGAAATTCAAGAGCACACGTGTTAGAACATGTGTGCTCTTGAATTTCTGTGTATATAATTCAATCTATGTGAATGTGTGTGAAATGGAGAGGAAGAAAGTAAGAGGCAGAGAGCGGTTCTGACGACACAGACAGAAGCAGAGATGGAGGTGTGTCATAAGAAGAGAGGGGTGAAGATGAAAATGAAGAGATGATTAAGGAAAATGAGGAATAAATGGAGATGGTGGAGACTGTAAAAGTGGAGATGGATGTGAGGGATCTGGCAATACAGTACGAAAGAGTGTGTGAGATTGGAGGGAGAGCAGAAGAAAGTTGGATCTTGAAACGAGGCAAAAAACACAACGAAAGAAGGAGGGAGGGAGAGAAGTGGGACATTAAGTGAGATGAATAGAGGAAGAGTAAGGGAGAAAAGGATCAGGTGAAAGATGCAGAGCGAGAAAGAAGAGAGTCCACAGACATCATGGTGCTATTAGATGGATATCCCCCATCAATCTGCTCCGTCCACTGCTTCATAAACTCAATTAAACTGCAGGCCTCCTGAGGAAGAGCACTCCCCTACTCCATCCATCTATCTGAATCTCACTCTCAGTCCCCCCCCCTCTAATCTGGCGGGAAATCTACCGGTTTGTGCCACTAATTCTCCGCCCTTTCCCTCGATAACAGCACACCCTGCCTCGATGGTCACAGCCAGTATAACAAAGGAAATTAAAAAATACCTCTACTGTCCATAGATCATTACTCAACGCCTTTTGTTGACCTCATTTATCAGAAGTAAAGAAATTTAAAAAAAAAAGTAAATTATCAGATTCTTAAATGCTTAATATCTTTACTAGCTCTCTGTCAAAAAAAACAAATGTTATTTAAGGCCAAATTTTACAGTTTATGTCAAGGGACCGCCGTTTTTATTACTGCAGTGACAAATCAAATTCCACTTGCTTTCAGCGCCAGAACCACAGGGATATAAAGGAAAGAAAAATAGAGGAAAGCACTCCGGACTACTTCATAAAACGACGACAAGCCCCGATCAATACATCTGCTTTAAAGGGGAAATGATGGGAGATGGAGAGGTGGGCGGCAGACAGCACATAAAACCTGATGGATAGATAGAGCCAAGACCTACTGCACAAAATTAATTAAACTTAAGGAAATTCATGGTGATTGGACACATCCATAATTACTCTGGCTTGATCGTGTGTGTGTGTGTGTGTGTGTGTGTGTGTGTAATGATGGAGGTCTTATCGCGGATACAGAGTAGAGGGGGTTGTGCAAAGCTGAAAATTAAATGTAGTGTGTGTTTGTGTGTGCTCTTTTAAATTAACTCTTTGGAAGTAAAGTAGCACCACTCCCAGTGAGTAAACCGGTCAGTCATCAGGTAGCAGGCCAATCTGTCTGTCAGTACTCCCTCTGACGTGAAATCCTCCACGATTAATCAGTCTGTCTGCCGGGAGCGTTTCTTACCACATCTTCTGCTCCTGCTGCACCATCTTCCTTCACATCCTTTACGGATGTTGTGGTTAGCACTGTCGCCTCACAGTAAGAGGACCGCAGGTTCGAATCCGGCTTGGGGCCCTTCTTAGTGGAGTTTGTATGTTCTCCCCTTGTTAGCGTGGGTTTTTCTCCGGGTTCTCCGGTTTCCTCCCACAGTCCAAAGACATGAAGGTTAGGTTAATTGTTGACTCTAAATTGCCTGTAGGTGTGAATGTGAGCATGAATGTTTGTCTGTCTCTATGCGTCAGCCCTGTGATAGGCTGGCGACCTGTCCAGATAATGGATGGATGGGTCCTATCCCTGTTGCCCATGACAAACAGTTGCAAAACTAACATTCATAGCAATTGGTTGACATTAGTCCTGCTAAACAGCAGCATTTTAGCATTGTCATTGTGAGCATGTTAGCATGCTGAAGTTAGCATGCTAAAGTTAGCATTAAAAGCATTGGTGTCCCTAAATATACAACGTCACAGAGCCACTGGAGAGCATGGGTGTAGTCTTTTGTCAGTGAAGAGTTGTTTCTGAACTGGACAAGCAAATCTTTGGCTGAATTGTAGCCCTTGTTATGGACTGCTGCTTTGTAGCCTTGAGTTTGGCATTTTGGCCGACACCATCTTGGTTTTTGCCGTCGCCATCTTGTTTTTTTGCAACCAGAAGTGACACGAGAGGGTTGAGTACATCCGAACACTGAATAAGACATTTTTTAGGGGAACAAAATGTTACAATTAATTTTCATGAACTGAAAACACACTGTGAAATGGTTAAAGTTGTAAGACAAAAACACGGACAACTCCCAGACCGGACAACGCCGTGGTAGCGACCTGTCAATCACAAAGTAGCCACGCCCTAAAGCATACCTTGCTTTATGGTCTATTTGACTCTACATGGGACCATAATTTACTAAATGAACATCATGCTGTATTGAAGAAGACTTGAAACTAGAGATTGAGACCATAAACTCATGTTTACAATGTTTACTGAGGTAATAAATCAAGTGAGAAGTAGGATCATTTTCTGCTACCAGAGGAGTCGCCCCCTGCTGGCTATTAGAAAGAATGCAAGTTTTAAGGCACTACTGCATTGGCTTCACTTCTCAGACCCGCAGGTTGCCACCTGCTTTGTTCAGATTACTGAATTCTCCAATCAACAGTTGCTTTAAGGAGAAAGAAAATCTTACAACCTCAAAGGCACTGGGGTGAAATTAAAAATCTTGCATTTGTGTAATTACCTGAATAGACTATCTCCTCCATCTAAAGTAATTAAAAGAATAAGAAATAAGTAGAATGAGCTCCGTTTTTTTTTGTGAATGTAATGGCATCGTTGCTTAACTGCAGATGCCTCAACGGCCTCACAGGTGATTAAAGTTCACACAGACGGAAAACTGGAAATGGAAACATTAGCTCAAATTGACTGAATTTGTCCTACGTTCTCTCTTTTTCAGTGTGAACAAACATACAACGCTCTTATTTTGGTCTAACCCACAGAGCTACTAAATGCAGCACAAATCATTAGTGGGCAATCCCTCAGTGATTATGATTGAATCCTGTCACTCTCCATCACTACTCTCTCAGTGTCACGTTGAACTAATCTACCTCTGCACCACTACAGTTTCTCACCATTGCAGAAGCTGCAATTTTTCCACTCAATTGCCACCATTAATCTGCTTCTTGTGATGCTTTTATGTTCCCTCTCCACAATAACTAACCCGTCTTCCATTGGGATTCAGTCAAGCAGCTCTTTTATAGTAAAGAGCTAAACAATTGTCGGAACAAATGGTACATGGTATCAAAAAAAACAAACGGGGTATGTACAGAACGATCGGATGTTCAAATCCATAACATGTCAAGTTCAGACCAACATTATTGGAGAAACACTCAAGGCCCCGCACACCCACAGATGTCTTCGATTACTCTGGCTGATTAGATGTCCTTTCAGGCTGACTGTTGGGTTGAGCTATGTTTGCTGAGGCCTCCTAATTCTAGTTGTACTCAAGGTGAAAATTAATTGGCTTTAGGTAGGGGTGTAACGATTCATCTACTGCATCAATGTATCGATTCATATTCCTACGAACCAACTACATCGATAGGTACTCAGCAAGTCGTCCTTCACGGGGGACGTATATCGATCTAAAATTGATTTGCGAGGTAAATAATCTATTCTATCCATACTAAGAATTTGCCTCTTGTATTTAGGCACGACAAACGTTATATGGATGTATTTTTTAACACTTTTATTAGTAAAGAAAGTAAAAAAACAAACAGAAAAATCAACTAAAGTTAGTCTAACATAGTTTTAAAATGTTTTTCTATATGTTTTCATGTATGAAAAGACCCTGAATAATACAACAAATTATTTAAACAGCGTTTGTATAGGAATAATTCTGTCCCAAGCTGTTTGATCACTATCAGCGGTTGATCACTGTATTATTGTTCTACCGTTTATATTGAAAATGAGGACAGAAGCAGCAGGTTAAATTACTGTTCATTTAACTTGAATAGAAGTTGGTTTATTTTATTTTTTGTTAAATATTGCACTGCCTTGTATCTTGACAACTGAAGCAGCGGGTCCTGAAGTTGCACTTTTTATTATTTTCAAATAAAAGGTGTATGTATTTGCCATTAATTGTTGTTTAATCGTGTAATTGTTCTGACCTGCACTGTCCAGTTTCAGCTATTTATTTCACAGTAACACTGATTTAAATTTTAGCAAAAAAAAAAAAAGTTACTGTATAATTTTCCAATCATTGAATAGTATTGTATCGTATCGCTGTAGATGAGCCAAATATCGTTCTTGAAACGTATCGGAACCATGGAGAGTGTTACGTATCGTTGTAAAAACGTATCGTTACACCCCTAGCTTTAGGCTAAAAGATGAGGAAAGATTATTTGTTCAGCTGCTGCCTACCGTTATCATACACAATATAGTACTTTGCCGACCTTGTCTTTCGTTGTGCAGAATTCAACTGTCACATTATGCCTCTCTGTCCCTCCATACAGCCCCATCATTGCCATTCTCTACCTGTCCACACCGCCACCCTGCTCATCTGTTCCCACTTTCCCTCATCAGCCCTGCACTTACTGTACTTACAGTATCACTTAGATTTACATACAGGGAATTTAAAACGCATTTCTGATGGCAGCAACTTAAAGTCGTAGAGGACATGTGTGGGGTTGTTCAGGACTTGCTCATTTTTTAGCTGTACAATGGATTTTTGTGTTTTGCCAATATTTTAGAGCCGAGGTTAACAACACCTTGCAGTTGATTTTTGTCTTTTTGGCAAAGGGATGTAAACCAGCAGATATTAATTATTCCTGTGTTTACCCTGCAATGACATGTCCAAATGGCTGCTGTGAAAAGGGACTATTGACACAATGCATCTCGCATTTGTGGTGGTGTCTTTTTTCTTTTCAGAAAACAATTCAGCTCTCAGTTACTGTGAACACACCTGCCGTTGGTGTCTACATCTCGCAATCAAAAAGCTGAACCTTCAACAATCATATTGCGTTGTTTCCTTCAGTTTTCTTCACTCTCATTTTTTGTCACCTGGAAAATGTTTCACTTCTGCTGGTTCCACTGAGTCCGCACAAGGCAAACACTGTGAGAAATATAAGATATCAGTAACTTAGATGGGGATACACAGAAGCTGAATAACTTGGAAAGCATTGCACATCTCAACCAAATGACATTTGAACATGGGAAGATTACAGAACTCTAGTTAAGAGTTCAATTTCTGTAGACACGCATGTGCCCATAATACGCTAACTTTCACATTTCTTCCAGACGTTTTCCATTCAAAGTGTCTCTTTTATTTAACGTCACATTAGATTTACATTAAGATTTACACAGCTCCATTGTTCTGATTCCCCATGCAGGTCTGCACCTTTTAATCAGCCACACTTGGCAATACATTTGGCACCTGTGAGCAGCCGAATTAATTTATTACACTCTGCTTCGCAGCTAGTCGGCCTGCCTCTCCTTCTGTGCCACAATGAACAATTTGATCCCATTCACTGGAGTTTAAATCGAAGTGTCTTTGTGATTGCTGAAATAGAAACAATAATGCCGAGGCACTGGAGCACGTAATCAACATTGTTTTAGAGGCTAAATGAATCCCATCCCCTCTCGTATAGCGGAGGGATTAAAGATTGTAATCATGCAGAATATTCTGGCACTTTAGCACTCCAGTGTTGAAAACTAGAAAATAACATGGTTAATTTTAGATTATCATTATCAGTGCTGCTGCTAAAACCTTGGAGATTTACAGTAGTAGAGGAGGAGTGGAGGTAATGATTTACTCACCATGAAATATAGCCACCATCTTGTCAGCTGGTATCTCATAAAGGTCTCAAAACAAAATTGGGTAACACTTCATTTTACAGGTCCACAGATTTCATGGTAATTAGGTGATAATTAGCAAGTAACTTATTTGAAATTTCTTTGGAATTACTGCCAAGTTACCCCAATATTTACCTCCACTTTTTCCCAATAAGCAGTAATAAATAGCTGGCAATTTATTTCATACATTTCCAGGAAAAGAATACAAAGTTAATTTGATATAATAATAATAATAATAATAATAATAAATTGGATTTATATAGCGCCTTTCAGAAACCCAAGGACGCTTTACAAAGGGGGCACACAAAATCATACTAATAAAAAACACAGAGAAGAAACTATAGCTAAGTAATAAAAGAGTGATGTGTAGGAAGAGTCAGCTGAGATCATAGGCCTTGGTGAACAGGTGGTGCTTGAGCTGTTTTTTGAAAATGATATGCTTTATTTCCATGTCTGCTGATAAATAGATGATGATTAACAAATAACTTCTATGAAATTTCTTAAAAAAAAAACTCCCTGAATCATGACATTAGCTACCAGGTTACATTTGTGTAGACAATAAGTCACACAATGGTGAGATTTGTGCCTGATCAGAAGTGTCTTCTATTACTTTTGGTTTTCCACCTCCGATGAAGAGCAGCGCACAGCCACTTCTCAAGCCTAAGGGCCCTATTTTAACCATCGTATGCTATTTTAGCATATTATTGTTAAATCATATTTATAATCAGGTAATTTTCTATACATTTTTAGGTAAATATTGTACCATGAAATTTGCGGACCTGTAAAATGAAGTGTTACCCCAAATTGACATACTGTAGTCCAGTTATCCACTGAAGAGTTATGACTGCATTTATCTTGTATTACAGTATAATATTAATGTTAAACTGATTCTCATTGCAATTCTCTGTTTTTCAACTGCCCATGTCTACCGCTGTGTGCCTCTGTATCCCTGTGTGTGTGCGTGTGCGTGTGCGTGTGCGTGTGCGTGTGTGTGTGTGTTGGGTGAGTATATGTTGTTTTGGGGTCAGGTTGAGAGGATCTGACTGCTGTGTTGAGCTGAGTTTGGCTCCAATTAAAACAACAACACTTGACAGCAGCAGAATACAAAGTGAGAGATACTGCAGCTCAGTGCCCTGTATACTCCCTGCTATCCAATTCTCTCTCTGTTTCTCCTTTCCCGCCCCTCTGTCTCTCTGCGCTGAGATCAATCTTTCATGATCTCGGTTGGGGGAAAAATGCCACATTGCAGAAGCGAGTAGCAAAAAAGCTACAGCGAAGAAAAAGATTGCAAAACTATCAAATGGAGCTAATTTGTGTATATTGAAATACATGCAAGTATAAGTTTCAACACGGTTAATCAGAAATGTATGAAATATGGAAAAGGTGGCAAAGCAGGGCCTCATGAAGGTGTGACAAATAGCAACAGGAGATGCAGCAAAATTACAAAAAAATTTGCAATAATGAAAAGAACGCCCCAAAAAATGTGTGAAAAGCATAAATACAGACAGATGGAGATAGTTAAGAGCATAAAGGTTTGAATATGTGGCTGTGTTTATTTATTTATGTATGTATTTATGTAACCCTCCCCTCAGGTCAGTTTCTTTGTGTTTCTCTATCTAATTCTGTTTGTGTTCCCTTCCTCTTATTCTCTTGACTCAGCTCTGTTTTTTTTTTTGTTTTTTTCTGTGTGCCTTTATATCTTTTGTTCGCTGCGCTGTCACTTAGTTGCTCAGGGCTACTTGTTTCAGCTCATCAGTAAAGTCAACTATACAGGGCCGGGCTCGGCTCCCTGGAGCTCTCCGGCTCTCTGCTCACATCTGAGAAAACATCCAAACTTTCTATAGACCCAGCTGCTAATTTTATCCACCACGAGCAACCGCACCACAGTTTGAATGATTTTACATACATTTTTGAAAAATCTGGGCCAAGCCCACGCACTTGTTGTGCAATGCAGTCACCCCCCATAATGGTCAATTTCAAAAAAATTATTATGACATGTTTCAACAGCTTAAAGATATCCACCAAGTTTGGGGCTGTTTGGGCAAATTGTCATTGATTTATGGCCAAATTTGGCCAGGGCCATGCACATGTTTGGAACAGGTGGCGCCCCCTATTGAGCAAGTTCAAAATAGTTTTACACACAATGTGGTTAGACATTGTTATGAAGCATATCCTGTGAGTTTTGAAATGATTGGACAAACAATTTCTGATTTATAGTCAGAGACATTTTTCGGACTATTGGGGTTTCGGAATAATGGACAGTCCCCACGTAGCCTATAGCGCCAACCTCTGACGAAACTACGCTGTAGCCTATAGTTTATTCGCTCTAAACCAGTTGATGGGAACACACTTAATTCGCATTTCTTTTTTTGCATTTCAAAAGTTTGCGTTAAAATTCGCTTGACAATTGAATGGAAACACAGCTGTTGTTTAAAACATTTTTTTACAAACTTTGAGTGGAACAATTTACCACTGTTATCATGTAAACTGGGTTTAGCGAAGGGTCAATTATCAGAGTTTTGCAGATTGAGGCGCAAGAAACTTTATTTTGGTTGCATAAAAGAATGTTTTGTGTTTTCAGTTTAAAAAAAAGTGTTATAACTTTGGGAGTGAGGAAACATATTCTTCATATAAGTGAAGGAAAATGTCACCAGAAGGATCAGAGGTGATTTGTCTCAGAAAGGTTGGGAGATCATCAATAATTCCTGACTGCGGGAAGTCTTTTTGAGACTCTTTCCAAAGATATCCTTTGGATAAATGATCATGTGGTTTATACTGTGGCAGGAAGATTGTGTCTTGCTCGGGAAGAAAAATATTTTAGGCAACAGTTAAGACTCTAACTTGTGTAACTTTCCCAATGTAGCCATACTTTTGGAGGGGAAATATCCTCATTTTACTGAAAATGATTTCATCACTCAAAAGAATGTTAACTATCCAAAGGGGACAGATGTTCACAAAAGCTTTTTGACATTATAACTTGTCTGTTTCACTATTTCCTGCCTTTTGCTCTCTATTTCTTGTCATGTGGGGACACTCCGTTATCACATCTGTCAATCTCTGAGTGCATTTTTCTTTTTAAACTTGTTTTTTATTCATGTACTTCTAATTACTTTTCCACTGCTTTGTGGAAGCAGTTGTCTGTCATTGTCCCCATGTGTGACGCCCGTCTCCCTCATCATTTGTCTCCTCTACCTTCTCTCCTCTGTCTCTTTGAGGTATTGCTCCAGGTTTTGTTCCACAGAGTCTTTAACCTTTTCAGCTTGACATCCAAAGTAACTCCTGTAATCACTTCTCAAAGGTTGAAAAACACAATGTGCTAGGGCAGTCAAATACTGCACTTTATGCACAAGTTATCAGCAACTTATCAGCGTCTCACCTTGACTTCAGGCTGAGCCAGGTTTACAGCAGCCCTTCTTTTAGTTCTCTGCTGACCTGGTGAAACCGTGTCTGTCAGGATGCTGTTGCGTGTCGTGCCCTCGTCTCTCCGATGGGCAGACTCCACAACGCTCCACTGCCCACCTGCCCATGCAAGTCATTACCTTTGGTCCTAACTCGACCTACTTGTAAGTCTGTGTGTGGGTGTGTGTGTGCGTGTGTGTGAGAGAGAGAGAGTGTCTATTCAGTGATCACCCTATAACCGTTGTCTCAGTTGGTCTTGCTGGTAGTGTCTTTATCACAATGATGCCCCGTCTCAGGGTTAAAAGAACGGTTCAACTTTTTGGGAAAGATGCTGATTCGCTTTCTTCACTAATTAACATGTTATATTTTGTTTAGGGCTGTCAGAGTTAACGCGATAATAACGCGTTAACGCAAATTTGTTTTAACGCCACTACTTTCTTTAACGTATTAACACAATTGATCTTTCGGAGGTTGTAACAGGCTCAGTTTTAAAGCTAGATTGAAGATACTGGTATCATATGAAACTAGAAAAGTTAAGGAATCTATTGGTCCATGTCATAATAAATAACGCTCCAAACTTACGCTAAATTTTAGCAAGGAAAAACTGTCATGGCCATTTTCAAAGGGATCCGTTGACCTCTGACCTCAAGATATGAGAATGGTTCTATGGGTACCCAGGTGTCTTCCCTTTACAGTCATGCCTACTCTATGATAATCACATGCAGTTCGGGGCAAGTCATAGTCAAGTCAGCACACTGACACACTGACAGCTGTTGTTGACTGTTTTTTATGCCAAATGCAGTACCTGTGAGGGTTTCTGGACAATTTTTTCCATTGTTTTGTGTTGTAAACTGATTTCCAATAATAAATATATACATTCATTTGCATAAAGCAAACATATTTGCCCACTCCCATGTTGATAAGAGTATTAAATACTTGACAAATCTCCCTTTAAGGTACATTTTTGAACAGATAAAAAAATGTGCAATTAATTTGCGATTAACTATGAACCATCATGCGATTAATCACGATTAACAGCCCTAATTTTGTTTTATCCGCAAAAAAAAAAAAAAATAAATACGACAAGTTGCAGTTTTACAGTTTACGGTTATTTCTTAGCCAGGAGCAGTAACTCTTTTCCCAAACTGTGGAACTGTTGCTTTAGGACTCGGTTTTAAGGTTAAAGGTTATTAATATAGCAGCAAACAACTTTAACTTTGTAAAGATATAGAGGAGTAATGTTTACCTGAGCAGAGAATGAAGTCTCTCTCCCTCTGTGTGTTGTAATCAGAGCATGTGAGTGTGCCCCACTGGCTCACTTGCGGCACGCTCTGCACTGCGCTCATACGGCGGTTACAGTGGATAACGCCGTTGCGGAAGCGTAGCACCCAAAAAAAAAATCTCCACAGGACTCCCAAACTGTCAGTGCGTCATGAGGGATGTAGCCCTGTGATTAAAGTAGTGAATGCGATAAGTCATGATTGTCACAGCCTCTGATGCACCCATCTATAATAATGACTTCGCTCTGATCCCACACCATGCTCAAATGCGCCATAAGTGTGCAAAGTTAGCTATCCTGATGAAAACACCTATGGCGTGTGCATATTAGCGTGTGCATGTGCATGAAGGTGTGCAATCATGAACGTGCGGTTCACGAACGTTGCTCCTGCTCTATCTATCTGGCGTGGAGAGGAGGTCGTATTGCTCTGGCTCTTATCTATCTGGCGTGGAGAGGAGGTTGTGTTGCTCCGGCTCTATCTGTTTGGCATGGAGAGGAGGTTGTGCTGCTTTGGTTCTATCTGTTTGGCGTGGAGAGGAGGTTGTGTTGCTCTGGCTCTATCTATCTGGCGTGGAGAGGAGGTCGTGTTGCTCTGTCTCTATCTGTTTGGCTTGGAAAGGAGGCTGTGTTGCTCTGGCTCTATCTGTTTGGCGACGCCGGGAAGCTGCTTGACATCCTCTTGGATCCACCTTCTCACATATGTTCACATTATATGTATTCATTTTTTGTCATATGGATTGTCTACGTTGTATTTTCATTACGTTGTTACTCTGTACACACAACATCTATTGCACGTCAGTACATCCTGGAAGGGGGATCCCTCCTCTGTTGCTCTTCCTGAGGTTTCTTCCAATTTTTTTTTTCCCTGTTAAATGGGTTTTTTTTGGTTAAGTTTTTCCTTATCCGATGAGAGGGTCGCACTGTGAAGGACAGAGGGTGTCGTATCCTGTACAGATTGTAAAGCCCCCTCAGGCAAATTTGTGATTAGTGATTTTGGGCGATACAAATAAAATTGACTTGACTACATTTAGGGTCTTGGTTTGGGGGTTTGAGAATATGGTCACCCTAGGTTAGACATTTAGTTGTGATGTTAGGGTAGAGGTTAGGGATTGCATTACTGTATGTAAATGATAGTCCTCACAAGTATAGACATACAGACAAATGTGTGAGTTTTCTTTACCCTTGAGTGTTGAAGAATGTATAAGACCTCTAAATATTTGAGTCCTGTATACAGTGTAATGGAATTGGCGGATTTAAAACATTTGAAATGTACATCTCCGTGCGTACCTACGTACATACATCTTTAGACTGGAGATAGTTAGAAGAACTTTAATATTAAAGCCAGAAATAAGTAGTTGGGTATTAGGGTTTTAGGGTTTTAGGGATGCACCAATCCAGACTGTCGGATTTGCATTACGCTTGGATCAGCGCATCGCTATTAGGGTTTATGTAATGAATGTAGTCATCCGAATGCATCATACTCACTAGAGTGTCCTCCAGGTTATATTGAAGTTGTAGTTTCCCATCAGTGAATCTCGACCAGAGAAACTGTCAGAGCAGTGATGTCCCAGCATCAACACAAGGGAGTTAATTAGAGGGCCGCCGGTTTGTGTCATGTTGAGGAGGAGATGCCAAATCCTTTGTGCAAGGATGTAAATGTTTGATTTAACAAAAGATATACACACCAATAATAACCACACACAAAACGCCACTGGTAACTGTGTCAAAGTCTCACTATAGAAAGTTTGGAGGTGTGTTTCTGTAATTGTTCGACAGTTTTGAAAGTTTGGTATGACAGAAATATTTATTGTTACTGAGACAGCTCAAACTGTGGAAGAGCTGTTAATAATGGTTCAACAACTGCCAGATATGAAAGAGAGTCAGCATGAAATGTTTTTATTCACTGCTTTTTTTTCTGTTCATGATGACAAGCACAGTTACTGTCATACAAAGCTATTGTGTGAAGTCGCAGTGCATACCGTATGTGTACGTAAAAATGTTTGTGGCAGATGTGGAAGGAAGATCTGAACGTAAATGTGCTCTACTTTTTACAACAGAGGTGCTGCATCTCTCTGTTTTTTTTATTCTGTGTTACAGTGTGTCCTGCGACCCCTCAAATTCTGTGACCTGATTTTGAATTAGAGATATATTGCCACTACAAATATCTTTACAGTGGCCCCACACTGTATTTTGATAGCTGTTACCAAAATGGGTGAATTAGCAGTAGCCATCAGAATACAAACAGACTTGTGTGCTTTTTCTCATACTGTTTGTGTACATGTGCTCATGCTGTTGCCTCTCTCCCAACAAACTGTTGTAATTACAGGTAGCAGACTTGGCAGCTCTCTGAGTTGGAGCGTATTGGTAGCCAGTGTTTCTATAGTTGATCTCGCAGGACAAAAGAGAATAGAGGGTGCCGTTGTGGATACTAATTCTATTTTTCAGTGGCATTTTTTCAACCATTCTAAAGGTTTTCTCTGAGGAGACATTTGTGGGACGCGGAGAATTGCCTTCATGAGGACTGCCAGCTGGCTCGAACCTCTTGTCTTTCTCTAAAATGCCCCGGCAGAATCTGTCCACTCTCTCTTCCTCTGGTAGCTCCTTACTGTCAGAGATCTGGTAGTCTACCAGTGGCTCTCTTAGCCCGCCTGCATCAGGAAACATCCTGTATCACATTGTCACTATGAATAAAATTTAACAATTTTACAACATCCCGCTGCAGATGTTAGGGTTGAAGACTGAAAATGCATATCTGCATTTAGACATATGCATAAAGTATGTATGTACAGTATGACATTCAGTCTTTTGTATCCTAATATATGTTTTGTATTTTTCTCAAAGCCACACTAGGTGCACTTGCATCAGAGATGAAGGTAGCATGCATTGCAAGCAATGCATTAATAGCAAGGCTGATTTATTAGATTACAGTATGGAGGACGGAACCTGCCAAAATAAAAAATAAATTACTGGATAGGTAAATAAATATGCCATTTATTGTACCAAAAATAATATTAAAAATAAATGTTGGCATTAATTAATTGATATTTATGTTTTAATTTGCTTCTTTAATTATTTACCTTTTTATTAATTCACTATCTATCCACACTTCTATTCAATTTATTTATTTATTTATTTATTTTTAATGTATTATTATTATTATTTTAATGTACATATTTAATGTATTTATTCATTATTTTAAAAAAGTTTATTCATTTATGCATGATTTTCCCTTTGCTTTCCCCCCCATTTATTTGTTTATACATGTGTTTACTGTACAATAATGAACTCAGTGTAAATAATCATACAAACGCGATTAGCTGGCACTAGCAGCTTCCTCCTTGTTTACATCTCTTTCCACTGGACTTGTTGGTCACCTTCGGTGTAGCTCTACTCCCAACAAATAAAGCATCTTCACAGCTAACACTCCGGTGTGCACTTATCTGATGCATTGAAGTGGATGCTCCAGTGCCACATTTTTTCACATGGTCTGAAAATCTGTAGTGACACCTCCTAGTTACAGGTTTCATGAGTGCAAAGAGATTTGTCTCACAGCCTCCACATCAGTGGTCTGCAGTGCATGCTGTAGATGAGTCAGCTTGTGCAGTTTACCTCTCAAATTTGACAAACTAAAGGTCCAAATTATAATGTGATAAGGATATATATTGTACATTTTGTACATTGTGATACACTTCATGTGTCTAAGGGCGTTTTGGGTCTCCAGCATTATAATAAACAGACACCTGCTGTTACAGTGGGCTTCATATTCAGAAAACCCAAACAACATTTAAAAAAAAATCCCTGGGTCATATTATATCAGACAATCACCAGCGTGTGAAATATCCATCATAAGAGCTGCAGATTTCTTCTGTTGGATGTGTTCTGAGCTGGTGCCATCAAGTGGAAAATGTGAGTAATGCAAAATTACAAACCAGCTCTGTTGCTACTGATGAATTTAAAGCTTCCAGTCGTGTTCTAATTTTAGGAAGCTATATCACAGTCTGAATCTCTGCTATGCCATGACTGAAACCGACTCGATGTGACGTCTAGGAATTCCTTTTTGAAAATGTGCGGTATAGTTTGTAAGAGGATGGCCCCCTGTGTGTTGGCTATAGCAAGACATTTCCTGTGATCAATTATAAAAGGAGGTCTCATTGTTGCAACAGCCAGCGTGTCCATTAAGGACCTTTCAACCCTCAGCTATCAGATAATTAGTGTTACCCTCCTTTACCTCCTGCTCTTTTCTCTCTTTCTTAACCTCCTTTTTTCCTCACCATCCCTCATCACTCTCCCTCTCTGTCCTCCGTTTCCCCCCTCTGCGCCTTACAGGTCCGCAGGCACCAGATCAGGTCCCCGTAGACTCAGACACCACCGCTCTGTGACCACACACTTCTCCTAATGAGGGACAAAATGGGTTTGCAGCCCTGATTCAACTGTAACACTGGCTCTATAGTGGAAACGACCGTACATCGATTTCGTTTTTTTTAGTGTGTGTGTGTGTGTGGGTGTGCGTGTGTGTGTGTGTATTTCCTGTACAGGCATAGGCTCAGTTTGAACTTTAAGGTTGGGGGTCCACAAGAAAAATCTAGAGGGAGTGTAATGTGTACAACGCAGTGAGGTCTGATGTATTGGGATGTGTGTAGTTTACACGTTACACCCTAAAAAACAGAATGCGATGCGAGCAAGCGTCAGCGACAAAGTCAGCTTGATTGCATTGACTTCTATTGGAATGAACTAACTGGCCGGAAGCGACGAAGCGCTGCGCAGCGCGGCGTTTTCAGCTGAACTTTTGTCAGACGCCCTGTTTCTGGCTGTATTGTTTGTCATTTCTAGTAAATATCGCAGTACAAAACCTGTGTTTTCTGTTTAAAAAAAACACGAACGTCCAAAGATAGCAAGTCCTACTCACCCACCTTTTTAAGTGGTGGCGTCTCTAGTCTGATCTTGACCGCGCAGCTGATAGGTAGCTACGTGGTTTGTATACATGGCGTAACAGAAATGCATATTTAAAGGTGTGTGGAGAGAAAGCGTCCGATGTTATTAGGCTATAAGTAAGTAAAAAGACCATTATCTTGTTGGTTTCTTATTCTGTCAATAGGAAGACACAACAAGGTCAATATAATTCATCATTACAATAAATGATTAGTTCTACCTTATTATAAAAAAAATATAAATGCATTTCTAGGGGGTTCAGTGAATGAGCCCCCTGAACCAATGCAAACTGCGCCTGTGTGTACAAGGTTACATGGTTACAATAATTTGGGATTGTTTGACCTACACAGGATATTTTCAAGATTGACTAATGACTTATGCTTTTGATTTAGGTGTGTAAGACTATGCATACATGCATATGAGTGTATGAATGTAGTTTGTAGAAACTGTTAACTGTTAAAGGAAGTGTTTGATGTTTCGGGAAATAACCTTATTCGCTTTCTTGCCAATAGTTAGATGGGAAGATCAGGCTAACTGTTTCCCTCTTTTTCCATTCTTTATGCTAAGCTAAGCTAACCGGCTGCGAATTTAAGCTTCATATTGAACAAACAAGAATGAGAGTTGTATCAATGTCATCATCTCGGCGCTAAAGTAAATAAGCGTATTCCCCAAAATGTCGAACTATTCTTTTAAGTGATCTTACATTGATCAAAACTGGAGGCCACTTAAAGTTTCAAATAGTATGGGTGCACAGATAAGTTGTCACTTTCACACACACACACACATGCAGGCAGATACACATGAACTCACCGGCGCACACACACACACATTGTCCAGATGGGACAACCCAAGGGCATTCCAGGAAACGGCTGCAAATGGTGACTGATGCGGCAGAAGGTCTCGAGGACAGTTCAGATGTCTCTTTATATATATTTATGCATCTATGTATTTATGCAAGGGCACGGCAGTTATCCTGGCCTTGGCTTGACACAGACAAGGAGCACGCAGCAGCTGCTGACCCAAGTGGTTCCAAATCGGTGACCTGCCCAGCTGGTTGGCCGTCCCCAGCTGGTTTCCTGTGGAGGGAGCTGACAACTTAAAGGAGGGAATAAAGGAAGGAGATAGAGGTGGTCTGAAGGAACCAGAGGATAGTGTCACGTTTTGCCTCACAGACACGTAAATATTACACGCTTGTATTAACATGCACTACCAACGGGGGGCAACAAAGCCACTCACTTAGGATTAGGCAACAAAACCACTTAAATAGGTTAAGGGAAAAAACTAAACGTAAACTAAGTACAAAACATACAGAAACAACGTAACATCAGTACGGAAAACGTGTCAAACGTCACTGACGTAACTTGCAAAACTATACACCCACCCCTAAGGGACCTTTCTTAATTTATATACTGCATAACTAGCACCGAACTTAGACTTCCGTCACTACATGACAAACATCACTACAAAACACTGCACCTTCATATAGGCGTGTAATATTCAAGTCTCGACGACACAAAATGTGACACTGACACTTTCTTTCGGTGGACAGGCGGGTTTATTACACGCTTTGCTGTGAAGCTGGGTAGAGGCTAAGAAGGGACCTAGCAAACTCGGGAAACTCTCGCGGGATTGTTAAGGTTAGGCATTGACATTGAATGATTGAAGTTAGGCTTTGACCTTGAATAGTTATGGTTAGGCATTGACCTCGAATGGTTAAAGTTAGGCATTGACCTCGAATAGTTAAGGTTAGGCATTGACCTTGAATAGTTAAGGTTACGCATTGATCTCGAATGGTTAAGGTTAGGCATTGACATTGAATGATTGAAGTTAGGCTTTGACCTTGAATAGTTACGGTTAGGCATTGACCTCGAATGGTTAAAGTTAGGCATTGACCTCGAATGGTTAAGGTTAGGCATTGATCTCGAATGGTTAAGGTTAGGCATTGACCTTGAATAGTTAAGGTTAGCCATTGACCTTGAATAGTTAAGGTTAGGCATTGACCTTGAATAGTTAAAGTTAGGCATTGACCTTGAATAGTTAAGGTTAGGCATTGATCTTGAATGGTTAAGGTTACGCATTGATCTTGAATGGTTAAGGTTAGGCATTGACCTTGAATAGTTAAGGTTAGGCATTGACCTTGAATGGTTAAAGTTAGGTATTGACCTTGAATAGTTAAGGTTAGGCATTGACCTTGAATGGTTAAGGTTAGGCATTGACCTTGAATAGTTAAGGATAGGATAGGTCGTCGGGCAGCAAGTCTTGCAAGAGTTTTTGGAGATCTCAGATCAAATTTTGCATTTGGGGACTACCTTCTAGATACGACCATGATACTGGGCTGGTTGTCACCGTTAGCGCTGTTAGCACCGTCAGCTACGAGTCGCCGGCTCAGCTGTCATCATGTTGAGAGCTTTGCGTAGGCAATAGAAATGCTCCAAATCTCGCATTTAGCACTTTAAGTTTTAACCAGAAAGTAATCTGTTTCCGCATGAGATGAAAACAGAGTAAAAGCAACTCATTCATAACTCTGAAATGAATTATCTGTGTGAGTGTGATTGCAACGTGCAACAAAACAAAACAAAACAAAAAAACGTGATGTGCAGAGACTCTGGTTGTTTACGCGCTTTTACTTCGCATGAGTGCGTTTTATAAAGTTTTATAAAGTTATCTTTAAAAAAAAAAAACCTCAATGGAGTACTTTGTAATAGCTGCAAAGTCTAAGCCCATTACAACTAGAGAGCAAAATGGATGATGGAAAATGATGGGGGTTAAGGAACAAGGTCAAGAAAGTCAGAGGAGGAGGCGAGGAGAGAAATGAGAGAAGGCCTGGAAAGCGGAGGAGGTGCAGCCAAGCAAAAACTCCCTGGGTAATTAAGGATTTTGAGAAAGGGGGGGGGCTGAAAAGGATGGATATGGGGATCTGAGAGGAGAGAAGATGAGCAGAGAGAGAGGAGATCTGAGGTGAAACAGGTGATAAATTATTAGAAAAAGAGAAGGTAGGTGTGTTTGGTTGTGGTGTGAAATTGTGCTGCAGAAGAGGTAGAGTGAGGACAAAGATACAATGAATAAACAGATGAGTTGAGGTTAAAGAGGATGGAGATGGAGGAGGAGGGAGATGGGGGATAGAGAGAAGGGAAAAAGAGCAGGAAAAGAGGGAGAGTTAAAGGGTGCAAAGGAGGATATCCTCTTTTTTCGTACATGCTCAAAGAGGCTTCTGTAACAAATAGACAGTCATTCAAACTGACACCTACAGCAGAGATGCAACGATGTCGGAGCAGGCATGACTGGACAAGAATAATCATCACACTTACTGATGTGGCTTACAACATTTAGCCAGACTCCTATGAGACTGAACTTAATTAAATGTGGAGACAACTGCCGTGACAACACCAAAAAACGTGTCTGTGATTGCGGGCAATATATATTTTAACAGATTATTAGAGCATCAGCAAAGTCTGTTCCACTGCCGCCTCAATTTGGTTTAACTGAGCACCGAAAGAGATTTGAAAATCAAAGCTGTGCCATTTAGGAGCTTTCACAGTGCATAGTTTTTTTCAAGCGTGCAGATTTGTAAATGAGATTACGGAATGTCTTCCCGCAAAACACCAGATGCAGGAAACATGTGACAAATTGTAGATTTTCTGTTACCCAAAACTAAGAACCTGATCCTCTGCTACTGTGCAGCGCAAACATTAATTATTCCATGCTCAAAGTGGCAGGGTAACCTTCAAAAATGGTACATGGATCCCTTAATTATGCATATCAGTGCTAAATGAAACATTAAGCCTTGGGGATGTAGTTCTCCCGGCAAAGCCTTCAGGAGAGCTCACAAAAATACAGCTTTTAAACACTTACCTGTTAAAAGCATCCCTCTTTTCTCTGTCTCTCACCTTCTCTCACACCCATACACACACCCATACACACACACTTTGAGGACACTGTTATGTAACGTATCGAGAGACACAAATCAGAACCTGTAACTGCTGTTAAATCAACTTTTGCATTTATTTTTACAACACCGCAATACATTTAGTTAGTGTGATCAACTTCTGACCCACTGACTCTCAGTATTTTCTCTATCACTGAAGCTGTCTACTATTTTTGTCATTCACATTAGGTGCTGCATTGCCCTGTCAGGGTTTATTTCACAACAATGACCGGCTAGCTGTACATTATCCCGCTTATTACACGGCTACTTACTTAAGAAATCAATAATTTGATGCAAAACGGTCCACCAGAGACCGACATCAGAACTGTGTCCTTAGCAACAGTCGGTTATACATAGCAACTGTCGGTTATACATAGCGACGGTCTGCTATAAAAGAAATAACAGACCGTAGAACGCCATGATTGATTATTCAGAATTGAGTATTCAACAAAGCCGTGTAATAGGGCAACTTAAATCCTCTTTAACCAATATTTTTAGCCATGCTAGTGGTATAGTTCTTTGGATGGCAATGTTGCTCTGTTGGTTCACCACTTTGGTCCAGACCAGTGCGCAACTCCAGGGTCTGAAAAGTGAAGCCAATGCTGAAGTGCCTTAAACTTGCATTCTTTCTACTATCCAGCAGGGGGCGACTCCTCTGGTTGCAAAAAGAAGTCTGATTGTATAGAAGTCTATGAGAAAATGAGCCTACTTCTCACTTGATTTATTACCTCAGTAAACACTGTAAACATGAGTTTATGGTCTCAGTCGCTAGTTTCAAGTCTTCTTCAATACAGCATGATGTTCATTTAGTAAATTATGGTCCCATTTAGAGTCAAATAGACCATAAAGCAGGGGACGCTTTAGGGCGTGGCTACCTAGTGACAGGTCGCTACCACGGTGTTGTCCGGTCTGTCAGTAGTCTGTGTTTAGAGCTACAACTTTTAATAATTTAACGTTAATTGTAATATTTTTGGTTGCCTAAAAAATTTCTTATTCAGCGCTCGGTTGTACTTAGCTCCACCCTCCAGTGTCACTTCTGTTTGCAAATAACAAGATGGCGACGGCCAGAAACCAAGATGGTGACGACCAAAATGCCAAACATGAGGCTTCAAAACAGCAGTCCACAAACCAATGGGTGAGGTGGGTTGGGTCATGGTGACTACGTCCACTTGTATACAGTATGGTCCAGACTGATATTTCATCTACTCTTGGATATATGTTGCAATCTCAAAATCTACTGGATTGATTGGCACAAAACTTGTTTAATTTAGTTCAACTGTCCTTTGTGTTTAGTGCTAATTAGCAAATGTTAGCATGCTGAAACGCCAAACTAAGATGTTGAACTTGTGCTGCCTCAAAATTGGGTCGTGCTGACCGTGTTCACGAGAAGAGTCCATATGAATGCCCTCCCCCCTCTCGTGGTATTCACAACCTTCTGAGTGGAAATTTTCTGAAAGCTCCGAATTTACGAGTTGTGACGTGTTTATTGCCATCAGAAATGGCGGAGGCCATGGAAGTTTAGTCATAAAGAGTTTTTCTACGCAATTTCATAAAACTATATGTCTGAGGAAAATGTTGATATTCCCAACAACCTCATGTTTTTCCTCTGTTATTCTACATTTGCATTTCCTGCATGACCTTATTCGCTTGCCAGCTTGCTAAATTGTTAGCCTCTGTGTCTTCTAGACGCCGACAGTAACGTTAATATTGCCGTTGCCTAGCAGCGGTGTTCTCACAACTTACTTGAACTACAAGCATATCGTATACACAACTTCCCACGTCGTAACCACAAGCTCACAAGTTCCATTTGAAGGTAGCATTGGTAAACATTACCTGCTAAACAGCATGTTAGCATTGTCATTGTAAGCATTTGACTGCTAGAATTTTCAACAAATAAGTTCTGATAAACCCACTACGCTACCTGACCTGCACCAAGCAGCAGACAGACTGAAGGCTTTCATCCAGGACTGCTGTTCGTGTCCCGTGTGTTAACTTTCCCTTTCACGTTTCACTTTCAGCTGTTCGTTCGTGTCCCGTGTTCACAATATTCAGTTTCATTTTCACTTTGCAAACATAGTAGTTTTAAAGGTCCCATATCATGCTCATTTTCAGGTTCATACTTATATTTTGTGTTTCTACTAGAACATGTTTACATGCTGTAATGTTCAAAAAAACCTTTATTTTCCTCACACTGTCTGCCTGAATATACCTGTATTCACCCTCTGTCTGAAACGCTCCGTTTTAGCGCATTTCAACGAAATTGCAACGGAATTGCGTTGCTAGTTAACAGTTTGGGTCCATGTTTACTTCCTCTCAGCTGATGTCATTCACATACACTGCAACCAGGAATAAACTGGGACACATTTAGAATGTTTACGTTTAAAATTGTGTCAAGGGTCTAAATATTGTATATTCGTGACATCACGAATGGGCAGAAATCCTGACAGCTTGTTTCAAACGCAGAATTTCTGAATACGGGCTGTGTGTATTTACCTGTGGATTGAGTGTTTCGATACTTTCACAGTATTTATATAGGACTTAAGCCTGCTTTATGATAAAAAAAACATGAAAATCTCACTTTTAAGCCCAAACATGTAGTTTTGTCCTAAACCTAACTAAGTTGTTTTGTTGCCTAAACCTACAGTGACGCCAAGGATAGCTGTAGTGATTTTGATGCCAAAAATAAAGTAACGCCAAGGGGATAGTTGGGATGAGAACGTGTTGGTATGGCACTGGGCTTCAAACTGGTTTACTGTACATCAGTAGTAGGCCCAGTAAAATGAGCTATGTGCCACAGCTAAAGCAGAGCCTATAGGAAGAGAAGCCAAGTCACCCCTATGTGTCATGAAAGGATTTGTCACCCCAGCAGGAGGGTTGGTGTGACTCACTGGGTTTTGTAACAGAGGTACTGCGGTGCTAACAACTTTGGCCAGCCTGACAGTACCCTTGTAGTTAGAGAGAAGGTTAACGTTTGTCAAACGTCACATGGACACCCATAATTGTGCTACGTAACCAAGCTGATTCAGCTACTCAGCCGCAGGGAGCAAGGACAGGCTAGGTCTGTCTGCATTTATTATCCACTCTCTCTTAGGAGGGGTGCTGATCTAAAGGCCATGGACCAAGTCTGCTTCACATCTGTCTGCACAACAGTTTTGCCGCACAGCGAGATATCCGCCATCTGGAAAAGTTTAGTTGACAAAATGATGTAGACAAGATCTGGTATATTTGTGTGAATATTGAATGACTGAACAATGATTAACTTTTTAAGTATTGTTCAGGGCCCCATTGACAACATACGGTATGTCTTTCCATTATGCGCTCTCATTTAGCTTTGTCACTCATTAAAGGGACAGTTTGGGTGTTTTGAAGTGGGATTGTATGAGGTAGTTATCCGTAGTCAATGTATTACCTACAGTAGACGGCGGTTGGTGCGACCCAAGCTTGAAGAAACAGACAAAAGTACTGGCACACAACCAAAACAATGTACTGTTGTGGACAGGGCAGGCAGGAAACGTATTTTAGCCTCCTAATAGAAAATAGGTGCGCCGACCGTCATCTACTGTAGGTAATACACACTGACTATGGATAAGTACCTCATACAACACCATGTCAAAACACCCAAACTATCCCATTAATTTGTTTTTTATCAATATCAAAACCAGATGAAAGTATACTTTCCGTTTTTATTTTCAGTGCATTTCCTTTTCCTATTAACCTTTTGCCTTTCCCAGAGAGGACACAGTTTTGCCGAGCAATCACTTCCTTCAAAACACACAAACACAATTGACGGTTGCTCAGCACAACGTCAGCTCCTTACTGATGATTAGTGCTCATATGGAGCAATTAGCTGGTTAAGTGCCTTGCTCACTGGAGTTTTCATAACAATGTATGAATATAGGTATACAGAAGCCATATAGATTAAATATTTGGCTAAACATTTCATGGTTAGTCCCGGGTGGTTTTGAGACTGCAACCTTCTGATCAGAATCCATCTCCGTCCTGAAAATGCATCTCAAGCTATAGAGACAGAGCAACACTGTCTCTTTGTGGATGCTCAAAGAACTGCAGTGAGGCTATTAGCAAGCAGGAGGGAATATTAGAACAGCTGTCATGCTCATTTCTAATTGGCCGGTCCAATATCAGCACTTTGAGACCTGGGCATTGAAAAAGTTGATATATACCACCTAGAGGGAATGATCACAATAAGATTTATTGGATCTACTCCATCAACACCTTGTCCCCTCACGGCTTAAATGAGGACTTTGATATTAAGTCCTTTTTGTAGACATATTATAGGATTCTTATCCCCCAAGGATCTATATGTACATATGGCATGAAAAACAACCTGCATTCTAATATTCCACTTTATTTATATAAACAGTTTATGATAGTTATGAATATTTGACACACTATACAGTATATGCTTTTTGATGTCTTGTTAACCTCCCACTTTATTACTTAAATTAAATGAGTGTTTGACTTTTTCATTGTATAGGTCGGCTTGGAAAGGTTCAGGGCAAAGGTGGCACCCCCCGCCCGGACCTCACCGCTTCCCGGGACCGTGGACAAAGTGCTTGCTTTTGTGGTCCTGGCAGTCTCAAAGACATTCATGACCCTGGTACTCCATACTTTGACACAGCCCTGCCCAAAAAATCCTGAACACAAAACTGGCGAAAAAGAGTTTAACGGTCTAACTCCACAATACAGTACCACAAATTCACAGTCTTTTTTTTTTTTTTAACGTCATGTTGCTGTATATCAGGTCTTGACCACACAATGTAAATTTCATTTAAATTAGATGGTCTTTGTAAGATAAGGCTGACTTCCTGTCGTCAGTAGGTGGCGCTATGACTATGACTCAATAGATATCAATATATAGATTGTGTAGATATCTTCATGCCTGGACTCTTATACAATATGTGAAATTTGGGGCAGTCCAGTTACAACAGCTTCCTGTGTCTACTACTATTCACCGTCACACTCTTTATGGGTCCCAGCTCATGTAGGAATACAGGGTTGCACATTATATACAAGAATGGGCAGAAGGGATAGTACGGTAATAACCAGGCTGAGGATGGGTCACTGTGGACTAAATCATGGGCTGGAACTGGTTGGTAAGCACCCAGATGGAAAGTGCATCTTTGGAGAGGCAGAGACTGTGAGTCATGTTCTGATGGACTGATCCAAATATGTCCTGATGGACTGTACCAGATATCATGTTTTGATGGACTGTACCAGATATCACACAGAAAGAAGCCTCATGCAGGCAGAGCTTTCAAAAATTGGCGTCACAGAACACTCGTTATAATCAATACTCAGCACGGAGAACAGCGAAACAACAAAGGCTGTAATTATGGAAGTTTTTATTGGGCTTTATTAGTTGTTAAGTTTATTTATGAATTAGATATTCCACAAATGTGTACCATGATCTGCAAATATTTCACTATCCACAAACATATATTTTTGTATTTGTGTTGTGTAAAGTCACATTCACAAAAATACAGGGTGATAATGCAAATACACATAACTTACTCTGTAAATACGTATTTTAAGGTTTACATGTAAAGTGATATCTACACATTTGTGCATCTATTTCTACACGTGGAATGATATTTGCGCATTTGCAGATCGCTTCCTGTGCATTTGTGGGCCATGTAACATTTGCAGATCACTTCCCTCCTGTTTGTTTACAGAATTTTGTCCAATTGGTACTGCAGCAGATCTGTAGAAACAATCTGTAAGTAAGAGGTGCATTTACTAGCTCCACCAGACGGTGGCGACATTCCCTCACATGAGCTGACGGAACTACAGTATAATCAATTTACAATCAAATGTTATAATTTACAGATAGGCCTTCAGAATATATTTAAATGTTACATTGAAAGGTCTTAACTATACTGTGAAATCTGCATTACACAGGATTATCTCCACTGTGGTTTAGTGAAGTTTATATAGTACGGTATTCCAGAACGAGAATGTGACATGGGGATTCTAAATTCTGTGATGTCATGTATGACGTCACAGGGGATGTCAGCAGTACTACAAGTTATTGGACGGGGCTTTGTTCCGTGACGTCATATGTGATGTCATATGTGACGTCACAGGGGATGTCAGCAGTACTACAAGTTATTGGACGGGGCTTTGTTCCGTGACATCATATGTGACGTCACGGGCCTCCCAAAAAAGTTTACTTATAGGACTGCTTTCTGTCATTAACATCACCCGCTGATAATATGCCAGGCATGTGATGTCTCACTGAGACATCCCTACAGTTTGGTTTCCACTGTAGTGATGGACTGTACGGGTGCCTTATTTAGGCACCAGAGTCTATCAGCCTATCAGTGGTTGCAATAGTGAGTCTTTCATGGCTTCAAGCCTGAACTCACAGGAACCACCCAGGGAGACGCTGCAGGGTGAAACTGGATACCCTGCAGATGAGAATCCGGCATATGGGGTCTTTACTCTGTGTCTCTCTCTCTCTCTCTCTCTCTCTCTCTCTCTCTCTCTCTCTGTATCTCTCTCTCTCTTCTGTCTCTCTCTCTTTCTCTCTCTTTCTCTCTCTCTCTCTCTCTCTTCTGTCTCTCTCTCTTTCTCTCTCTCTCTCTTCACGCTCTCTTTCTCTCTCATTCTCTCTCTCTCTCTATCTCTCTCTCTCTCTGTCTCTCTGTGTCTCTCTCTATTTCTCTCTCACTCTCTGTCTCTCTCTCTCTCTCTCTCCCTCTGTCTCTCTCTCTCTCGCTCAGCCGACCGCACAATTGCTAATGTTATGCTGCTAGCACCGCTCACTAAGTTTCCTTGTCATGATTCCACGTCAGCTCATGTCTGTGCGGCCATTGTTGCGGATAGCATAACCGAAGCTTAGCACTGTTTGGATGTTTAGGAATACTTGGACAGGTGGACAGAAATGGTGAAACAGATGTGCCATGGGAACTTCAAAATAAAGGCGTATCTTAAAGATGATGATATGTATCGATGTTTTCACTTTGCATCAATGATATTGGATTCGATATCCATCGATCCGGATTGAAGGATTGTTACACCCCTAATAATCATCTGAAAATAAGAATCGTTGTGTTTTCGTTAGCTTAGAATGAGACGTTTATATCTACATAGGGAGCGGGTCATCTCCACAGAGCCGGCCGCCATGTTTCTACAGTAGCCCGTAACAGAAAAACCAAGCACTTTCTCTATACAGGGCCATTCACGTTTTCGCATCAGCCACCATAATTCTCCTACACGCTTGGCACATGGGAGAAGTTTCACTTGGTTGCAATCTGCAACCTCACCACTAGATGCCGCCAGATCCCACACACTGCACCTTTAAATAACTTTGAAAACAGCCAGAAGCTATTAGAAATGGTCAAAAATAACACCAAAGATTGTCTAATTTGCAGTCAATGGCTTTATGTGTAGGTAGATTTACAAAAAAAAACTATTACACAAACAATACAAACAATATTCATAAACATATCTACTGTAGTTAGATCACTTAAATAGGGAATAACATCCATCACTATCTGTTGCAATTTCACATTACAGGTAGCAGCCAGCAACAACACATAATCAGAGCAACAAAGGGTGACTTGTGCAGTAATACATTTCAGTGGTCTGGTTAGCATGTCACTTAATTTTGCCTTCTGCTAACCAACTAACAGATTCATCTGAGCCTTCTAGCCTCTTGAAGGGGAATCAACCTAAAAGTAGACAAGTCAGGTTTGAAAATAAAGTTTTGAAATGCTTGCACACCAAAATATTTATGTGCGGGTGCGCAAGAGAAATGATCAAGTGATGGTGACTGCTTGGAAGTTAAAATGTTTGTGAGGTTTATTTATTGCAGGAGTGATGGACTGATCCAGATATCATGTTCTGATTGACTGTACCAGATATCACACAGAAAGAAGCCTCATGCAGGCAGAGCTTTCAAAAATTGGCGTCACAGAACACTCGTTATAATCAATACTCAGCACGGAGAACAGCGAAACAACAAAGGCTGTAATTATGGAAGTTTTTATTGGGCTTTATTAGTTGTAAAGTTTATTTATGAATTAGATATTCCACAAATGTGTACCATGATCTGCAAATATTTCACTATCCACAAACATGTATTTTTGTATTTGTGTTGTGTAAAGTCACATTCACAAAAATACAGGGTGATAATGCAAATACACATAACTTACTCTGTAAATACGTATTTTAAGGTTTACATGTAAAGTGATATCTACACATTTGTGCATCTATTTCTACATGTGGAATGATATTTGCGCATTTGCAGATCGCTTCCTGTGCATTTGTGGGCCATGTGACATTTGCAACTTCCCTCCTGTTTGTTTACAGAGTTTTGTCCGATTCAGCAGATCTGTAGAAACAATCCGTAAGTAAGAGGTGCATTTACTAGCTCCACCAGACGGTGGCGACATTCCCTCACATGAGCTGACGGAACTACAGTATAATCAATTTACAATCAAATGTTATAATTTACAGATAGGCCTTCAGAATATATTTAAATGTTACATTAAAAGGTCTTGACTATACTGTGAAATCTGCATTACACAGGATTATCTCCACTGTGGTTTAGTGAAGTTTATATAGTACGGTATTCCAGAACGAGAATGTGACATGGGGATTCTAAATTCTGTGATGTCATGTATGACGTCACAGGGGATGTCAGCAGTACTACAAGTTATTGGACGGGGCTTGTTCCGTGACGTCACATGTGATGTCATATGTGACGTCACGGGGGATGTCAGCAGTACTACAAGTTATTGGACGGGGCTTTGTTCCGTGACATCATATGTGACGTCACGGGCCTCCCAAAAAAGTTTACTTATAGGACTGCTTTCTGTCATTAAAATCACCCGCTGATAATATGCCAGGCATGTGATGTCTCACTGAGACATCCCTACAGTTTGGTTTCCACTGTAGTGATGGACTGTACGGGTGCCTTATTTAGGCACCAGAGTCTATCAGCCTATCAGTGGTTGCAATAGTGAGTCTTTCATGGCTTCAAGCCTGAACTCACAGGAACCACCCAGGGAGACGCTGCAGGGTGAAACTGGATACCCTGCAGATGAGAATCCGGCATATGGGGTCTTTACTCTGTGTCTCTCTCTCTCTCTCTCTCTCTCTCTCTCTCTCTCTCTCTCTCTCTGTATCTCTCTCTCTCTTCTGTCTCTCTCTCTTTCTCTCTCTCTCTCTCTCTCTCTCTCTCTCTTCTGTCTCTCTCTCTTTCTCTCTCTCTCTCTTCACTCTCTCTTTCTCTCTCATTCTCTCTCTCTCTCTATCTCTCTCTCTCTCTGTCTCTCTGTGTCTCTCTCTATTTCTCTCTCACTCTCTGTCTCTCTCTCTCTCTCTCTCTCTCTCCCTCTGTCTCTCTCTCTCTCGCTCAGCCGACCGCACAATTGCTAATGTTATGCTGCTAGCACCGCTCACTAAGTTTCCTTGTCATGATTCCACGTCAGCTCATGTCTGTGCGGCCATTGTTGCGGATAGCATAACCGAAGCTTAGCACTGTTTGGATGTTTAGGAATACTTGGACAGGTGGACAGAAATGGTGAAACAGATGTGCCATGGGAACTTCAAAATAAAGGCGTATCTTAAAGATGATGATATGTATCGATGTTTTCACTTTGCATCAATGATATTGGATTCGATATCCATCGATCCGGATTGAAGGATTGTTACACCCCTAATAATCATCTGAAAATAAGAATCGTTGTGTTTTCGTTAGCTTAGAATGAGACGTTTATATCTACATAGGGAGCGGGTCATCTCCACAGAGCCGGCCGCCATGTTTCTACAGTAGCCCGGAACAGAAAAACCAAGCACTTTCTCTATACAGGGCCATTCACGTTTTCGCATCAGCCACCATAATTCTCCTACACACTTGGCACATGGGAGAAGTTTCACTTGGTTGCAATCTGCAACCTCACCACTAGATGCCGCCAGATCCCACACACTGCACCTTTAAATAACTTTGAAAACAGCCAGAAGCTATTAGAAATGGTCAAAAATAACACCAAAGATTGTCTAATTTGCAGTCAATGGCTTTATGTGTAGGTAGATTTACAAAAAAAAACTATTACACAAACAATACAAACAATATTCATAAACATATCTACTGTAGTTAGATCACTTAAATAGGGAATAACATCCATCACTATCTGTTGCAATTTCACATTACAGGTAGCAGCCAGCAACAACACATAATCAGAGCAACAAAGGGTGACTTGTGCAGTAATACATTTCAGTGGTCTGGTTAGCATGTCACTTAATTTTGCCTTCTGCTAACCAACTAACAGATTCATCTGAGCCTTCTAGCCTCTTGAAGGGGAATCAACCTAAAAGTAGACAAGTCAGGTTTGAAAATAAAGTTTTGAAATGCTTGCACACCAAAATATTTATGTGCGGGTGCGCAAGAGAAATGATCAAGTGATGGTGACTGCTTGGAAGTTAAAATGTTTGTGAGGTTTATTTATTGCAGGAGTGATGGACTGATCCAGATATCATGTTCTGATTGACTGTACCAGATATCACACAGAAAGAAGCCTCATGCAGGCAGAGCTTTCAAAAATTGGCGTCACAGAACACTCGTTATAATCAATACTCAGCACGGAGAACAGCGAAACAACAAAGGCTGTAATTATGGAAGTTTTTATTGGGCTTTATTAGTTGTAAAGTTTATTTATGAATTAGATATTCCACAAATGTGTACCATGATCTGCAAATATTTCACTATCCACAAACATGTATTTTTGTATTTGTGTTGTGTAAAGTCACATTCACAAAAATACAGGGTGATAATGCAAATACACATAACTTACTCTGTAAATACGTATTTTAAGGTTTACATGTAAAGTGATATCTACACATTTGTGCATCTATTTCTACATGTGGAATGATATTTGCGCATTTGCAGATCGCTTCCTGTGCATTTGTGGGCCATGTGACATTTGCAACTTCCCTCCTGTTTGTTTACAGAATTTTGTTCGATTGGTACCGCAGCAGATCTGTAGAAACAATCTGTAAGTAAGAGGTGCATTTACTAGCTCCACCAGACGGTGGCGACATTCCCTCACATGAGCTGACGGAACTACAGTATAATCAATTTACAATCAAATGTTATAATTTACAGATAGGCCTTCAGAATATATTTAAATGTTACATTGAAAGGTCTTAACTATACTGTGAAATCTGCATTACACAGGATTATCGCCACTGTGGTTTAGTGAAGTTTATATAGTACGGTATTCCAGAACGAGAATGTGACATGGGGATTCTAAATTCTGTGATGTCATGTATGACGTCACAGGGGATGTCAGCAGTACTACAAGTTATTGGACGGGGCTTTGATCCGTGACATCATATGTGACGTCACGGGCCTCCCAAAAAAGTTTACTTATAGGACTGCTTTCTGTCATTAAAATCACCCGCTGATAATATGCCAGGCATGTGATGTCTCACTGAGACATCCCTACAGTTTGGTTTCCACTGTAGTGATGGACTGTACGGGTGCCTTATTTAGGCACCAGAGTCTATCAGCCTATCAGTGGTTGCAATAGTGAGTCTTTCATGGCTTCAAGCCTGAACTCACAGGAACCACCCAGGGAGACGCTGCAGGGTGAAACTGGATACCCTGCAGATGAGAATCCGGCATATGGGGTCTTTACTCTGTCTCTCTCTCTCTTTCTCTCTCATTCTCTCTCTCTATCTCTCTCTCTGTCTCTCTCTCTGTCTCTCTCTATTTGTCTCTCACTCTCTGTCTCTGTCTCTCTCTCTCTCTCTCTCTCTCTCTCTCTCTCTCTCTCTCTCTCTCTCTCTCTCTCTCTGTCTCTGTCTCTGTCTCTCTCTCTCTCTCTCTCTCTCGCTCGGCCGACCGCACAATTGCTAATGTTATGCTGCTAGCACCGCTCACTAAGTTTCCTTGTCATGATTCCACGTCAGCTCATGTCTGTGCGGCCATTGTTGCGGATAGCATAACCGAAGCTTAGCACTGTTTGGATGTTTAGGAATACTTGGACAGGTGGACAGAAATGGTGAAACAGATGTGCCATGGGAACTTCAAAATAAAGGCGTATCTTAAAGATGATGATATGTATCGATGTTTTCACTTTGCATCAATGATATTGGATTCGATATCCATCGATCCGGATTGAAGGATTGTTACACCCCTAATAATCATCTGAAAATAAGAATCGTTGTGTTTTCGTTAGCTTAGAATGAGACGTTTATATCTACATAGGGAGCGGGTCCTCTCCACAGAGCCGGCCGCCATGTTTCTACAGTAGCCCGGAACAGAAAAACCAAGCACTTTCTCTATACAGGGCCATTCACGTTTTCGCATCAGCCACCATAATTCTCCTACACGCTTGGCACATGGGAGAAGTTTCACTTGGTTGCAATCTGCAACCTCACCACTAGATGCCGCCAGATCCCACACACTGCACCTTTAAATAACTTTGAAAACAGCCAGAAGCTATTAGAAATGGTCAAAAATAACACCAAAGATTGTCTAATTTGCAGTCAATGGCTTTATGTGTAGGTAGATTTACAAAAAAAAAATATTACACAAACAATACAAACAATATTCATAAACATATCTACTGTAGTTAGATCACTTAAATAGGGAATAACATCCATCACTATCTGTTGCAATTTCACATTACAGGTAGCAGCCAGCAACAACACATAATCAGAGCAACAAAGGGTGACTTGTGCAGTAATACATTTCAGTGGTCTGGTTAGCATGTCACTTAATTTTGCCTTCTGCTAACCAACTAACAGATTCATCTGAGCCTTCTAGCCTCTTGAAGGGGAATCAACCTAAAAGTAGACAAGTCAGGTTTGAAAATAAAGTTTTGAAATGCTTGCACACCAAAATATTTATGTGCGGGTGCGCAAGAGAAATGATCAAGTGATGGTGACTGCTTGGAAGTTAAAATGTTTGTGAGGTTTATTTATTGCAGGAGTGATGGACTGATCCAGATATCATGTTCTGATTGACTGTACCAGATATCACACATAAAAGAAGCCTCATGCAGGCAGAGCTTTCAAAAATTGGCGTCACAGAACACTCGTTATAATCAATACTCAGCACGGAGAACAGCGAAACAACAAAGGCTGTAATTATGGAAGTTTTTATTGGGCTTTATTAGTTGTAAAGTTTATTTATGAATTAGATATTCCACAAATGTGTACCATGATCTGCAAATATTTCACTATCCACAAACATGTATTTTTGTATTTGTGTTGTGTAAAGTCACATTCACAAAAATACAGGGTGATAATGCAAATACACATAACTTACTCTGTAAATACGTATTTTAAGGTTTACATGTAAAGTGATATCTACACATTTGTGCATCTATTTCTACATGTGGAATGATATTTGCGCATTTGCAGATCGCTTCCTGTGCATTTGTGGGCCATGTGACATTTGCAACTTCCCTCCTGTTTGTTTACAGAGTTTTGTCCGATTCAGCAGATCTGTAGAAACAATCCGTAAGTAAGAGGTGCATTTACTAGCTCCACCAGACGGTGGCGACATTCCCTCACATGAGCTGACGGAACTACAGTATAATCAATTTACAATCAAATGTTATAATTTACAGATAGGCCTTCAGAATATATTTAAATGTTACATTGAAAGGTCTTAACTATACTGTGAAATCTGCATTACACAGGATTATCGCCACTGTGGTTTAGTGAAGTTTATATAGTACGGTATTCCAGAACGAGAATGTGACATGGGGATTCTAAATTCTGTGATGTCATGTATGACGTCACAGGGGATGTCAGCAGTACTACAAGTTATTGGACGGGGCTTTGTTCCGTGACGTCATATGTGATGTCATATGTGACGTCACAGGGGATGTCAGCAGTACTACAAGTTATTGGACGGGGCTTTGTTCCGTGACATCATATGTGACGTCACGGGCCTCCCAAAAAAGTTTACTTATAGGACTGCTTTCTGTCATTAAAATCACCCGCTGATAATATGCCAGGCATGTGATGTCTCACTGAGCCATCCCTACAGTTTGGTTTCCACTGTAGTGATGGACTGTACGGGTGCCTTATTTAGGCACCAGAGTCTATCAGCCTCTCAGTGGTTGCAATAGTGAGTCTTTCATGGCTTCAAGCCTGAACTCACAGGAACCACCCAGGGAGACGCTGCAGGGTGAAACTGGATACCCTGCAGATGAGAATCCGGCATATGGGGTCTTTACTCTGTCTCTCTCTCTCTCTCTCTCTCTCTCTCTCTCTCTCTCTCTCTCTGTATCTCTCTCTCTCTTCTCTCTCTCTCTCTATCTCACTCTCTCTCTCTCTCTCTCCCTCTCTCTCTCTCTCTTTCTCCATCTCTCTCTCTCTCTCTCTTTCTGTCTCTCTCTCTTTCTCTCTCTCTCTCTTCACTCTCTCTTTCTCTCTCATTCTCTCTCTCTCTCTATCTCTCTCTCTCTCTGTCTCTCTCTCTCTCTCTCTCTCTCTCTCTCTCTCTCTCTCTCTCTCTCTCTCTCTCTCTCTGTCTCTGTCTCTCTCTCTCTCTCTCTCTCTCTCGCTCGGCCGACCGCACAATTGCTAATGTTATGCTGCTAGCACCGCTCACTAAGTTTCCTTGTCATGATTCCACGTCAGCTCATGTCTGTGCGGCCATTGTTGCGGATAGCATAACCGAAGCTTAGCACTGTTTGGATGTTTAGGAATACTTGGACAGGTGGACAGAAATGGTGAAACAGATGTGCCATGGGAACTTCAAAATAAAGGCGTATCTTAAAGATGATGATATGTATCGATGTTTTCACTTTGCATCAATGATATTGGATTCGATATCCATCGATCCGGATTGAAGGATTGTTACACCCCTAATAATCATCTGAAAATAAGAATCGTTGTGTTTTCGTTAGCTTAGAATGAGACGTTTATATCTACATAGGGAGCGGGTCATCTCCACAGAGCCGGCCGCCATGTTTCTACAGTAGCCCGGAACAGAAAAACCAAGCACTTTCTCTATACAGGGCCATTCACGTTTTCGCATCAGCCACCATAATTCTCCTACACGCTTGGCACATGGGAGAAGTTTCACTTGGTTGCAATCTGCAACCTCACCACTAGATGCCGCCAGATCCCACACACTGCACCTTTAAATAACTTTGAAAACAGCCAGAAGCTATTAGAAATGGTCAAAAATAACACCAAAGATTGTCTAATTTGCAGTCAATGGCTTTATGTGTAGGTAGATTTACAAAAAAAAACTATTACACAAACAATACAAACAATATTCATAAACATATCTACTGTAGTTAGATCACTTAAATAGGGAATAACATCCATCACTATCTGTTGCAATTTCACATTACAGGTAGCAGCCAGCAACAACACATAATCAGAGCAACAAAGGGTGACTTGTGCAGTAATACATTTCAGTGGTCTGGTTAGCATGTCACTTAATTTTGCCTTCTGCTAACCAACTAACAGATTCATCTGAGCCTTCTAGCCTCTTGAAGGGGAATCAACCTAAAAGTAGACAAGTCAGGTTTGAAAATAAAGTTTTGAAATGCTTGCACACCAAAATATTTATGTGCGGGTGCGCAAGAGAAATGATCAAGTGATGGTGACTGCTTGGAAGTTAAAATGTTTGTGAGGTTTATTTATTGCAGGAGTGATGGACTGATCCAGATATCATGTTCTGATTGACTGTACCAGATATCACACAGAAAGAAGCCTCATGCAGGCAGAGCTTTCAAAAATTGGCGTCACAGAACACTCGTTATAATCAATACTCAGCACGGAGAACAGCGAAACAACAAAGGCTGTAATTATGGAAGTTTTTATTGGGCTTTATTAGTTGTAAAGTTTATTTATGAATTAGATATTCCACAAATGTGTACCATGATCTGCAAATATTTCACTATCCACAAACATGTATTTTTGTATTTGTGTTGTGTAAAGTCACATTCACAAAAATACAGGGTGATAATGCAAATACACATAACTTACTCTGTAAATACGTATTTTAAGGTTTACATGTAAAGTGATATCTACACATTTGTGCATCTATTTCTACATGTGGAATGATATTTGCGCATTTGCAGATCGCTTCCTGTGCATTTGTGGGCCATGTGACATTTGCAACTTCCCTCCTGTTTGTTTACAGAGTTTTGTCCGATTCAGCAGATCTGTAGAAACAATCCGTAAGTAAGAGGTGCATTTACTAGCTCCACCAGACGGTGGCGACATTCCCTCACATGAGCTGACGGAACTACAGTATAATCAATTTACAATCAAATGTTATAATTTACAGATAGGCCTTCAGAATATATTTAAATGTTACATTAAAAGGTCTTGACTATACTGTGAAATCTGCATTACACAGGATTATCTCCACTGTGGTTTAGTGAAGTTTATATAGTACGGTATTCCAGAACGAGAATGTGACATGGGGATTCTAAATTCTGTGATGTCATGTATGACGTCACAGGGGATGTCAGCAGTACTACAAGTTATTGGACGGGGCTTTGTTCCGTGACGTCATATGTGATGTCATATGTGACGTCACAGGGGATGTCAGCAGTACTACAAGTTATTGGACGGGGCTTTGTTCCGTGACATCATATGTGACGTCACGGGCCTCCCAAAAAAGTTTACTTATAGGACTGCTTTCTGTCATTAAAATCACCCGCTGATAATATGCCAGGCATGTGATGTCTCACTGAGACATCCCTACAGTTTGGTTTCCACTGTAGTGATGGACTGTACGGGTGCCTTATTTAGGCACCAGAGTCTATCAGCCTATCAGTGGTTGCAATAGTGAGTCTTTCATGGCTTCAAGCCTGAACTCACAGGAACCACCCAGGGAGACGCTGCAGGGTGAAACTGGATACCCTGCAGATGAGAATCCGGCATATGGGGTCTTTACTCTGTCTCTCTCTCTCTCTCTCTCTCTCTCTCTCTCTCTCTCTCTCTTCTGTCTCTCTCTCTCTCTCTCTCACTCTCTCTTCTGTCTCTCTCTCTTTCTCTCTCTCTCTCTCTCTCTCTCTCTCTCTCTTCTGTCTCTCTCTCTTTCTCTCTCTCTCTCTTCACTCTCTCTTTCTCTCTCATTCTCTCTCTCTCTCTATCTCTCTCTCTCTCTGTCTCTCTCTCTCTCTCTCTCTCTCTCTCTCTCTCTCTCTCTCTCTCTCTCTCTCTGTCTCTGTCTCTCTCTCTCTCTCTCTCTCTCGCTCGGCCGACCGCACAATTGCTAATGTTATGCTGCTAGCACCGCTCACTAAGTTTCCTTGTCATGATTCCACGTCAGCTCATGTCTGTGCGGCCATTGTTGCGGATAGCATAACCGAAGCTTAGCACTGTTTGGATGTTTAGGAATACTTGGACAGGTGGACAGAAATGGTGAAACAGATGTGCCATGGGAACTTCAAAATAAAGGCGTATCTTAAAGATGATGATATGTATCGATGTTTTCACTTTGCATCAATGATATTGGATTCGATATCCATCGATCCGGATTGAAGGATTGTTACACCCCTAATAATCATCTGAAAATAAGAATCGTTGTGTTTTTGTTAGCTTAGAATGAGACGTTTATATCTACATAGGGAGCGGGTCATCTCCACAGAGCCGGCCGCCATGTTTCTACAGTAGCCCGGAACAGAAAAACCAAGCACTTTCTCTATACAGGGCCATTCACGTTTTCGCATCAGCCACCATAATTCTCCTACACGCTTGGCACATGGGAGAAGTTTCACTTGGTTGCAATCTGCAACCTCACCACTAGATGCCGCCAGATCCCACACACTGCACCTTTAAATAACTTTGAAAACAGCCAGAAGCTATTAGAAATGGTCAAAAATAACACCAAAGATTGTCTAATTTGCAGTCAATGGCTTTATGTGTAGGTAGATTTACAAAAAAAAACTATTACACAAACAATACAAACAATATTCATAAACATATCTACTGTAGTTAGATCACTTAAATAGGGAATAACATCCATCACTATCTGTTGCAATTTCACATTACAGGTAGCAGCCAGCAACAACACATAATCAGAGCAACAAAGGGTGACTTGTGCAGTAATACATTTCAGTGGTCTGGTTAGCATGTCACTTAATTTTGCCTTCTGCTAACCAACTAACAGATTCATCTGAGCCTTCTAGCCTCTTGAAGGGGAATCAACCTAAAAGTAGACAAGTCAGGTTTGAAAATAAAGTTTTGAAATGCTTGCACACCAAAATATTTATGTGCGGGTGCGCAAGAGAAATGATCAAGTGATGGTGACTGCTTGGAAGTTAAAATGTTTGTGAGGTTTATTTATTGCAGGAGTGATGGACTGATCCAGATATCATGTTCTGATTGACTGTACCAGATATCACACAGAAAGAAGCCTCATGCAGGCAGAGCTTTCAAAAATTGGCGTCACAGAACACTCGTTATAATCAATACTCAGCACGGAGAACAGCGAAACAACAAAGGCTGTAATTATGGAAGTTTTTATTGGGCTTTATTAGTTGTAAAGTTTATTTATGAATTAGATATTCCACAAATGTGTACCATGATCTGCAAATATTTCACTATCCACAAACATGTATTTTTATATTTGTGTTGTGTAAAGTCACATTCACAAAAATACAGGGTGATAATGCAAATACACATAACTTACTCTGTAAATACGTATTTTAAGGTTTACATGTAAAGTGATATCTACACATTTGTGCATCTATTTCTACATGTGGAATGATATTTGCGCATTTGCAGATCGCTTCCTGTGCATTTGTGGGCCATGTGACATTTGCAACTTCCCTCCTGTTTGTTTACAGAATTTTGTCCGATTGGTACCGCAGCAGATCTGTAGAAACAATCTGTAAGTAAGAGGTGCATTTACTAGCTCCACCAGACGGTGGCGACATTCCCTCACATGAGCTGACGGAACTACAGTATAATCAATTTACAATCAAATGTTATAATTTACAGATAGGCCTTCAGAATATATTTAAATGTTACATTGAAAGGTCTTAACTATACTGTGAAATCTGCATTACACAGGATTATCGCCACTGTGGTTTAGTGAAGTTTATATAGTACGGTATTCCAGAACGAGAATGTGACATGGGGATTCTAAATTCTGTGATGTCATGTATGACGTCACAGGGGATGTCAGCAGTACTACAAGTTATTGGACGGGGCTTTGTTCCGTGACGTCATATGTGATGTCATATGTGACGTCACAGGGGATGTCAGCAGTACTACAAGTTATTGGACGGGGCTTTGTTCCGTGACATCATATGTGACGTCACGGGCCTCCCAAAAAAGTTTACTTATAGGACTGCTTTCTGTCATTAAAATCACCCGCTGATAATATGCCAGGCATGTGATAATGTCTCACTGAGCCATCCCTACAGTTTGGTTTCCACTGTAGTGATGGACTGTACGGGTGCCTTATTTAGGCACCAGAGTCTATCAGCCTATCAGTGGTTGCAATAGTGAGTCTTTCATGGCTTCAAGCCTGAACTCACAGGAACCACCCAGGGAGACGCTGCAGGGTGAAACTGGATACCCTGCAGATGAGAATCCGGCATATGGGGTCTTTACTCTGTGTCTCTCTCTCTCTCTCTCTCTCTCTCTCTCTCTCTTCTGTCTCTCTCTCTTTCTCTCTCTCTCTCTTCACTCTCTCTTTCTCTCTCATTCTCTCTCTCTCTCTATCTCTCTCTCTCTCTGTCTCTCTCTCTCTCTCTCTCTCTCTCTCTCTCTCTCTCTCTCTGTCTCTGTCTCTGTCTCTCTCTCTCTCTCTCTCTCTCGCTCGGCCGACCGCACAATTGCTAATGTTATGCTGCTAGCACCGCTCACTAAGTTTCCTTGTCATGATTCCACGTCAGCTCATGTCTGTGCGGCCATTGTTGCGGATAGCATAACCGAAGCTTAGCACTGTTTGGATGTTTAGGAATACTTGGACAGGTGGACAGAAATGGTGAAACAGATGTG
Organism: Sebastes umbrosus; assembly: GCF_015220745.1. NCBI lineage: Eukaryota > Metazoa > Chordata > Actinopteri > Perciformes > Sebastidae > Sebastes > Sebastes umbrosus. Next base: position 9,029,452 of record NC_051282.1, on the reverse strand, counting down.
CCATGGGAACTTCAAAATAAAGGCGTATCTTAAAGATGATGATATGTATCGATGTTTTCACTTTGCATCAATGATATTGGATTCGATATCCATCGATCCGGATTGAAGGATTGTTACACCCCTAATAATCATCTGAAAATAAGAATCGTTGTGTTTTCGTTAGCTTAGAATGAGACGTTTATATCTACATAGGGAGCGGGTCATCTCCACAGAGCCGGCCGCCATGTTTCTACAGTAGCCCGGAACAGAAAAACCAAGCACTTTCTCTATACAGGGCCATTCACGTTTTCGCATCAGCCACCATAATTCTCCTACACGCTTGGCACATGGGAGAAGTTTCACTTGGTTGCAATCTGCAACCTCACCACTAGATGCCGCCAGATCCCACACACTGCACCTTTAAATAACTTTGAAAACAGCCAGAAGCTATTAGAAATGGTCAAAAATAACACCAAAGATTGTCTAATTTGCAGTCAATGGCTTTATGTGTAGGTAGATTTACAAAAAAAAACTATTACACAAACAATACAAACAATATTCATAAACATATCTACTGTAGTTAGATCACTTAAATAGGGAATAACATCCATCACTATCTGTTGCAATTTCACATTACAGGTAGCAGCCAGCAACAACACATAATCAGAGCAACAAAGGGTGACTTGTGCAGTAATACATTTCAGTGGTCTGGTTAGCGTGTCACTTAATTTTGCCTTCTGCTAACCAACTAACAGATTCATCTGAGCCTTCTAGCCTCTTGAAGGGGAATCAACCTAAAAGTAGACAAGTCAGGTTTGAAAATAAAGTTTTGAAATGCTTGCACACCAAAATATTTATGTGCGGGTGCGCAAGAGAAATGATCAAGTGATGGTGACTGCTTGGAAGTTAAAATGTTTGTGAGGTTTATTTATTGCAGGAGTGATGGACTGATCCAGATATCATGTTCTGATTGACTGTACCAGATATCACACAGAAAGAAGCCTCATGCAGGCAGAGCTTTCAAAAATTGGCGTCACAGAACACTCGTTATAATCAATACTCAGCACGGAGAACAGCGAAACAACAAAGGCTGTAATTATGGAAGTTTTTATTGGGCTTTATTAGTTGTAAAGTTTATTTATGAATTAGATATTCCACAAATGTGTACCATGATCTGCAAATATTTCACTATCCACAAACATGTATTTTTGTATTTGTGTTGTGTAAAGTCACATTCACAAAAATACAGGGTGATAATGCAAATACACATAACTTACTCTGTAAATACGTATTTTAAGGTTTACATGTAAAGTGATATCTACACATTTGTGCATCTATTTCTACATGTGGAATGATATTTGCGCATTTGCAGATCGCTTCCTGTGCATTTGTGGGCCATGTGACATTTGCAACTTCCCTCCTGTTTGTTTACAGAATTTTGTCCAATTGGTACCGCAGCAGATCTGTAGAAACAATCTGTAAGTAAGAGGTGCATTTACTAGCTCCACCAGACGGTGGCGACATTCCCTCACATGAGCTGACGGAACTACAGTATAATCAATTTACAATCAAATGTTATAATTTACAGATAAGCCTTCAGAATATATTTAAATGTTACATTGAAAGGTCTTAACTATACTGTGAAATCTGCATTACACAGGATTATCGCCACTGTGGTTTAGTGAAGTTTATATAGTACGGTATTCCAGAACGAGAATGTGACATGGGGATTCTAAATTCTGTGATGTCATGTATGACGTCACAGGGGATGTCAGCAGTACTACAAGTTATTGGACGGGGCTTTGTTCCGTGACGTCATATGTGATGTCATATGTGACGTCACAGGGGATGTCAGCAGTACTACAAGTTATTGGACGGGGCTTTGTTCCGTGACATCATATGTGATGTCACGGGCCTCCCAAAAAAGTTTACTTATAGGACTGCTTTCTGTCATTAAAATCACCCGCTGATAATATGCCAGGCATGTGATGTCTCACTGAGACATCCCTACAGTTTGGTTTCCACTGTAGTGATGGACTGTACGGGTGCCTTATTTAGGCACCAGAGTCTATCAGCCTATCAGTGGTTGCAATAGTGAGTCTTTCATGGCTTCAAGCCTGAACTCACAGGAACCACCCAGGGAGACGCTGCAGGGTGAAACTGGATACCCTGCAGATGAGAATCCGGCATATGGGGTCTTTACTCTGTGTCTCTCTCTCTCTCTCTCTCTCTCTCTCTCTCTCTCTCTCTCTCTGTATCTCTCTCTCTCTTCTGTCTCTCTCTCTTTCTCTCTCTCTCTCTCTTCTGTCTCTCTCTCTTTCTCTCTCTCTCTCTTCACTCTCTCTTTCTCTCTCATTCTCTCTCTCTCTCTATCTCTCTCTCTCTCTGTCTCTCTGTGTCTCTCTCTATTTCTCTCTCACTCTCTGTCTCTCTCTCTCTCTCTCTCTCCCTATCCCTCTCTCTCTCTTGCTCAGCCGACCGCACAATTGCTAATGTTATGCTGCTAGCACCGCTCACTAAGTTTCCTTGTCATGATTCCACGTCAGCTCATGTCTGTGCGGCCATTGTTGCGGATAGCATAACCGAAGCTTAGCACTGTTTGGATGTTTAGGAATACTTGGACAGGTGGACAGAAATGGTGAAACAGATGTGCCATGGGAACTTCAAAATAAAGGCGTATCTTAAAGATGATGATATGTATCGATGTTTTCACTTCACATTAATGATAATGGATTCGATATCCATCGATCCGGATTGAAGGATCGTTACACCCCTAATAATCATCTGAAAATAAGAATCGTTGTGTTTTCGTTAGCTTAGAATGAGACGTTTATATCTACATAGGGAGCGGGTCATCTCCACAGAGCCGGCCGCCATGTTTCTACAGTAGCCCGGAACGGAAAAACCAAGCATTTTTTCTATACAGGGCCATTCACGTTTTCGCATCGGCCACCATAATTCTCCTACACGCTTGGCACATGGGAGAAGTTTTACTTGGTTGCAATCTGCAACCTCACCACTAGATGCCGCCAGATCCCACACACTGCACCTTTAAATAACTTTGAAAACAGCCAGAAGCTATTAGAAATGGTCAAAAATAACACCAAAGATTGTCAAATTTGCAGTCAATGGCTTTATGTGTAGGTAGATTTACAAAAAAAAAACTATTACACAAACAATACAAACAATATGCATAAACATATCTACTGTAGTTAGATCACTTAAATAGGGAATAACATCCATCACTATCTGTTGCAATTTCACATTACAGGTAGCAGCCAGCAACAACACATAATCAGAGCAACAAAGGGTGACTTGTGCAGTAATACATTTCAGTGGTCTGGTTAGCATGTCACTTAGTTGGTTAGCAGAAGGCAAAAATAACAGATCCACCTGAGCCTTCTAGCCTCTTAAAGGGGAATCAACCTAAAAGTAGCCAAGTACTTACAAATATCAGGTTTTTGAAATAAAGTTTTGAAATGCTTGCACACCAAATATTTATCTGCGGGTGCGCAAGAGAAATGATCAAGTGATGGTGACTGCTTGGAAGTTAAAATGTTTGTGAGGTTTATTTATTGCAGGAGAACACAAAGAGAGTTAATGCTGGTTTAGTCATTCGTTGAGATTTCTTGTTTTTCTGTGCTTCTTCGATCCTTCGTCGTTCTGTTCAGGCTCATGAGGTTCAATATGGTTCATGTGTGTAACACTGTCTTAATCAGACCCTAATGTATGTCATGGCAGAGTGCAGTGTATAATGCACTGAGATTATAGGCTGTGAGTGTAACTGGATCCAGATGTTGTTTAATCTGGAATATTTACATTTCCTACAATTTCCTACAGTTTCCTACATAATTTAGTTGAGGGTTCCTTACTACTTCAAACCCCTTTCACCTCATTTGTGTAAGATTTCTGAACCTTCACACAGTAAACTAACTAGCAGATTTGAATGCAGACTGCACAGGGAGTTACCATATGTGCAATATGATAACCAACAGCGTGACTGTAGCCAAGCAGAGGGAAATGAAGGCACAGAGGTGTGTCGTATATCCAACACACTCCAGTGGCTGTTAAAGGACTCGAGCAGGTTATTGAGTTGACAGTACAGGACATTGGCCTGCATATGGTCACATCTACTATAAAAAAAATATGTGGATGAGCAGTTGTTTAGAATTATCCACATGGCAACAAAGAACTGTAAAATAAAATGTATCTATGATCAGCATCTCCCTTTGGAGCTGGTAACACAGGCCAAGAGGCATAACTTATGTCACATAACAGGGCTGTTGTGCAGTTCACTTTCAATTATATCAGAGAGAAGATTTAACATTTACATTCTGACCAAGAAGAATGTTTTTGTTTTCAAAAACCTTTAAACCAGGATTGTCTGGAAAATGCACTTTTTGTAATCAACGTTGCCATTTACAAAAGTATATGTAGGAATAACAGAATTTACAATGAACTGATCCCAGTCCTGCTATACAGACATACACTCAACATGTACTTATATCACCTATAATCTTATAACCTCAGCGTAGGTTAGGCATCAATCACCTGCTGTATGGCATATCACAAATGATGTGACAAATGGAATAATAATGTACTAGGGATGCACGATATATATCGGACCGATAAATTATCGGACGACAATGGGAAATTTATATTATTATGTATTATTCCTATAATGAAATTATAACCAATAAATCATCTGCCGATAATGCAAAGCCAAATAGCCTTAATTTACTTAACAAGCGCAGCATCTACACATTTTGATACAGTAGGAGGCGTTATGCACGTTTAAAGTTGGTTTGCGATCCGCCAATTTACACGTGTATTGAGTACACATTGATATGTCTGATTTGACAGATTATGTCAAAATATTTAATTTGAGTTCTTGGCCAAAATGCTCTATAAAAGCCAAAGTATGTGTGTGAAGATGTTTGATGTTCTTTAGTAGAAAACATAAATGAATATTTGAAGAGTCAGAACTGTTGTTTGTTTTTGTTGTGTTAACAATAGGGATGTCAGTTAGATTTGGTTAGATCAGAGCTATGGAATATTAAGTCATCCACCTCAGGTGTGCATAAGAAACTAAAGTTTATGAAATTAAAGATTATGAAAATACAAAAATGTGAAATTATCGGTTATCTCATTGGTCAGCCATGTAAAAGCAGGTAATTATTGGTTATCGGCTGAAACAAATCTTTATCGTGCATCCCTATAATGTACAGTTGAATTCAACAGAAACAGTAAAGACAAATATTAAAGGTAAAAAATGATCACTGATGGGATTTTAACTACAGGCTACCAAATAACAAAAAAACAATCATAAATGTGCAAAATAAAATATGATTGACATTTAAAAAAAAAAAACTCTCCAACCCTTTTGCTCTTATTTTCCATCAACCTGCGTTCATTGAATTGAATATATTAAACATATCTATATTTAAAATTGTACACTCAGATTAATTCCATTGTAGTCAGCAGCAGATGATTCTCACTGCAGAAACCATGTGGGAAACTGGATATGTAGGTAATAATGTAAAAAAAAAAAAATTCTCGTTAAATAACTCAGCTGAAGAAATAAAATCTATTTTAAAAAAACATTGCAACACCAAAATGGAAAAAAAAACCTACAAGTTCCAACATACATAAAAGTAAAGGAGCATTTTGTACCTTAGTACAAAAGTTAAAGTACTAAAATGCACTAATGTGCAAGAGGTATTTTAATGTTGTAGGTGGTTTAATTACAGCCATCAGGTACATTTAGTGGATTAAAAAGTGCAATATGTCTACAGTGAAATGTAAAAGTATAAATTCTTGCAAAATGTAAATTAGGGGGGTTGCGATATACCGGTATTGACGGTTACCGTGATATTTAAAATTAAATATTGATATTGTGTTAAAAATATATATATAATAATAATATTCTGTGAATAATCCAGCGCATCTTAAATCATTTTATATACACAGTTACAGGTTACAGACTCTCTCTCTACCTCCCTCCACTTGTATTTTGAGTGTAATTCATCTGCCAAAAAAGAGACAAAACGCATAATAAACAAAGTTAAAGATGAATTTGACTGATGCTGCAGCTGCACCCCATTCTACAAATACCAGCTTATTTAATGTGCGTTATCAGTCGTTATAAGCCTCGTAGATGTGTCACAGTAGGGCCCTGCTACACCTTCACGCGTTGTCAAACTGAATGAAATGTTACGTTTTGAACACAAACAAAAAGCTTGTTTAGGTTTAGGCAACAAAACCACGTAGTTAAATTTAGGGGATTAGAAAGATTGTGTTTTGGCTTAAAATAAGTGTTTGAAAAGTGAAAGTGAAACTTAAGATTGTGAACACAAAGACAAACAACACGTTGTTGGTTTCACACAGTTTCCTGGGTGAAAGTGCCCCCGACTTCCACCCCATATGGAGTTTCACACTGTCTATACTACAGCGCCTGACTTCTGTTTTCACTCCTGTCATAATTATTACGGTCACTAGAGGTCGCTGTCGTCTTTTATTCCTTTTTTCGGTGATAACCCATGTGAATCGATGATAAAAACCTACTAGTGGGTGTAGCAGGCTCCTTCTGACCCACATCTATGAGGCTTATAACCACTGATAATGCTCGTTTAATGCCCTGACAACACAGTCTAACCGGCGGGATAGCTATTTTTGAATTTTTTATTTTCTATAGATATCGTGATAATAATATTATGGTGAATTCTTTCGGCCACGATAATCGTGTAGTGAAAATCTGATATTGTGACAGCCCTAATGTAAATGGTAAATTATGTTGTAGTGCGCCAAATCTAAATAAACTTAAATTACATTTCACTTCTGAAAAAGCTTAATTGGACATTTGTTTTTCCATAGCATTATTTATAAGAAGGCAACATTCATCAAAGTCAGCTTTTAGTGTTGGAAAGTAACGGTTTTGATATCCGGCTATGCTGGTAAACCCAAAATCCCATCTGTGTTTTGTAAGTACACATCAGTACATTGAATTTGATGCCAGACACACCCTCACACTTCATGAAGAGGGCTGTGAGTTCCCCCTAAGTGGTTTGGCATCAACCAACTAGATTTTAAGGAGGAAATTATATGTAAATTATTCATTTTAAGGATTCAGTGGTCAGTTAGCAGTTATAGCTTCTAAAATAGCCATTAACTTCAATGCTAGAGTGTAATTTATTTACAGAAAGAAAGAAGAAAGAAGGACAATTAGTTTGACTGTCTGACTACAATAAAAGTGACCTGATGAGCACTCTGTGACTCTGCTGCTCTTTCAGGTTACGCGTTTCGTCCCCCGTTAATGACGTTACCTCCTGGAGGGGCGATGTGGATAGAGTCCAGAATGGGCCGCAGAATCTGGCCGAACGGTCTGGAGATGGAAGGAAGAGAGTTGATATTTTAAATTGAATCATAACACAGTGGTTGCACTAACTTAAACCCTATTCATATGTCACGTAAGGGATAATGTACAGCAAGCTTGTCATTGTTGTGAAAGAATCCCCGACAGGGTGATGCTGCACCCCGACGCAAATTAAAGGAGTCTCTCATCGCCCTGAGGAGGATTCTTTCACAACAATGACCCGCTAGCTGTACATTATCCCCCTTATTACACGGCTACTTACTTAAGAAATCAATATTTTGACACAAAAATGGTCCGCCAGAGTCCGACATCAGAACTGCGGCCATAGCAACGGTCCGCTATACATAGCAACGGTCCGCTATACATAGCAACGGTCTGTTATAAAGAAATTACAGACCGCAGAACGCCGTGATTGACCAATCACAATAGAGTATTCAACACAGCTGTGTAATAATACAAATTAATAGACTGTTTCTGCTTTTGTTTTCCAGTGGGATTAACAAGTATTTTTATACAAGGTCTTTCCACTTAAAGGTGCAGTGTGTAGGATTTGGTGGCATCTAGTGGTGTGGTTTTAGATTGCAGCCAACTGAGTACCCCTCCGCTTTCTAAGACTGTGATAACGTGTGCCGTCGAGAGCAAAACTGTGGTAACGCCGTTTGCCTTTCTCAGAGGCAGATTGACACAGACATATAGAATAAATTGTTCACGTCATAATAATCCACACGTTTCATGATTTTGTCACACGTCATTAGAAATCCCAGTGTACCTGAGGGTAGAGAAGCATTAGCAGTAGCTTTTAAAGTGGCAGTAGGCAGACTATTTTTGGCATCATTGAGCAAAAATTCCATAATAACCTTTCAGCTTATTGTAATTCAAGTGTTCTGAGAGAAAACTAGACTTCTGCACCTCCTCATGGCTCTGTTTTCAGGCTTTAAAAAATCTAGCCAGGAGACTTTGGCCAATCACAGGTCATTTCAGACAGAGAGCGTTCCTATTGGCTGTTCATTCAACGGAGGCAGCTGTCAAATCACTTGCAAACTCTGATCAAACGGTCAAACAAGGCATCGCTGATCAAATATGAATCAATTTTCTGTTACTGTAATGCCTATTTCTCTCCTCAAATGTTTTCAGAAACATTTTGTAGTGTACGGTTTAGATGTAAAATGAGAAAGTTTGCTCCGGCTGGTGGGCGGTGCTTGGTCTTTCTTCAACTGATCTCAACATGGCTGCCGGGTCACAAACTTTCTCATTTTACAGCTAAACAGTTCACTACAAGATTTGAGGAGAGAAATGGGCATTACAGTAACAGAATAGTGATTCATATTTGATCAGCGCTGCCTAGTTTGACTCTTTGATCGGAGTTTGCGAGTGATTGACAGGTGCTCAGAGACAGCAGGCACCAGCTATGTATATAGTGACCGTTTTATAAAAATAACTTTTTTTAATCAGATTTGCTCCAATCCTACCTACTGCTGCTTTAAGTGCAAAGCTAGCACTACTAATTTCGAAACAGGCAAATACCACAGACTTGACTGAAGTCGTGGGCAGCTGACAGACTGAGCTTCTCACTCACGTGGAGAGGATTTCCGATGGAAGGTCGGTGATGTAGGACGGGATGGACCTGCCTGTCATAAACTGAGCCACCTCGTTGGTGAAGGTGTTGCAGTTGTGCTCAAACAGACGATACCTGTCACCTCTGAACCAAGAAGAGAGTTTATGCATCAGATGACAGCTTTCATCCATTGCTTGTGTCATTCTTTTTTCTTTTTTTTTGCGTGAGAGATAACAGCTATTCAACCTGTATGTGTTTTCTCCCAGGGATGAGAGGTAATCCATGAAGATCTCCTCAGATACTTCCGTCTCGCCCAGCTCTACCACGGTGTCTGGAGGACCCAGCATCGTCCCGCCCTGACAGAAACACAGCAGACAAACGAAAAACGTCTCACAACATTTACATATGAGAGTTTTGAACAGTGTCACTAATATTTCATTGGTCCAACAGTTAAAAGAAAGATACTCTATGCCTGTAGTGTTTGGGGTGTTTCTCTGATTTGCGTGGGTGATTGCTAAAAGGTAGATTACACATCAAGGGAAGATACTTGCAGCACAGTTGGAAAGATGTTTGATGACAGAAGAAATGTTCAGCTATCAGGTTTTTTTCAGTCCTCTGAATTACAGAGCAAGAGTGTCTTTCTAGATCTGCCATTTTGCACAATCATTAAAAAAGAAATGAATATCAGAGAGGCTAATGTACCAGTTGCAGACTTTTTTTGCTGCCTGTTACCATTAACAGTGATTATTAAAGGATAAAGCTGGCGATATTCTGTATTTTTTTATTTTATCTATTTCTATATTTTATTTATTTATATCTTTTTATATTCTATATTTTTCTTGAAAAGACCAATATTTATTCTACTAATAAGTATTGTCTGTGTCGCCAAAGGCAATGAGCCACTCTGTCGAGTGACAAGTTCCTTCATTACAATGAACGTGGGCGCTGTAGTTCACTTTGAGTCAATCCCACATACACTGTCGTGCTGCCAGAAATACTCACTAACACACCAAATGCGTCTTAATCCACGGCTGGTTGGATAAAAACTACACTGCCCAGTTGGTTAGGAAATTATACTTATCTATTTTTAAAAATGAAACTACAGTATATATTTGTGACACAGACATGGAGGGAAGTCAAAAAAAGTGTTGTTGACAGGCTAATTAATGCATTGCGGGTTTTGGTCTTTGTGATGGGGTTTGTAGTAGAACTGTCAATCGATTCAAATATTGAATCACTTTTAATTCCATGATTGTCCATAGTTAATCACGATTAATCACAAATTAATCACACATTTTTCTATCTGTTCAAAATGGACCTTAAAGGGAGATTTGTCAAGTATTTAATACTCTTATCAACATGGAGTGGGCAAATATGCTGCTTTATGCAAATATATGTATATATTCATTATTGCAAATCAATTAAAAACACAAAACAATGACAAAAATTGTCCAAAAACCCTCACAGGTACTGCATTTAGCATAAAAAAATATGCTGAAATCATAACATGGCAAACTAAAGCCCAACAGGCAACAACAGCTGTCAGTGTGTCAGTGTGCTGACTTGACTATGACTTGCCCCAAACTGCATGTGATTATCATAAAGTGGGCATGTCTGTAAAGGGGAGACTCGTGGGTACCCATAGAACCCATTTTCATTCTCATATCTTGAGGTCAGAGGTCAAGGGACCTGTTTGAAAATGGTCATGCCAGTTTTTCCTCGCCAAAATTTAGCATATGTTTTTCTAGTTTCATATGATGGCAGTATCTTCACTCTAGCTTTAAATCTGAGCCTGCTACAACCTAAAAATCACAAGTTGCATTAAAGAAATTAGTGACGTCAAAACAAATTTGCATTAACGGATAATTATCGCGTTAAATTTGACAGCCCTAGTTTGTAGACAATGAGAAAGAAAATAGAATACTCTAGACTCTGAGAAATGCAGAAACTGGGGTAGAAATAATTCAGGCAGATTTAAAATGTCATCACAAAATAACAGCTTAGAGCATGTATGTGAATTACTCATTTTGGTGATATTGACTACATGCCTTCTAGCAGTTGGCGACATCTCAAACCAATTAAACCTGATATTAAGTCTTAAGCACAAGACAACATTTTAATACTGCTTTTATAAACACAGAGACCAATTGGATCTTTAGATGTTTAGTTTTAGCACTACTTTAGCACTGAGCTCTCTTTCGCCTTCCTCCCGTGCAGACGCTTCGCTGAGTTGCTCTTCGCTTTGCTTTCTTTTTATCATTGCTGTGCTTATCTTTCGCTACTAAATTTTTGGAAAACGGGTCCTGGATACTTACAAATCACTGGGAGTTTAATTTATGAAAGAAACTGAAGGCTACCACTATTTTAAAAACTGTTTTACTTTGTGAGCGCGGCCTATCAGCAGCACAAGCCTGTACTATAGTGAACGGGAGCGAGGTGCTTGGCTAAAGCTAATCAGCAGCAAGATGCCTCCCTTCTCCACGGATGACTACTACAAACTTCTACAGAAGATAGCAGTGCTGGAAACAAAGATTATCCGGCTCGAAGTGAATGCGGAGGTGAATGGACTATGTGGGAATGAAACCACTCTACCACTGACTCAAAACAGTGAACTGGAACAGGCTAATAGAAAGCTAATTAGCACCAACAAGACCACCAAGAATCAAGAGGGCAATAAATCGACTAGTAGTCCTCCCTGGAACGCTCTTGGTGCAAAGCCAAAGCGTAAATCATGTCCCTGGGAAATGGGAGGAAAACTTACAGGCAGAACCCAGCACCCTCAGATATATGATGCGACCGGCTGGCCTGCATTAGCATCCGAGCATAGTGCCTCATCAACCCCTGTACAAAGTAAGGTCCAACCGTGGACAACTGTGAAAGGAAGGATGAGTAACAAACCTCCCCAACAAAGAAGTTTGCAACTGGAGAACAGATTTGCTCCACTGTTGCAGGACCCTGGATCTCGATCTGATGCCCTGGATAATCTCAACTCTTCATACAGCAGGGTAAGAACCAAAAGCAACTCTGAAGGTAAAAGGCTACAGGGAAAGCTAACAACTGGGCATCAAACTCAATTGTGGGTGATGCTGCTGTTAAAGATGTGAAAAGCATGTGGAGTAAAGACATCAAAGTACTCTGTTTCCCCAAAGATATGGTCTCTGATCTGGCAGAAAGAATCCTGGATATTGTGACTGCACACCCAAATGTGAAAAATGTGGTATTGCACATTGGGTCGAATGATGTTGTGAAGCAACAGTCTGAAGTGCTGAAACGGGACTTTACTGGTCTGCTAAACACGGTCAGCTCTGTGAATGCTCAGGTGTTTATCAGTGGTCCCCTGCCGCCGATCAGAAGAGGAGTCGAGAGATTCAGCAGGTTGCTGGGACTGAACACATGGCTTTCAACAGCATGCAAATCCCACTCAGTGCATTTTATTGACAATTTTAACTTTTTTTGGGACCGCAGACATCTCTTCAAGGCAGATGGACTCAGCCTAAACAAGTCAGGAGTAAAATTGTTCAACTCCAACCTATTCTACTTCCTGCGTCATTCATCTGTTCCCTCTGCCAAGGACTCAAGACAAGAGGAATCACCACTGGAGGAAGACACAACACAATGTGCCAGGGGACCTCAAGGAGAATCATTTCACCCCCCACCACAAGCCAGCCCTGGGATACAGCAGAGACAAGAGGAGGCGTCCTCATCCTCGCTTATCACCCTTTCTCCCTCCTCCCCCCTCTTGGAGTTCACTGACCACATGAAGGAGCTGGTCAATGCTGGAACTAAACTTACTCCCCGCCCTTTTCTCTCCCATGATCCCCCCACGAGGTCGACCTCGAACAACTTTGGCACTATCTCCACAAGCACGACACCTACCACCTCCATCCCCTCCACAATGGAATCAGCCTCTGTCTCCGCAGTCTGATAAGGATGTTCCTTTACAAAATGTTGCAAGCACAGATTGATATGTGCTGGGTCCAGGCTTCAAGGCTAATGATACACGTGACTGTTTCCAGGATAAGCTGGGGCCCTGTGTGATGAGAGCTTCTTCTATCTCAGTTCTAATAAGTAGCAGAAAAAGAATGGTGAATCTGCAAAGAAACAGGAAGATTTTTACTGATTGTGCTAATTTATCAAATTTAGCATTGATTCCTTGCCAGCCAAACCATGTCCCAAAAAATAATAATAATACTTCTAGCACATTAAAGCTAGCCCTGTTAAACGTCAGGTCTTTGGCAGGAAAACGTTTTTTAATCAATGATTTTATTATTGAGCACAAGCTTGATTTTATGTTTTTAACTGAAACTTGGTTAGACCAAAATAACAGTGCAGCTGTTCTTATCGAGTCAACTCCTCCCAACTTTAGTTTTATGAGCGAAGCTAGAATGCATAAGAAAGGAGGTGGAGTTGCCATATTGTTTAATGATTCTCTCCAATGCAAACAGATATCTTATGGACATTTTGCTTCTTTTGGATATGTCGCTCTTCAGCTGAACTCCTCTTCTCGAGCTTTGTTTCTCAATATCTACAGGCCACCTAAATACTGTGCAAACTTTTTTGATGATTTTACTGAACTGCTATCTGTAATTTGTGTTGACTTTGACTGTGTAGTCATTGTTGGTGATTTTAACATCCATGTTGACAACCAACAGGACAGAGGAGCCAAAGAACTGTGTCAGGTTCTTGATAACTATGGAATGAGTCAGCATGTGACGGAGCCCACACACAATAGGGGACGCACTTTGGACTTAATCATATCAAAGGGCCTGAACATTTCCAAGGTTGTAGTGATGGATGTTGCTCTGTCTGATCATTCATGTGTATTCTTTGAGAGTACTCTTCCTGTGCACAGAAATGATAAGACAGAGGTAATCACAAAAAGGTATATCACTGAAAATACCAGTGATCAATTTGTTCAGGCTTTCTCTTCCACACCCACCCTCCCCTGGACCTCTGTCAATGAGCTTGTAGATAATTTCAATTCTAAAATGACAAATGTTATTGATACCATTGCACCCAAAATGGTGAAGATTGTCTCTGGTAAGAAAAAATCTCCATGGAGAAATACCATGTTGGTAAGAAATGAAAAAAGAGAGTGTCGAAAAGCTGAACGCCAGTGGCGGAAAACAAATCTACAAGTTCATTATGACATCTATAAAGAGAGACTTTGCATTTATAATTCAGAACTGAAAAATGCAAGGCGGTCCTTCTTCTCTGACATCATCACCAAAAACAATAACAATGCACGTGCCCTGTTTGCTACTGTCGACAGGCTAACAAACCCTCCTGTGTCAGTAGCCTCTGAACTTTTATCCACCAGGGCCTGCAATGAATTTGCATCCTTTTTTACAGAAAAAATTCACAAAATCAGACAAGCAGTCACTTCCTCCATAGCAGGTACAGGATGTTTGTTTCCCCTGCGTCCACTTAAACCTGGCGCAAATACCATGACACAGTTTTATCCAATAAATCAGACATACCTGGAGGAAATCATACAACATCTAAAATCCTCCTCATGCTGCCTTGACATTCTGCCAACAGGCCTTTTCAAAAAAGTATCAGATTGTATGGTCTCAGAGCTTTTACAGATTGTTAATGCATCTCTTGTTTCAGGAGTCTTCCCACAGGCCCTGAAAACTGCTGTCATCAAACCACTCCTCAAAAAGAACAATCTGGACTCATCAGTAGTAAATAATTACAGACCGATATCAAATCTTCCATTCTTGTCTAAAATAATTGAAAAAACAGTTTTTCAAAAATTAAATAGCTTTCTGGCACTAAACAACTCTTTTGATGTCTTCCAGTCAGGTTTTCGACGAAACCACAGCACTGAGACTGCTCTTGTTAAGGTCTTCAATGACATCCGATTGAACACAGACAGTGGTAGAACTACGGTTTTAGTTTTACTGGATCTCAGTGCTGCATTCGACACGGTTGACCATAATATATTACTAGACCGACTGGAAAACTGGGTGGGTATTTCTGGCATAGCACTCAGCTGGTTTAAATCCTACCTAAAAGACAGGGACTTCTTTGTGTCTATAGGTAATTGCAAATCTGAGCTGAACAAAATCACATGCGGAGTTCCCCAAGGCTCCATCTTGGGGCCTCTTTTGTTTAACATCTACATGCTCCCACTGGGTCAGATTTTTGAGAACAACAAAATAAATTACCATAACTATGCAGACGACACACAAATTTACATAACTCTATCACCAGGAGACTACAGTCCAATACAAGCACTGAGTGAGTGCATTGAACAAGTCAATAATTGGATGTGCCAGAATTTTCTTCAGCTGAACAAAGACAAAACTGAGGTCATAGTTTTTGGAGCCAAAAAAGAAAGATTAAAGGTTAGTGCTCACCTACAATCTGTGATGTTAAAAAGCTCGGACCAAGCCAGAAACCTTGGTGTAGTCATGGACTCAGACCTGAGCTTTAACAGCCATATTAAGACAATTACAAAGACAGCCTTCTATCACCTGAAGAATATAAGAAGAATTAGAGGACTGATGTCTCAGCAGGATTTGGAAAAACTAGTCCATGCATTTATCTTCAGCCGACTTTACTACTGTAACGGCGTCTTTACCGGTCTTCCTAAAAAATCAATCAGACAGCTGCAACTGATTCAGAACGCTGCTGCTAGAGTCCTCACTAAGACCAAGAAAGTGGATCACATCAGTCCAGTTCTGAAGTCTCTACACTGGCTGCCTGTCTCTCAGAGAATTGATTTCAAAATACTGCTGCTGGTTTACAAAGCACTAAATGGTTTAGAGCCAAAATACATTTCTGATCTCCTGCTGTGCTGTGTTATGAACCATCCAGACCTCTCAGGTCATCTGGATCAGGTCTGCTTAGTGTCCCCAGAGTCAGAACTAAACATGCAGAAGCAGCGTTCAGTTTTTATGCACCAAATATCTGGAACAAGCTCCCAGAACCCTGCAGGACCGCTCCAACTCTCATTTCTTTAAAAACAAAGCTTAAAACTTTCCTGTTTGCGGGTGCCTTTTATTAAACCAGATAATGATCTGACACTGCACTATAACTTTTACTCTTTTGAGTTTTATGCAATTTTAGCTTCTATCCTAGCTTTTATTTTTAGCTTGTTTTTATTTTCTAATCTTTAATGTTTTAATGTTTTAGTGTTTTTATAACTGTTTTAATTATTTCTTAATGTTCTTTTGCATTTTGTCGCAATGTTCTTGAATGTTTCTGTAAAGCACTTTGAATTGCCCTGTTGTTGAAATGTGCTATACAAATAAAGCTGCCTTGCCTTGCCTTGCCTTGCCTTACTGTGTGGAACACATAATCTGAGTGACAGGGATCAAACCAAGATCTGTTGGGGTATTAATAAGTCTCTCTGTTGTAACTCTTGCGTCACAGGCATTTCCTTCATGAGCTTGTTAGATGAGACTTGTGAAAGGAGTCAGTCCCCTTGTTACAGACTCACCGGCGAACAGCTGGAGATCCCCTCCCCTCCAAAGAAGAACTCATCACCGTATGCCACTATGGCTGTGTGCCTGGAAGAAAAGCACAACACAAGAGGTAAATTCAGGTCAGTACAATATTACCTGGATTTATTTAAAAATGCAACTCAGTGTCTCTTTACCAAATAACAAGCCACTAATATAATAACTCAATCATTGCACAGAAAATCCAGCCTTGAATAGATAGATCCATACTTAAGCAATGTGTGATGTGTTTATTTTTGTGGTCTATCCTCAACTCCCCTTATGCTTCACATTATTATTTACTAAATGTTCTGAAATTACTTAAGGCTATATGCAAAATGCAATCCAAAACAAATAAGCACTGAATAACAAAACGAGGACAAGATAAGACACATTGCCAGTAGCTATATAGCCTATCTGCTCTGGGATCATAGATGGGTCACTGCAGCAGCAGAAGCAATGTTTTCATGACTCATAAGGTCAATCTTTTAGGTCCCAAGCAAGCCAGCTGTCAGAGTAACAGAAAGGAGATTCATACCATATACCATCCAGTTGTTTTCCTGTAACAAAAAAAAAGGGGAAAAGAAGTGAGAAGAAGGATGATGTAGTCATATTATTTCTTTATATTAATCTTGTCTCTAGGTGGAGGCTTCAGATAAGCCCAGTGGGGTTTGTGCCTCTTCCTGCACTGTATATTATTCATTGATTTGTTTTCTTATGTTGTATAGTCTTAAATTGTGCAAAACAAATAAACAATAAACAATGATCTTCTGTGCAAAGCAGCTCTGTGGAGCTGTAACTTATACAAATGTAGCAGTTTGTCATCCCCCAAATAAAGAACCATTCCCGAGGAGCACAAATCTGTCACCCAGTATATTTTCAAAATAAATGCATTAAAAAAAAATAACAGAATGTAAGATCAGTACATTGCACGTTAACAACCTGCACAAAAGCGACTTTACATTGCAAGCCAGAGAAAACATCTCCACCAGAGCATTTGTTATTATCACTTATTTGTCCCCAAGGCCATGCAGGCTGCATCGGATCTCTGTGTACTTACCTAACATGATGGGACTGAGGCTGCGAGCCATTCCTCTCGATAGATCATAAATATAGAGTTGAACATTGTATCGCGTATTATGTGAATCCATAATGTAAAACCACAAAATAGCTTTATTTATGTTCCTGTTGGCTCGCTATAAGCGACGGACATTTAACGGTACAGCTGACTGGGAGGCTCTCTGTGAATTATGTCATCACGTTCTAAGAATGCGTGGTACACTTCCGATTCCGCCGCCTTCAAAATAAAACACTTTATCGAGACGCGTCGACGATACACCGTGAGTTTTCTTGAGAAATAGATTTATTTTGAAATCAAAACTGTACATCCTCCGGTTTTTACCCGTCGCCGACTGTAAATCTGACTTGACAGTTTAATGTGGCTGACAGCGGGGTTTTTGTTGCATATGTGACACGATAAAAGAGCTTGTAATGAATAAATTAGCACCTCAATGTACCTTCAGTTAGCACAGATTCCTGAGACTAGTGCCCCACACTTCATTGTAGTAGAAGAAGAAGAAAAATAAGACGTTTTTGTTGATTAAAGGTCATTACTTTTAAATAGAGGCTACCGTCTCAGCTTTGAAATCTTATGGTAGATTGACTAGCAAGTCCTCATAGAAATCGTGACACCCACACAGCCCTGGATGTATTGCAGTGATGTGTCGTCGCGAACGAGCCGGTTCAAAGAGCCGGCTCTTTTAAGTGAACGATAAGAGAGCCGTTTTTTTCTTCTTTTTTCTTTAATTAATTCAAGGCAGAATGATAGGACGATCTTCTCCACGCCACGGGCACTCCATGCACTGACTGTGACTGAATGTTGTGTTAATGACGTCCTTGCGACCAATCAGGTGATGACAGACAAGGATCATAACATCGTGCAGGGAGGGCGGGGGTTGCGCGGCGCGCTGACAGTCTACAGGTACAGAGCAGGAGGGAGAGGAGGAGAGAAAGAGAGAGAGGAGTGTTATATACTCATTCATAATATACTTACTAGAAAATAGACATTATATTATATACTATATAGATATAAATGGATTATATGGTAATATATTTTTCTTCATTGTTTATAGTCATTCCCAACAGCCTTTTACTGGCACAAAATGCAGTATATCACAGATCACATGGTTAAGATCATATCTGCCTGTTTTACACTCTTTGGCTTCGTGTGCACATGAAGCCTCAGAAATGAACCCTTTTCCGAACCAATTTGCTGGAAAGCTTCAATGCTTCATGAAGCTTCAGCTCGCCATCACTAATATGTGCACACATACTAATCATAGGTCAAAAGCTCATACACTTGACATGCTCTGGGAAGTATCCACCCTGTAAAGACAGATAGGGGAGAGAGATGGGAGACAGTAGAAGAAGAGGAGAATGACTTTGGATATCAGTCACACTGGTATTTACTTTATTTAATTTATCAATGCTATGTCTTTGTAATGTTAGATTGTGATGGAGTTGGTTGGTGGTGTTGAACGTTTTTTTCTGAAACATAATTTCCACATCATTATCAAAATGTATCAAACACTGCACATTAACCTTATGAATACAGAAGAATGAGAACAGTAAATGACAGTAAATTTGGCTGAATTATAAAAGGAAGAAGTGGTAAAATGAAGAGCCGTTTGGGAGCCGAAAGAGCCGGCTCTTCTTTGGTGAGCTGAGCCAAATGATCTGGCTCACTAAAAAGAGCTGAAATTCCCATCACTACTGTATTGTAATCTCTGATGACCACTGGAGGGCGCTGTATACAGATTATTATAACCTATAGTAGTTATTGTGTAAGCCATGGGGCGGCGCTGGTTATTAACCACCGCTAACAATCAAGAGAAGAAGAAGAGCAGTCCTCCACAACGCCTCCCTCCTCCGGATCAAAATAGAGCCGTTGAGGTTGGATCTGTTCTGAGCAGCTGACATCAACCAGAGATGGCTGCTACCGGAGTGCTTCCCTTCATCAGGGGGGTAGACCTCAGTGGAAACGACTTCAAAGTGAGCATTTTAATCAGTATTTGTTGAGTTTATATCCACCGCTGCTGGGCAACTGACTGCTAAAGCTAATCTAAGTTAGAGACGGCTAACGGCTGAGCTAGCTTAGCTTAGCTCGCTATCATTGGGCGTTAGCTAGTTGTCAGATGTTTGACATGTCTGCTGTGTCGGCCACGAGCAGCCAGTATGTTAATATAAACATGTTTCTATTTAAGGGGAATAGTGCTGTGAATGTAGCGTTACTTCATTATTATGTTAGGTTAGTTTATTCTGGGTAGTTTGCGATAATAACCTTGTTTCCAACGTCACGTTAGCCACATTAGCTTCACTGTAGGCTAACTTTGACTCTGAGTCAGAACCACGAGCTCTCTGTGCCAGAACATGTCAGCTTTATAAAGCCTTTAAGTTAGGTAATTATGTGGTCAAAAACAATAGCTAACGTTTTAGAGTTTGTTGACTCAATGTCGTCATACTTGTAGACACATTTTGCTGAGAGCTTAGTTTAGGGAAGTTGAGAAGGCAGCTCTGGTTGGCAGCTTTGACAGCTGATATCATGTATCTGGCATGTGTATGAACTATATGTGTGACATTACTTAACACTAGCTGCCATGTCAGTATGAGAGTAGTACAGATAAGCTGGAGAAACAACTTTTTTTTTTATCTGGCTGGATGATGATCTAATTTTAGACTGTGTAGGATGACGTCATTTCCTCTGCCAAGTTGTGCCATAGACTTGTGCCATTATGACTTTAACTTTTCAGGTTTCTTATCCTGACTGTAAAATATATTAAAAGTGAACATCACAGCTGGCCAGATGTTTGCTGCATTTACTCATGTAGCTAAGTTGTAAATGACTTGTGGATGTTTGACAATTTGTACCCATCACGCCCATCCACAAAGACAGGCAAAACAAGATTCAAGCCCTTTATTGTTATTGTGTAGTACAACGAAATTAGATCCCATAGGTGCTAATGAAAAGATACTACAATAAAAAGAGAGATAGTGCAATAGAAATATAAAAGATAATACAATATAAAAATACAATATGTATATTGATGAGACAGTTTTGCCAGATTATTGCACAAAGTGTCCATCAGATAATTATATAATTATTGCACAGCATCATATAATCATTTCACAGAATGATCAGCATATGTTATTGCACATATCCGTAACAGTAGATTTACAGTATTTACATAATACACAACAACATGGTTGATGTCAACTTCTAATTTTGTATGTAGACATTTACTGTTCTCATTCTTCTGTATTCACCATGTTAATGTGCAGTGTTGGACACATTTTGATAATGATGTGGAAATTATGTTTCAGAAAAAACCTTCAACACCCTCCACCAACTCCATCACAATTTAACATTACAAAGACATAGCATTGATAAATTAAATAAAGTAAATACCAGTGTGACTGATATCCAAAGTCATTCTCCTCTTCTTCTACTGTCTCCCATCTCTCTCTCCCCTATCTGTCTTTACAGGGTGGATACTTCCCAGAGCATGTCAAGTGTATGAGCAGTCTGCGATGGCTGAAACTGAACAGGACAGGACTGTGTTACCTCCCAGAGGAGCTGGCCTCTCTGCAGAAGCTGGTGAGATATTCAGGGCTATTTGCTAGTTATTAGCTTTAGGGCAGCTTCGACCGTTGCCATGGTAATAGACCTCCAAATCAGTATCCAAATGCCTAATTTTTTAAATATTTTTTTTATATTTAAGTATGTGATAATAATGTATAAATCCCAATACAGCCAATGAAATAAATAATCCCACAACATTATTTATTATTCATATTCAACATTAATTATTATTAGTTATTCTCAGACGGCTATCGCTGTTTGTTATGTGTAGAGGTTCATGTTTGTACAGTAGTGCGGCAGCGCCACTGTCCAGAAGCTTTGAATACCTTCGAATATTTCTCACCGAAGCTTCGAAGCCCAAAAAATGGTATTTGGGACATCCCTAATTAGCTTTTCCTCACATTTCTAAATATGGAGGCATTAAATAGGACCTATTATGCTTTTGTGCTTTTCCTTTAGTGTGTTATATAGTTTGTTGTCCATGTAAAAGGTCTTCAAAGTTACAAAAGCCAAAGTCCACGCCAAAGGGAGTTACTCTCCCCCACAGAAACACTGCTCCTGAACTGCCTGAAATGCTTTGATCAAGTCATGCCTTTTCTTCCATAACGTGGTGATGTCACCAAGTAACATATTTGCATTGTTTATCTAATCAGATGTGCATTTCACCAGTGAAACCTCGCCTGATTAAGAGCACACACAGCCCTACTTTAATCCCCAATATCTTTGATAGTATTATCTAATCTAAACCTCCAAAGCTGGCTACGCTGAAAAGGTGCTTCATGCTAACATGCTTGATCTTAACCAGGTCTAGGTAAATAAGATTAGTCTGTTATCATGGCTAGGAGTCCCAGTGTCTGGTGTGTGTTTATCTATCTTGATTTTTTACCCTGTTTGCAGTTGAATCACTCTATTTAGAGACAAAAGGGCATCGGTGCAAGAAGTGCATTGCACAGCGGTGACCAGGGCACCTTGTAGAGCGCATTTATGTTTTAGATTGTGTTTTGTTTGTGCAGTGCACTGTGTATCTGTAAACCAAAACCTCTGTGTTTTCCTTCTTTAGGAGCATCTTTCAGTGAGTCACAACAGCCTGACCACTTTACATGGAGAACTGTCCAGCTTACCGAACCTACGGGTAACTGACACCCACAACACGCATAAGAAAATACACATAAAGCACATGCCGATTTCTTCCACTGGCCATAAGCATAAGCACTATTGATTTTAATATAATGCTTTGACTATGGCCTGTTTCTACGTGTACCAATGTGTAGTTCTAATAGAGCCCTAAATGTGTTTCACTTTGTGTGCAGGCGGTGGTAGCCAGAGCCAACAACCTGAAAAACTCTGGAGTCCCCGATGACATCTTTCAGCTAGATGACCTCTCTGTGCTGGTACATAATAATCTCACACAGTTACTCCTTCTCTGTTTATCAAACCTTTGAAGATTTTCCTTTACAGTCTACCTACAATTATTTCTACAACATGCTTCCTTTCCTTATTTTCTGGTCCACTGCCTTAACTTTACACCTATTACCTTTCCCTCTTTTTCAAATGACTTTACTGTCCCGAAAAAAAAACAGTCTCCCAGACAGTATTTTCATGAAAAACAATACATTTCCCTTTTTTCTCCTTCAGGACCTGAGTTACAATCAGCTGTCAGAGATCCCCAGGGACCTGGAGAACAGCAGGAACATGCTGGTGCTGAATCTGAGCCACAACAGCATTGACTCCATCCCCAACCAGCTGTTCATCAACCTGACAGACCTGCTGTATCTGGACCTGAGCGACAACAAGCTGGACAGCCTGCCACCCCAGATGAGACGCCTGGTTCACCTGCAGACGCTCACGCTGAACAACAACCCGTTGATGCATGCCCAGCTGCGGTAAGAAGACACGTTTCCTCTATCCTTTACTTCACACCTTTACCAAAACACCTAGAAATTCATAGGTCGCATGTTAGGCCTAAATCTAAGTGGTATATTTATTTAGATAACAGAAATATGCATTTATTTAATGCTGTTCTAATTCTTTTAATCTGTGTGTCTGAGCAGCCAGCTGCCAGCCATGGTGGCATTGCAGACTCTCCACCTGAGAAACACCCAGAGGACCCAGAGCAACATGCCCACCAGCCTGGAGGGTCTGACACAACTAGCAGGTAACACACACACACACACACACACACACACACCACTCTCTTGTTTCTTCCAGACCAATTATTTAGGGACCTGGCACACTTTCCTTCATACATTATATCCTCACACTCTCTTTCTGGAGAAACATACTTTTAAAAAAAAAAAAACATGTTCCCTCTGTTCCTCCTCTCTCTCTATCTCCCCCCAGATGTTGACCTGTCATGTAACGACCTGTCTCGGGTGCCAGAGTGCCTCTATTCACTGGGCAGCTTGAAGAGACTCAACCTAAGCAGTAATCAGATCTCAGAACTGTCCCTCTGCATTGACCAGTGGACTCAGCTGGAGACGCTTAACCTGAGTCGTAACCAGCTCACCTCAATGCCGGTAAGGACAATGATGATTACACATCTGTCTCAAGAAGCCACTCTTTTTTTTTACCACCAGTGTTTAGAAAGCCGTGTACCTGGAGTTGCTTCAATATTACAAATGAGATTTGAAATCTAGAAATCAAAGAGATGAATAGCTGAAAATCTGGGCATCTGTATGGCTAAATACAGAGAAATATGTGAATGTGGGTGAACCAACCCTTCAATAACAAATTGGTTTACGGAGTGATTTACTTATCTGACTTACTTTCTTGCTAGAATTCTGTATTTCTGTTATTTTAATGCTTGTCTTTTTATTATTTGTGTAAAATGTCTAAGGTTTAAAGTTTGCTCATGTGTCTCCATCCAGTCTGCAATCTGTAAGCTGGCCAAACTCAAGAAGCTGTATGTAAACTCAAACAAATTGGACTTCGATGGTGTTCCACCTGGCGTGGGCAAACTGGCCAGCCTCACTGAGTTCATGGCCGCTAACAACAACCTGGAACTCATCCCAGAGGGACTCTGCAGGCGAGTGTAACACACAATCAAACACAGATTGATTTTTTTTTTTTTTTTACATCTCGATTGCGGATTCTTTCATCGAACATGTTTCCCTGAAAGGCTGAGTCTTTTTGAAGAACCATTCAAGGTTCATTTATACAGCTATGTAAAAAAGTATTAGCAATAGCAGATTCTGTGTACATGACCTATTTTGTCACCACACTACAATATGCAGTTATGTGAACATGTGGTTTTGTGCTGTTTGTCTAGGTGTGGCAAACTGAAGAAACTGGTGCTGAATAAGAACCGCCTGGTAACACTGCCTGAGGCCGTCCACTTCTTGACTGACTTGGAGGTATACTAACGTCACTACTAGTAAAGTACTCAGATAATACTGGACTTAAACAGCATTTATATTGGGTAAATGGTGGATTAATGTGAGTTTGATTACTTTGTAAAAGTGTCTAAGTGGATTAAAGTAATCTGGCTGTAACCTCCCTCATGACTGGAGAGAAAACGTTGGACAAAGTATGTTACAACAAATATAAGAAAGAAATAGGATACAGTAGGGATGTCACCAGAGCCGATACTTCGCCACCAAGTCGATGCCAAATTTCTGAAAACATGTTGGGACTTGTTTTTCTAAAGTATTGTAGGTACCGGGGGATCGGAGCTTGAAACTAACAGTATCCTGGGGACGATAGAAAGTTTCCCTGATGATGCTGCATTGTGAACAACAAATCCGCGTTGAAATCGGCAGAAGCAGAGCTAGTAACGTTAGCTGTTAGCAGCCAGTGGGCAGCACAGTCCTGCTTGGCTAAATAACGTAACTAACAGCTAACGTACAGAGGTTGCATTGAGTTACATTATGATGCGTTCAAGGTGTATTTTATAAAATATAAGGTATTAGTCGAGTATTACGTGAGGGTAAATTGTAATGTTATCATGATGTGTACAAATGCAATCTTGAACCGTTTAGTTTTTGGCGAAAAACTTGATGTGGATCATCAGAGATTAATAATAAATTTGCAAAAAACAGCATTCAAATGAGGAGTGTACATGGGATTTATTGTTCTGTTTTTATACCGTGGTATCGAATTCGGTATCGAGAATCGTTGAATTTCACCGGTATTGGTATTGACTACTAAATTTCTGGTATCATGACATCCCTAGGATACAGTTAGATAAAAAATATGTAATATTATTTGACATAGAATAGTGACATCATGAAAAATCTTTTGAAATTTTTACCATACGGTGATGTTGTAAATTAGAAGAAAAAAAGTTAAAAACAATAAAATCATAATACAGTAAATAAGTTTCTGTAGGAATATTATATAAATAATGTACAGGACTTGAAATGATAAAGCAATAAAATGTAGTGCTCTGTAACGTCATAATGTTTGCATCAAATACATATATTTCATTGTCTCAAAGATTACCACAAATATTTTCCCATTCATTTCTCTATCTGTAGATTCTGGATGTGCGTGAGAACCCCAACCTGGTGATGCCTCCGAAACCAGTCGACAGAGCAGCAGAGTGGTACAACATCGACTTCTCCCTACCGAACCAGCTCCGGCTGGCCGGGGCCTCGCCTGCTACTGTAGCAGCCGCCGGAGGAGGTATGTGTATTTATGTCTTTAACTGCATGTAGAGTTTTGTACATGAATGTATACAGTAACAGTGCCCCTTGTTCTTCTGTCAATAAACTTGTGTACATGTGTCCAGGAGCCAGCCCCCGAGATCCCCTGGCGAGGAAGATGAGGCTAAGGAGGAGGAAGGACTGTTCTCAAGATGATCAGGCAAAGCAGGTGCTGAAGGGCATGAGTGACGTCGCACAGGATAAGAAGAACTTGGAGGTGAGGGAGGAAAAGATAAAGAAAGATGGCTACACAGCCCACAGGAAGAATGCTAAACACAATCTGGTTCATTTACATTTAATTAACCAAGAAATCTGCTAATTTTGCAGGAGAATGGGGAATTGAGTTATAGTGAATTAAAGGTCCGGCGCTGGGACAAGAGTCTAGAGAAGCCTCATCTGGACTACTCTGAGTTCTATGTGGAGGACGTGGGGCAGGTAATCTGTGTGTGTGTGATCTAACTGTTCTCAAATACAACCAACCAAAGTGCCCCCGAAGATTGATTTATACAAATGTCAAATTAGATTTTTCTGCTTTGCATTGTGCAGATATCAGCGTACATATCTCTTCTGTTTCCCCGTCCTCCAGATTCCAGGTGTATCGGTGTGGCAGATAGAGAACTTTATTCCAATGCAAGTGGACGAAGCTTTCCATAACAAGTTCTATGAGGCTGATTGCTACATCATCCTCAAGGTAACGCATCAAATCTGCCATCATTTACATGAGATACGTGTCAGTAGAATGAATGGACGGACCGTCATTACTTAGATTATCATCAGACAAATTGGATTAATCAAACAACATAGATTATTCTTGGCTACAGCTGGAACATCTGTAAGTTTTCATGTACGACATCCTTCTTACATTCTTCTTTTTGCAATTGTAGACTTTCGAGGATGACAACGGCGCACTGAACTGGCAGATCTACTACTGGATCGGCCAGGAAGCCACTCTGGACAAGAAGGCCGGCTCCGCCATCCACGCCGTCAACCTCAGGAATTTCCTCGGAGCGGAGTGCAGGACGATACGGGAGGAGATGGGAGATGAGAGCGAGGAGTTCAGTGCCGTATGTATAAATATACTGTGCACAGACAGTACAAATATATCAGGCACGCAGAGATAAACACACAAATAACTAACAATCTAGAAACTTCTGATCAATCTAAGCTTTAGCATGAGGTAAAATCACTGTGGCTTTTTGTCTCGCGTGCAGGTGTTTAACAATGAGATCTCCTACATTGAGGGAGGAACAGCCAGCGGATTCTACACTGTGGAGGACACACACTATTCTGTCAAGTAAGCTTTTTAAAGAGAATTTCAACAAATATAACAAATGTTTTCGAAGAAGAAGATGAAGATTACCAACCCTAGCTTTAAGTCGAACAAATATATTATATTATTTATCTTTGGCTTTTATTTGTAGTAATCTCGATCTTTGTTTTGAAAAGCTGCTCAAAATCAAGTTTATTTGGAGTCTGACTTCATTTTATAATTTTTTTGCTTGTAGCTTGCACATTTAGCTGTAATGAATTGAGCATTCTGTGGTGTAAACTACTGCGTCTGTATGGTCTGGAAACATTCTTTTTTAATCCGGTTTTAATCCTTTTGTGTGTCTTATCAGGTTGTACAGAATTTATGGCAAGAAAAACATCAGACTGGAGTCTGTACCTGCGAAGGCCTCCTCCCTCGATCCCCGGTAACTCTCACACACCCTTTCTGCCTTATATAACACATGACGTACACTTGCATTCTTTGCCACACACTCCCTGCTTTCTAATGCATCCCTCTTCTCTCTGTTTGACATAATCATAGCAGTTACTGTAGACCTCCAGTTGATTTGTTGCTCATTTCTTCCTGCTGCTATTTGATATGTACGCTGTGTGTCATTTTAGTGTGGAACTTGGAGCATTGTGTCCATGACATCCTGCTTTTTTCCTTTTGTCAGGTATGTCTTCCTGTTGGACACAGGCCTGGACATCTTTATCTGGAGAGGAGCCAACGCTACTCTCAGCGGCACCACAAAGGCCAGGTAGGGAACAAATCAACAAGTAACACAAACTTTTCTGACACTTGGAAGGCAAATCTCAAGTTGGTTTCCATGTTAGGAGGGGCACAATTAAAATAAAAAAAGAAACTTAAATCAAAAGCAAAACTGAACTTGTCGGCTTTTACTTCTTTACTAGCTTGACGAGCTGTCTTACTTAGGTGGAAGGATTCTGCCCCTCCTTCCCTCTCACACTGGATTAGAGACATTATGTCTCTATGAATCTAGTGAAAATCCATTACGCTACCTGGCGAGCAGAGTACATTTTACAAAGTGTGCACCCCTAATTGACATTTTTTGAGAAACCCCCTACAGTAATCTTAGAGTAGCTTTTTTATTTTTTTAATTATCATGTTATTTATTTATTTATTTTTTCTTTTCATATTCTATTTATTAATTTTGATTGCCTTTATTTTTTATTTACTTTTTCTGTTACTATTAAGGTATATTATAGATAATTTCTCTGTATTGTTGTCTATAATTTTAACTTTATTTATCCATAATTTGGAATATGTGCTGTTGTTGCCCATGTGTTTGTTTTATTATGAGCAGATGGATATGAATGATCATATAAACATTTAAAAATGTTTATTACACGGCTTTGTTGAATACTCGATTCTGATTGGTAAATCACAGCGTTCTACGGTCTGTAATTTTATCACAGCAGACTGTTGCCATGTATAACAGGCCGTTGCTATGGGCGCAGTTCAGATGTCGGACTCTGGCGAACCATTTTTGTGTCAAATTATTGATTTCTTAAGTAAGTAGCCGTGTAAAAAGCAGGATATTGGTTTTGCAGCATCGCCCTGGTTGAGTTTATTTCACAACAATGACCTTTACCCTTACTTATTGTGTGAGAAAAAATCTTTTTAAATTAGATTTAGTTTATTGGTGAAAGGTGACAACAACATTTCTTGTACAGTTACTGTTTTAGTCATTATTAACAATCAATAAAAAGACTTTGGAAAGACTTTAAATATAGTGATGCAAAGTGTGTGTGCATTGTTTTCATCTTTCAGGTTATTTGCAGAAAAGATCAATAAGAATGAGCGTAAAGGGAAGGCAGAGATCTCAACCCTCATGCAGAACCAGGAGCCTCCAGAGTTCTGGGAGGTACTGGGAGGACAACCAGAGGAGATCAAGAAACACGTACCAGAAGACTTCTCTCCTGTCAGACCTAAACTATACAAGGTAAGTCTTTTTAGCCTTTATACGGCACTACTCTCCGCAACTAACTTCACCCTGTGAATGTTAATGTGGTCTACAGTAGAAGCGTACATGCAGCGTTAAGGTAGTGTAGGTGTAATGCAAATTGGTCAGTGTTGTAGGAGGTGTGTAGGATTTACTGTTGAGCTTTCTGCTTTATCACAGCCTTGAAGTCACATGTAACTGTGTTTTTGTAAATTGGCCCATGATGATGTGCAGTATGTGGGATAGACCAAATACCAAAAATGTTTTAAGAAAAATGACTCTATAGCTGAGGTGTAGACTCGGGCCACATGACTTGAGTCAGACTCGAGTCAAAAATTTGATGACTTAAGACTTGACTTGACAAAATTTTAAAAAGGCTTTCAATTCGACTTGAACTTTCACAACAATGACTCATGACTTCACTTGGACTTCAGCGTTTTGACATGAGAATACTTGATACTTTCCCCAAAGCCCAAAGATTAAAAAGTATGTTATCTAAAAAGTGCGTGCAAGGAGACGATCAACTGCCCGGTACCGGAGGTAACTCACCCAGCGTTGGAGATGTTGGGTTTATTCACTTTTTGAGAGATCCTTTATTGATTTGTTTGAGAAGAGGATTCACTCGTGGGGGAAAATAACTGAACTGAACTGAATTTCTTTCTTTTGTTTTTAATCGCTGAATCCCCAAAAAGTGGTGTTTTTTTATTGAACTCTAAACTCTCGGCTATTGTGAATATTATTGGGTAATGTTATACTAATGAGCACCAGTTGGCGCCAGTAACTCTGTTAAAATGGCATTACATTTGGTGAAAAGCGCATTATGACTTGTTTAGGACTTCAAACTCCAAGTTTAGGACTTGGGGCTTGAAACTTACTTGTGACTTGCAAAACAATGACTTGGTCCCACCTCTGCTTTATAGTAACTGAGTCAAACAGGTGTAGCGTCCTGCTATCACTACCACCAGAGGTTGATATATTTTGGCTCATCACATACACACCCATCCCTGTCACAGACACACCTCCATCTTTAAACCAGTCCAATTATTCACCTTATGTTCCATCCAAGATGGCGCAGTGCTATGAGGAAGTGGTGAGACCGTCCTGTTGGAGCAGAAATTTGACGACCATCTTCTTTACTTGTTTATAGTCTGCCTTGCACAAATCTGTCTTGCTGAAATTAATTAATTAATTAATTCCTGGGAGATCTCCGGCCCGAGATCATATGTTCCTTGAAGTTTCATGCTACAGTAGCTGTAAACCAACCCTCTAGTGACTTTTCATAAAACACAGACTGCACTTGATTCACGTGACTCAGAGGTAACTCCAGTCAAATCTGATTTGTATTCCTTTTTACTTTATTCTTTTTTTGTGAGTGAATTGAACTGAACTAATTGTTTCACAAGTGAACTGACTAGAACTGAACTGATAGTGGAACTAGAAGTGAACATTATTTTGTTCTGGGGATTTACGGGAGTGGGAAATACAGACTGGATTTTGGGGTTTTCTGTAAGGAACCGTTTTCTCTGTTGTGTTTTCTTTGCCTGACCTTTAACTGCTAAACCTGCAGTAGGCAGAATGTTTTTGGCATCATTGGGCGAAAATTGCATAATAACCGTTCAGCAAATTGTAATTCAAGAATGAATGTTGTGTTTTATTATGCTATATGCTTTAGTCCTTTTGTGCAGTTGACTAACTTAAAAATATTGACTCACAAGCCTGATGAAATATATTTAGGCGTTGACCTAACAGGCAGCCCCAACAAAGCAACTGGTCATACCGTTACACTGGTTAGTTGGCCGCATATCAGCCATAAAACTGGTCAGACTATTTCCACATTTACATGTGAACTCCCATGCAACAGGAGGTAATTAACAAAGGGGAAAAAAGGCCAAATAGTTTGTGACCTATGTACATGTGTGTCAGTAACAAAATGTCTATGACAAGGGGAGCACTCTTAAAAGTCAAGGCAACAGATCACATTGCTAGAAAGGAAATCCCACTTCATTGATGTTTTCTTTATCATTGTCCTGTAGGTGGGCTTGGGTCTGGGCTACCTGGAGCTGCCACAGATTAACTACAAGCTGTCAGTCGAGCACAAAGACCGCAAGATCAAACTGGACACTTCGCCAGAGATGAGACTGGTATGTTTATCTGCTGCATATTCACTAGAGGGCATGATTATGTGGCTGACATAATGCTACAAGAATGTTTCAAATTTCCATTTCCTACTTCACTTTCTTTTTTTTTTATTTTACATCCTCCTCTTCTCAATATTTCCATCCCTCTCCACAGGTGCAGTCTCTGCTCGACACAAAGTGCGTGTACATCCTGGACTGTTGGTCTGACGTGTTCATCTGGATCGGGAGGAAGTCTCCGCGTCTCGTCCGAGCCGCCGCCTTAAAACTGGGTCAGGAGATCTGCTCCATGCTGCACCGGCCCAAACACGCCAGCGTCACGCGCAACCTGGAGGGCACCGAGTGCCAGGTAATACCCCACCACTTCAAATGCTGCTGCAGACCTGAGACTGTGGGAAGTAAAAATGTTAGGTCAGCAAAACCAATTTTAAAAAATCAACAACATCCACTTGCTTTACCTGCTGTCTTGTAAAGGTCTTGGTCTGTTGTGAAGGGATAAATAAATACACCTTACTGACCATTTGCAGTGTGACAGATAAATGGATGTTCACTTGTGCACAATTCTGCAAGAAGGAAGAAAACAAACAATGTTTCAAGTGTAATGTTGCTCTTATTTTACACCCTTGAAAATACATTAATAGTTTAGTTTATTTGAGAGAAGGGACAGTGCAAATGAATAAATACACATGGTAAAATAAAAGCCAGAATTAGCCAACAGGCTATTTTTCATCTGTAGGCCCTGGCCAAGGTATTACAAAAGGCTTCCTAAAATACATCAAAACAAAAAACAGGGCACGCAGTTTATAGATTTGAAAAGGACACACAGGTTTTAAAAGCAGTAGTGACATATATACATTACACAGTATACGACTTTGCAAGCAAGCAGACATATAGATAGCAGCATCAAAAACATAGTTTAGTGCTGACGTGTATGTATTAATCATCCATTGTTTTGTTTGGTTACTGAAAGATATGTAAGTGTTTAGTTATCTAATGTGAATTGGAATTATATTCGACTCTCTTGAACCTCTGAAAGACCAGGCTGACTGGCTAAAGGCACTTTATCACAACGGAATAGTCTAATCTCCTCTTACAGACCCCTAGTGTATCGGTTCTTTTGTTGATATAGACTATTTCAAAGTTCTAAATGTGTCCCAGTTTATTTCCTGTTGCAGCGTATGTGAATGACATCAGCTAACAGGAAGTTGGCATAGACCCAAGCTGTTGCCTAGCAATGCAATTCTATATCTATAGGCTACAAGTGGCGGTAGAGCTGAGTCATGCATGGATGACTTTGTATACCAAGCACAAGTTAACAATATTTTATTAGTTAAAATCTGATAATGGGCAGTGATGGAAGTGCTTTGAGTTTTATGCCTCCACGACAGCCATGGAGGAAGGCAGGTTTTCCATCTGTACTTACGTACGTCTGTCCCATTTTCATGGACGTGATATCTCAAGAACGCCTGGAGGGAATTGATTCAAGGATGAACTGATTAGATTTTGGTGGTCAAAGGTCACTGTGACCTCACAAAACTAATTTTTAGCCATAACTAAAGAATTCATGTGCTAATTATGACAATTTCACACCAATGTCTAATAGGATGAAATGATGAAGTGATGACATTTTGGACAGACATGGATGTAAACTGCAACTTGGCTGGTTGGCGGAGGCATACAAGTGCTTTTTTGTATAATGATTTGAGTGGTTTCAGCGTACTAAGTTTGGCATGTTACCAGCTTGTTAAACAGTAGGTCAGATGAGTGAAACTCATAGAATGTATAAACATCTTAGCAGTCTCCGTAGACATGATTTCTAGTGAATCGTAAATTTGCAAGATTGAACTGGACCCTTTTGCAGTGTTTTCTTACACTGTTCCCCTGCTACAAGTACATGAGGGTCACTAGTGGGGCTATTGGTTTTGCAGTAGAACATGCTGACCGTTGTGACCATGTTGTGACCTGAGCCATTGAACTGGTGAGATTAGCCGCAGCATCTGCTTTGGTTCTGCCATGTACAAATAAAACCGTGTCGTCTACGTACATTAGGGTTCCGACTTCAGGACAAACAAATAGAAAGTCGTTGATGTATCGACTGAACAGGAGTGGATAAAGAATCGACTATATGATGTGAAGTACTACCTGCATAATATTAGCATGTATATCAAATCCAGTACAATGGTAAACACATTGGTTAAATGCTGTCATCAAGTTTAGCTCCTATTCTTCACAGTATAACTTAATCTTAGTTGCTCTTCTTCCTCTTCCTCAGGTGTACAAGTCCAAGTTTAAGAACTGGGATGATGTGTTGAAGGTGGACTACACCAGAGCAGCTGAGACTGTACAACAGAAAGACAAAGACAACCTACTGGGCAAGGTCAGTGATACATATGTGTGTGTTTGTTTAAAATATCTAAATGCTGATACTTTGATAGCAGGATACCAGTGGTTCATAAAATAGTAATTTAAAATATACACTGTCCAAAACCAGAAATATGTTAGATGTTTCATCTTTAGCTGCTTGTGTGTTGTTATCACAGTAAGTGTTTATCTGTGTTTTCTCTCTCAGGTGAAGAAGGACGCAGAGAAGAAAGACCAGATGAAAGCCGACCTCACAGCCCTCTTCCTCCCCAGGCAGCCAGCCATGGCCCTTACTGAGGTAACAACACACGTATGGTTGCTGTTTTTCCTTTATACTCACTATTTTTATAGGTGAATTTACACAAATACTTTTCTGTCTAGGCTGAGCAACTGATGGAGGAGTGGAATGAGGACCTGGATGGCATGGAAGGGTTTGTGTTGGAGGGAAAGAAGTTTGCTCGCCTGCCTGAGGAGGAGTTTGGACACTTCCACACCCAGGACTGCTACGTCTTCCTCTGCAGGTATGGATGTGTAAGACCGTGCACTGATGTCCGGAATCAAGCAGAGGTGGAAATTCAGGGCTTGAGGGAGTACATCAAGCCAGACACATCACTTAAATTGTTTATAGATTTAACTTTGGAGTGTTATTTATCCTCCTTCTTGACAAGCTAGCATGAGAAGGCAGAATCCTTAGTTTTTCTAGTTTCATATGATATCAGAACCTTTACTATGTCTCTAAAACTCAGCCTGCTACAGCCTCTGAAAGACAGTAAAGTCTCTGTCTCAGGGGGTTAAACAGAATATTAGAGTTTAAGTTTTATAGAATATTCAGGGCCCTACCTTAATACAAAAATGTATGCATTCACGCAGAGAAGAGAAGTGGCTGCAGTGGCTTGATACTTGTTCTGTCAAAGTGACTCGTTGTCTTACACTAATCTCGCTCTGCTTTCTTAGATACTGGGTGCCTGTGGAGTATGAAGATGATGAGAAGAAGGAGGGCGAAGGCGGCGCAGGCGGTGTAGGAGGTGTAGGAGGTGTAGCAGGTGCAGGAAGAAGAGCGGCAGCAGCAGAGGATGATGAGGACAAACAGGCCGAGGAGGACTTCCAGTGTGTGGTGTACTTCTGGCAGGGCAGGCAGGCCTCCAACATGGGCTGGCTCACTTTCACCTTCTCGCTGCAGAAGAAGTTTGAGAGTCTTTTCCCTGGAAAACTGAAGGTATCCGGATAGATTTGTACACATTCTTGGACATTGTCACGCTGACAATCAGACTCTGAGCATAACAGTTTTGGGTTTTTTTTAACACTATTGTGCTGAATTGATAACCATAGCCTTTTCTTGCTGTTTAGGTGGTGCGTATGACCCAGCAGCAGGAGAACCTTAAGTTCCTGTCCCATTTCAAGAGGAAGTTTATCATCCACAAAGGGAAGAGGAAACAGAACACTGACTCTGCTCAGCCCTCCCTCTACCACATACGCACCAATGGCAGCGCACTTTGCACCAGGTAACTATTATTAGATTCATGCACACCAGCACTGTCACAAGCTTCCTCCAGAGAAGTCTTGATGATAGACGAGTTTTTTTTTTTTCCTTTTTAACATTTTTTTTCTTTGTTTTTCACCTTTCATCTCTCTCTCTCTTAGGACCATCCAGATTGGAACAGATTCCAGCAATCTCAACTCAGAGTTTTGCTCCATTCTCAAGGTTGCGATTATTTTTAAATCCCACAATAATGAAGATATAACAATAATTTGTATGAAGTTCTACCAGAGATGTCTCCTTCTACTTTTGTACTGTTTAAATGTGACCAAAAAGGTCCTGCCTTTGGTTTCTGTTTAACGGTATGTGTTTTTCTGCAGGTACCGTTTGAGAGCACAGACAATCAGGGCATCGTTTACACCTGGGTGGGCAGAGCCGCTGACCCCGACGAAGCCAAACTGGCCGAGGACATCATGAACAGCATGTTCGATGACACATACAGCAAACAGGTAAATGTTTATGTGCACATAGAATAGAATAGAATAGAATAGAGACTTTGTCATTGTCATGGAAAAAAACGAAAAACAGTTTAGCAGCTCTTGGCAGTAAAAGCAAACATTAAAAGCAAACATAAAAGCATTCAAATCAAAATATAGACAAATAAATGGATCATAAAGTGCAGGTGCCATGATTATGGTACTATGATTATTCTTATATGTGCCTTAGTAGAACTATAATATTCCTATAGTCATGTATAGGGATGTCACGAGAATCGACGTGGCGCTACTTGTTTTTCTACAGCACTGTAGGTACCGTCCTGGCTCCAGACTAACGGCGTCATGTTGTTCCGGGTGCAATAGAAAATGTGTTTGGGAAGCGGTAATGTCACTATCGACGCATCCAGGGAACGCACTCTTAATTTTCCCCAATAATGCTACATTGTGAACGACAAATCTGTTTTCTTAAATTGCCAGGATTAGAGCTAGTTAACGTTAGCCGTTAGAAGCCGGTAAGCAGCACAGTCCTGCACGGAGCTAACAGCTAACGTTAACGGGAGGTGCCATTGATTAACATATGATTCGGGCTCTATTCAGTAAAAATGAGTATTGAGCTAGAAGTTAAATTCTATAGATATCATGATGTGTTCAAATGTTGAATGAATCCAGTTGTTTGAAGGAGATGTTTTCACAGCAATATAAAATAGATAATAGAGAGGGAATTATTACATGTTTAACTTCCTAACAAAACCCAGTATGCAAACTGTAATAAAGGAGTGGATGTTGAAGATCATGGGATTTATTGTTTTACATTTGTTTTTTACCGTGGTATCAAGAATCGTGGAATTTCACTGGTATTGGTATCACCTACCAAATTCCTGATATCGTGACATCCCTAGTCATGTGTATTCATTTCTTTCGTGTGTTTGTAACTTATAATATTGGAAATACTAAGTCTCTTACACTTCAACTGACATATCAACTGCTTTCATCTCTTATTTCTCAACGTACAAAGCAACTGCGTTCAGCGCTTGAATATCAACTGACCATTTCACTGCTTTCCTCCCGTATTGTTTGCTGTTTTTAGTATGTCAATTATTATAAAGGTTATAACAACCCGTTTTCAGCTGCGGGCAAACTTGAATGTTCTTCAGAAAATTTAGACCTTTTCTTCTTTCTTTTTAGTACAACTTGTGTTACTCAAAAAAGCTTGTATTTAAATTCTCCCAAGTAGTAATTCCTCTAAAAGACATGTGAAGTATTTACACAAATGAAATATATTGACCACTTCCCTCTCTGTAAAATGTGTATGGAAAAACTAGATTTCCTCCCGGGGGTTAAGAAAGATACTTTAGCTTCATGTCTTCTCAATAATGGATTTTGCATGAAAGCATATTCTGTCAAACTGATTAATCAATTTGTCTCCAAGGTGATTAATGAGGGGGAGGAGCCAGAGAACTTCTTCTGGGTGGGGATTGGCTCTCAGAAGCCGTACGACGAAGATGCAGATTATATGAAACACGCTCGGCTCTTCAGGTGAGTGGACATTATAATCTCTAGGTATCATGTAGTCATTATAGTTAAAAGAAGCGTGCACAGATTTATAAATTAATATGCAATATTAATACTAACTTCTTTCTCTTTACTTTACTCTGTTTATTTCTCTCCCGGCTCAACCTCTGCCTCCCTCAGGTGTTCAAATGAGAAGGGTTATTTCTCCGTGTCGGAGAAGTGCTCAGACTTTTGTCAGGACGACTTGGCCGACGATGACATCATGTTGCTGGACAACGGCCACGAGGTTTGACAATTGATCATAGACTTGTCTGAATGTCTACAGTGGAATCAGTTTGAATTCATCATTTCATGTGTAATTGTTTTGTATTCATTTTTGTGTTTCTGCCTCATTTCCTTGTTTTCCCTCCTCAGGTGTACATGTGGGTCGGAACTCAGACCAGCCAGGTGGAGATCAAACTTAGTCTCAAAGCCTGCCAGGTTAGTCAGAAACTGCAGTTTTATGTGTACTTGTACGCGCATTTGTCAGTTTTTTTTTTTTTTTTATGTGTTTTATATTTGCGTAGAAACATTTTGGTATTATACATCCATATCCACATCTTAACTAATCCTCTTCCTCTCCAGGTCTACATCCAGCACATGCGCTCTAAGGACGCCGAACACCCAAGGAAGCTGCGGCTGGTTCGGAAGGGGAACGAGCCGCACTGCTTCAGCCGCTGCTTCCACGCCTGGGGGGCTTTCAAAACTACCCTCGCATAGACAAAATCATGCACAGAAACGCTCACATATGCATCAAATGTATTCGCTGCCATGTCATTTTCTACCGGTAAGATGATGATGATGATGTCTATGCCTAACCCAGCTTTACCTGAGCTCTGATTCCTACCCCCCACCCCCCTCCTTCTCAGCGCTGCTGTTCAACAGATTACTGTCAGAGTCTCCCTACAAAAACAGATATAAGTTTAGCACAATATCAGTGAAAGTACTTCTGGTCACTAAGCTGTTGGCTGTTTTCTGTCTTTGGGACAAAATATCACTTGTTTTCTACAAGCTTTTTTGAGAAGCAAGTCTGAATACTGTTGTTAAATTATAGAAGAGAATTATGTTTTGAGATGAAATAGGTCTAAAGGTGTACAGAGGCTTTATAAAAAACCCAAAGGGAGGTGAATGCCCTAACATATCGATCTTTTCTGCTGCTTTCGCGTGGCTTGTGCTGCATGGTCAGTAGTTTTCAGGGGAGGAGGGTTAAAGGGTAACTTTGGTATTTTTCAATCCTGTTTTCAAGTCTTGTTTTTGTGTCTAACTGACTAATAGCGAAAACAATTTCTGAAATTGGTCCAGTATTGAGTGAGAGCATTGAGATGTAGATGTGTTGCTATTGGGGCAAGCTGGCTCTGTCATTTACGTCCACTAAAAGTGCTTGTTTTTGCCATGACAGGCTCCGATTGTTATTAGAAGTGTCTGACATTACGGAAAGAGTCTTGCTCAAGGAGAAGTCTTGTTATAAAATCTGGCGTGTTGCCGGAAGACAACGGTATTTCCACAGAGTAAGACTGCTGTACAGAGTGGGACCTGTTGCATGCCTGATATTCAGATTTCACAACGAGACTTCTCCTTGAGCGGGACTTGGACACAATAACAAACAGACCGTATCAATGGGAAGGTCAGAAAAATGTTTTATTTCTCATTAGGGTTCTTTCCATAATGTAGTCAGACACTTATGATAACAATCTGAGCCTGTCAATGGTAAAAACAAGCACTCTTAGTGAACATAACTTTACGTTGATGCTGCTCACTCGCCCTCACAACTGGTTTTGCAGCTGTCTGTTACGGACTATATACTGGACCAGCTATAGAAATCGTTGTCCCCCATTAGTCACCTAAAACACAAAAGCATGGGAAACTAGTCCAGGTTGAAAAATACTGCACATAACTGCAGGAGTCGCTCCTCCATGCCCGATGCCATTTTTGCGCAGCTCATTTGAAGCAGTCTAAGGCAGATAAAAGTTAATTTTACAGTTTGTATTGTTTTTTTTTTTCATCTTTTGAGGGACTGAACAGAAAACAGCACTATAATTGTTTCTCTGAGGAATGTTGGTTTATACATATATATTTTTCTGTTGTGCGGACTATTCATATAGTATGTTTGTGTGTTGGCCTCGTGCGCCTTCATTGAAACGGGGACGGCCCCTTTCCCCAAAGTCTGATTGGTCACTGCTCTCAGCTCCTCTAACTTGAACTAAGAAACTTTTTTGTATGTTTCAAACCTAACAAAATATTGACTTCCAAAGAGTACAAGTAAAAGTTTGAAGTCATTTGTTTTACAGTTGCATCTATCTGGCCAAAGAAACCTGGAGCAGAGGTCCGGGTGCAAGTTACAATGTGAGACAGAGACTTGTTTTATGTTTTAAGTTTAAGGACAGATGTTTTAATGTGCAATCAGTACTGAAACTAGATAATACTGTATTCTCCTACATTACAGGCTGCATTCAACTTGTCATCTTTTTGCACCATATGAGACATATCTCTATCTAATAAATATAGTGACTTCTGGTTCCACTGATTTCAAGTCAGTAGTTTGTTTGTATGGTTAACGGGTGATCGGTTTAACCTCTTCTAGATCAGTGCCTCCTGGGTGTCAGCTATTTAAGTACAGAACTGCTGCAGTGCTTCTTGTGATCATGTGACCTGTTGTAGTGTGCAGGCATTGGTCCGAGCAAGATCTATCTATGTACCGTATTCTCAAATGGCTGCAACTACCGTCATTTTGTGTCTTCATACTTTATTTTTGTGGGGTGAATTTGTATGCCTGATAGTGTGTTTGAGTCCTACACATATATGTATGTGTGTCTATATGAATATGTGCACATGCTCCTGATGCCACCTGCAGATGCTTTATTTATGTATTTTATATTAAAATAAAATCTCACATCACATATTTTGTCATCCGGCCTAATCTTTGCACTGCTGTGTCATATTACAATTGAAGCCGCAGTTGGTAGAATTGGAGCAAATGTGATCTAAAAAAAGTTATTTTTAAAAATCCTGACAGTAGAATATGAGACAGGTAATCTGAAAAACAATCATGTGCCTCTGTGTCCTGCTGGTGGGTGCTACGCTTCCGTAACGACACCATCGGTTGGGACAGCATTATCAGCGGTAACCGCCTTATGAGAACAGAGCAGCTACCGTGAGCTAGCACGCTCACATGGACGAACATGGCCAGGCCTGGTGATGTCAACAAAGCACGGAGAAACTGGGAGTACAACACACACTGGGAGGGAGAGAGACTTCACTCTGCTAAGGTATAGGCATTACTCCTCTATATCTTTACATAGTTAATAGTTTGTCATAGTAGTCATAGTATAGTATGTCAAAACATTTTTTTTAAAAAGTCATAGTATAGTATGTTGAAAAAAAAAGTCATATAGTATGTCGAAAAAATTTAAAAAGTCATAGTATAGTATGTAAAAAAAAAAGTCATAGTATAGTATGTCGGAAAAATAAAAAAAGTCATAGTATAGTATGTCGAAAAAAAAGTCATAGGATAGTATGTCGGAAATATTTATAAAGTCATAGTATAGTATGTTGATCAAATTTAAAAAAGTCATAGTATGGTATTTCGAAAAATGGTCATAGTATAGTATGTCGAAAAAAGAAAAAAATTCATAATATAGTATAGTTTAGTATGTCGAAAAAAAGTCATAGTATAGTAGGTCGGAAATATTTTAAAGTCATAGTATAGTATATCGAAAAAAAAGTCAGAATAGTATGTCGAGTAGTATTAAAAAATTTGAATTACAAAAAAAAGTGACATGTTAATTAGTGAGCTTTAGAGGAGCTGGTAGGTGGATTTTGTCACCTTCAGGAGCCAGGCTAGCCGTCTACACGGTTCCAGTCTTTATGATAAGCTAAGCTATCCGGCTGTAGCATGCAAAATTTGATAAACTGCTTTAAAGGATGTCAATTGTGCATCGTGAGTCCGACAATGTTAAGTTAACGTTATAGGAAATGCAATGTTAAATCAGTGGAGTGCTCTCCACTTTAAGTCCAAACCACAATCAATTCCTGTAGAGAGGGTAAATAATTTTATTAACATTCACAATTCTTCATCAGCCAAAACGCTAAATGATCAGATTAAAATCCTACACACAAAACTGAATGACAAAGTAGAAACAAATTCATCTTAATTGTGGAATTAAAAAGGTAAATCGTGACAGCTGTAGCATCAAGGGGTTAATTATCTGTGTGTCAACCAGAGCACCAAAACAAGCTAACACAAAAGTAAAAAAGCATTAATATGATTCCTACCTGTTGAGCTACATTAGTTAGTAGTGAGGTCCCTTTTTTACTTTTTATTTTGTTTTACGTGAGGTGATCAAAAAGCTTGAATAATACTGCGCGTGTTTTAGGCTACGACAGGTTCTACAAAGTTCTACCGTTTTACTCTATCATCGGCTTAAACCTGTCTTCTGTAAACCTAGGTATAGATACTGTATATATTTTTCTTTTTACACAGTAAAACTTTTTTTTAAAAGGGTTAAAAATACTGGTGATCAAAGCTCTGCATCTAGCCAATATTACCCAGAATGCATCGATTCACAGAAACCCACAAAAGAAATCTCCTGGGTGCATCATAGTACACAGTACATTACACTTAGCATTCAGACTGACTTTGCTTCCCTTGCCACACTTCCCTGAGTCCTGTCAAAAAGATTTCTGCGTGAGATGATGTAACAGAGCGGGGAGGCTTTAACAACTCTTCATTTTTACCACATTCTTTACCTTCTCTTTATTTTTAATTACTGAGAACGCTTTTATTTTCTTCAATCCTGATTTTACCAAACTAGAATATTGATCACAATGAACTCTGAGCTCTTCAAACAGGCTGTCGCTAATTTTCCCTGATTAAAAACTCAATTTATCAATTTTTTACCAAATGATGTGTATTTGTAACTCAGGCCATGCATTTTGCAATAAAGGCATTTCAAAAATATTATTTCACCTATATCTGCTGTAGTCCTTAATACATAGTGCCGCCTTTGCGTCCCTCTTCACCAGCTAGTTCCCTTTGAAATCGGTGTGAATTCTTTCCTCTTGCATCCCCCCTTTCTATTTGTCATTAAAATATCTTTACTTTCTCCAAAAGCCTTACAAAACCTATGTAATAGAACATCAATCTTTGTTTTACAAAACACCTTCATTATCCGAGTACCTTTTTCTTCAATACCGACAGAGCGCTTCTCAAAACCTTGGTGGTGATGTATGTGCTTGTGTGTAATAACATGTTGTCTCACTGATTTGAAAACAGTTGATTTATGCACCACCTCTGCCCACACAGGACACTAGGTGAAGCAATTCAACCGCACTTAATGGCACCTAAGACGGTAAGAACACACATTTTACAGCCTTCAATACTCAAAATATTTCATTTCCCAGTCTTACTCTCTTGAACTCTACAATGCTCCCTTTAAGTCTCTGCTGGATATCCTCATTTCATAAACGTGGGTCATTCACAGGGCTGCAGTGGTGTTGAGCAGCGTGCAAAACAATCCAACGCATCCACTAGTGTGCACGAGGAATCAACAAGCGCATTTGGCGACTGACAATTTCAGTTCCAACTGTTGGTAAACCTCAGACCGATCCCAGCACACCAAAAAACTGGATAGAAAAATGAAAAACGTCACTGGTAAGTCTCCTATGCAGGATGTAACTGCCCTCTCCTCGAAGGCTGAGCCGCAGTCATTATGCCTGGAGAACGCCCCATAACCATTGAGTCACCACGGGATGAGGGGCC
This sequence comes from Sebastes umbrosus, assembly GCF_015220745.1. NCBI lineage: Eukaryota > Metazoa > Chordata > Actinopteri > Perciformes > Sebastidae > Sebastes > Sebastes umbrosus. The sequence continues at coordinate 8,986,801 of NC_051282.1, read as the reverse complement.
AAGGAGGAATGATCGCACAGAGCGTCATGATGGACGACGGAAAGTTCAGTTTTCAGTGCTTAATATCAGAAACATCAGCTCCTAGTCCTTCCAGGCTGTGCTAGGTAGGCTGTCTCCAGCTCCATGTGGGAGGCAATGTCATGTTTCCAAAGTGGTTATATAAGAAGAAGATGTAGTTCTTCCAGTGGGGGGGGACAAACAGGAGAGTGCAGAGTGCTGGCTGGGGGGTCCACAGTGGGATGATGGGAGATGTTTGTGATCCAGCACTGAAATCTGGTCCATCCAGACCACTTGGGCCCCTCCCTGTAATACTGGAACAACAATCAGAAACTCAGTATGAGCAAAAAAAACATCACATTTACATCAGTCTGTAGCTTTCTGCTAACACTTAAGTACACCATGTTAACTGGAGGTGAGTAACGTAAGGTCTGCCTTAAAAATGTTGTTGAACTTTTGTAAAATCTTGTTTATGTTCAAATCTATTGCTGCTCTTAAGTGGGGCTGTATGAGGTACTTATCCAAAGTAAATTAATACATAAATAAATAAAAGTGGAAATTAAACAGAAGAGTAAATAAATAAGGGGATTAATAGAAAGGCAAATAAAAAAAGCAAGTTAAAGCAGAAAAGTCTGTGTCACTATCAATTAATTAATGACTACATTTATTTCTAATATGTTTGCTACTTTTAATGGCATATTTATTTATTTAACGAGTCATTTATTTATTCATTTATTTTTTGATTTTGGCAGGTTCCGTTATATAGTAGTATAATAGTTGTTTGCTGCTATATTAATGCTCTGAATATCCAATTTAGCTCTTTTAACATTTGCTGGCTTCAGCTTCTTGATTGCGAGGATTTGCTGCAGTTCTACTTATTGAATATCTGAGTTTTTGGACTGATAGTTTGCCAAAATAATCAATTTGAAGACGTCACTTTAGGCTCTGGCATTTGTGATTCTACAGATTTAAAAAAAATTGATTGATCAAAAAATGACCAACAGACTAATTGATAATGAAAAATAATTACTTTCTGCTTAGAAATGAATGCATAACAATATAAACTACTAAAAAATTATATATTATTAATAAATACAATGGAATATTTTACATTTTAAAAAATAAAGTAAATGCAGTACAGAATACACAGTTAAGGTGTATTATATATATGTTCACCACCACCAGAGGGTAGCAGAGAGTTTAAAAAATGATGGCGAGTCTTATTGACAAACAGACAAAAGGAGGGAGGCGACTGATTTATGAGTCCTGTGAGTGCAGAGAGTAATGCAACTGAAGGGATGAGTGCAGAGTAGTTCACCACCACAAGCTCTAGTAAAGCTCCCCTATTACAGTAAATGTAATAATAAATAAATCCTTGGTTTTTCATCATAACACAACTCAAGGTCTAGCTGTGATGATTTGATCTCCTGTCTTTTGATCGAGTGGCTCCCATCTATATGTGCTGGTAACAGCTGTATCAAAGCTGTGGAGCCTCACAGTAAAGTTTAAGACTACTCCATTTTTGGATTACCAAACTGTAAAGTGGATAAATAGAATACAATAAGACATTTAAACTGATACCGTGAATAAATAGGATACACAAATGAACCCTGGGCCATCCCCAAGTACAAAGACAGTGAAGAAAAATACTAGGAGTGAAAAAAAAAAAATAGATTTACCTCTTTTTCATGATTTCTTTTTTTTACGATTTTGAAATTAATTTTTTAATGCCAGAATTGATATATTTGCTTCATTTGAGTCCATGCGGAGGTAGAAGGAAGTTACTGCTTTTATTGTTGTAGTCTGGAAACATTATCGTAATGCGGTAACATGCGGTCAAGCCGTTGCTGGAAAGAGTTTAATAAATAATGCCTGACAATGACTGATACATTTGACTTTAGGACATCTCAGACTACATACGTGCTGAAAATCAAACACTTTACTGTATTAATTTAGATATTTTTCAAATTAAAAGTCCCTAGAAGTGTACGATTCAACTTTTTCCCATGGTCTAGTGTTCGAAAAGTTAATAAAAATCGGAATATCGAATCGCAATACTTGTAGAATCGTAGTACTTAAAAATCGCACTACATATTGTGCCTGTATCGTGATAGTATCGAATCGGGAGATAAAAAAAAATACCTGAGCTACAGTATTCAACACCACTAAAAGGCACACAAGTCTGTTCAATTGGTCTCAAAGGAAAAGATTTCTAATCCACTGGCTTTTCAAAGACACCAAGAGGAGGCCGAGCTTGTTATTGGAATGCAGCGCTCAGACAGAACAAGTCTTTGAAGTTTGCACACTCTGGACCCGCTCCATTAGAAACAGGTGTCTGTCTGTGTGTGTGTGTGTGTGTGTGTGTGTGTGTGTGTGTGTGTGTCTGTGTGTGTGTTTCTATCCGCTTTCGAATACCCAGAGTTGTGTCTACTCAAGTGTGAGCTCATGCATCTGCTCATACTGGTGTGTTTGTGTGACTTCAGTAACTGTTAACAAGTACCTCATCTGTGTTGGTGTGTATGTTTCTCACCTGTTCAGTTGATGAGGATGCCGGTCGAGCGTCCCTCCTCCTCTTTGATGTTCTTTAGGTTATTCTCTGCCTCGTCCACAGTGCTGCACAAGAATTAAAGAAGAATTAAATTAAGATTTATTTATTTATTTTAATTAAGAATTAAATTATCGTCTTTATAAAAGGCTAAGAATACATTTTAAACAGCGCAAGCTGAGTGTACATATAAATGTGTGTGTGTGTGCCTACGTTAGAAAATCCCTGACGTCCTCCACAGTGATTTCTCCAGTGGAGTCGAGGGTGAGGTCAGCACAGCTGAGGGGGGAGTCCAGCGGGGTGTCCAGGAGGGGAGAGGACAGGCTGCTCGGAGACTCTTCTGTTTGCCCTGTGAGGCAGTTTAAAAACAACTTGATCAGAATTTGGTTAGACAATAGATTCAGGATAAATCTGTCACATCTTTGATACCCCAAAAACATGCTTAAATGTAATAAAGATGAATGAAAAAAGGGAGTTCAGCAGCACTTGGAAAAAAAAATGAAGAAGGCTGAAATCTTTGTTCCGTTTGTAACACTGGCTGAGGCTGTGAGCCCAAACACGTTGGTTTAACAATAGAGTCATTTTTTTGTTTCTTCTCTCTTAGTTCAATTGTTGCTTAAGTCACAATTTTCTTACATGTCGAGTCTGTTTTGATCACTTAAAGCTGCTCTAATCAATAATGTTATATTAACAATGGGTCAAATGACTTCTTGTAATGTCAGAGGAGTAACTCGTAGTGATAAACTGACACTAAATGATCACCTAATTCTGCAGTTCCCCCTCAGCTCTACGGAGCTTTAAAGCATCTTTCAGCTCATTGTTTTGGTTTTACTGGTTTGTTTCACTCTCACAGCATCGTTTGTAGGCGCAGCAGGCAGCTGCAAAAAAAGCTCTAAAAATCCACGTACACTACCTGCTCAACACCAAACTGCAGACAAGCAAAGTTAGCGACTAGCTGGTGAACATAGTGGGGAATTTAGCAGCTAAAGAGACAGATATTTTCATCAGGAGCTGGTGGAGACCAAAAACAGAGCTAAAAAGGAGAGTAAATATTTACATTCTTCATGTGGAAACAAACAAGCTAATGTTGGTTTGTGTTCAGTAAATAGGGAACTCTTTACTAACAAATTCAACATTATAAGGTGATAATATGTCAATGTTATGTTCACAGCTTGTTGCGCTGCCCCCTAATGGCCAAAAAATATATGAATGCTGGTTTAACAGATTACTGATTTCAAGGTGCACTCCTATAACATAATGTGAGGTTGTTTTTTTTTTTTTTTTTTTTAAATAGGCCTCAAATTCCTCATCATATAGAGAAGGTTAACCACATGCCAAGTCTTTTAAATCTGTGTTTTCTCCGATAAACATACACAATAATTCAAAATAGAAAAAAAAACATTAAAACACTCTGTTGCCTACATGGATAGTTATTTAAGTCTGAATACCAGGTGAAAGGCCCACTAAGACATAAACAAACCCTACTCTGGTCTCCACAACAACCATCGTTTCCTGCTAGGGAGGGAGGGGCTGTGCAGGAGAGGCAACTGAGGCATACTGAATGGTTACCATGGAGACCGGAGGGAAACCCCTGCAAGGCCTGCTCGCAGTTTAAGAGGCTCAGAGAGAGAAGAGAGAGTGACGAAGAGGGAGAATAGACAGAGAGAAATAACAAGAGGAGAGAAAAGTGAGGGTGAGGAGAGAGAGGGAGCAAAGAGAAAATGTGTGTGTGTGTGTGTGTGTGTGTGTGTGTAGACGTACCCTCTGCCTGACCCATCTGGTTCTTGTGGGTTCCGTTGGCCTGCGGCTGCGTCGTCGAACCATCGCTGAGGAGACACATGAGCACACACCATTTGCTTTGGCAGTAGATGGAGTAATAATACAGCAATAACAGTAAAAGTATCATTTCTTTGGTTTCACATGCAGCCGAGTGCCTCGAGCTGGTGGTAAGCCCAGAGAGAGCACTACGAACAGTAGGCTTAGAGGTTTCCAATGTGGGGTCCAGGGACCACCAAGAGTCCTTCATAGTGGGTCCCTAGAAAATGTTGCAAGTCATTGAGCAGGTATGCCTTGAGTCTAGGATTTGCACGTCATTGTGATGAAGTGTGTTGATTTGTCAGGTATTTAATTTGTTGGATTAGACAACAGACATCCCAGTCTGATTATTTCATCCATTAACAAGATCGCAAATTATTTTCCTCAAAAAATATTACATATATTGTGATAGTAAAAAAATGTTTTTGAGTGTAAAATATGGAAATAAAAAATTATATCAGATTTTCATACAAATGTCCAGATTAAAAACCAAAAACATCAAAACCACACAAAAGAGAATTTTTAAACTTTTAAAACAGCACAATATAAGCCATTTGCCCACCCAAATGATCAAACAAATATATCCTTCAATTTAAGAAATGCTAAATTGCAGTGCATCACTCAACTTGGTATAGCTGCTCAATAGAAACTACACAGGGGTAACATTAGTGCGCATGTCTGCTGTGAATGTGCAAGAGAGATGAAGATGCTCAGTTGAGAAAAGCGATGGTCAAAGCAATGAGCATCAGCGAGGATCGATGGATAGATCCATATTGCACAACTCTGGTTTAATTTCACTAGTCAATCAGGGCTGCACGACTCTGAAAAAGCACGTAATGTGATTATTTTGACTGAGATTGCAATCGCGATATTGGAGTGTATAATTATTTTTACACCATTATTCTCATTTTCATTGAAAAACATACTAAATGATTATGGTGTGATTTTTGTGGGGATCTGTACCAAACAAAGATGTGTTCTTAAGTCTTTAGAATATGATGTGTAGGTCAGGACGACTCATCATATTTAATTTAAATGGTATTTTGATACATTTCATCCTTTAACAAATACCGCAATTTCCTCCTCATTCTGCGATTTGAAAATTGCACTAGGCCATATTGCGATTTTGATTAATTGTGCAGCCCTAAAGTCGATACATAAGATCTTTAGGTTTCTGAGGACGAAATCTGCTAATGTCCATGTAATTAGGGTTCATTGAAAAAGAAAAGTTTGGGGGTCCCTGTAGTAGGCAACAACTACATCGGGATGTAATCAGGTAGAGGGAAAGCAGCTTACTGTAATCAATGTGGGTGAACAGTAGATGTGTGTCCTAATAAAGATTACATTCCTGATATTAATACTATTGAGTGTGTGTGTGTGTTACCTGGCAGGTGTGGGCTCTAGCGGTCGGTCCAGCTGAACAGAGCAGAGCGGTTCAGTGATGACCTTGGCAGACAGGGAGAACCTCTCGTACTCTGAGGGAGAGATCAGGTAAAACCCTGTGTAGAAAAACAACCAGACAACAATTAGACAGTTACGACTTTGAACTTGTGATTCATTGGGAACAATTTTCTGCTGTTAAAAAAAAAAATTGTCCACAGAGAAGGGTGCAGTTTGGGTGGGGACATTATTTCTGGTAAGACAGGCTGATGTCATTTTTCCATCTTAAGAACAACATTCACCTAAACTGTATTGGGATAAAGGCAGAAGTCTGAAGAGCAGATATCTCAGATCCATGGCAAATAAAACCAGAACTATCTGCATGACTGGATACCAATGGGGCAAGTGGAAAAATATTTTTTGGTGTAAAGTGACCCTTTAACCTCTTGCTGCAAAGTCTCACAGTGTTGTGAATGTGAAAATCATTATCACAAAGCAATGTTCTTGTGACTTTCAGTGCAGTTTGATTTTTTACGGCACTTTCATCAAAATCAAGCGTGTTTTCCTCACCCTGTCCGTTCTTGGTGAAGACGCAGGATGCGATGCCGCTGATGTCTTCTTTACGGATGCAGTCGTAGCGCACCTAAAAGACACAAAAAACAGGCATTAATTACCAGTACATCACAAATAATTCAGCAAAATAAAATGCCCACATTATCATTGTTGCACAATTACTGTAAATACCCTCAAAATACACACACAAACTCTCTTATTGTCCAAATTAGACATGGCTCGTTTTTTTTTTTTCCAACTCACACTTGCACAAATTCTCCTGAACCCTACCTGTGGTCGTAGGGCAGGTATGTTAAAGAGGTGCATGTCGCCCAGGTTGGTCAGACAGACCAGTGTGTGTTCGCTGTAGTCTTCCTGAGCTGTGGAGTTGAACACCACCAGAGCCACCTTCCTCACCCGACAGCCTTCGTGCGCCGTCAGCTTGAACTTGGTCTTAGCGCTCACCTTGGGGAGAGAGAACACCTAGAGAGAGAGAGAGCAGAGGAGGAAGAATGCCAGGATTATAAACTGACATCATCAGTCTTTCACGGTTTCTTAAGCCCTGTCTTAACCTTTTATAGTGACTTTCAAATGATGCGATAAAGGATTTGTCAATAGATGTAAAATAAAAGGAATAAAACAGTAATTATTTTGCACAATTTGTCCTCATGAAATGAGGAAAGACAAAAAAAAACACACCTACGGACTGACTAGACAAATACAAACATGCATTTTATGTGTAATACATTATAATACTGGGCTGCTGTCAAAAAGTCTAAAAATGCTCCTAATGGCATCTGCAAGATTTCACAGACCGGAGGAAAACAACCAATCAGAGCTGAGCTGGAGTCTGGAATCATGGCTGCTACTTTGATACTTCCGGGTCATTTCACTCAGTTAAGAACCTTCCTAAGCAAAAAAATACTTTTCAACCGCAGCCCAGGTGTCTTTTCCAGCCTTTACCTTTAGCTGTTCCTCTGAGGCGATGAGGACAGAGTGAGCGTTGGTCATGTCCGGCGCGATGGCGAGGTCCTGGGAGGCTTCGTACGGGTCCGGTAGCGGTTTCCCCCGGCCGTCTAACACAGAGATCGACACCACGGGAGCCCTGTGCATCAGCTGGATCTCTTTACCCAACACCGCCTCCACACACACGCTGCTCTCGCCCGCTCCGCCCCGCTCAGACACACGGCCTGAGCCGACGCCGGGCACCTCCAGAGCGTAGGCGTACACACTGCCCGAGTTGGTGCCCGCCCATAGTGTGGCGCCGTGGTGTGTACCTGGTAGATACGGAAACACAGCGCATACAGTTAGTACAGTTTGTTTGATGTCGTTGTGATACTGGTAAACTTCAAATTTTACCTCTCCCCACACAACTTTGGGATAATGAAACAATTTATTTAAAGAAATACAGAATCAAAGCTGTTTTGTTCCAGTCAGAGTTCCACATTCAGTACATAATCTCAACGGGTCAGTAAACACACCGTCACGTAAAAAGGTGTCAGCGAAGCAGAGACATCGGACCACTCCAGACAGCGAGTCGTCTGCTGACCGGGGTTCAATCCGCCGCTGTATCGGAGCCACGTCCTCCTGCTCCGCGAGAGCAGCGTTGGCCTCCTGGACCTGCGCATGACGACACAGTTGCAGAATGCAGAACTTAATTCAGTCTGTATGATCAGTATGGCCCCTCTTACTAGCAAAAAGAGACAGTCATTTACCTTGCTGGTGGGTGTGGCGATGGGGCGTTTCTTCCCCGACACCCTGCTCTTGCGGATGCGTCTGAAGCTCTGTCGTAAGGACTTTTTCAAGGACTTCACTCTGGACAGGGGTCCCTCCATCGCCAAGGAGTCATTAGGGTGCAAGGTACACCTAGGAGGACATAAGGAGCAGTAGGGTGATGCTTTGTGGACACAATATGGTGAATTTGTCAGGTTGCCTTATTCTGTATTTTTTACTGGTATTTGGCCAAAAGAGCTTACATTAATAGTAGCATGTGTGTGTGTCATGTACTGAGAGTGTATGTGCCAGTAATGTAATCAGAACAGAAGGAAAAGAACAAGTATAAACATAACAACCGGAACTGTGTGTGTGTTTCTAACCTGGCCAGCACAGCATTTCGTCTGTGGTAGTCAAACAGGCCAAATCCATGACTCGTCCCGAAGGAGATCAGGTTCCACTCGGCATGCAGAGCGACCGCCGTAACAGAGGCCGGCGGCATGCACTGGACCAGCATCAGCGGCTGGAAGCCGGGAGGGAAGGGGGCGGGTTTAAGGCGCGGCTCCAGCCTGTCGTGGCCCTTCCAGGTGAAGCCCTCCCTGTCCTGCAGCAGGTCAACCACAGACACGTCCACCGAGTGTTCCGAGCGCTCGTCACTCAAACCCAGAACGATCACCTGGAGAGACAGAAGGAAGTAAAGAAACATGATGGCTCACTTTCCTTTTTTATTTCAGTGTCTATTTTTATCTTTAAAAGTATACAGGAGGAATCTGTAGCAGAAGTTAGTGTGATAATTATAGAGCGTGGATGACTGTGTTTTTGAATGTGAAATGTCTGACACAACTAAGGATTTTTTATTTATTTTTTTTAAATGTTGCCATTTGGTACATTCTGGCGATGAACTTTATCTCTGGCAAAGGTACCAAATTATGTATGCAAAGTATAAAATAAAGCATTTCACTTTTATGCCATTTCTCTCCTTACTGAACAAAAAAAAACTTGAACTTATTTTAACTATACAACTACATTTTAGAATAAAATTAACACAAATATCTGTACTTATTATCAACTCTAAGGCAACCAGAATCGACATCAGTCAGTAAAATAAGTTAAAAATTTAAAATTCTTGTCACATATGTGACTGCACACGGACATCTTTACTAATACACCAGTAGTCTAAGTGTGAAAGACGGACACAATCCTCCTGCTGGGGACTGAGGGAGCATTTTGCTCTCTGCTAACTTTGGTAAATTATTTCCACTTTTTTAAAATAAGGAACATTTCAAACCCTTCTGTATTACGCTATAGGAAAACTGAACACTTTCCCCCAAAAGGCAACAGGTCACAGTAGGCTATAAAACTGAAAATCATCCCTTATGCTGTGAAACTGAAAATACTAAATAAATAGAATAATAATAATAATTAAAAAAAAAAATGGTGCTTTAGGAGTGTTTCAATTAGTTCCACCTTGGCTAAATGCAACTGGAACAAATTGATAGTAGATCTTAGATGTGCACCAAATGTAATCATTTTTAATCCAGGATAAAACATTTCTCTTTTCATATGCCGGATTGAGCTACTATGTTTTAAAATTATGTTATGTACTTTGTCTTTTATATTGCTTATCATTTAATTATACAACTCTGTTTAATTGGAGAAGTATATGGACGTTCCTATTTGTTTTTATTTATTAAAGCACACCGAGTTGCTGTTGTGGTAACCTCGACACCTGTTGCTATCAGCGTACGGCTAAAAGTGTCCGGGCAGACATTGCTTGTGCACCTTAGTTCCGCACTACCCGTAAAATCTTTTTTTTTGTGTTAGCGGTAAAAATAAACAGACTATGACGGAACAAAAAAAAACGCTTTTGATGGAAACCTGTCTCTGATACCAATGAACACACTTGTATTGACACAGTTTTGAAAACAAGTTTATAATAGCTTGTTAAAAGATTAAAGTGTTTATCATTATTTGGGACACCTCTGCCAGAGCTTGACATTAATTTTTCTGTGAGCTGCACTTTTTGCTCTGTTTTTAAGTGCAGCAGAGCCTGAATATTCGCTTTCCAGGAAGTAGCCAAGTGACTTTCCAAATGTGCTGTAATATATGGCCTTTTTTATTTTTATTCGGTATGAATATTCATCCATATTCATGTGGTCCAGAAGATGAATAATAATGTTTTCAGATCCCCTAACTTTTCCTCTAGCACCACTACCAGACCAGAAGTCACTCCTGTACACAGAAATATCTAAATCTGAAGAGGACATGGTCATGAAATGTATTGAGCACACACTCCACTGGGGATGAAAATGTCAATGCTGACTCTTATTTTTCCTATTGTGCTACATTTTCAACCTCACCACTACTAAAGCTACATTAGCAAAGCTGTCATTATGTTGATTTTACTTGTTTGGGTCCAACACTTTTTATTGTGGGGAGCAGAGACACTGAAGTGCAGTTTGTCATTGTTAAAAATAACATACTTCCACTTAGCAGAGCTATACCCATCACAGCTGAGTAGCTCTGAAGTGTAAGAGCGCTTGTGTGAGTGCAGCTGCAACTCTCTGCCTGCCAAGTTAATCAGCTCGCTTCATCTCATCAAGAGAAAATACAACATGGGGCTATTTAAAAAAAAAAAAAGTCTCTTCATCCCATATGAAGTCAAATAGCTTCATTATTCGCATCATTAGCAAATTAACTGTTGGCAAGCGAAGAAAACAGTAAATTACATGATGTGTTTGGTCTTCATTATAAACTGGCAAAGAGTGTATTGTGTTAACCTGCATTATTTGTGTTGTGCCAAAGTGCGTGGCTACTGCATATGTATGGTGTCTCACCATTCACAGCTTAATGACAGTATTCCATACAAACAAACTGACTGTGTTCTCCCACCGTGACATTTTTATAGTACAATCATCTCAGCAAAAACAATCCTATAATCTCAGTAGTTATTAAATTAAAGTTTGAAATTCTATTTAACCTTTTCCACTGCACCCCTCTTTACCATAGACCAATTATTTTATCTTTTTAGGGGGGTGCAGGGGGTCTTTAGGGGGAGACAGCAGGTCAACAGTAGGTGTCACATAGAAGTGGTGTACATCATCTGAAAGCTGGGAACCTGAAGATTAATTTGTTATGCTCAGTGAAGCTCAGCACTGTGTGTCAAGTTGTTCTAGTCATAAATCAGAAATAAAAGAAAATAATGAACTAAAATACATTTTGAACGTGTGTAAGGGTTTAGAACATTATGATAGAAGTATATGACGGCCATTCCCACGCTCTATTATGTCTCATAAGTTCCAACCAACCGAGCACCCCTCCGTTCACTCCTCCCTTTCCAAGATTGCGGTAACGTGAGTAACATAATAACACTACTTTAGGAGCAACGGAAGTCAGACAGCGGCTGGCGGTACCACTGTTTTGCACTCTGCGGCTCACATTTCCTCAGTTTCAAGAGTGTGGCCTTCAGGTAACGTAAAAACATGAAAGGCTCTCTCTAGAGCCAGTGTTTGGTTTTGTTTTGGTGATTATACCCTAATGAAAACATAGTTATGAATATTACATTCCATTTCTGCTATTAAGAGTCCCCAAAATGCTACACACTGTTCCTTTAAACATACTTGACGACTAAAACACCACATATAAAAATATAAACAGTTTTCAGAATAATAACACTAAAAAAAAAACTCACTGTATTGTGTCTTCTAGAAATGAGCCGAGGCGGTGTGTGACAGAGCTCAATACATTTGCATGTGTGTGTGTACTGTATGTTTAATGTACCTGTCCAGCAGTTCCAGCCACCACCAGCTTGTTGCTGTATTTGCACAGGCTGATCTTCTGGATGCCCAGTCTGGGGTCATCGCTGTACGGGTCAAAACAGCCCACCTACACACAAACACACACACACAGACTTGAATTAGCAAGATAAATGCAAAGAACACAGGTAGAGTTTTATTTGGAGCTTTCTCAGTGTTTTCTTCTAAACTCTCCGACTCCAACTTCACATGTTCAGCCTTTTTCTCTGGAACTTTCCGAAACAGTTTTGTCTCATTATAAAATCTTTGATCTGAACCGACCACAAACAAATTCAGTTCAGGCACACCAAATGTCAAAATGCCCTCTTGAATCTCTCCTTCCTGTACGGCAGCCTCTCTACTCTTAATCTCTGCCAAATGCCGGGACAATCCCCGCCTTTCCCCTTCATACATACTCAGCAAAACATGTGCATTAATCTGTCTCTCACACACACAGTAGGAATTCCAATAGAATCCCCTCTCATAAAGAGTAGGTTGGTCACTAACACACACACACATACATGCACAGAAAGAGTGGGCTGATGGGTCTGGTTTTCATTACACAGGAGGAAAAAAAAAAAAGGAAAGGCTCTTCATCCCATATGAGGGCCACATTCCTGAACATGCAGCGCTGTTACCACAGGATACATGAGGAAAGGTGGGGGGAGCGAAAGGGTGAATAGGAAGAAGGAAGAGAAAAGAGGCCAAAGACTAATTAAATCTATTTGTCACTGTTAAATGTATCACTCAAAATCTGTTTCTACTCTTTTTGACCCATTTCTGCTATTCATTTCTTAATGACAGTCTTCCACTGAACCCTTCCTGGTGAAGCAACAAAAAAAGGGAAAATCTGCTGATATTAATCACCAAAACAGCTACACGTATATCTCTTCCCTTCACTGTAATCCCTGCCATCTACAGATGAGATAATATATGCTTATCTCTGTCATCTGCCCAAACACTGAGAAACATTGCCAACAGTAGATCCAGATGATTTAAATATTCATCGAGTGTTTTGCTTCATGACCCCATCTCCGTTTCTTGTCGGCATCTACCAAAGCCAAACTACTCAGTCAGATTTGCTCCATATGGAATTCTTCCTCCCGACGCTGAATCAGTTCATTTAAATGTAATTCTGCGCAGAAAACAGGCCATTAAAACTGAATCAGACTGCGGTTCCTTCAGGGTTTTAATAACAAGAACAATGGGGTGGGTCCTGTCTGAGAACCAAACACATGAAAACAATCAGATGAGAGAATTAGGCCACAGATGTAGCCACAGATGTAGTGTAAGAGGACTGACTGTGTTGTTTTTATTCCCTCAGCCTGTAAAATAAAACCCTGCGTCTGATCTCTAGAGGAAAGACTTCTTTATTCTTTCTTACATTTCACTACTAGTCATGCTCGCCTCTTAAGTTCTCACCTTCCTGAAGGGAGGCCATTCCTCCTCCTGCTGCATGTCGGGGTCGTCGCTAGGGTCCTGAGGGTCGTCGCAAGGGTCGCAGTCGGTGTGGAATACGTTGGCTGTGCCGAGTTTGTACAGCGGTGTAAGAGCAACACCCGATGCATCCCAGAAACGCACGGTGCCGTCTTCGTGCCTATAAACACACATTGCAATCAAGATGAAAAGGTTTTTCGGTGCAAATCAATCAGGAATTTAACTATAGTATGAGTATAAAAAATTGAAGCTCTGTTATACAAAGATAAAAATGTGTTTTCTATTCTATTTCTTTGCTCATGTATCAATTGTTTTCACTCAAATAGAAATTCTAAAATGTATGCATTTATTTCTTGTTAAACAAACATTAGTTTTATACACATGTCTAATAATTATTTTACAATCTTGCCTGAACCTGAGCGTTCGCAATACCTTGATAAATTAAGGTTGATCTCCGTCATGCACTTTCAGTCTTCCCTGTCCAACACAGTGGCCGGATATTGCTTATCCAAACATCAATAACGCTACATATTTGATGGAATCACGTATCATTAAGCTGAGTGTTGTCTTCAAATAATCAATCGGATACTAGCCAACTGTTTGATTTATAGGCTGAGATTTAGTTGGAGACGACAGTCTGATGCTGCTATACTGTATGACTGTACTGCAGCAGCCTCCCACTCACGCCATACCCATCAGTAGTAGGCCTAACTGTCACTTGGAGATTTAACACACTGACAGTGAATATTCACATATCTTATGTGCCTCAGATCTCAGTGTGAAGGCCTCGGTTAACCCGCTACACAACAGCTTCTTTTGCATTTGCCTGTTTCTCTCCATATGTGACAGCATGTTTCTTTCCCCCAAAAGGGGACGAGGCCTTGGCGATGACGCAATGCTGGTCCGGTCTATTGGACAAAGAGAAGTTTTGACCGGATGATGGCGCTAGAAGTCCAATGTTAATACAGTTCATCCTCTCAGGAATGTCCGTACCAAAATGTCATAACAATCCATTCATAAGTTGTCGAGATATTTCACTAACTGTGGTGTCTCCCAATAAATCCAGCTGTGTAATAGTGCCCCATGCTAATGCTAGCTCTGCCAAACATCTGCAGTTACCAACAGTATGCCAGTTGCCTCAGGACTTCCTTGTTGCTATTGCAAAGCTGACAGATTTCATTGTCAAGACGAGTCCCATGTAGTTCCAGTTTGGTTCGGGATATCCATGTGGTTCACATCAGAAAAGAAAAGAAAACCATCTCCATGCAGCTTTCAGTCACTTACACTTACTAGAGAGCAGCGGATTTGTGCCAGATTGGTGTCATGACAGAAAAATGAAAACTGGATCCACCTGTGGACGCGGCCTGTGACTGTTTATATATGAGTGTGTACGAGTGTGTGTGGTTGTGTGTGTGTGTGTGCATACCCTGTCAATAGCAGCTCTTGTTGTTTGGGTGGAGCAGCCAGATTTTTCCCTCCACAAATGGGCCAACTCTGCACAAAGAGACGCGGATTCAAGAAAAGTTAGAAATCTATCATATTGAAAAAAGAGAAAAATGTCACACATTGAACAACAACATATTCCCTAACGCTTTCTGTTTTATGATCACGTCAGCACAAAATGTGCTGGCCCTGACACAGAGGCATTCCCATATGGAGGAGGATGTGTGTGTGTGTGTGTGTGTGTGTGTGTGTACACAGAAACACACAAGCTTTTGTTGGGTTTGCTCTGTTACAGCGCCAGCCTCTCTGGTTTGGCCTCGCACAGACAGACAGACAGCGATGATTTACGAGTGTACCAGCTGTGTTTCTGTCTGTGTTTGTGTGTGATAGTCTAATCTGCCACTGATCAAACAGCTGATCTAAGCTACAAAGCCTTTTGCAAAGCCTTTAACTGCTTACACCTGCTCTTAAAGTTAACACGCTACCAGCAGGCTGGTGGTCACACTCCCGTAGGTTTACTCAGAGCTGTTTAGCGGCCAGGCTGTGAGCTCAGATGTACAAGCAGTATAATGAGTAATACCATCCATTTAACTTCAATATCCTTATTTTAAACTTCTATAATTTCACTGCACTTATTACCCATTTATATTGCTACCCACTCATGAACAGAGGCAGCAGCTGAGTCTTGATATGACACCTGGCAGCCATTTGGTAGAAATCCAAATTGAACTCTGTAACTTGAATCTGTGAGCTGGTTTGTGTGTACAAAGTATGCACACAGATTAGTATTGATGGCTACATTTAAAGCATGAGCAGCCTGGCTATTGGCCATACTCTGTTTAAGGTGCTCTCAGGTTAAGCTGCTTACATGCATCTTGGATTTCCTGCAACTGAATACCCTTACTGCCATGAATAAACCAATTTACAGAATAATCCCATCGTTCATAGCGTCTTGCCAACAGCAACAGCAACAGCAGTCCACCAGTAACGCAGAATCAAAAGATGTTTCCACCAGCTATATTTCACTGAGCAGGAATTGATTCTAATGCATGAAAACGAATTTGTGTTTTTTGATGATGCCAAAAGAAACAAAAGACCAAAAGAAGATGGAGAGAAATGTATAAATTGAAGAAGATTAATTATATACACATCACATAGGTGCAAGGCTATCATAACAGTGCCAGTAAAAAAAAAAAAAACGGTAACGCCTGCACACTACTCCATGCCAGGATATTTTTATTGACAATGTTTTGATCCTGCTTGGATCTTCATCAGATCAAATTTGATTTTGACCCGACGCAGATCTACGTTTACCGGAGAAATGTATAAATGACACAGCAAGCAAATCAATGCAAATAATGGCAAAAAGAAACAAAACGCTTTTTCTGCAGCACAGGATTTCACTGAACATATATCTACAAAAATCTGCCTCATTTACAATGTTTGCACTTAAATGTAGCTGAAAGAATTAAAGCATTTTGCTTAAGTAGACAGCCAACAACAAAGCAATCTCTGTCCGTGTTGTATAAAAAGATAATGGTCAGTCAGAAAATTGTGTTTTGTCAATTTTGATTAGAGGCTAAAAATGATGAAATGTATAATATCCAGATTTTACATGATCAGATAATGGACTAATTTGTGATATTCTAAAAAAGTTGATGTATGAATTTATCATGTCATCGTTAAGTAAATACCAGGGCTGTCAATCGATTAAAATATGTAATTGCGATTAATGGCAAATAAATCACACATTTTTTATCTGTTCAAAATGTACCTTAAAGTTCGTCAAGTATTTAATACTCTTATCAACATGGGAGTGGACAAATATGCTTACGTTATGCAAATGTATTATTGGAAATCAATTAACAACACAAAACAATGACAAATATCGTCCAGAAACCCTCACAGGTACTGCATTTAGCATAAAAATATGCTTAAATCATAACATGGCAAACTCAAGCCCAACACTTAAAGAGTACTGAAAGCCACATCATTTCAAACTGTGTTTTGCGCAGTGTGCTTCTCACCCCGTGTGCGTGTTGCCGGCCCTGCTGTGCTTTGCCGGCGTTGACCAGCCTCTCCCAGAGTTTGGGAGGGACGCTGGAGACGTGGAAGGAGCAGGTGATGGCTGAGGAGTGGAGAGGAGCCAGGTAGGGAGTGGGCAGCGAGGGCCACCCGGGGGTCTGGAGGTCAATCACAACCAGCTCCTCTTCCAGTAACACTACCAATGCAGACGGCTCATCAAACTCTGCAAGAAGGAGAGACAGAGATAGAATATGAAGCGCTGATGCTCCTGAAACATTTTGATTTGACATAACAGTGAGCCTCAAACTCAGTTGAAAGAGAAAGTACATTTTTGAATCAAAAAGGGGAAGAAAATCCACAGATACATTAATGTTTGCCAGCCCCTGACCTTTCTCCTGTTCTATGCTGTGGACCGTGAAGAAGTCGATGACTCGGGATGTGAAGTCCAGAGTGACGTGGTCTTTGTCTTGTTGAATGGTCAGACAGTGGCGGTCGCCGTAGCTGGCTCTGGGCATCCCGCCGCTGTATAGCAACACTGGAGAACTGGAGCGAGGGACACAGAAAAGTATTTTTATTCACGTCAATTTTATCAGCCATTTAGAACAACATCGGGCGAGTGTTTCTATAATTAGGCATCGTTATTTTAAATTTTTACATTCATGGATTAGTGTTCACTTTGAACTTTAAAGACAAAAAAAATCAAATCATACACATGAAATTTAGAAAATAAAAATACCATTCGCAGTTCAAAAGCTTTTTTTTTCTTTTGTTAACTACTTGGAGGGACAGTGAGAAAACATCAATGAGCTGTTGATTATGAGCCAATTATTCTGTTCACTTTTTATTAGTATCTTGCTTATGGTAGGGGGACTTGCTTGGGCAGGGGACAACAACTTTTGGGTTTATGGGGAGATCCGGGTAAAAATGTATTTATAGCGTAATAAAAAAGTATAAAAAGACAAATGAAATAGAAAACAAAAATGAGTCTTACATATAATAAAGCTAAAAGACAGGAGTAAATATTTATTGGCACTGTGATCCAAAATGTCCAGTCTGAATGCAGGAATCAAACAAGAAAAATACGTCACAAAATGAGTCACACACTCACCCTGCCGGTGTTGTTCTCCACAGGATCTTATTGATGGCCTTACAGGGAAATGGACCTGTGACAATCACGAACAGTAAAAACATCACAGAGACATTGGTCAGACTAAAACTATAAAAGAACTCTAATATGAGTGTAGTTTGATCTTTATCTGCAACTGTGCAGAGATACCAGGTTCAAACAGAATGATTAGACATGCAAAAAAAAGGAAAAAAAGCTGCGCAGCATTCAAATGTTGATTTCGAATTTGAATGTCAACGTTATGAATGAAGCTTCAAAGCTTCGAACTATTCAGTACAGCCCAGGAAAGAAAAATAAGATTTGAGTGAGAAAAATCTAAAGCAGAAGTGTCACTCCTACGAGGACGCTGACTCTAATTCTCACCATAATAACGAGTCATCATGAGTCACAACATGTCAGCACCAGTGGTGGAGGAAGTAACTTTTACTTAAGTAAAAGAAGCAATACTACAGTGTTAATATACTTTGTCATTAGTCCTGCGTTCAAAATCTTTAGCATCAAAAGTAAAAAAAACTTATTAATTATGCAGAATAATATGTACTATATTATTAAATTATAATTAGGGATGAATGAGTTCATCACTTTGATGTTGCAACTGGTAAAGGTGGAGCTCATTTTAAGTACTTCATATACTGCTGGGTAACTTACCCTGTGATAATACATCAGAATGTATTAGTTGATTTATTTTTTGGATTTTCTATTAATAATTTGAATTTGCAAAGTAACTAGTTACTAAAGCTGTCAAATAAATTGAGTGGAGTAAAAGTATTAAGTAACATAAAATATAAATACTTCAGAAAAGTACAAGTACCTCATAATTGTACTTAAGTTAAGTTACATTCCACCACTAGTCATGGTTCATTAAGCCGCTGACATTGGTCTTTGTGGACGAAAACACCACCTCCACCAGACCTGGAGGACAATGTGCTTAAACATGCCTCAACACTGTGAGTGTGTGTGTGTGTGTGTGTGTGTGTGTGTAATGTATGCATTTCTCACCATATGGGATGGTGGAGGACACTGGCTGGTGATTGTAGGTGTTGCCATTAGTAACAGCCCACACAGAGTAGCCGCCATCGTTATGGGAACTGACAAATAAGTTTCCAGAGCGTTCCCACACCAGGCTCTCCAGCTGCTGCAGGGGGGGTTCACACACAGTGTATGCATCAAACCAGTAGAATTACAGCTTATAGATAGTCTGTTAACAATGTTAACTTGTTCACACCTGTTGCCATTGCAGTAAGATTAGAGTCAAGTGCATCTTTGAGCAGCTAATAGCTAACTTGCCAAATAGCCAATGACTTTGAAGGCTGTTGGGAGTAAGTGATGCTTGTTTTTTCAATTTTGTTGTGATTCCAAACAGTAAGAAAAAAAGGCCCATCTAGAAAGATGTCTAGTGTATTTAGAGCATTTTTACATTTCCATTATTCCTCTGCAACTCCTCTATGACCTTTTCAGTAATCACTAACATGTCCAGAACATGGGGACAATAAAAAAGGAGGTAACACACCGTAAAATACATTTTAAAGTTCTTCATTGCGCCAGCATGAAAGATTCATCATGGAACATTGTCAGTAAAAAGTTACACCAATGTGGGGCTGCACGATTATGGACAAAATGATCATTATTTTGATCAATATTGATATCATGATTATTTATTACGATTATTCATTGATTTTAGCGACTTTCACATTAAAATAAACAGAGCACTGTTTTCACTTCCATGCTGCGCTACATTCCTACTAATATACAAATTAGGGCTGCACGTCACGATGTTGGACAAAATTGACATTGCAATATTTTTTTCTGCTATATATATATTGCAATATGAAAAAATACAGGAATATACACCCTACCCTTTTATTAGCTACATTTTAAAGTTAAATGCTTCAATCTGGTGCACTTCTAGAGCAACATTGTGCTCTTAATTTAATCATAAACACATTGGTTGTAAAGGTAATATCGATACCCAAAAGTGAGGAGCAGTCTATGCTCGCGACACAGCGCAGTTTAAGCTCATGTTTAAGCTGCGCTCGACACAGCATGCAGCGCCGTTGTGGCGCGGCGCAGGCCATTCTAGAAATAACAGGTTTCAGAGTGCAGTGGTGTCGTTTGTCGCGTTGTGTCTGAAAGATCTTCAGTGAGTGAGAGAAGAAGAAAGAAATGGAGAGAACTAAGAGAAAGAAATACTCAAGCAGGAGCAAAAATAAATAAAAAACTGATGAATATTAGTTTATGCCAGAGATTCACACGCCAAGTTCACACCACAGGGCCGAATTATTCAGTTTTCTTTCTTGGGAGTTAAAGGTAAAATCAAAAGTTTAACATAAAAATGCTGTTGCAGTGTGCTAATTATTTTGTTATTTTCATTCTTTTAAAGTCACCAGAATGCAGCAAACAAAGTTTCTGAAACTCAAATTTTTCTCGGGGAGGACCCCCAAACCTCCTGCTTTGCTTTTGAAATCCTCCCATTTCTTAAAGGTCTCAAGGTTGGCAAATATGGTTCAGCTCTACACCAATGTGCGCTAAACTTTGCTCTGTAAATCAGGTACCTGCTTGCCCAGGAAGAGCTGCTCAGCATGACGGGTTCTCAGATCCCAGAGGACCACCAGGCCCCGGCTGTAGCCAATCAGAATCTTCCCTGACTGCTGAGGATGTTCCTGAAGAGATTCCACCGGCCCTAAGGATTTCCCACATCTGTAATCATCTGGCAGGCTGGGAAAACAAAACATTACCCATTATCCCACATGCTGTAAATTACAAATGTCTACATGTCAGAACAAGGTGAAATACAGTACATGTTTGCGAGGGAGCCTGACATATTTACGGGGAAAGAAATAATAAATACTGAAAAATTAAAGGTGGAGCCGCTATTAAAGCAACACTTTGGATCGGAGTATGATCGAGGAGGGCATTCCTATCAAAAGACCATCCTTAAATAGAGGCAGGCATTTATGTCCACCTGTTAGCATGAGACCAAAGTTCCTTAACCAAAGATGTGATGACAAAAGATAGTAATTGGACCTTAAATTAAGTTTGTTACGTATATTATCTAAGTACGTTTAATGTTCATACACTTAAATGCATTTTTGGACAGTGGGGCTCTGACATAGGGCTGAGCTATATGACGATATATATCGTCAAAACGATATAAAAAAATGATCGTGATATATGCTAGGCCTATTTTCATTTCTTTTTTCTCTATAATTTCACTTAAAACTTGTGTTCATTTTGCACTCAAGTCCTTAAAATGAGAAAATTCTCAGCACTTTTCATTTAGTATTTAATTCATACAGGAGCATACAGAAATAAGCTTTACCATGTGGTTATTTCATATAGACTATTCCTTTATTGAATTACCAGAAAGCTATATCGTGATCTTTATCGAGATATGAAATGACCTATATTGTGATAGATTTTGAACATATCCCCCAGCCCTACCCTGACATAATGATGAAGTTTACAGACAACACAGCTTCACAAAATGTGAAAGAGGGAGATGATACAAGGAGGAGTGGAGGAAAAAATCTGTTCTTATTGATAATCCAGTTGGTAAGTAGAACATGTACTCCAAAGCCCTATTTTCTTTTGCACCAAAACAACCCAAAGCAAAACTCCAACAGTGTTCAAATTTATGTATAATCTAATCAACATCAAGCTCAAACCATCTGTATAAACTCTATTACTACCACAGGCTGCTCTTCCAACAACAACAACAACAACAAAACAGTGAAATCAACATCAAGCTGAAGTTCAGCTGCTGGAGTTCGTGAGCTAGAAATTCCTCTGAGGCAGGGGAGGAATGTAGAGCAGGACACACCCTCGAGATGTCAGAGGATTCCCTCAGCGAAGGACGGGGAAACGAGGAGGAGATAGGAGAAGACAGGAGAAGACATGGGAGGAAAACAGCAGAGAGAGATGGAGTCGATGAAGAGAAACAAGCAGACAAAGTGGGAAGGACAAGAAGACAGCAATGCAGCTTTCTGGGCTCCCTGCTGCGGATGAGGCAGAACCATCACAGAGGAGAGCCAGTGTGAAACACACACGCACACACACTTCTGACTGCTTTGGTAGCGTTTACTGAGGAAGATCCTCTCCGGAAGCACAGAGGCAGAAACATTCCCAACAAAGCATTCCATTGTCTCCGTCTCTCCGTCCACAAGTATTTTTAGGGAATCCAGCATCCTGCTACAGAGTCCCGGTGATGAGCCTCTGTGTGTGTGTGTGTGTGTGTGTGTGTGTGTGTGCATGTACGTTAGAGATTCAGCTGAAACACTTCCCCAACCGGAACACCGTGTTTTGGCAGCCGGTACAAAGCCTCCCTGTCTAAAACCTCCCCTCCTTTACACACACACACACACACACACACATACATACACACACACATACACACACCATACAAACCACACACACACACACACAAGCCTTATCAGGGCGCTCGTTAGGCCTCAGTTCTGCCCACTTCCCTAAACAAGCCTGGTTAATGAGGGGTTTGGCCGAGCAGTCCGACCGTCACACAGCAGAATGAGACAGAAACACAGTAGCTGTGTGATGCGCTGCCAGTGCATCAACACAGGAATGCACTGAGGAAAGACGCAGCAGGAAAATACTACGCTTTTTTTATGTACAAAACAACAAAAAAAACACTTGTGCACGTTTGCTGCACACAGATTATTTTCCATAATGCAGTTTTGTGTTTATTAACATGATGAGGACACACATCTCCAGTTTGTCCTGAAGATGTGTGTCTGTGCTCCACTCACACTGTGGTTTGCTCTGGTTCACTGCTGAACACTCATACATGGCTGCACACTAGTACACACGACAACACTGCATGAATGAGGAGGGGCTGGACAAAATAACAGAAACACCATCTAATATAATAGCCCTGTAGTGATACACAGTTCCTCTTTGTTTATGCTGTTTTCCAGTGTTTTGGCATATTATGAGTTGTGAGCCATTCCCCTTATGCCACATTATGTAAGTTAACAGTGTTGATGCTGATGCATCAGCAATTCTCACAGCTACTACAGTACGTTCCATTTCAAATGGCCACTAATTGACTCAAATTAAGTCGACTACCCAGTAGCTAGTTTGTCTTTATTATATTTAATGTTCATTTCCAAATAAGCAACATTCAAAGTTAACGATTTGGGGAAAAACATAACTAGATATTATTTATCAAGAGTTTAAGGCCACTTTCACAAGCCATATTCTGTTTGGCTAGTCCAAATCAGAGTGAAATTCATACTTTTGGTTTGTTTTCTATTTAGTCTGGTTTGGTTTCACAGTGCACAAATTAAAGCAGACCAAATGAAAAAAATATATTAGCTGAGGGGCATGTGCGAAGGAGCGAATTTTTTTCGTCTCGAGAGCAGCCACCTCTATGCAGGCAATCGTAGACTTTGATATACTCGGCACTGATCTACTGTGCACACGAATCCCTTCTCCTCCAGTTTATCTCGAATGACTTTATAAAGATCCCTATTTCTGTGAACTTTATTTAGCATATTCTGTATGTTCTCTAACATCGGACTTCTGCAGAAGTCCAGGTCAGTCTTCTCCAACCTCTCGCAAGCGGTCTCGGACCGGTTGTTTTGGTCGGCACCAGAGTATGATTACTGCGTTCACAACCGCCCAAACCAACCGCACCAAAGTTCGATTAAAACGGGCTAAATGTTGGCTTGTGAAAGCGCCATGAAACTCTGTTAATCTGTTTCTTCAGGACTGTGTGAGTGTGGATTGTTCAGATTTGATTGAACAGCCACACAATGACAACAAAACATTATTAATCGATTGACAGCCCTAGAAAGAAACAAAACATTTGTTATCTTGGCAGAAAACTGTGTGTTCATGTAGGACCCATCACTGACAGAAAAAGACTGATGAAGAAAAACACTTTCAAGTCTTTTATAAAAAGTCTGAGAGTCAACATTTTTGCAAGTGATTTGTCAAGGCATTGCTGTCATTGGTATTTACTGCATACTGTAGCTATTTTATTGTACTGCACTGTATTTTATTTTATCCACCCTTTTTCCCCAAACTCCTTTTCCTAAAAAAACATCTGTTCAAATTCCTATCCAAGATTTACTGCACATATCCAATGCAACAATGTCCCAAAACAGCTGCCTCTACATCTCAGTTCTGTGCTAACTTTAACTAAAGACGCCCTTATATTAAGTAACAGTACATCTCTTGCTCCCTTTCCTCTACTTTCAAAACAGCGTTCAGGAGATCGGACCGTTCTCATGGTCCCTGAACCACATGACCCCGACCTGCCTGCTGCTGCATGCTAAGGTCAAGAGGGATATTTGTTTCTGCGTGCATGCGTGTGTCCGACCTGCACAGCTGGACGTGTGAGCGGAGGAAACTGGAGTGTTTAGTGTTTAAAAGAAGACATACTGTGACAGGGACGGAGAGGAGAGAGTGAAGACTGAGTCAAGAAGAGAGTTTAGGCAGAGAATGGGAGAAACTATGATGGATCAACATGGGAAGCACATTACAACGATTCATTATATGTATAGATGCAATATAAGAGCTGGAACTATTAATATAATGACCAACATACCCACCAGCTGTGTCAGTCCAAAAACAACAGCACCAGACTTAAAATATAGTTAATGGTCAATCCTTACTTGGCTCTAGATCTTATTTTGTTTGACGTTTTTTTATTTATTCATTGACATTTGCTTTCTCTGAAGTCATTTACGTGACAGTCTCACCTCTGCGTGACCTGATCCTGTGGCAGCGTCAGGTTGTCCTTCAGTGATAGGCGGGGCAACTCCAGGAAGTACACGCCCCCTCCTTCAGTGCCAATGCAGAGCAGGTCGCATGACCTCAACAAGAGGAGGACAGTCACCCGAGTGGCACTGAGAATAAGACAAGGAGGAAGAGGAAAGAATGACAAGAGTGAAGCTGCCATTCATTTTAATACAGAAGCGGGTATGACGTATTCACTTCCGGTGATAATTCACCCGCCTTGTTCACTTTGCGAGCAATGCGATCTGATTGAACATAGAAACCAGGGCTGCAACTAACAATTATTTTTATTGTCGATTATTCGGTTTATTATTTTCTCGATTAATCGATGAATTGTTTGGTCTATAAAAGGTAAAGAAAATGGTGAAAAATGTCGATCAGTGTTTCCCAAAGCCCACAATGACGTCCTCAAATGTCTTGTTTTGTCCACAACTCAAACATATTCAGTTTACGGTCATAGAGGAGTAAAGAAACCAGAACATATTTACATGTAAGAAGCTGGAATCAGATCATTTTTTACTTTTTTTTTTTTAATTAACTTAATAGTTGAACACTAATCGATTAATTTTCTGCATCTCTAATAGAAACGCATAAAGACAAGGTTCTCCAATGACCAGCCAATTTGAGACAGGGAGTGGGACTGACCTCTCATACTGGTAATATTGATTCTTTATATCATTGTTCATCTAACTGCCATACGAAATATACAACCAGCAGAGAAAGAGGGACACTGCTTGGCTGTACAAGGACATTAATAGAGGGTCATTTATGCTTACAACTGTGTCATTGAAAATCCCTGTGCACTGCATTTGAATCCAGTGTGGGACTACCGAAAACTACTATACAGAGGTAGCTAATAAGATAAGATCCTTTATTAGTCCCACATCGGGGAAATTTGCAATGAGTGCAACTACATTTAACGGCTATAGCAGAAGAAATGCCAGACATAAATAACATTAAAATTGGCTTTAATATGATGAAAACCTTAAAGATTATACCTTTAAGAGCAAAGCATTCTGAAGATCTAAAATGGTATCAATTGGCTTTAACGTACCTGCAGCTCTCAATGCCAGGTCTTCCTGGGAGGCTGTAGCTGTCCACTTCCTGTAGACCGACCACGCCTTCTCTCTTCACCCCTCCGATCTCTCTAGGGGCCCCGGCCACCAGCTCCCACAGGTGAATCGTGTTGTCATCCAGCAGTGACAGCAGGCGGCCCTTTCACAGAGCAAGGTGAACATTAACATCACACATCACTCTGGCGGTCACATTCAGAAAATAAGTGGCATGGAGCTTACCTGTCCGGGCAGGAAGTGGATTTGTGTGACAGCAGTGGTGTCTCTGTGTAGTCCTGTGAACTCCACACCAGGGGACCCGTAGCTGGAAGGGTCCCGTCAAGGAAACTCACAACAAAGCAAGATTTTACATTGGACAAAGTCTAGTGGAGCTATTCTCAATTTAAAGAGGACCTATTATGCTTTTCCCTTTCCTTTTGTGTGTCATATAGATTTTCTGTGCATGTAAAAGGTCTGCAAAGTTACAAAGCCCAAAGTCCACACCAATGGGAGTTACTCTCCCCTACAGAAACACTGCTCCTGAAATGCCTGAAACGCCTTGATTGAAGTCTCACCTTTTCTTACGTCACGTGGTGATGTCACACATTTGCATAATACCTTCCTAGCGGCTAGTTTGGCACGCCTTCAAACAAAGCTAGTTAGAGCAGAGCTGGAGTGGAGTCTGAAGAGTTTGGTTTGGTTGACCAATCACAACAGAGAGGGCCAGCTGACCAATCAGAGCAGACTGGGCTTTTTGGCAGCAGCTCAAACAGAGCGTTTCAAACAGAGGGAGGAAACAGGTGCTGCCGCACAGCCGCTATGAGAAAGATAAAGCGTTTACAAGTATGCACATGAAAATTAGCATAATAGGTCCTCTTTAAGTCCACACCGGCAGCAAACACACCAGATCCCCAATTCAGCTGCAAGTGCGCCTTGTGTAAGAGACAAACAAACACAGCAGGGACTTAATTCTACTCTTTATAATGGATTGTAATTTAGTTTAACCACTTGTATGCAGCACATTACACCACCAGGAACAATATTTATATATCAATACATCTTGTATATCTGCTACTGTCACACTGTGTTTGCTAATTGATGGAGATGGAGAAAACACTTTCTTTAAAAATAGAAACTGTATTAAAATGTGTGACTAAGAGGGCAGACATTATGAATCGTTAAACTGGTAATTCTGGGCTGTAAACCAGAAGAAACACACGGGTTAGGTGTAATAGTAGGGGGGAAATTAGAACTCTATAACAAAGCTCATAGCAATTACCAACACCAAATGACGCAGATGCTCAAAACCACCACTCTGTGTGCGTGTGTGTGTGTGTGTATGTGTGTAATCAGCAGTCCTCTCTCTGTTAGTCCAGTAAATGAAGCTGAGCTGATAAAATAAAGGCGACACTCAAGAACGGTGACACCGACTCCACAACTAGGCTAAATTGGTCTAAACTGCAAATTAGCGCACACACACACACACACACACACACACACACGCCAGCAGCTACACACATACAAACACACACTTGTGAGCAATACCGACACACTTTAGTACATTGCTTACATAAGCCTGTAGGAATGTGGATTAAAAATGCAGAAAAATAAGGAGAAATCTGGGGAGTCCTCGTGTTTGTATACGACTGTGTGGAGAGCTGCTTTTTCTGTTTCCCTACCACCATCGTTTTATATTATTATCTATTCTCTTTTTTTAATAAGAGAAGATAAATATAACTACATAAACGTGCATTTCCTCCTTTTCTCATTCCTAGTCATATCTTTACTCCACTGGCGCAGGTCTTTCCTGCTCCCATAATTCCCAGGAAGAATTGTACATAAATCCACTTATCTTCATCTCTGCTCTGCTGCTTTCTTTCCGTTTGTGTGATACCCAAGAAATCAGAGAGGGGTTACTCACTCCCCACTTTCCACTACTTTCTAACAGCTCTCTTGTTATAGGAAAGGTTACCGCAATTTGTTTGCTCTAACCATCTTTCCCATCTCTGCCCGAAACCACTCGTTTTCCCCGTGGGGATCCAATGGAGTTTTAATACCAGCATTCCTCTGCTGTCTCCTTTCTCAGCTCTCAGTTCCCTCGTTTAGTTCTTGGTAACCCTCTTCTTCTAACTCCTCTCAACTTCTTAGTTGCGTACTGTAGAAACCTACCTGCCCTCATCTTCTCCTTTAAACTCCCTCCTTTCTCGTTCCCTCCCTATCCCAATTCCCTGGAGGCCCAGCTGAGTGTTATATAGCATTCCTTCAGTGTTGTCACTTCCTGTCCCCGGTTTTATTCGCTGCAATAACACATGCCTCAGACAGCTGGAGGTGGAGGTGTGAGAGGAACATTCACTCATGGGTCATGAACCACCGGTCCAGACAAAGAGAGAGGCAGAGAGACGAATTAAGCAATTAAAGAGAAATGTTCAGTATTCTGCTCCCTTAAAGGAATTAGGAATGCACCGATTGTGAAATTCTGGCCCGATACCGATGTTTAAAATAACAATTTGGCTGATGGCCAATACCAGCTGTTTTTATTGTTGATGTTGTTTATTTTGTTTTTGCTGTTAGTAGACAAGAGACAAGACAAAAAATTACAGCTGTTTTAAAGTCATTCAGCATTTCATTACACTGTCTTTGAATGAGCGCACATTTTTTAATAAATGCTTCAAAAGCCTTTTCAGCTGCTATACAGCTACCTTCTCAATGAGAAGAATGT
The DNA here is from genome assembly GCF_015220745.1 of Sebastes umbrosus. Lineage (NCBI taxonomy): Eukaryota > Metazoa > Chordata > Actinopteri > Perciformes > Sebastidae > Sebastes > Sebastes umbrosus. The sequence continues at coordinate 8,958,444 of NC_051282.1, read as the reverse complement.
TTCAGTACTTACACAGCCCTACGAAAATATTAGTTTTGTGAAACGAAAATTACAAATGTAAAAATGATTAGAAACATAACCGGTATTTCTCACTCGTAGACTTTACTTGGGCGAGCCGCCTAGGTACAGTATATTTGGCAATCCATTGTAGCATTTTTTTTTTTTTTAATTTTTTAATCCACACGAGAGAATGACGGCATACATGATCGATTAACTAGTGGACTAGTAGCAGCAGAATGCCCGCGGGGAGCAGATGAAGACGGCCACTGCCATCGCCGAATGACATCTTATTTGCAGATAGGCCCAATACCAATGTTCGGCCGATAAATTGGTGCATCCCTAAATGGAATAGTTCAACATTTTTGGAAATAGTTATTTGTTTTGTTGCAGAGATTGATACCTTTGATGCTTGATAAATATGGAGCTATATAGCCAGCATTTAGTTAACATAGCTTAGCGTTAAGACTGGATAAAGCTGGTCTAGCTCTGCCCAAAAGGTTTAAAAATATGCCTACCAGTCCCTCTAAAGCTCACTAATAAGCATGTTATATCTCATTTTGTTTAAAAAAACGAAGTGTACCTCACAGTGTCGACAAGACTCCAGGAAGTTTCTGCACCTGGCCAAGAAATAGTTCAGCACCTCAATGTGTTTTTACTCTTTGGTTTGGGGATTTTTGTACAGAGCCAGGCTAGCTGTTTTCCCCCGTTTCCAGTCTTGATGCTAAGCTAAGCTAAGTGTCCCCTGGCTATAGCTTCATATTTAACAGACAGACATAAGATCTTCTCAATCCAACTCTCAGCAAGAAAGCAAATTACCCCGAAATTTCAAACTATAGCTTTATGCAAACAAAGGAAGAATGTTGAACTAAGAGTGAAACTAAAACTGCAAAATGTGTCAAACAGCTGTGTTACAAGGACACGGGGTGTGCAAAGAAAGATTGATAAACTGAGGAGAAATAACTCTATGCAAGAAATACGCTTAAAAACTGAATAATGGAGAGACAGAAAAGCTTAAACAAAAGAAGTTGTACTGCTTTGTTCCAAAGTTAGAAGTGAGAAGAAGTTCCACAGCGGGGTAAAAAAGATCAGCGGGACTGAAACCAGATGGTTTCTGTGTGTGTATTCCAGCTATGTCACGATGACCACAGCTTATTCATCACAAATCTATACAGCAACACCCACAAATTTAAGTTGAAATGAGTGCAAAGAAAGCTGTCAGTGCACGGAGAAATAATAAGACCACTAATGACTACTTAAGACGGTGTCAGAGCCCGGACACTTGGCTGATCTGGAGCACCTCTGACAGGAACCAGCAAGCTACCAGCTCCAATTTCAAACTTTGTCCTTCCACACAACCCCAAATAAATGTGTCCAACAGGCAGCAGAACAGTTGTAAAGAAAGCAGGGCAGAGGAAACTCGACTGTGGCTCAGGATTCACAAAATCACACACACACACACTTCCTGGTCATGGTGATGTCAGAGGACAGCTGGTGGAGGGATTCCCGGTGATGATGTCATCACCTCCTCACCGGGGACAGCTGTAGATGGAGTCCCTCTTGTTGTAACCTCATTATAAAAGTGTGTATGTGTGTGTTCCCCTCCCCCATGGGATCTGCTCATTGGCCAATATTACAAGTCCTCAATAGTAGTGGGCAGATAATAACTGTGTAAATGTGTCACCCTTCCTTCCCCCCACTCTGCAACAACCAGGCTGTTGGGTTAAATACAGATACACAAACTTGCTAGTATGTATAAATAAGTCAAACATTAGGATTCATCCTCGGGGAACAATAAATTAGGGCTGCAACTAACAATTATTTTCATTGTTGATTAATTAATTATTTTTCTCGATTTATCAATTAGTTGTTTGGTCTATAAAACGTCAGAAAATGGTGAAAAATATCAATCAGTGTTTCCCAAAGCCAAAGATGACGTCCTCAAATGCCTTGTTTTTTCCACAACTCAAAGATATTCAGTTTACTCTCATAGAGGAGAAAAAAACCCAGAAAATATTCCAATTTAAGAAGCTGGAATCAGAGAATTATGACTTTTCTTTCTTTAAAAAATGACTCAAACCGATTAATCGATTATCAAAATAGTTGGTAATTAATTTAATAGTTGACTACTAATCAATTAATCGTTGCAGCTCTACAGTAAATATCCACAGAAGATTTTCTGGAAGTGTAGCTATTAGATTTCCCTCCTCATGGACAAAATTGTTGATTTAAGATTTAAGACAAAGTCTCCAGTCATGCTCGTGGCTCTGTAAGGCTATGCTTTGAGCTAAAGGCCAACACCAGCATGCTTACGTGCTCACAATAACAATGCTAACATGCTGATGTGTTTGTGTGGCAGGTATATTGATGCCATAGAGAGTGCTGCAGGAATGAGTCCTAAAACCCAGAAATTAGTATTTTAGCACTTCTGGATCCCTCATCATGAAGTCAATGGGGTTTAGTTAAAAGCCTTAAATAAGGTCTGTGGTTAACACAACCTTAAGAGGTTTTAACGTTTTGTTCTACGATATAAAATACGGTGATAAATATCCCACTCGTGAATTTTTAAGCCTTTATGTGTCTTAAAAAAGGCTAAATAAGTGACCTTGGTGTATTTTGTTTATAGCCTAACATTAGCTTTTTACTTCTGGCAATTACATTTACTGTTGTAAATTGGCGTTTTGTCGAGGGAACCAAGGCGAGGCTATTTTTTTGCTAATTAACACTAAACACAAAGTGCAGCTGAGGGTGATGGGAATGTCATTAGTTTTGCATGTATTTAGTCATAAAACAAAGTATGAACATGAATGTCTGTACTAAATTTCAACACAATCCATTCCATAGTTGTTGAGTCATTTCAGTCTGGATCAAAGCGGTGGACCGACCGACATCACCATCTGTAGAGCCATGATGCTGCTAGCGTGACTAAAAAACTCAGCAACACTCCTCTTTATTTTAAACTGGTAATTTCCAGTTCCCTTCCTTCACTTATTCTGATTACACTTCTGATAAACATCCACGACTGATTGCCGTTTCAAAATATGTCACATAAAGATGTGTGGATAAAAAAAAAACAGAAGAGATAAAAAGGAACGGCGGCAAATTCTCAGGATGCTTTGCCAAGAACATCAGAGGCTTCTTCCACAGTTCAAACACACACACACACACACACACACGCACACACAGGCAGTCATGTCAATACTCTGTAAAGAGCTGGAAACACTGACTCAAAGCAAAGTAATTCAAAGGCCTCCACAATTCAATTTGGAAATTAAAATTGAAAGCATTAATAAAAGGAACCACAGAAACTCATAAAAGCAGTGAGACAATCGGCAATGACACACACAGAGCTGTGTAGAAATGGTCTTGGATGACAAAGTGCTGAAATAAATGTTCCTTACAAAGTAACATAAAAAGGTGCAGAGACAAGAATTCAACATGGGAGACTTAAATCTTTGAGCAACCTGTTGAATGACACACTGGTTTAACGGTGCTAATCTGTGCGAGGAAACCATGCAGTGTAACATGCAGAGATTTGCTGCACTGCTCACCAGAGAACCCTGAAACGCACACAATGGAGGCCTACAGTAACTCATAATCACTGAATCACTGTCTCCTTCTCAAACACACACACACACACACACACACACAAGTGCGATTGCCCGCTGATGCAGAGAGAGAGCGTTAGCAAGGATAAAGCGATTTCACGGTCTGAATACAGACAAACAGAGGGCATTGTCCTCCATGTCGGACACACAGACAACAGCCAGCACACACTCCAACACACACACACACACACACACACACACACACACATATGAACCTGACAGAAGATTGGGACGGACAGGAAGGACGGATCACTAGATCCAAGGATGAATGTACAAGTTGACCACACACAGAAAGAGAAAAATGCCAGAGAAAAAAAGTCAGAAAAGTTTGAAAAGAAAAGCCAAGAAAACTTTTACGATTCAGGCACACAAGTTAAAGCTGGTTTTAGTTCTAAACTTCTTCTGAGGCATCATCAGAGAGCATTTTCTCCAACTCCCTTTCTTCCCTACACACATAGCAACACACGCACACAATCACAAACTCCTTAGACGTCTGGCAAAAGGCAGTCAACAAGACAAGCCAAACAACTCCACCCACCCACTAGAGAAACAATCCCGTCTCATTTGCATCCTCTCCCTCAGCTAGTTCCTCTCCACCCCCCCCACACTCCCCTTTCTGTCCCACTCGATCAGTGCATGCTCCCCCCCCCCCCGACACGGGACAAATCGGACTTGAAGAAACACTTGACTGTCAAATCAAAGTTTATCTATAACACTACAAACTACATGGTCCCCAGAGGACGAATCACAATGATTTTGATATCTGGAACGATTGATGAAGATAGTGTGTTCATCCGTTAGGTATACTAACTACTATTATGAGGATAAAAAATAAGGGACAGAAGGAATAACAGAAAATGCATTGACTGGTTTTGATAGCGACAGAAGAAATGCTCCCACTAAAGTGGTCCTGGTCCCAATCTGGGAGGTTCATCTGGATCATGTTCTGGCAGGATCCGGCCCGAGTGAAGCCCCACGCCTTGTTGGACCGTCTACGAATGTTGAGCAACTTTTAATGACCAGCTGACGGCCCTCGAGTTTCACATCTAGGTCAGGAGACAGGAGAAGAGCGAAAACATCTTTTCCATTGAGAAAAGCCTTCAGTTCCGTTCTTTTCTCTTGTTCTTCTTTCTGATATAACTGATGCTATTGCAGCATCTACGCTAACCTCTTCAGGAGCCGCCGTAATTGTTGTTTAGAACCAACAGTCGCCACTACATGTCGCGTCATAGACACACCTAAATCACGTCTGTAGCTGCCAATAGCTCCTCACGGGACGCTGATTGGTCCGTGCTCCGGCTTGCCGGACAGAAACGCATTACTTGAAGCCTGAAAAGATGGATGCAAGGTAAATGCTAGCATGGCTGTAGACTCACAATGATTTTGTTAAATTATCTAACCTTTGTTTTGACAAGAAAGTCCCACTAAGTCAAGATCCACGTTTAAAAGGATCATTATCAACAAAAGGGTTTGATGTAAGTAGATCCTAACAAGACTTTTCTTTTACTTGAGTCAAATGGTGCCTTCAAATGAAACTCGTGACAACATGGGAAGTCGTGTAGACAATATATGTGGCGTTCAAGTGGTTAAGTCGTGAGAACACGGCAATATTAATGTTACTGTCGGCATCTAGAAGCCACAGAGGCTTTTCCGCAATTTCTCACAATGTTAATAGGCCTTTTATTAGCAGCAAAACTACCAAGCTAGCACACTACCATTACCCTCTACTCTACATTTGTTTTCTTCACTTCTTCTCAGTTTAATTCAGTCACCCATCCTTTCTAATTCAGCCCTTCAGGGATTGATTGTTTTTTTACACTACGTTGATTTGTCAGTTTGGGTAAATGTTTTCTTTTTTTGTTCCTCAACTCTGCCATTCAACAGCCTCTCCACTCCGTCCAACTTGGTGAGACCACACACCCATTTATCCCTACAGACAGACAGACCCCCTCCGACTCGGTGCCAACTGGACGGGCGTGTGTGTGTGTGCCCATTCATCTGTAAGTGTGTATAGGTGTGGGGGTGAGGAGACCAAAGACAGGACAGAGGAGGGTGAAGAGGTTGAGGGAGACAGAGAGAGAGCGGAATAGAGGGGGGAGTTCTTCAGGAATATCAATGAGGAATGAGTTATAGCCGGAAAAAACAGACGCAGATAGCGAGATGGCGGTAGGAGAGAGATGATAGGAGGAGGGAGAAAGGAGTAAGAGACCAAAAATAGTGAGCAGTGAGCAGAAAAAGTGCTTTGCTGTATAAGAAAGAAAGTTAAGACAGAGTTAGCAGAGAGTAGGCAGTGTGTGGGTGAGAAGAGAAAGAGGGAGGAGGAGGTGAAGGGTGGGAGGAACGTTAAAGGCTGAATCAGAGTCTGCATCTTCAACTCGATTACCAAACAATTAGATTATCGACTTATTGATTTATTCAACGCAAACAACACAAAAAGAATGCAGGTTACATAACATGTGAGATGTTTTGTAGTATTTTCTCGACAAATTAGCCTCAAATACAAAACCACAGTCTGCGCAGCAAAGCATGAAAACAAATTAATGTGACTCGGTACAAATAAAAAGCTGGAAAATTGTTGGGGTAGAGGGCAGGACGAGCTGTGGCTGCAGCACAATTGAAAGGGAATTGAGTGGCGCAAAAAAGAGCACATGGGGAATTTACTGTTTTCACCACAAACTACAAAAAAATTGTTGACTTTGCGGATGGATAAACAATTCAAGATTCCTTCACATTGAGCTAAAGCAGCTGTCAAGAGAGTCAACATCTCAGGCCACTATAGTGAATCAACCGTCCATTCATTCACCGTTCAACGGCGTACGTGTCCACGCTGTGACATTGCAAAAGTGGATGACTCACAGTGTGAAAGTACAGATTTCACAAAAAATGTCAGGCGTGTACAAACATCAAGCTGCAACCCTGTGACATCAGCCAACAATGCTGGTCAACAGCGACCACAAAACTGGTCATCTACTGCTAAAATGAGAAGAAATGCCAATAAAAAGAAAACTAAGCTTCTAGCATTTGCAACTTGTCAAGAGATAAGATCCGATGAAATCAGTTCAAAACAGGGTGATCACTGTGTGGTGTGTGTGACCAACAGGATGTCAGACAGACAGAGCTGACAGCTGGAGCACAAACACAAAGATCAAAGCTCTGCCGTGTGTGTGTGTGTGTGTCAATATTAGCTCATCCTCTGACTGTTTGATTACCGATACTGAAGCTTTACGGTCACAAAGTTTTAGTGTGATGCAGCACGTACTGGATTGTCCAGATAAAATCACAGTTTCATACTGTTTTATGTGTGGTTTACTAACAAGCATGTATTTCACGGCATTGCTGAATACTCGATTCTAATCGGTCAATCACGGCGTTCTGCGGTCTGTTATTTCTTTATAGCAGACCGTTGCTATGTATAACAGACCGTTGCTATGGGCAAAGTTCTGAGCTTGACTCTGGAGGACTATTTTTGTGTCAAATTATTGATTTCTTAAGTAAGTAGCCATGTAATAAGCGGGATAAAATTGTTGTGGAATAAACCCCTTCAGGGCGATGCAAAGACCGCATCGCCCTGCCGGGGTTTATTTCACAACAATGACCAGCTTGCTGTACATTATCCCTTATCTGTACTACTGTAAGTAGTATTTTCTGACCTTTTTTTTTACCCACAACTGATGCATTTCTACCAATAAACTCTGGTGTCTGACGTGCTGAGCTGCAGACTTTTAATGCCCTCAAGCCTGCAAGCACTTCTCATCCCAGGCAACTGCGCTGGTCGTCTTGGAAACCAATTCAAAAGCTTCCTTTATTAAGACTAGACTCAGCAACAAAGCTCTTACTCACCCAATCTGCACACACACACACACACAGAGGGCGGGTTAACCCAGGGCAGCGCAACATGCATTCTTCGACAGGAGACAGACTCCTCAAGATCGCCCCGCCGCCCCCACACATGATCTCTCTCGACATACACAAAAAAAAAAAACTCCACACCACATTGTCCCCCTTCCCTCTGCTGAGCCCCAGTCTGTGGTCGAAGCAGAAAACTCTCAGGGCGTAATATGACTCTGCCTTTATAAACACGCTGAGATCGAGGAGATGGAGGAAAAAAGGGAAAGAACAAGTGAGAAACTCTAGCGAGAGGCTGAAAGAGAGCGCATGTGAACGAGAGGAGAGGAGTGATCATGCCAACGCGAAGAGCAGAAGTTCAAACTCATTTTGTAATTTTTTACAACTCCTTCTTTGTAACTGAGTCAATAAACTCTACATCTATGCAACCAAACTTTCCCTTCAACGCTACTCAGGCGTCAGTGTGTGCGAGAATCAAACCACACATCTGGCTCTGTGTGTGTGTGTGTGTGTGTGTGTGTGTTACAGTACTAGCAGGTATGCTGGCGAGCACGTCTAGGTCAAACCCAAGTCAGCATGTCTGTGAGATTATCAGGGAATGTGAACACACACACACAAAAACATGCATTTTCAAAATGAAGGCTATACTTTCAACTGGTTTTCGGAACAAAATTGAGGTCAAGTTTGTGAAGCCCACTGCAGCCCTGACATCAGAGCTAAAAATATTAGTCAATTCATCTATTAGTCAAACAAGAAAAAACAGAATCTGAGACTATTTTGATAATCGGTTAATTGTCTGTCATTTTTAGGGTTGCCCCCTCTTAGTCCATCACTCAAATAATCAGTTGTTTTGGTCTCAGTCGACTGAGGGTTCTTTAGTTGATTAGTCGTTCATAATGCCTTTTTCATGCTGAATGACTTATTTCCAAGAATGTTAGGAGTACATCTCCGGTAAAGATTTAAAGTGGTGCTTTTATGTGATTCTTTGTGGGAAACTCAGTTTAACAGATCTGTCGATTTGTATGAGTGTTAGTCAACTAAGAATTTCTTTGGAAGAGGACAGCCCTAGGAATTTTTCCAGCAAAAACACGAAACACTCTCTGGTTCCAGCCTTTCAAATGTGAGGGTTTGCCTTGTTTTAAAGATGATTTCTTCAATTTTGTTTGATGTGATGTGCATTACAACAGCTTAATAGTGTTCAATTAGGACTGCCAACTCTTGGTTGATTAGTCGACTAATCAGTCGTTTTGGTCTCAGTCGACTAAGGTTTCTTTAGTCGATTTGTTGTTTTTTTATGCTTTTTTTCATGCTGAATGACTTCTTTTAAAAGAAACGTATGAGCACATCTCTGGTAAACACGAGATTTAAAGTGCATTTGTGTGATTCTCTGAGGAGATCTGTTTATTAAATCAACTTATCAATAAGGGTGTAAGAATACATCGATTTGGATCGATATATCGATTCAATGATCAATGATCCAATATCATCAATGCACAGTGAAAACATCGATACATATAGTTATCTTTAAGATACGTCTGTATTTTGAAATTCTTAACTGATAAAAAAAACATTTGCACATAGACATGAGAAATGTGGCACTTCATAGTGAACAACTGGAGGTCTATTTTTTATTTTTTTTTACTGAAAAGAATAAATTGTTTTTCATTTAAATGTCTGGAAGAGCCGAGCAATAAAATTGTGAAATCCTAATAATTTAGTTGCTTTTTGTGAGTTGATATAAATGTAACTGACTGTGTTAGATATATATGAAATATGATATTGTCTCATATTGATCACAGGCCCCTGAATTGAATCCAAACTGTAACATGGCAGACTTTGTAATATCAGCAAATACAGTATCGGACCATTGTCCAAACAATCGTGATTTACACCCCTACTAATCGATTGTGACTGAGATCATTCGCTTATGTGTAAGGTAATAGGGCTATGCATTGGCAAGAATCTAATGATACGATACATATCATGATACAGGGGTAACGATTCAATATATCAAAATATATTGCGATACTGTAAGTAAGGCGACACATTGCAATTTTTTAAATCAAATTTTACTGTCACAGTATAAAGAACACACCACCATATGCATAAAATCTGAATTAAAAAGTAGATTCTTTTATGCAATCAGAACAGTGGGATCTGCATTTGCCTTCATCACAGCTCCTGTAACATCCAATATCATAGTACTACTTTGAGAGGGCACACACACTGAGATGGTGCATCTCTTTGCCAATGAAATGAAGTATTAAGTGAGAGTTGATCTTTGCATGTAAACTATATAAACTAAAATTTGTATATATAACTGTATAAAATCGATACAGTGTTTTTGAGAATCGCGATACTTGATATTTTCGATATTTTCTTACACCCCTATCCGGGATCGGTGCATCCCAAGTTGTTCCTGACCTTTTTGGTCCGAGACTTCCTTAAAACAAAGCGATGTCTACGGGCAACGCTTCGTCGGGTTGCAAGAGTACAACAAAAGGTGATTTCTCCTCTCGAACGGGGACATCTGGATGATTTTAGAGGCCTATAGCCTGAACCAGCGATCTGATGCAATGAACGTGTGAAACAAGATACTTTTGTACTTTTGCTTTTGTTAACTTTCCAGATATTCTCTGTGGTTGTACACATGCCAACTTTCCAGAAATCCCAACAGCAGCTGGGACCTTGTTAAAAAAGCAGGATGACTAGTCTGAGCTTTGCAGTATGAGGGATCATTCGTTTTGTTAGAGTAGGTATAGTCGTGTAGTGGAGTCATTTTTCCTCCCCTTCCATCTCTCTACACTCCCTCCTTGTCTTCTCTGCCTCTGTTTATGTCCATCTCTCCCCTCCTCCATCCATCTCCCTCTGGGGTGCAAGTGCCTGGTACCGCCAGTCTCTCTCTCTCTCTCTCTGAAAGAGTTGATTCTCCAGTCTAATGCATCAGCACATAACACACGACCACAGCGAGACTCCCTTCACACACACGCTGATTAAATAACCATACAGAGCTGCTATGAACATACATTCAGATTCAAACACGTGTTTCATAAATCCTGTTACATGCTCTCTGCTGCAGCTCGTACACTCACAAATGAAAACACGCGAGACAAACGGGAAACATGTGAGGCGAGCGTGCAAAACAAACACCCTTACATACGCTTTAAAATATCATCTTCGAAAGGATGATGTCGCTAATCAAGAGGAAAACTCGGAGCAAACCTACCTACAACAACAAAGCAGTAGCCTGCTATTAACTACGCAACCGTCGTGGTCATCATGACATGTTGGCCGCCATATAGAGAGATGAGCCAGATCAACAACACGTCACAGAGCTGTGTCTTGTGGACACTAGCGCCCGAGCATCCGAGCTGCTGGAATTTCTGACACAACGGACAATCTGAGCCAAATTATGGCTCTGCTGCGATGCATCTCACGAGCCAAACCAACAGTCATTTCCAGTACAGCTTTACTCAACCATCCATCTTATTCCGTGTTGCTCAAACAGACGCAGTCTTCTGCTGCCACTGCCGGGAGTTGGGGGTTAGATTCCCACTGACCACAAGCTCAACAATGCATTTATGGTATTCTGGGCCTCCAAAGTATCTTATGTAATGATGTTGTTGTTTTGTTTTTCAGTCTTGGTCTCATTTTCATAGCTCTGGCCAGCAGTTGTATCGGCTATTGGATAACATTTCACTCACTAAAGTTGCAGTGATCTGGAGGCGGTGGCAGCGTTACAACGGAGTACAGCACGGCAGGAACACAAGCAGTCAGATGATCACACAGGTGATCATTTTGACCACATTATCTAAACCACTTAAGCAGAAATTACACGGAAAGTGAGTGCACCTGAAAATGTCAATTACATAGAGCAGGTTTTCAAAGTGGGAGACGAGCTACAAACAGTTTCAGGGGAGGCTCAGTGAATGAAAGTGAACAAATATTACTATATACTATTATGAGTTTGAATAATACATTAATATTATTACAATAGCCTAAATGTTTGTGATTTGGTTAAAAGGATTAGGCTATCTTGGCCCAATAAGACTTTTAAAAACCCACGACATACAGAAACCGTGTTCACACTACTTCAGTAAGTACTGTGAGTCATACTGCAAAATGTAATCAGTGTTTACAAATGACAGTTTAATGCTTGCCTTTAAATTCTCTTTGAAATTGAGGGTTTGTTTGCCACCTGCCTGGTCACTCAAGCTGCTTCCTGTACAAGAAATACCTTTCTAGAAATTACTCCACATTCCCAGATATCAGGGATGCACCGATCCCACTTTTTCAGTCCCGATAGCGATACCTGGGCTTTGGGTATCGGCCGATACCGAGTACCGATCTGATACCAGTGTTTAAACAATAAGCTGTATGCCTCACTGTGTGGAAGTGACTGGGATCATTATTTGATGTGTAAGGCATTAAGACTTAAACATTGCTTTCTTAACTTTATAAAACAAAATTTCACAAATAAATACATAGATACCAATTTAGTGAATTGTTATTTATTATTAATCTTATTTATTATAAATCTTCAAAATTAACAGGAATTGCAATTCAGGTGTAAACCTTTTTAATGCAGCAACAAATTGGTCAAAACTTAAACAGGAATTCAAATTTCAGTATATAATGTATAAAGACAGAACTGAATTGAATAGATCGGCCCTATTATCACCGATAACCGATTTAGCTATTTGAGTCTGTATCGGCCCGATATCCGATCCGGTATCGGTGCATCCCTACCAGATATCAGACATTTAGTTGGTGAGAGAAAAATATATTAATAACCCAAAAGAATAATGGCCACAACTATTAAAACTATCAGTATAGAAGGAAATTAAGTCTTCTTCAGTTAAGTGATGCAGACAGAGCAACTCCCCACAGAGACAGACAGCACACGCAGCAATGCACTGCTCTACTAAAACTGGTGTTATATAAACAGCTCTGCTGCAGACACATCTGATCAGTATTTCCTCAACATTCATAGAGCACTGTGAGAGCAAGAAAACCAACAGACCGTAACTTAGAACTCTAATAGCTTCAAAAAAACTATAAATAGTGTGCAGGCACGGGGTTGTTCAAATGACAGCGGTGTAAATAATCAGTAGCTCTCATCCTACAACCTGCACAAGAGACAAAATCTTAACACTTAAGAACAGGACGTTAAAAAAAAAGCCTGACAGCTGCATGAAACACTGACTTCTGTCAACCCTCAAACGGAAAGAAAGACAGCACAGTAGCTGCACTGCAGAGCTGATGAACAGATAAACAGAGCAGCACTTCTAAGATATTAAACAGTTTCTGTACTCTACCAGCCACTGCTCAGGGGTTTTCTTAGATAGTTCTGGTCCTGCAAGTCTCAGTCGGCTGGATTTTGGCACGCATAGTCAGCTGTGACCTAAAAATACTACATCATCACAAGAAATTCTTACTATTTGTTTGATATTTGGAGCATACTTAATTCAGACAATTTATTGATTGAAAACTGCCATATTAATACATTTGGAACAATAAGAGATTCATAAAGTTGGTCATTTTAAAGAAATTCAGTTTATCGCCCAGCCTTACTGTGACTGTCGGCCCAAGAAACCTTCTGTTAGACGCATGACCTCCGTGATAATAAAGGATACACTTTGATGGCTCCTGACTTTGTCCCGATGGCCATAAGTTCCAGCTTGGGGTCAAAGGCCAAAGCACTGGGCTGATGAGGGAACCCATGCTCCACAGTCTAAAAGAGAGTGGGAAAGACAAACAAACGAGAGACACAATGAACAAATAAACAGATGACACAATGAAAATGCTCAGATTTATGTTCCTGCTCTGTCTCCGAGTGTGCGTGCAGGATTACGCCTGTCAGACTGACTGAACAGTCAGCGAGGCGTCTAAAAGGGAGGACTCCCTTAATAAAGTTAGAGGAAAGTTCTTTAAAAGCACTGAGGGCAGCAACATTTCTTTATTACAACGCTGTGCAGACTTCGTTAAATGGGATTAACATAAATAAATTCACAGCTTTTCCTTCTGCCCGCGTCAGGAGAAGGAGAGACAGCTGGGAAAGCATTTAGATCTACGGAGAAAATAGAGCTGCAGCACTTTGCAAAGAGATACCTCAACCTACTTCAAAGAGGTTGATGAGGTCTTTAAAACCCCTGACTGGACTCTGTGTCCAGGACATTTGGACATGAGGTACCTCAAATATATGAGGTAAACATTAACTCTTTGTTTCTTTAAAGAACCAGTCTGATCACACACACGCACAAACAAGAGTCACATCAAAGTAACACTGCTGTTGAGAGACCACCTCTGAGATAGTTGTGGCAGCTGGTGCCAAAACCTTTAAAAAACTGTGTTGTCACAGTGCAACAAACAGTTCATGGACTTTAGACACGACGCACCATTCAGCCAACCTGAATATACTCTGTTTAAGTGGCAAGTGTCTCACAACTTCCACACTCTACTACTGTCAATTTCTTTTAACGCCACTAATTTCTTTAACGCATTAACGTAATTCGATCTTTTGGAGGTTGTAGCTGGCTGAGTTTTAAAGCTAGGTTTTAAGAATCCATCGGTATCAACCATGTCATGCTAGCTTGTCGTGAAGGATGCTAAATAACACTCCAAACTCACGCTAAATTTTGGCGACAGACATGCCCAATTTATGATAATCATGTGCAGTTTGGGGCAAGTCATAATCAAGTCAGCACACTGACACACTGACAGCTGTTGTTGTCTGTTGGACCTCAGTTTGCCATGTTATGATTTGAGCATATTTTTGATGCTAAATGCAGTACCTGTGAGGGTTTCTGGACAATACTGGTCATTGTTTTGTGTTGTTAATTGATTTCCAATAATAAATATATACATACATTTGCATAAAGCAAGCATATTTGTCCACTCCCATGTTGATAAGAGTATAAAATACTTAACAAATCTCCCTTTAAAAAGGTACATTTTGAACAGATAAAAAATGTGTGATTAATTGCGATGATGCGTTATTTTTATAAAACAGTCACTATATCCTGACAGTAGTGCATGAGACAGGTAATCTGAAAAAAAAAAGCATGTGTCTCTGTGTCCTCTGGTGCTCCTAATGGCATCTGCAAGACTTCACAGACCGGAGGAACACAACCAATCAGAGCCGAGCTGGGGCCTGTCGTCTCTGTAATGCCTATTTCTCGCCTCAGAAGTTTTCAGAAACATCTTGTAGTGTACTGTTTAGCTGTAAAATTAGAACGTTTGTGACCCGGCAGCCATGTTGAGATCAAGTTGAGGAAATACCAAGCACCGCCCACCAGCCGGAGCAAACTTTCTCATTTTACAGCTAAACAGTACACTACAAGAGGTTTCTGAAAACATTTGAGGTGAGAAATATGCATTACAGTGACAGAATATTGATTCATATTAGATCAGCGCTGCCTAGTTTGACCGTACGATCAGAGTTTGCGAGTGATTGACAGCTGCCGCCGTTGAATGAACAGCCAATAGGAACGCTCTCTCTCTGAAATTACCTGTGATTGGCCAAAGTCTCCCATCACAGGCTTTAAAGCCTGAAAACAGAGCCATGAGGAGGTGCAGAAGTCTAGTTTTCTCTCAGAACACTTAAATTACAATATGCTGAAAGGTTATTAGGGAATTTTTGCCCAATGATGCCAAAAATATACTACTGCAGGTTTAATTCGATAAGATACTGATGTATTGCATTTTAGAGTACCTTTCAAATTGAAGTACTTATTAGTGGATTTAAAACTTTGTACTCAACTACAACAAGTTTTGTTAAGACTCAGGCCGTAGATTTATTAATCAAGGTGTGAAAGAAAAATCTGTTTTATGTGATTAAAGAAGAAACATTTTATGAATCGGTCGGTTGTATTTAGTAATTTGAAATTGGACAATATAATAGTGATAATCACTTTGCCAAAATCACAGAGCACTAGATTTCTTCACATTTATGCTATATTATTTGCATCCCTAAATAACCTTCTTAAGTGGGGGTTCAGTTTGTCACGTCGTCCAGTCACTGAGCGTGATAAATTGTGTCTCTCTGTACACTCTGCTCTACTTTTTGAGTGACACACGATGCAGACAGACAGCGGCCTCACCTAACCTGAGTTTTCAAGGCCACAGCCGTGCTCAGCTGGTCTCTCAGTGTAGACCATGTTTTGCAAGTCATTACCTGCAACTGATATTTGATATGCACAATTATCAATAGTATCAATGGACTTCAACCTACTTTTAGGCTCCCACCAGTTTAGCAACAGCGGTCAAGGTGACAACATGTACTGAAAGTGGACCTCAGTACTGGTGAAGAAGAGGGGGAAGGCTGATCATGTTAACTTCGGGAAGCTGAGGTTTACTACTGTACATAAACTGGTTTATATCCATGTGGATGTGATGCCAGAGTAGCGTGACATCTGACACTCATGGGTTCACCCACAGACACTCAAAAACTGAAACAAGAAGAGGTCTGAGCACCACAAAAGCAGCCAGGAAAACACCCCTGTATGGAAGTTTTTATTGGACTTTATTTTATATGTGTGTAAAGTCACATCCACAAAAATACAGATGTGACTTTACACAACACAAATACATGTTTGTGGATAGTGAAATATTTGCAGATCATGGTACACATTTGTGGAATGTCTTCTGTGGGTTACAACTAATAAAGTCCAATAAAAACTTCCATACCCCTGCAGGCTTTGACATACAGTGTTGTGGTAGCTTCTATGCAAAAACCCATGAAAGGGGGTATGGGTGTCACCACACTGACAGCCAATTTGATCAATATCAGAATGAAATATGGGTCACACACACATTACTCACATGAAGCTGCTGCAAACACCACTCAAACTAATCTCGTTAATGTGCAGCCTGATAATAATCCCTATCACTGACACCATCAGTTGTGGATGGTTAATTACAGTAATGTTAGCTCTACAATAGATAAGTTTCACCCACTTTGAACAAGGGCCTCGTTTGGGTGAAAGCCAATTAACACACCGTGAAGAAAACTGAAACCCCCCTACACACACAGAGAGAGAGAGAGAGACACACACACACAGAGAGAGAGAGAGAGAGAGAGAGACACACACACACACACACACACACACACAGAGACACACACACAGAGACAGATACAAACACACACACACAGAGGGAGACACACACACAGAGAGATAGACACACACAGAGACAGAGACACACACAGAGAGAGAGAGAGACACACACACACACGCACACACAGAGACAGACACACACAGAGACAGAGACACACACACGGAGACACATACACACACACACACACGGAGACAGACACACACACATCAACAAAGCGTCCAAGTCCAGCCTGCACTAGAAACCAGCAGCAGCTAGTCTGTTTCTAGCTGGACGCAGCAACAGAGAGGAGCATCTAAATGATGCTGTACTTTAACCAGGTTGAGATAGATAGTTTAGTGGAGCAGCAGCAGAGAAGAGGAGAGAAGAGGAGGAAACCCTCTCTCTCCTCCCTCTCCTCTCCTCCGTCCCGTTACTTTACCTTGTTGAAGGCGAACAGCTCCTGTTTTATCTTCTCTCTCTGCGGGTCGGTGCCCTGCCGACGGAACCTAAACTTCATCATGTTGAAGCCGGTACAGCAGGAAACCACGCAGAGATAACAACACACGGGGGTTGAGGCGGACGGTTGGTTGCTAAGCTAGCTAACGGACTAGCCCCATGCAGGCTGAAAGCGGCGCTGCTGCTGCTGCTGCGGGCTGCGGCTCTCTCTCCTCCCTCCTCTTTCTCTCTCTCTCTCTCTCTCTCTCTCTCCCTCCTGGTGCTGTTCAGGTCGCGGTGGGTTCGACCACAGCCCCCCACCTCCTCCCGGTTCACACGGACCCCGTCGTTGTCAACCAATGAGGGCGAAGAAATCTGCGAGCAATTACCTAGGAAACGCCCACACAGCCGTTAGCGAACACTGGAGGGTGGATGCTCGGTTTGTAGCACCGCGACGCACCGGATGCACGTCCTGCTCACATCCGTCAATACAAGGGTGTTAAAACGGCGAACGCTTTACTCTAAATGAAACTATCAAGACGGTAGATAATAGTTAGTAAAAGGCAATGTAAGTGAAGTTGTTCATTTTCTATTGTTCAGAATGTGTTATTGTAATATATTTACTGTAATGATCGTTAAAACCTTTTGGGATGTAAAAAAGGGTTAATAGATTAATTAAATTATATAAATCTAAATTAAATTAATTAAATAAATAAATACATTAAAATAAAAAAATATATAATAATAATAATAATAATATATAAAAATACAAGTAAATTAAATTTAAATGTAATTTTTAAATTCAAAATAATCTAAATGTATTATTATTATTATTGTTATTGTTATTATTATTATTATTATTATTATTATTATTATTAATAATAATAATAATAATAATATTTAGGACCACTAGACCCAAAAGGTTTTACTATCGGATGATGTTAGTGACCTGTTGTTTTCTATGTTCCTTGGAAAACTGAAAATGAAAGGACATGAAGGGGTCCTAAATACTATTATTACTAGATTTAAATTATTTAAAATTGATAATATTGTATGCATTATTATTATTATTATTATTATTACTATATGTATTTATTTCATTTAGATTTATATAATTTTATTTATCTATTTACCTTTTTTAAAAAAAAAAAAATCCTGGCAGGGGGGGTTGTTCAATTGGTTCTTTGTGTTTTAGTTTTTTGTCCCTTCATTGGATGATACCAACAGGTCGCTAACATCATCCCATAGTAAAACCTTCTGGGTTTAGTGGTCCTAAATACTATTATTATTATTTTTAAATTTAAATTATTTTAAATTTAAATATTACAATTACATTTATTTTTATTTGTATTTTTGTATATTATTATTATTATATATTTCTTTTATTTTAATGTATTTATTTATTTAATTAATTTCATTTATATTTATATAATTTCATTTATCTATTTACCCTTTTTTTTATATCGGGTGGGTGGGTTGTTCTATTGGTTAATTGTGTTTTTGTTTTTTTCTTCTTTCTTTGTCATTCTTAAATTCCCTTGGTGTTGTGTACCTTTTTTTCAGTCTCGATTGCGGTGCCCTTTTTACATTATACACGCATCAATAAAAATGTTGAAACAAAAATTTAAATATTATATTACTTTTACATAAAGCAGAATTCGGGACAATTATTTTGAAGAAATGGCAAAAGACTGTTGAAACTGACCATTGACCTCTGTCTATCTTATATATTTATTTACTCTCTTTCCTATGCTGTTTTTATGTAGCTTTCTCTGATGCCTTTGAAATCATACTTGTAAATGTTAAAAATTAAATGAACCAAACTTAAACACCAGAGTAATTTAAGCTACAAACTTTAATGTACAACATTATTCACATGCATAAGTTATGTACAACAGCTATTTACAAATACATATATACATTGTATAAATAATCATTTTAATTAGTGCAAACAGTTCAGTGATGTGGCCTTTAACTGCTTCCCCACATATGTTTTCTGTCGTGTCTTTCACTTGATTTCACGACAGGGAAGAAAATAACAAAGAAATAATTTAATTTGTTGCCGCCTTCTTTTGTTTTCATTTTAATTGCATCTTTCTACAAAAAAATATCTTATGAGCTCACAAATAATTTATGTAGGCTACACTTGTATGTACAGTAGGCCCAAGCCTAATAAAAAAATATGTATCAAGTCAAACCACAAGCATGTATTAATGTTAAAGGGAAGATGAGGTTATACTAAAGTTTGCTAGTTATTCGCTTCAGTTTCACACATTCAGTTTCACACATTCAGTTTCTTTGTAGAGAGCCAACCACAGCAGGGGTTCCTACCCCATCAATGCAAATCAAATCATACAAGTCTTCTGAAGTGGGAGGGTAAAGTAAATTAAAGAGGTCTTATCCATTATAGTCTCAGCCCTATAAAGCAGCCATGGCAGACAAGATCTCAAACAGTTTTGGCTAAAAAATATCAAACTAAAAACATAAATGGGTGTGAAAGGACATTTTTCCAAGTTTCAGTTTCTACTTCTTGCTAACTTACATTGCATCATAGACACATGAATGCATTC
Organism: Sebastes umbrosus; assembly: GCF_015220745.1. Lineage (NCBI taxonomy): Eukaryota > Metazoa > Chordata > Actinopteri > Perciformes > Sebastidae > Sebastes > Sebastes umbrosus. The sequence continues at coordinate 8,938,892 of NC_051282.1, read as the reverse complement.
AACCCAGTGGTGTGTGTGTATGTGTGTATGTAAGTGTGTGCAAGGTACAGGTCTGACCTGACCTACTGGAAAGATAACTATACACGTGTATTCCTTTTCTTACTTTATGTTAATGTGGTAGGTGTAATCGTTTAAATCTTTTTTTAAGTAAAATGACCCAAAAATTCAGTTGTTGCAACTTCTCAAATGTGATTATTGAATATAATATGCTGTTTATTTTACTCTTCTATGATAGCAAACTGAATATATTTAGGTTTTGGACTGTTGGTTGGACAGAAAAAGCCATTTGAACTTGACAACTTTGGCTGTGGGAAATTATGATGTTGATGTTCCGCTCTTCTCTTATAGTTTATAGACCAAACGATTAATGAAGAAGATAATCTTTGGTTGCAGCGCCAACTGAATACATCCTTTTTCACAAACTAGGTCATCAATATCATCGCCATACATTCGATGTTACATCGACATTAAAGAAACATTAGCTTTACATATTAAAATATTCTATTTTTAAAATAGAGGTAGATGCAGTACAATTATGAGGCATAAAGTGCGACTCCTCTTAGTGTGTGTGTGTGTGTGTGTGTGTGTGTGTGTGTGTGTGTGTGCGCATATGCTTGTTTGTGTTATAGCAGGGTGATTTCACTTGGTGGCAAAGTGAGTCTCTTTTCTCTGACTGACAACATGTTCTCCATGTGCATGGCGATGACTCTGCACAGCTCCAGGCCCTGGAAAACACACACACAGAAGATCGATTGCGTTAATGCGTTGAAGAAATTATTGGCGTTTAAATGAATTTCCGTTATTATCGCGTTAACTCTGACAGCTCTAGTTGCAACTGCAGCTCTCTTTTATCAACTCTCTCTGTATATTTCTCTCACACACACACACACACACCTGCTCCAGCTGTAGTTGTGTGATGCGCTGGTTGAGCAGGTCTCCTATCATGATCTCCACATATGGATAACTGGAGCCTGAAGTTGGTCTCTGGGTGCGAGTTGACTGGACCTCCTTCAGAGGGAAACGCACCATGGCCTCCTGATTACACAAACCAGATATAAATTATGTATGAATGCACACACAAACAGGAAAGAAACACTTATAAACACAGATATGCACACATATTAAATGTCAAAACATGTAGACTACATAAGCAGACAGCAAACACAATAACCAACAGAGGGAGCCAAATGCTTTGTTTTGAAATCATTTTTTCATTTTCATTTTTTTGCAGTAGTATGCTTTTAAGGCGATGTTAAATGAGTATTCCTTCAAATTCATACTGTTACACAGACTCAGTTTCCCGCTACCATATTTTGACAGCTGGTCCTGGAATGTGAAGCATGCAACATTACACAGACTGGATCGGTGTATGAGTGGATGATTTTTCATGTGTGATTGTGAGCGTGTGTCTGAGACATACATGAGTGTCCTTGTTAAGAAAGTGCAGTCCATTCAGATTTACGGCCAGGATGCACGGGGCGTGGATGGTGGCGGAGCTACAGCTCTGGATGTAAAAGAAGGAGGAGCCGAACATGGGGAAGGCACTGACCAGACCTGGGCAAAAACACAGGAAGGGTCACTTTTAATATGGCAGCTTGGAACAATTATTACTTTCTAATGCAACTTTCTAATATCAACTTTGCTGCGCTGTTAATAACTCAAAACAATTCCACTACAAAGTCAAGAACATGGAGGGAGTTTGGGTGGAAAAATCTAACCTGCTACCTTATAACCCCTAAAATAAAGAGTAAGCAAACTGGTTCACAACAATCATGCTGGTGGTTATGTAGGAATAGAGAGGCAAACCACTCATTTTGGGAAAATGTGCATGTTGCAATTAAAGGTATTTTGGGATGTGCAATACCTAAGGAATGCAAAGTTATGTACCTGGGGAATATAAAGGATTATGTCATTGATAACGATAGATATTTAACCAAGATATTATGATCACAAGTAAGAAGGCAATAACAAGAAACTGGTATAAGACTGAACCCCCTACTATAATACAAGAGAGATTTATACTTTGGAAAAAATGACTCTCCAGCTTAGAGTGAGAGAAATTGTTTTTGTTAGTACAGTAAATGGAAGAAATGGATGATTTATGACACAGTGGAAAATGCTTATGGACTAACTGATGAATAAATTACAAGATACTGGAGTTGTGAACACCCTTCTTTGATAATGGACACTTTTAACCATGACTGTTCTGTTTGTTTTTTGTTTATTTTCTTCATTGTGTTTTCTTTTTATATCTTTATGATTGTAAAAAAGATATAAATCAACATACACAGTACTTTTGAAAAAACAATTATCTAGGATTCATTTTTTTTTTCTTTTTCTAATTATTCTGAGGCAGGTGTTTTTAATCAAATATTCCTGCTCAGCTAGATTTTAGAGAAAATATAATTATAATAATATAATAATATAATAAATGGTTATTTGATTATGTGGAATTGAAGAATACTATAGGCGTCTACGGAACACACTGTAAGTCACTTTCAGAAATACACACTCACACAGAGCGGTGGTCTTACCAAGGAACTGTGCACGAGCCTGGTTGGGGTTTAAGGGCTGGACCTGCTGCATGTGTTGAGTTGCCATATTCAGCCAGAGCTGTGAACCCTGTTTGCTGTAGAACTGTGGGGGAACGCACTCCTGCACGTCACGGCTAAAAACACACACACACACACACAAAAAGCAAACCAATGATACCTCAGAGCAGGGTTACTATAGTGAACTAAAACTGAAACCAAAACGAAAATAAGCAGTGAAAAATATTTTCAGTAAACTAAAACTAAATACAAACAATATCTTTAAAGGACCAATATGTAATATATTTACTGTAATAAATCATAAAATGACCATGATATGTCATCAGAGATTAAGGACACATGCTGAATTGAAATACTGGCTTCTCCTACAACAATGCTACAGCCAGTAGGTTCTCCTTTTGAAAGTGTGTTTTTGTTTTGGCCGGTGTGATCCCGTCCACTGCCCATTTCTACACCCTGTTACCACATATGAAACAAACTGGCGTTCAAAATGGAGGTGATGAAAATGCATGTCAATTGAAAAATGGAGCGTCAGATGTGAAATGAAAAAGGGAGTGATAAATCATCAAGTGATTCATTTAAAGCTCAATTGACTAAAAGAGTTGTGATATGATGCAAACAGAGCCATGTTTCATCATTTTCACTATCTTACATTCATCATTCACAACACAAAATTGCCTTGTATCATTTAAGGAAAGTGGCCTCAATTGATTTGATCAACTTGATTGACATTTTATTTGAATCAGTGTTGATCTGATAATCAACTGTCAGCCATTCATCACCCACAACAACCAGTTGACATTTATCGTTTACTGCATGCAATTTTTGTTGTTTTTGCTATTTAGATTATCAAATCAATTAACAATTTATCACTCTATTTTTCAATTCACATATATTTTCATCACTTCCATTATGAGCATTTCATCACTTCATTCTTCTTCAAATAATTTTTGTTACTTCCACCCTTGAGCCCACTTTCCTTAAATGATAAATGGCAATTTTGTATTGAATGATGAAACATGGCTCTGTTTTCATCATATCACGACTGTTTTAGTCAAATCAGCTTTAAAGTAATCAAATCACTTGATAATTTATCACTCCATTTTCAATTCACATGCATTTTCATCACCTCCATTTTTATCAGTTAATTTTTGTTACTTCCACCCCTCATACGTCCCCATTTCAAACGCTAGCTGTCAGTCCTATATATTGTTCCTTTAACAAAAACAAAAACTAAACTGAAACGATATTGCCTCGTTAAAAAACTGATAAAAAAAGTTTTAGTTTTTTAGCCCTCATATATCACTACCGAAAAAAGGAGACAGCATGAATTTCCGTGAACTCTCGTGACCGTGAACCACAGAAATTGATCGCATTTGACATTCCAGCAGATGGCGCCATGCCGCCATTGCTTCTCATCGGACACTAAAGTAATGTAAAGATTAAACATTACTCACAGTTCTTCAACCATGTATTTTGTATGTATGGCTACATACTTCTCAGACATTATACCTGGAAACTAAAACTAAATATATAAAAACTAAAACTGGCAAACACACTCTAAAAACTAACTGAAACTAAAATATGTGAGTAAGCAAGTATGTGTATGCCTATGTATACTGTATTTACAGGGTGGGCAGGTAGATGGTGTCCTTGGCACGGTGCTGTAGGGCAGCCAGTCTGGCGATCTGCTGCATATGCGGGTCACTTGCCTTACCCTGAGGAACCACACTCAGCAAGGCCTTCAGGTAGTCTGGCAACACCTGGAAGAGAGACACAGAGAGTTAAGTTTTGTTAGTGTTTACTTGACTGTATGTCACTGCTCATTTTGTGACAGGAAATTTAAAATGTTCTGCGCTAGTTGAAGTGAGTCTGCTGTCACACAAACGCCAAAGCTACAAATGACGTCAGCTGATGGTCAAGCAAACCGCACAGGGACGTGGACAGCAATTCTGCAATGGGGACTACAGAGGTAATATCTACTGTATCTCCATGTGACAGTGTGAATCGTTGTAAAACCAGCCACACAGGAAAAACATGAGCCAAAATGTCCTAAACTGTTAGAACCCTGTGGATTAACTACAGTAGAAACACGACCTCAGTTGTCCTTCATTTAATACAGTAGATCTCTACCTGGTTATAGTGCATGGTGACATAGAGTTCGTTGTCAAGTTTGAGAGCCAGACTCCATATGACTCTCCTGAACCACAGACTGTAGTTGGTGTCCACTGGCTCTGCCTCTGTAGCAATGTCCAGGATGTACTCGCGCTTGTTCAGGGGACGCACGTTCTGACCTACACAGACACACACTTCATATTTATTATCTGTTTATCTATAGTGTATTAATGTATGTCCAGAGTGTTTGCATTGTACAGTAGGTCTTCACTATGATGTGCTTGTTACCTTTGTGAGTGACCAAAAAGATGGCATATTCATCCAAAGCCTCCACCCTGTGTAGTCCCATCTCATAGCAAAGCTCCTCGATGACATCCAATGCCACCTGAAATAAAGAAATCATTCACAATTCAGCAATGTTGCTGTCATGTTGACCCACGAATGCAGCATCTGTACTCACAGAGCACGTCTTGATTTTCAAATGCCGTTCGATCCCACCCGGCAGCAGGAACAGCTGTCTCTTGGAGCTCCGCCCAGCCTGCATGCAAACAACCAATCAGAGGGAAACGTCAAACGAGTTAACGCCAGCGTGGAGTGTACAGCTGTTACTGAGAGCAGCTGCTAAACACACTCACACTTAAACATGGCAGTTGCCTTAAGTATCAATACTACTATAGTTGAATTAGTGTGACATAGTTAATCAAGTTTACAAATCCTAGAATGTTGCCCATTCTAAAAATTCATGCTTAATTTATATTCAATATAGATTGTATATGTCACCATGGTTTACCAATGAGTGTTTATGACAAAGAAAAAGCTCAAAAGACAAAGAGAAGTAGGCTGTTATAATATCTCCTGAATTATGAACATTTTACATACATTTTATTTTTCTATCAAATATGTCAACACCTCATTACAATACAAAATTGTAAAAGTTTTACAGTATAAGTTATTATAATTTTGTGGATATTTTGATAACATAATAAACATTTATTGTCATTTTGGATGCATTCAGAGGAACATATCTATTATATTTAACAAAGTATTCCATCACACAGCAATTATTACATTAAAGGGGAACACCACCTAAATCAATAATTCCAGTATGTTATTTCCATGGCCTAGTAAAGTTCAATTAATATGTGTGAACATGAGCTCCTCTCTCTCAAAGCCAGAAACCAGAGAAGTAAGTCTCAAACTTGTGATGTCATAGGGTATTAAGTGTGGAGCTTTTTACCCATTTTTACTCATTTTTTATACCCAATTGAGCTTTATGCTATTGTAGTGTTGTCAGTTGTGAAACAGAAAATGTTCCCATATACTCAGATCATTCCCCTGGGTGCTCTCGGTGTCATCTAGAACATCTCTCCTATTCATTGTCTGTGGAGCAGCTCCACACTTTATGCCCTATGACATCACACGTTTGAGTTTTAGCGCTCTAGTTTTTGGATTTGGGAGAGAGTTGTTCTTGTTTATTAATATTCTTTTGACTGTCTTAGACCATAGGAATAACGTATGCATTTTAAAAACGGGCCTAGTTCCCCTTTAATTCCTTTTGTCATTTGCCTTGTGGTTTGGGGCATATTTTAACACTTTAAACAAGTTTCAATCCACATAAGAAGACTGCATGTCTGAATTAGAAACTTACCAGCATAGCTTTGAGTTCCATGCTGTTGGGATACTGTATGCGTCCGCCATATTGAAAAGTCCTCCTCAGATTCTGCTCACATGCCTTGGCAATACCTGTCAATCAAGGGCAACAGATCAATAACAACTGATAATATCAGACTGGTAGTAAGGATTTATGAGTCTGATGTGCGAGGTTGTTGATGGGCTGTGGCCTCTTTTCCTTGGATGGATGGATGGCTGGATTGTCTACCTTGGTACTGCATCCCGGGGCTGTCGCAGGCTTCCTGCAGGAACTTCAACAGAAATGGCTTCATAACATCAGAGCAGCGATAGAAAGCTGTCAGGATGTACAACAGCCTCCATCCTCTCTGACAACTGTCCCTACACAAAATATACACACAACTGCAAATTAAAGCCTCTCCGTGGCAACGCTAGAAGTCCTCAGTCAGCACGTGATGTAAAATGTAGAAGAGACTTACGGTTTGGAGCTCGTGTTGGTGGTAACTTGTTTCATCACCTGGCAGAAGGCTTCGTCCTTTATCAGGCCATGATCGGCACTCAACTAGATTTATGAGCACATGCATTAATATGAAGACAATAGACCATTTCACAGTTGTAAACATAAACATACCAAATGTGTCCCTGTTGCAGTGTATGCAAATGGTTACGTCCTAAATTCCTCACTAACATGCTATTTAGTATGCAAAAACAGTATGTGAGATCTTTTTGTATGTCCAAAACCTTAGTATGAAACCAATTGTAGGGGTGTAACGATACATGGATCTGGATCGATATATCGATTCAATGATCAACGTCCCAATGTCATCGATGCAAAGTGAAAACATCAGTACGTATCATCATCTTTAAGATACGCCTTTATTTTCTCAGGTGACGACATAAATTACTGCTCGGTGCGTCCGAAAAGATACACACTACTGTTTATTCACACAAAAGTATGTTGAGCGATAGTACACATATTGGGTGCGTCGTGCATAGTATGCGATTTCGGACGCAGCCAATGACAGGACGTAAACATAGACCCCAGCTGTTGCCTAGCAATGCAATTCTGTTGAAACGGTCTATAATAATAATAATATTGACGTTTTCCTTCTATTTGACCTAAATACATCATGTGCAAATCAGCCTCTCTCTTTATCATCGTAGTATTTTATAAGCCAATCAAATATGCAAGAGAGTGTTTTTATGTGTTTGTCCGTGTACCTTCAGTATGGTGGTGACCAGGTCCTGTTCAGTCTGACCTTTCAGTGAGAAGTCTCCCATGAACTTCATTATGGCTGGACGAAAAAAAACATCAGTCAACATGGAAACAAATAATCTCATAAAACAGGAGAAAGAGGAAGTCTCGATTTCATTTCTACTTTTCTTCTTCTTTGTGTGTAATGTATTACTGTGTCTTTGGCTACGTATTGTTTTAAGTTGACTGCAGCTGTGTGTAGCACTATTGCCCAGGAATGATCTTTCCTGTGGGACAATAATACTGTATATATACTGGAAAAACAAAGTTCGGAAACTTGTGTTTGGTGGATTATTTCTCTGTTGTTACAATGCTAATTGGCATTGCATTTTACATCGTTGGAAAGCCTGTTTATTTACCTGCGCAATGATGTCCAACTTGTAAGGATCATGCATTTGTGGGATGAGCAGCACAGCTGATTATGTGGGTAGCGCCCAAGAAAAATTTGCCAAAATGCTCTGCCAATGGTAAACAGTGTGTTCTCATAAGGCTACCAGGAAGCCTGCAATGACTGCCCTTCACCATCAAGCCCGTTTGCGCTGGTGTCGACAACACGGACAATGGAACCTGAACATGTGGGGGAAGGTCATGTTCAGTAATGAGTCCAGGTTCTGTCTGCCAAAGTTGGACGGCAGGGTCAAAGTATGGAGACGACGCGAAGAACGCTATGCTGATTGTTGCACTGATGGAGTAACAGCTTTTGGTGGGGGCGGTGTCATGGTGTGGGGGGGCATCTCCCTCACTGGCAAAACAAGGCTTGTCATCATTGAAGGCCATCTCAATGCATGGATATATCGGGATGAGATTCTGCAGCCAGTGGCGATCCCATATCTCCACAATCTGGCACCTAACTTCAACCTCCAAGATGACAACGCTCGCCAAGAGTCCAGACCTCAACCCAATTCAACACTTGTGGGATCAGCTTGGGCGTGCTGTACGTGTTAGAGTGACCAACACAACCACGCTTGCTGACCTGCAACGAATCCTGGTTGAGGAATGGAACGCCATCCCACAGCAACGTGTGACCAGGTTGGTGACCAGCATGAGGAGGAGGTGCCAGGCTGTTGTGGCTGCGTATGGATCTTCCACCTCTACTGAGGCTCCTGACAGTGTATTAAATGAATAAAGTGTAAAATTGCCAATATGTCTTGTTTGTTCCTTGTTACTGATAGAGAGTTCAATCATCCAATCCACCAAACAACTCAAAACAAGAGTCAACACCAACAGGAGAATACACTGTTTAACATTGACGGAGCATTTGGCAAATTTTTCTTGGGCGCTACCCACATAATCAGCTGTGCTGCTCATCCCACAAATGCATGATCCTTACAAGTTGGACATCATTGCGAAGGTAAATAAACAGGCTTTCCAACAATGTAAAATACAATGACCATTAGCATTGTAACAACAGAGAAATAATCCACCAAACACAAGTTTCCGAACTTTTTTTTTCCAGTTTATTTTATCTTATCTTTCCCTCCATCTCTCCCTCTTTCAAAGACCCAATCGGATTTGAAAACCCTGTTTTTCTCTACGACAGCAAACTATAAATTGTCTACCTTCCTCTTCTACATCCTATTAACAGTATATCCGTATATCCATCCCTCCTTTCCTTACTCTCCTCTCACCTATGAAGATGTCAGCAGCCACTCTATTCATCCCGCTGTCGGAGAAGTCGATCAGAGACTCCTGGATCGGAGACTGGAGAGAAAAAACACATTACAATCTAACATATGCAAGAATACAAAGACATTATTTAAATAATTATGCTTTGAAGTAAAGTCAGCTGCTTTACCTTGGAGAATTTGACCATGTCAACAGGGTCCCTGCCCTCCTTCCCCTTTTTGGCTTTCTGATCACTGTGGGCAAAATACAGGCAGCATTTATGAACAGTGTGTTTATGCATTTAATTTGTCGCAGGGAGAACCAATTTGAGCTGTAGTCTTTTGAACTGAGGACATTTTGACACGTTATTTTGGCAGCATGTTGTGTGTCTGACCTCTTGTTCCTCTGCGCCTCTCTGAAGTACTTCTTGGCAAACTCGGCCATGTAGTACTGGCCGCTGTGCAGAGGCAGATCGTCCAGTTCACCGCTCAGAGCGTCCCCATACATCTCATTTACTACCTGATACACACACACACACACAGACACACATACAGCAATAGCTAAGCAGCAGTGCCACTTAAAGGAACACCAAAGATATAATTATCTACAGAATATTTCTATTTCTGCTAAACCAAAATATTTCAACATATACTGTATAAACAGCAGCGTGTACCATAATATAGGGGTATTATTCATGTTGAAATCATAAAGTTATTCTGGCTGTGAGCCCACTGTTCAGACTTTATCATTTTTTCCTGATATAATGCGGTAGCTGAAAATAAACATCACGCTTCTTTGTTGGGCAGTAGTGTAGAAAAAATGCAGCTGTAATATGAGTAAACAACTTCCTGGTGTGCACCTCTGTGGAGAGGTCAAGCTCATGGGCAGCTACTGCCGAGCCCATCGCCACGGCGATAGCAGCAGATGCAGCGACTCGTCCCTGTCTGTCTCGAGGCTCCACGCGCTCAGCGGGGAGAACCAGGAAGTCCGGAGCAGCCACGGGGCGGACATACTCGCTGGGAAACACTCCCGATTTACCGTACACAGCCCCGAACCGCCAGCCTGTACACACACACATACACACACACAAATACACACACGGGTCTGTCAGAAGGTATACAGAGAGGTTCATATGCAAAAACACAAGGTGGGGTCTTCAAATGTCCAACCAACAGCATAAAACCTCATTCACTTTATGTTTTTCAGCTTTTAAGGCATAGAAAGGTAACAAATCCTCAGTTAAGGGAAGACACCTCAGGTGAATAGGGTAAACATTTTAAGTATAGATATCACCATGAAACTTCACCAGTCGATTACTTACAGTAAGACAATCATTTTTTTGTTTACAAGTTTTCTGAAATGTTATGTTTAAATATGCAAATGAGGCATTATCTTATCAAATATGTGCTAATTTGAATAAATGTCCAGAACAGAAATCTGAACATTGGATAAAGCCAGGTTCAAAATGATTGTTTCATTTTGTTGACATATTAGGGTCAAAGGTTTTTACAGGGGGAATTTTGGATATCTCACCGTATCACTCCACTGTCAACAGCCCAAAAAAATGTCACAATGTTTTTAGGAATAAAATGTTCTCTAAATCAGGCTATGAATGATATATGAACAAACCCCTCTGTAAAATCCTTTAGAATATCGACAGTTTGGTACATAAGTGCTACTGAAGTGGAGATTTCTGGCTCGGAGTCTGAGAAAAAATTTAAATTACACACATTTTGCAAGACAGGTGAAGAGGGTAAAACATTTTAACTAATAGATATCACAATGAAACTTCCCCAGTTAATTACTTATATTAAGACAATTAGACAAAGTAGTAAAATAAACAACTGAATGTGTATTTTGGATGTTTTCTTTCCACTAGTCTGAAAAATAGCAAAATAGCCCAAAATCTCAAAAATGACCAGCACATGAAAAACAATGTTTTTGCCTGGGGTGTCTCCCTTCAAATCAATGAAATAAAAAAAAGGCAGGAACATGGATGTTAAGGCTCTATTAAGAAAAATCTAACCCAAAGCAACCAGCAAAAAGAAAACAGCAAAGCAAAAACACAACAGATCCCAGCAGGCTGCCAAACCCACCAAAGTCAGGAGTGTCTCTCTTTAGCTCCTCCAGAAGCATGACCTTCTTCCTCACTATGCAGCCGTAATGTTTGCCTGAACACACACATACAAGCGCACATAGACAAACACACACACACAGCGTGACATACATGAAGCACAGAGAAGCAGAGACATACTGTATATGGCTCACAGAAGCAGAAAGCAGGTCTACAAACGTATCAATGTGCCAGTCCTCGGTGCGTGAGTGTTTTGCGTCTCACCGGCCTCCAGCCCGTCCATCTGCTGCAGTCTGATAATGTCTCCTTTGTGGAAGCTGAGCAGAGACCTGTCCTCAGTGATGTAGTTCCTCACCGCCACCACGTACTCTGAGTCCTGACATGAGATGTCACATGTTGACATAGACATGCTGTAATATTATCACATTCCTCTGTAACCGCATGATATATAATTCATATTCAGACACACACTCACACACAGACGCCCTCTGACCTTCTTAAGCTCTGTGAGGAAGTAGTCGATCATGTGTTTGACCTGCGGGGCCTTGGCCGAGAACAGGATCAGCTTCTCGTTGGTCAAGTTGAACTCCAGCATGTTCTTAGACGGAATCGACACGAACAGGATGTCCGAGTAGCTGCGCAGGAAGTGATGTGCAAAAACCAGGAAGTCAACATAAAGTTACAGAGAAAGAAAGAAGAGTCTCGGGGTCAAATCACCGGGGCACTTGACACAGACAGTTTAAAATGGTCACTTGACTGACTGGTGTTTTATTTGAATTAAGGAGAGCACAATCACATTTAGACAACTTTCAATAGCCAGTTTCACCTCTTCTCATGTCTTTTTTTGAAAGTGGGTTTTCCAACACTAAGACATGAAGGCTTGAAAAGGTGGAAATATTGTCTGATATTGTATACACACTGTGGTCATGTGTTTGTACCAGTGGGCTACTCCTTGGTCTGAAAAGTGAAGCCAATGCTGAAGTGCCTTAAACTTGCATTCTTTCTAATAGCCAGCAGGGGGCGACTCCTCTGGTTGCAAAAAGAAGTCTGATTGTATAGAAGTCTATGAGAAAATGAACCTACTTCTCACTTGATTTATTACCTCAGTAAATATTGTAAACATGAGTTTATGGTCTCAATCACTAGTTTCAAGTCTTCTTCAATGCAGCAAGATGTTCATTTAGTAAATGATGGTCCCATTTAGAGTCAAATAGACCATAAAGCAGGGGATGTTTTAGGGCGGGGCTACCTTGTGACTGACAGGTCTCTACCACGGCATTGTCCGTGTTTTCGTCTTACAACTTTAGCCCTTTCACAGTGTGTTTTCAGTTCATAAAAGTTAATTATAACCTTTTTGGATGCCTAAAAATGTCTTATTCAGCGTTCATTGTACTTAGCTCCACCCTCTTGTGTCACTTCTGTTTGCAAAAAACAATGCGGCGACGGCGAAAATGACAAACTCGAGGCTTTCATACGGCAGTCCACAAAGCAAAGGGAGACATCACGGTGACTACGTCCACTTCTTCTATACAGTCTATGGTTTGTACGGTCTATGAGGCTCACCTGTAAGGCCTCAGCACTCTGAAGTAGTCTGAAGCAGCAGAGCTACTCCTCACCATCTTCAGCAGCTTGATGCCTTTATGAGACACAGACAGCACCTGCACTCCTGTCCCCACACTGCCCTGGAACACACACACCACGCACACACATACAAACACATACATAAAAATGGTCAAGTAAGAACAAGTGAAGGTTGAGGGCTGCTTTTGGTTTACCTTATTCAGAGTGGGAATTGCTGCACTTTTCAGTTTGACTAACATATGCCAAGAAAGAGAAAAGAACTCACAGAGGCGGGGAAGAGACGGGAGAAGTATATCTCCCACAAGTCTCTGGCCATGGCGACGACTTTCTTCTTCACGTTCTCATCATGCGTTCCTGACGCCTGATCCACCTTGCTCTCAGCTGTCAAAGACACAAAGAAGGATTTTAAGTTCTCAAATCTAGAGTGTGAAGTGTTGTCAAGTCTTTCACATACTGTAAATGTAGAAAAGTATACTGTCCATGGTCTATGAGCCATTATACTACAGAGTAAAGTGATTTAGGGATATGTGATTTTTTTCATACCAAATAAATGCTTCATCTTCTGTCTCTCCTCCTGGGTGATACGGATGCAGGCCTCAGAGAAGGTGTCATGTACAACCTGCAGGACACATTCAGGAATAAGAATCTCCCAAAGTGGAAATCATTTTGGGATAATTTATTCCGGCTGTGAATAAGTATTAGTATTAAAGGAACAGTGTGTAACAATTAGGGGGATGTATTGTCAGAAATGGAATATAATAATACAATAAATAAGAAGAAGAAAGAGAAATAAGAAATAATAAAAAAAGCCAAAATTATAAAGTACCTAAAAGTGTATTATTTGATGTATTCTTTTACAATAAAATAATGCTAGAATCTATGGCTAATGATTACCATCTTAACTATTGGCATAATTACCATTAACTAGACTCTGCCATAATGCAAAACTAAACCTGAATGAACAAACTACCTTAATACAAAATAAATGGAGAAAGTAATGAATACATAAATCAACCTGTCTGAAGATCAGGTCCAGAACCAGCGGACTGTTGAACGTCTCTTTAGGATAGAAAACCTGTAAACAGACAAAAATCAACAAAGGAAAAATTTCCTTTGGTATCAAATCATAAACGTGATGAAATTAAAGCATTGTAATGTTGTTAAATGTTCAGCACAAGTAGATATATGAACAGTATACATTAGTGCTCATTTTGTCAGCTATTTTTTTTGTTTAGTCTTAGTCTTGCGTCAAATGTCCTTGTTAGTTTGTATCATATTTAGCCTCATCCTGTTATTTTAGATGAGTTTTAGTTGACTAAAAGTCTGGGCATTTTAGTCTTATCTTAGTCAAATAAAATGGTAACTATTTTAGTATAGTTTTAGCCAGTGAAAACTGTTGACATTTTAGTCATCAGATTATATTAAACTATTCAGTCAATCTAGCCAAAATATCACCTCGCTACTTTCTCCCAAGCCCTGTTGTTGTCCTTGTTAACTTTGTGTTACGTGTTGTTATTTTGTTGTGTCGTACTCCGAGTCCTTCTGACTGTGCTCATTATGTGTTGTCGGTGTAGTCGTGATACAAAACTGGTGCATGCAGCACAGGAAGCGGAACTGCTGCATTGAAAAAAAAGTCTATAATATTTAGTCTCCTCTTTTTTTAAATGAAAAACATATTTTTTTTTATTGTTTAAACTGCAATTTAGTCTAGTCTTTTTTCGTCAACAACATTGCATGTTGATTTAATGAAGTTGGTGCTGTCTCTTCATTGCCTTGTCTTACTCATGGAAAAAAAAGGTTATCAACGAAACACATTTGGACAGAACTAACACTGCTATACATGTTTTTACAGTGTGTCTCAGCGTGCCATTTGTTGTAAGGTTACATTTCAGGGCAGTATGGATTATTAATGTCCTTTTATATTTATGTGTTTGTGTGTGTGCTCATGAAACACACCTCTTTCCTCATGTAGAGTTTCCAGGGGACGTTGGAGTATGTGTAATATTCATCACTGGTCCTGCTGTGAAGTTGAGTCTGAATGATCTCCTCCTCTACTGGCAACTCTCTAGAGACTGGAAACACACACACACACACACAAGGGATTTTGACCAGGTGCTTCCCATACACTCCATTCACATGCAAGTGTGAATGGAGTGAAGAGCTTTCTGTCATTCTTCTGTTTATTACTGGGGATTGATGTCACATTAGTGTGTGAAGAGTTCACCTGGAGGAGGGGCGGGGCTTATGGTGGAGCTAGTTGGCCCCGAAGGGCGAGACTTGGTCGTCTTGGTAACCTTAAGTCCTCCCTCTTCTTTATGTAGGGAGGATTGAGGTTTCCTTTGAGTCTGAGACAGAAACAAGGTCAGATTATATTATTTTAGTGTGTGTGTGTGTGTGTGTGTGTGTGATTCTGTAGGTGTAGAGTTGGGGTACCGGTTGTGGTGGGTTTGCCATCTGATCTTTAAGGATCTCCATAGCTTCATCATGCGGGTCTGGCTTCTTTGCAAACATCTTTCCATCACCTTTCCTACACACACACACACACAAACACATAAGTAGACAGACAACACACTATTATCAGTATTAATATTTAGGTCAGGAAATCATGAGCGTGTTACCTTTGTGTGGCAGGTCCAATAGAAGTTGTTGTGTCAGCAGGTTGGTGCTGTTTGACGATGTCTTTGATGTCGTGGCTGGGATCGATGCGCTCCGTGTTACTGGCACTGGATCGGACCACGTCCTCAGGAGGGGGGCCACGTGTTGGACCTGGAATGTCACTGTCTATTAGATCAAGTGCAGATGTTTAACAGTTTAATTCAACAGCTGTTGCTGTTCAATTTTGGAACTGGTTCCATACTGAAACACAGAACTATGTCAAAGCAAGTGGACATCTATCAGTACTAGCATTTCAATAAAAACATTATTTTTCAGACTCAAACTGGGAATGTTGTGGTTCATGGTTAGCGTCTTAACCCCTAAGACACAGGGGTCACTTTCTGTACTCAACTTTCCAACCTCAAATCACAAAGTCACAATGCATCAATATTGTTCTTTCCACTCCTGTTTGAGTGCTTGAGTAACTTTTGTTAGATTCAGGGAACCCAGCTAGAAAAGCACGGGGCATCCTGAAGCTTCACTGTAATCATGGCATTCACTGCAAATCTGCCGACGTTAATTTGACCTTTAGAGTGTAAAACATACTCATTTTTCGCTGATCAGCGGCAGGCTTGTACGGCGACTCTTCACTCTCTTTGGTCTGCAAAAAAAAAACAGGAAGTGATACAGCCGAGTGTGTTTTTATTCCAAGACATTTATATATTTCTGATTTGCATACATGCTGACAGGTGCTCCTGCATCGCCACAGCACAGTGTATATGTGTGTGTTTACTCACAGGGCTGGTTGTGTGAGAGCGTTGTGGCATATGTGTGTAATGCTGTGTGGGCGGTGACTGGGGCGCCGGGGCAACTGGGGGGAAGGAGGACAACATCTGCTGCTGGATCGCAATGGCCTGCATGGTCATCTGCTGGGCCTACAACACACAACAATATACCTTTATTGTAACGTACTGTATAGTCTTCCTTTTAATATTCATTAACATGATGGATATATGTTTTTACTTTATGTGGGTGGTCCGAGTGGTGTGTTGCTAGCTAACGTACTAGCAAGTATTGTTAAGCATAAGTTGAATGAAATCCAACTTATTGTGAGTTTAAAATTGGGTTGTCAAAGTTAACGCAATAATAACTAGTTAACGTAAATTTATTTGAATGCCACTAATTTTTTAACGCAATAATGTAATTGATCTTCCAGAGGTTGAATATGAAACTAGAAAACCTAAGGAATCCATTGGTATCAACCATGTCATACTAATTTGTCGCAAAGGAGGTTAAATAATGCTCCAAACCTGTGCTAAATTTTGGTGAGGAAAAACTGTCATGGCCATTTTCAAAGGTGTCCCTTGACCTCTGACCTCAAGATATGTGAATGAAAATGAGTTGTATGGGTACCCACGAGTCTCCCCTTTACAGACATGCCCACTTTATGATAATCACATGCAGTTTGGGGCAAGTCATAGTCAAGTCAGCACACTGACACACTGACAGCTGTTGTTGCCTGTTGGGCTTGAGTTTGCCATGTTATGATTTGAGCATATTTTCTAATGTTAAATGCAGTACCTGTGAGGATTTCTGGACAATATTTGTCCTTGTTTTGTGTTGTTAATTGATTTCCAATAATAAATATATACATACGTTTGCATAAAGCAGCATATTTGCCCACTCCCATGTTGATAAGAGTATTAAATACTTGACAAATCTCCCTTTAAGGTACATTTTGAACAGATAAAAAATGTGCGATTAATTGCGATTAATCATGGACAATCATGCGATTAGTCACGATGAAATATTTGAATAGATTGACAGCCCTAGTTTTAACATTTGAAAGGGCAAATAAAGTGTTACCATATATTTTCATGTAACCCAGACAAATACACCAACAGTAATATCAGAGTTGTCCAGAAGAACATATGTGACAAACCAGAATGATAGCTTGCTGGTTGATGATGGCCTGTTGCTGTTGCGTCAGTACTGCATGCTCCGATCCTAGAGAAGTATAACATATCAAACATAGACACCATGTAGTAAAGATGATATCGTTGTAGAAAAACAGTAGAAGCACACACAGTTCACTGCAAAAGACTCTCCGCTTAAAAAAAAAAACACACACAGAGGAACTTTACAACCTCATAATGAAATGCAAGATATAAAAAAGTTATGGCTTTTATCTAACACATATTGAATTGTAACTCCACCATGCCCACACGCTTCAGGCCAAACATGCTGGAACGCAAACCCAGTTATTGTACCTGGCACACCTGTCATCACAGGCAAGCCTGGAACTACAGACGTGGCAGGGAGCGAGGGCACCCCCGGCAGACCGGGGACGCCACTGACATGGGATGCTGTATTTTCTCTATCAGCAGCAGCAGCAGGGGCACGAGTGGGTGACGGGGTGGGTGCTACACGTGTGGCAGGAGTGATGGTGGAAGAAGTCTGTTGGTTGTAGGGTTGTTGGGGGAGGTTGTATTGGTGGAATTGTTGTTGTTGTTGTTGTGGCCGTTGTGGAGGTTGCTGCTGCTGCTGCTGCTGCTGTTGTTGGTGTTGTTCGTGGTGATGGTGGTGAGAGGGGATTGGCATGGCAGGGATGGGTGGCATCATTCCTCCTGCTACTGGAAGCACTGGCACAGCTTGAGGAGCGACAGGTCAGGGAACAGGGGAAGAGTTAGGAACAGTGCTGTGTCCAGGACTTTAAAATGGAGTTTCATCCCCGGGCAGACAAGACCGGACAAGCTAATCATCAATTTACTGATTTATCCGGTAAATATTAGCTGCTGAACTTCAGTATGTTAGCATGTCTTGTTGATTTAAACAATGGTTTCCATGTGTATGCTACAAAATGGCCTCATGAATGAAGCGATATGAGAACAAATTTCCTCTCATTTTGTTAGCACCCATTGATTTCTGGGATTCACCAATGTTTTCTTATTTTTTTCTCCTCTTAGGTAAGAGAAAATGTAATGAGTGGTCGAGAGCACTCTCACCAAGATAAGAAAAAACATCTTGTTTTAAAGTCTACATATCGTCCAACACAAGGAAACACTTCAATTTGAGGAGCATAAAAAAAACACATGAACATCATATAATCATATTTAGAGTAATTATAATGAATAGATTATTAAATGTGTGGGCTAAAGAAATACTGTTGGTCCACTGATCCCAATTCAGACTATTAAAAACCTTTGGATGAAATTGAGTGCATTCAGCTTCCTGATGGCTTACATACTGCTCATTGACGCTTTTCCCTTTTTCCTGTAACGCCAGTACTGACACTCTGGAAAATCACATGTTTACTTTGTTTAAGTTTATTTAACAGTACGTCAATATAGCTACTGCCGAAGTTCTTCTTCTTCTTACAGCCTTTTTTGGTGGCATCTCTCTAATTCTTGGGAATATGCCAGAGTATTTTCACCCGGCACAACAACATCTTCCCTTATATAGTGTTTAGGGGGCGTTACCTATGCTAATAATAAACAATCGGCCACACGCCTCCAATTTATGATCAAGTGGGATTCATCATTTAGCACATCCGGGTAAGAGCAGATCTGGCCCATTACCTGTACTTGTAAATAGAATTCAACTAATGCTTCAGGTTTACATTGGTCTTGTAATAAAAAAAAAGAACAGCCTTCTTATGGCCAGACATGCCGTCATATTGTCTTGTTTTCTATTTTTTATTTGAAATAAATATGTACATTTAAAGGACCAGTGTTTAACAATCAGGGGGATCTGTTGGCAGAAATGGAATATAATATTAATAATTATGTTTTCTTTAGTGTATAATCACCTAAAAATAAGAATTGTTGTGTTTTTGTTAGCTTAGAATGAGACGTTTATATCTACATAGGGAGCGGGTCCTCTCCACGGAGTCCAACATGTTGCACCGCAATGTTTCAACAGTATACCAGAACGGCTTGGGCCGGAGTCCATAACGTTACACGCTATCGTCGCTGCCGCTCTCTCTCTCTCTCGCGCGTGCGCTTCACCACTCACTTCCCTCGTACATTCACAATCTAAGCACAGGCTCTTCTCAAAAGGCTACTCTTACAACAACGGGCTCTAGAGAGGGCCATTCGCGTTTTCGTGTCAGCCACCCTAGCTCTCTAACACGCTTGGCACACGGGAGAAGCTTCAGTTGGTTGTAATTAAGTAAGTAAAAGTTATTTATATAGCGCTTTTCATAGACATAACACCACAAAGTGCTTTACAAGATCATTATAAAAAAATATAGTGACCACAAAGCTCAAGGCCCACTTCTTTTCTTTGGCTTTTGAATGTACTTGAATTGTGAATACTAATTGGCCTTTTATAATGCTTATAACAGTCTTTTACTCGTGGATTTTATCTTGGTCTCTGTCTGTGGATATGTGTGATTTTGCTGTCTGCTCTGTTGACCTGTTTTTATTCTGCCTATGTCTGTAAAAGCACTTTGGTCAGTTCATGTTGTTTTAAATGTGCTATAGAAATAAATGTGACTTGACTTGACTTGACTTGACTTGACACACGAGCCACGTGATTAATAAATGACTAATTAAAACACAATGCATAGCGAAAAATACACAGTAAATACATAAATGCAAGCCCGTAATCTGCAATCTCACCGCTAGATACCGCCAGATCCTACACACTGTTCCTTTAATGATATTAAATAATGTATTTGAAAGTTTAAATCCAATACAACATGTTTCGCGTAGGTGTTCAAAGTATTGGTGAACTATCCATCACACTGTATATAGTGTGCATTGCTAGTTTGAAATAAACTAAAAGGCAGTCATTTCCGTCATCCCCTTTTCTTCCTGTAACTGTCACCACTGCTGTTGCTCTCTCCTTGTCCGACGGGGAGAGACGCCTTAGATTAGTAATTAGTTCAACATATTCAATTAGAGTTCAACATACTGTCTGATGTACAGTATGATGAGCAACATAAAACTGGACATTCATAAGCATGGAAATATTCACTACATACAATTTGTGAGTGATTTTCTACAGTATGACATTTTGTACAGCCACAATGAGAAGCATTCACACAAAACAGACTATTGCAAGAATGGCAGTGACTAAATGGACAGAGAAACCAAATTATAGCGTGAGTGTGTTTGATAAAGAACACTATGTGCAGCGAGAAGAGAGATAATGAGAGTGACAGAGGCCTATAGAGAGTAAAGCAGTCATCTGTGGTTACAGTGAATGGCTGTCTATGCATTATCCATGAGGTCAGAATGCTCATTACAGCCTCTAAGCGACAGGTTAAGGTTTGTGAACTGTACACCTGAACCTTTACACCTCAGTCCTGTTCAGAGTCACTGAGCCCTCACCCTTAAACAATATAGAATTAATTACAATAATAAATATAATGTTTTTAAATGTAACATTTGAATGTTGTCTGCCTGTTGGTTATTTACTCATGTCATTTGGCTAGGAAATGAAGTAATGAGTAACCCAAATCATATGAAACTTGGCAGTGTTTCCACCATTCAAGGGACTATTTATCTATCTAACTATTTATCAACCTGAGACTAATGCCGAGGATTTGGAACAAACTTAGAACAAGCTGAATTATTGATGTCAGTGCAGAGAGAAAAAGAGGACAAAAGACCAAAAAAATGAAAGCCAAAATAAGAGAAAGAAAACAGTTGAGTCTGTAACAACATGCAGGTGAACACGGAGGAAAGACACAGAACAAAATAACCAATCTAAAGAAAAACAAATAGACAATCTGCACTAAAAGACATAACTAAAAGGAAACCCACGCACACTAACTTGAGTGTTTTACCTCCAGGATGTATTCCTGGTGGATAAGGCCGGCTGGGGGGCGATTGACTCTCACCCTCTCCTCTTCCTCCTCCTGGGATGCCTATACCTCCTCCTCCCTTCATCCTTGCTGATAAACTTCCAGTCTTTTCCATGTCCTGGCAGTCAGAGAGAAGCAGGTAACAGAGATTCAGCAGATGGAAAAGGACAGTTGGAGATGATGAGAAAGTGGAGAGACATAAAGAGTAAGAGTAAATGTGTGTGTGTTAGAAAAAGGAGAGACTAAGGGAACAAGAGGGAGGGAGTGTGTTGTATTGGTTGATTCTGTGAGAGGGTCAGTAGAGCTGTAGGAACTGAATACTCTGCAGGAAGTACCGTACACACTGGAGGAGACGCTCCAGCACACACTAAAGTGACAGAAACTCATAAAAAAGTAGTATGAGTCTCCAACAAAAGTTTGTCACTGTCTCGACACGACAAAAACAAATCGCTATCTTCCCAGGAAAAACACTTTACAGCTCAGAGAGTGAAGTGCTTTATATTTCACATCTGCAGATAGTTAACATGAGCAGGGACAAGTCAAAGAATAAAGTCTCATGTGCATAGGTTCAAACTTCATCGCCAGAAAATCCAAGCAAAATGGTCTAATGTTATCACCCACACTGTTTGATTGACAGCTGATAATTAAAACCAACAAAAATCATAACAACAAGGGTCTCAAAGACACTATTTTTATGCCTATATTACAAAAATACAAATTATGGATATTATGTTGACAGTTTCTTTGAGATCCCTGGTTAACAACTCAAACATACCTGAACTTTCTTGCTGTTTCCTCCAATTTTTTTGTTTTACCGAATACATAAAGCTGTTAACAGAACAGTAATCCTCCCCAGAGCTGTGTGCACGAGTGCTGCCGGCTGTTGCGGTCATATACGGTAGGTCACTCAGTAACCTAATCGCCCCTCCTGTCTGCTCCATTCATACACAAACAGAAGCAGTGGATCACATGTTCCATCCGTCCATCAACACTCCCCTCCATTCACACTCAGATTGCAGATCAGCTGGAGGGAGCATGACGTGACAGTTTTATGCATTTCGGAGCTGCAGCTAACGAGAGTTTCCTTCATGTAGTAATCTGGGGGGTTTTTCTCCCAATTTATGAATTGATTGATTAGCCTTATAAAATTTCAGAAAGTGTGAAAAAGAGTGATGTCTTCAAATTGCTTTGTCTGACCAACACATAATGGAAACTTGCTGTGTGTCTTTAACATTTGTTAAAAGCTGCTCTGGTTGTTTCTTCTGATAATAATGAAAACAATGTAAACCACAACAAAGATGAGTCAATTCAGTCCCTACACCGGCAATGCTTTACAGTGCATTTGACGATTAGAGACTAATTTGACAGTTGTAGTAATCAGTTCCACGCTAATGTATTTCCAAAGCAGGATGGAAAGTATGGTTAGGATGTGATGTTTTTTGTCAGTACTCACGATGCTGCTGTCTGACAGCACGGGGTCAAACAGACTGTCCAGGTAGCGGTCCATTCCTCTCTGAGTCTGACCTTCACTGAATGCATCCGACTCTACTGGACACAGACAGACAGCGGAGCAGCTTTAAAAATGTCTATCACACTTTATGTTCAGTGCTTTAAATAACCAGAAACCAGAACTATCTAACTGAAATAAGCTGCCATTGTAATACCGTTTTTTACAACAGGACTCACATCTGACCTTGTCCACAGATATAATAGATGTATACACTTGCTACTGCCGTACATATCCTTATTAATATATGCATGTAGTAAAGTTTGTGTGTGTGTACCGTGGCTGTAGTAACCGTCAGAGTCTGGCAGGCTGTGGGCTGGTCTGCTGTTACGGAGAGGAAAGGCAGGAGGAAGCTCCTCATCTGACTCAAAGCCACTGCCAAACAAAGCACTGTGAGAAGAGGAGAGGAGAGGAGAGGAGAGGAGAGGAGAGGAGAGGAGAGGAGAGGAGAGTTGTTGTTGTAAATACAGTATGTACATTTCAAATATTTGTACACGCACGTATTTGTGTGTGTTTTGTGTACTGACAGGCTGGCGTTTGCTCTGACTCTGGCCGGGTCGTCAGTGCTGATGATGAAGTAACTCTTCTGCTTTGGGAAGTCAGTCGGAAGCTCCAGGTCTGCAATCAGGTCCATCACATAGTCGTGACCCGCTAACTCCACCCACTGGCCATGCTCCTTCATCAGAACCGAACTCCCCCTCCACCAGTCGGACACTCCCCTGCAAGATCATCATACCCTTCAAATACCTCGCACTCAAAGCATTATGTATGCACTGTACAATATAACTGTATTTGCAGTAAAAAAATAATATAATGAAGCTGGGAGTTTCATTAAAATGTGAGTTACAAATACAAATAAGACATATAAATTTGAGTAGGAAGACTAAAGAAATACAGAATGGCTCAAAAAGTTATTCATATTGAATGCAAAAATAGGGCGTAGCACTACACACAAGTATCGGAGCTGAACCATGAGCTGAAAATAAATAAATCAGTCTATGACTTATACTTAAATATGAGGTATCAGCACCTGTGGCGCAGTATGTCCCCTGCTAAATCCTCTCCACTGGTCCAGGAATGGACCGGACACAGGAATGATCCTCCTACGAAGAAAATAAAAAAGAATACCTAAACTTTATTTTCATCGTCACATACATACAGGTACATACTGTACATGAAATTTGATATCTGCATTAACCCATCCTAAGCATTTGGAGCAGTTGGCTGCTGTAAAGCGCCCGGGAAGCAACTTGAGGTTCAGTGTCTCGCTCAAGGACAGTTCGACGTGCAGACAGGAGGAGCTGGGGATCGAGCCACCAACATTGTGATTCAAAACAATCCCCTGGGCCACAGCTGCCCCAGGATACTGTATTAACAACGGTTTCTTTCCACTGTGGTTTTCAAATCACACCAATTGAAATCACACCAAAGCAAAATGCAATAAATTGCGCAATTCAAAGACCGAGAGCCCTGTGGTTCCATCACCTGATCCTGACTGCCAATGAATAATCAATGATCAAGGGCTGTTACTGATCCCACTCAATCAAAATGATGCCAGCGCTTTCTGCCACGCTCTTGCTTTTCTTTGAGACGTGTGCTCATTGACCCTGTAGGTCAGAGGACTACTTACATGATATTTAATAAGTCTTTTGTTCTACTGTGCTCATTTGAAAATTGAAGAATTTGTTGTACAGCTGAGGGAAAAATTAAAAGTGGTAAATTTGTTGTGAATATTTTGCTGCCCGTGATCTGTTTGCAGTGTTCTGGCATTAAACCAGGAAGTTAAGACTGCATGATGTAATGTCAAAAAAGGCAAGATGCATCTCACCATCAGAACAGTGCACGTGCAACACCATGTTGGCCTTCTTCCTATTGGCCGTCCACTCCAGCAGTGACAGCGGATAGGTCCGTGCAGTCTCGGGGGTGGAGCCTGAGGTTAGCTGTGTCTTCTGATTGGTTTGGATGAGTCTGTGTTGCAGCAACGCCTGGCAACCAGCAGGGGCACGGTCAGATACAAACCTGGAGAGGAAAGGACACCTGAGTGTTGGCTTTTCCTGCTTCACCCCCTCTGCTTCAGCCTCCGAGGCTGAAGCAGAGGGGGTGAAGCAGGAAAAGAAACATTATCGTCTCCGACCGCAGCCAGAGTGAACAGGGGAGACACCGGCACTCGGTCGGAGACGATAACGTAACTCGTTGCGGAGCCCCGTCACTTCACAAGACACGGGAAACCTCTGTTGGTCTGGAGGAGATCCAGCATTTATTTCTGTACAAACGTCCACTGTACATTCACTAGATATTCTCAGAGCTACGAACTCTTCTGCAGTGTGTAGTGTGCGCGCATGAACGTGAGGTGGAGCGAGAACGCGCGCGTTGTGTGAGTGAAGACAAGCAGGCAGAGGAGCGGTCTGAACAGCGTAGCCACACGCAGGCGTGCATATGTGAGCGCGCATGGGACACAGACCTGGTAGATTTATATGTGTAAAAAGTTACAAACAGTCCCTTTAAAAGGAAATTTGTCAATTATTTAATACTCTTATCAACATGGGAGTGGGCAAATATGCTTGCTTTATGCAAATGTATGTATATATTTATTATTGGAAATCAATTAATAACACAAACATTGTCAAATATTGTCCAGAAACCCTCACAGGTACTGCATTTATCATAAAAAAATATGCTCAGATCATAAAAAGGCAACAACAGTTGTCAGTGTGTCAGTGTGCTGACTTGACTATGACTTGCCCAAAACTGCATGTGATTATCATAAAGTGTGCATGTCTGTAAAGGGGAGACTCGTGGGTACCCATAGAACCCATTTTCATTCACATATATTGAGGTCAGAGGTCAAGGGACTCCTTTGAAAATGGCCATGACAGTTTTTCCTCGCCAAAATTATATTTTCCCTTCTCGACAAGCTGGTATGACTTGGTTGGTACCAATGGATTCCTTCAATTTTCTTATTTCATATGCTGCCAGTATCTTGACTCTAGCTTTAAAACTGCACCTGCTACAACCTACTAAAGATCAATTGCGTTAATGTGTTATTATCACGTTAACTTTGACAGCCCTAATTACTACCAAACCCCCATTTTCATGTGAATGCATGTGAAGGTATATTTTCATCAATATGATTTCTGTACACGGGTGAGAAATTATATCTTACTTCAGCAGATATTTGTCCATCTTGGTTGACGGGGCGAAGCTGCAGACACACGCCAGCAGCAGCAACCAGCCTCTCTCAGCGTTGTCAGAGTTTACGTTCCTCCACACCTGGTTGACGACCTGAGCCAGGATCTCGTCCTGTAACCCTGGAGATGACAGGCCCCTTTGGATGATGTAATTCCCAAACATGTTTTCCTGCGCCCCGTTCAGGTGAGGGTCCCCCATGAATCGTAATACCTGAAAGCAAAATAAAGGCAAAAAACATTTCAACGAACTCTCGATATCTGGATATCTTACTGGCTTGTAGCATGTTGTGTATTGTTGTACCGTGTAACCAAACTTTAAATTTGCCTGGATGTTTGCCTTGCTGTCAATTTAGGATAAGCAATGACAGAGAGAAATGCTATGAAAACAAATTTTAATAAATTGTCCTGGCCACTAAGACCTGTATTTTATTGATTCACAGTATTATTCGACCGTGTATAGCTTAACTAACTCTTTTGGTACATTTAAAAAGTTGTTTCATAGAACAACAATGACAAAGAAGCAGGGACTAGATGACAAATCTGGGCAGCAAGCCACTAGAGACTGTCCCTGGTGTGTAACAGGGGTAATAGCAGTGGCAGTGTGTGACTGGATCATTGTAAAGGACAGTACAACAGTGCTGAAAGAATTCCAGATCCATGGCTAATTTATTATTATTATTTTTTTCAGAAGTCAGCCTACCATGATGAAGAGCTCCAGAGCTTCTCCTCTCAGGTCCTCCTCTACACGGGTCAGAGGTGACTCCAGAGGTGCCATCAACATCCCAAACTTTGGTTCCTACAGCAACAAAAGATTTACAACATCTTTAGGAAGCACAATAACTTCACATTTTCAAAACAATGATGATGATGAGGACAGAGCTGAGGAATAACCACATACAGTTAAGAGGGCAGTCAATCTGTAGGACCAAAGCTGACTGTAATACTGTAAGTATACTGTTACACTTCTCACCCTAAAGTAGATCTGCACATAGCGGTAGAATGGGTAATTGTTGATGTCCAGAGGCAGAGTGAGTTGAGCCTCTTCCTGGATATGAGGAGCTTGAAGCAGAGCCAAACAGTCTGAGTGTAACTCCCTCCTGACTAGAAAGAGAGAGACAAGGGCAAACGACAAGTCAACCAGCATACATATACGGTGGTGGCATGGAGTCCTTCAAAGTATGTTTGCCAAGTAATTTTTCCCTTGTGGTTTGTCCCTCTCTGTCAGGACTATTCAAGTCAATCCTGGAGCTGACACTGTCAATGCTGATGAGATGAGACACATCCAGACAGCTGAACTCAGCTATTTGGTTCATGAATAATTTGTGTGTGCACATTAATGTGAACTTCACAAAAAGGAAGACAGACATTAACAGACCTCCTGCTGCCTGCAGCAACGCGCCCAGCTCTGCAGGGATCACCAAGTGTGTGACGTTCACCACCTCCCTCTTGGTCAGCTCCTGAAAGAAATAATGTTTTTATTGTTTAAGGACCGATTGCTAAAATCTTCCTGTCTTGTGGGAGAAAAACATGCTACTTTTACAGATACGTTTCTTATTTAAAGGTGCAGTGTGTAGGATTTGGCGATATCTAGCGGTGAGGTTGCAGATTGCAACCAACTAAAACTTCGCCAAGCGTGTAGGAGAACAACTCTGGCCAATGCAAAAATGCAAAAATGCAAATGGCCCTATCTAGAGCCAGTGTTATATAGTGTCCAAACTTCCATCTTACCATCTCTCTCCTCCTCCTCTCCTCTTCAGCTTTCCTCTGGGCTTGAAACTTCATCTGCAAACAGATCACAGAAATCACACAGAGCAAGAGGATGCTAAAGCACTAAATCAGATCAAAAGTGGGCGATATTTTCAACAGTATATGTCTGAGTGATTTATGAAAGGTTGTATCCCCAAGATATGAAATGAGATATATGGTCATTTGAAAGCAGACTCCATGTACCTTGATGTATTGCTTGCGGTTGACGTACATGTGGACGAGAGAGCGGAACCGAACTAGACTCTCCCTCATTTTCACATAGCGCTTCCTGTAGGGCAGAATGAAGAATTGGAGTACCACCATTAGCACATGTCTCACACCTAATGTCATGTTTCAATCCCATTTCCTAAGAAACTTTTGTTACATATACAAAGAGACAAACGTTGTAGGCATGCTACAAGTACTTTGTTACAGAAGTCACCGTTACAATGTGTTTTTATGGTCAGGATTTGGTTCAGTAGTTTTCTAAATAATTTCTATTTTGGATGTAATGCAGTGTTAAAGAGGATCTATTATAATGTTGTGCTTTTTCCATTTCCTCTAGTGTGTAATTTGACTTCCTCACTACTACAGTATATTTAGATGGTAAAAGTGAGTGGACTGAAATACCATCTTTTTTAATTATTAGTACCACAATTTGTTTACATAAATGCTTGAAATAAATGTGTAAATCAGTTGACTTGATCAGTTATGAAACCAGCAGTAGCAGAGAAGCTTACCTTGTGAGGAAGCCTCGGCACTGGGCCTGCAGCCCGATGATCTTTTTGCGGAAGGCCACGAAGCGTTTCCTGACGAAGAACATGCGGGTGTAGCGCTGCAAGGTGAGGGCGGCAAGTTGACGGGAGCGCTGCCGTTTACACTCCAACAACTGGTAGATGTCCTCCTTCAGAAACAACTGCCGTTCACGCACACACACACAAACATACATGTCATTACTCTAGCTTGTATTGCTGTTTCGCTTTACTGTCTTTCAGGGGGTGTAGCAGACTCAGCTTTAGAGCTGAAGATCCTGGTTTCATATGAAACTAGAAAACCGAAGGAATCCATTGGTACTTGTCGGGAAGGAGGTTAAATAAGGCTCCAAAGTGAGCAGTTTCCAGAACAGAAGGGCTTGCCATCCAATCACTGAAAAATGCAGTTCTTGCAGAAATCTCCAAATGTCAAAAGTTTTTGATAACAAATCACAGCATGGCTTTTTCTATGATGTTCCTCAAGGTCTTGGTGTGTTAATGTTGTATTGTGGAGGGTTTTTTGATTTGAGTTTTTTATTAATTCTCAAGTGGTAATAAATGGTTAAATTTAGCACCAAATCTGTGTAACAAATTAAATCAACCCAAAAATTGCTGCAACAACTTATGAGACACAATAGAGCATGGAGATGACCATCATATACTTCCTTCATAATGCTCTTAGCTCTTATACACTTTTACAATTAATTTTTAAATTAATGAATCAATTATTGGTTTTATTTCTGATTTGTGACTAGAACAACTTGACACACAGTGCTGAGCTGCATCTCAAATTAATCTTCAGGTTCCCAGCTTTCAGATGATGTACACCACTTCTATGTGACATCTACTGTTGACCTGCTATCTCCCCCTTAAGACCCCCTGCACCCCCCTATAAAAGACAAAAACGGGTCTACAGTATGTGGGTCTCTAAGGGTTCGTTTCTGAAAGGGTTACATGAACAAATGAGAGCACAAACTCACCTTTGTGACTCCAACGTGGTAGGCTCCTGGTCTGAGAAAACACAGCTTACAGAGCATTATCACACAGTTCTCTCCATTTGCTGCTGGAAGCTCTCGCAACCCCACCAGGGACTTATACCTGGGGATGACACACATACACATTCACATGCATTGGCTTTAAAAATAATAATAATTATTATATTTATATTTCAGACATGTTAGCTATCACTTCCATGCCAACTACCCTGCCGCTCCATCAATCCAGTGATTAACACTGTGTGTATGTTACCTGAACAGGAAGATGTAGAATGGCATTCTGACAGGATACCCCTCTCTACGGATCCTAATGGTCTCCATGACACCCGAGTGTCTCAGCTGGTTGCTGACCAGGTCGTCCTCATATACACCTGGTTGCTAAACACAGATGCGAGCACATTTGAAAAACAATGAGTGTCAGGATACGGTGAGACTGAACTCATGCATGTAAATGATCAGTGTCATCAGTCTGAAAATCTACCTTCATGTTATTTGGCTTAATGCAGCGAACAAAAAAAGGGTTGCACCTGAAACGGAACAATAAAAGTAAACAAGTAAATCACATTTCCTGCTTATTAACCATCATGTTAAATCTTTAGAAACTATGAGACGTTTTAATGAAAACTGTGGACAGCAGAGTAAATGTGTCCACTTCTCTCGGGTTCACCTCTCCATCTTCTCCACCAGCTCCAGCAGGGACTGTTGGAACTTGTTGCTGACGGTGGGCGCTTGGTATCTTCTGGTGACTGTACTGCTCTTCCTCATGTGACCTCCTCTCTGCTGACCCGTGACCTCTGCGTGAACCAGGAAGAGGTTTGACACCATCTGGACACACACAAATACACACATACATTCACACTGAAATTGTTAATGTTCACATGAATTAGATTAGGTCTCTAATATACAGTAAGAGTAATGTGACCATACGTATTGATGTGAAGATGCTGCTCTCCTCTCACCTTGTTCTTGCTCTGAATGAACAGGTCCAGGACATCCTGACGGACCTGGTCGTAGTTCTTATCGAGGAACTTGTAAACCTGCGTCATTGATATCACAAATTATTGGAAGATTTTTGCCCAATGATGCCAAAAACTTGTTGCCTACTGAAGCTTCAACACGTTATTATCGCGTTAACTTTGACAGCCCTATCATAAACCAAATTAGATTTTGACCTGACGATGGCACTGGATAAAAAGTTAAGGGATCACCAATTTTATTACAATTCATCCTGAGGGGAACATGAATGTCTGTGCCAAATTTCACGGCAATCCATCGAATAGCTGTTGAGATATTTCAATCTGGACCAAAGAGGTGGATGACCGACCAACAGACAGACTGACATTGCCATCCTTGGAGCGATGCTGCTACAATGCCTAAAAACGGGAGTATACTTGTGGTACAGATCAGAGGTTATCAATGACATATTGACGTCAGTGAATCAAATACATTTCTGCCAACTGGCAGGTTTTGTCACCTGAGATGAGCCAATGAGGAGCTCTGTACCTGGTAGGTGACCCGGCCAGCAAAGTGCTTGATGGTGAACTCTGGGAGGGGCATCTTTGGCTTCTGATACAGTGGGTTGTTGCCATGGTGATAGTGACACTTTTGGAGGAACGTGTGGTCTGTCGCCTGGCAACAAAGCAGCAGACTCTTAGTGACGTGTACAATAATTCAATCTGTGGGTGTAACATGTGTAAGTGCCTTCAGGTTCTCTTCCCACCTGTGGGAAACAGCACTGGTCGTCCAGGATCCTCAGTATCCCATGAGGCTTAGCGGCAACGAGGTCAATGCAGGGCTGGTTGTCACTGAACGGGATGTCCTGCCAGGGGATTTGTTCCCGGCTGTACTCCTCCTGCATGGGGATCACATGCAATACAATTTCCTGTACAATGAGTTCACATGTCTTAATATTGCTTCTGTGAATCAACTGATCAATTAATTTACTAATGCTTGCAGCACTAATAGAGATCTATTTCTATCCTCATCTGCACAAGTGCATGCAAACATTTATGTGTATTTTGTGTATGCATTTGTGAGTGCATGTCTGTATATGTGTGAGTAATTGAGTATCCCCGCAGTTGTGACGTCGACTCACCTGTTCTTCTCTGAATACGATCCTGTTGAAGAAGAACTGCAGGTACTCGTTTGCATAATTGATGCAAAGCTGCTCAAAGCTGTTGAAGGTCAGATCCTGTTGTTCCCACACACACACACACACACACTGAGTCTTTCTGCTGTGCAACACAAGGAAGTGACAGATAGGTGATAAGATGCTCCGTCTGTGTGTTGTACCTCAAATCCGTAAATGTCCAGGATGGAGATGGAGAGGGTGTGTTGGCGGGGGTACACCTGAGCGTTGATCCTTTCTGTTAACCAATGGAAGAGCAGCGAGTACAGGATCTTGGCAACAGCATCTCTGGGGAACAAAGATGTGCGTGTGAAAGACAGAGTGCGGGATGGGAATATTGGGTGAGAATTACAAAGACACAGAGAGGTGATGAATCAAAAAAACTGGTCCCTATATAAGTCATTATTATATTTAAGGTGGTGTGAGAAAGAATTAATTAGATAGAAGTTATGAGATATCACAAGTTATGAAGGACCATGTAGGAGGTCTCACATATATTACCCTGTCGCAGATTAGAAAGCAGGGAAAGTCTTTTTATTGAAAAAGATACACAAAATTACTTAGCTTCATGTTGATTTCCAAAAGAATCATTTTAATGGGCACAAAATGGCTAATTTAGAGGTATTTCCCTTTCAGAATGGTATTACATGTGAAATACATCTAGAAAAAAAATAATACATTTTCATGCAGTGCATGTTGGGTATGTAGCCGTCTCACCTGGCATCAACAGCACTTTCCACAGTCAATGGGGTGTAGATCTTGTCCCTCATTGTCTCCTGTAGAGAAGACAGAACGGTTTAAAGTCGAAGGCTGCTTGTTTGTTTTCACAAACTACTGGGCCTTCTCTCCAACTGTTGCTCCTAGAGACCTCCTTCACCTCCTCATGATAACATCATCATCATCATCATCGTCGTGCATTGTCAGCTCAAAGACAGTGAGTCTTTCTCTTCCTGTTGGTATGTAATTACTACACGCTCTATAGTAGCACTACAATGAAAATAAAGAGTTCTGCAGCCTGATTCTCATTCTCACATTATGGAAAGTTATGAAAAATGCCTTTCCATCCTCGAGACATTCAGCTTCTTCTTATCCTTGCAAACTGACACCCCAGCTCAGGTACAGTATGTTCGGTGTACTGTATTCTGCAGGCAGAGCTCATTGCAACATATTCTGTTACAGTCAAAAATGCCTTTAAATGAATTGTAGGCCTGTGTGGCTGAACTGGAAGAGCAGGACACTATGACTGTAGAGATGTGGGCATAATTATAAATACACTGTGCTAAGGCAGCGTATCATTGTTATTTAGTCTCCTTTGCGACGTCTAAGTTATCTTTAAACCTGAGCCCACTACAATTTCCAAAAGATTGAATAGCGGACGAACCTGACAGCGGGCCATCGGATTTTCTAAGAAGTTAATTAAAAGTCAATACAGCGTTTTGGAGAATCGATACAGTATCACAAAACATACTAATGTGTATCGATATTTCTTTTTTTTTACCCTATGTACCAGTGGTAGAATTTGCCTCAAAATAGATTTTATTGAGTGTATTTGTGAGAGTCAA
Source organism: Sebastes umbrosus (assembly GCF_015220745.1). Taxonomy (NCBI): domain Eukaryota; kingdom Metazoa; phylum Chordata; class Actinopteri; order Perciformes; family Sebastidae; genus Sebastes; species Sebastes umbrosus. The sequence goes on along the minus strand of NC_051282.1, from coordinate 8,905,796 downwards.
AGTGTGCATACACATGAGTTTCTGAAGGGGGATTTCAGGAGAGAAGAAGAAGAGAAACAGTCAGAGAACGCATCTACAAAACTGGGGGGTCGCGACTCTAAAAGGTTGATAACCACTGTGCTAAGGGACTGAGGGCAATCTAAGGCTTCATTCACACCAAATTGGGCGCTGCGACAAAAACAACAGTCCTCCCATTCATTGACGGTGGATTTATGCTGCAATGGTTTTGACCACAGGGGATGTCGGTAAAAAAAACGCAGAAAACTTGGAACAGAATCAACTTTTGCATGTACGTAACCCAACGTCACGCTATGGTGGGCGATCACATATCCTGCGATCCAGGGCTGTACAACCCAGTCATGAGGGATCACAAAGACGTTAATCGTCGCGCAGTCGCTTGGCGTTAAATAGGCCACTTAAGTGACACTCTCACACTGCCGCACAACGCTATGCTAATCGCCGGAACGCATGATTTGGTGAGTACAGCCTAAGTCAAGAGGAGGGCCTTGCTTTTTTGAAAATTTAACCATAAGGTTCAGCCCCTCCTCCCACCCCAATAATTTCCGTACAGTGTAAAACCTCAACATTATGCAGCATAATGCCTTTTTGTCTGTCCTATCTTTTACTAATTCCCCCATCATCCCTCCTTTCTACTCTCCCACTTGTATTTCTTCTACTCTCTTATTCATTGACGTGAGCGTCTGGGACTCAGGGTCTGATCAGGGCCAAAGGAAATGAGTGGCTACGTCGGACTCCTCTCCTGTTACATAGAAACCATAGGAACCGCCTTTGTAATTAGAAATTCAATTATACAAAAGGCTCCTAGAGTAGTGCATAAGAGCATGTACGTGTGGATGACATGAGGTGTGCCGTGATCAGATGTATGTTTAATGTATTCCTGTCTTTTCTTTTCTCCCTCCTCACCCTCGTTTCTCTGTCAGAAGCATCACAAGACCATCAGGATGACTGGAATCTGCTCCTTCTTTTAAACTGGACAGTAAAACAGGATGCTTTATGGTCAGTCAGATACTGGAATAGGACAGAATGTGGATCAAAAAAGATTTCCCAAGAGGACAAGTAATTTGGGTGAAAAGGGATTTTTTTCCAGGATCTCTTTGTTAGCTAATATGATGTAAATGGAGCAAATACAGTGGAAGAAGAACTAGAATACTTATGTGGTTGGAAACATTCAAAATAGGTTTCTTGTACCCGTTTCTTTCTTTGGGTTTTTGTTTTTTTTCTCTTATGTCAGCAGGGTAATTCCTGTTTAGCCTGCATCCCATGGAGCTGGTTTGGATTCGGTGTCTTTTTGCTCAAGGACACTATGGCGATTAGAGATCAGGACAGAATCTGTGTCACAGCTACTACAGAGGTGATTGAGAAGCATATAGATGACTGAAGAAGAAGAAGAAGTGCAAGGGAGGCTGCAGTCAGGTCAGTCAGTCTTTCAAGAACTGCTCTTTTTTGTTTTTTTTGTAAATCCTGTGGAAGACAATCACCTGGTTAACAATGACAGCTCTTTGGATACCACCAGCAAACGCTGTCAGAAGCAAAGGAGTACAACACAACAAATAATTTTCTTCATTTGCCCATTTGGATTTTTGGATGTGAGAGCGCCATCTCTTCTGCTGATTCACAGTAATAGACGAGACAAAATCCAGCACAAGCCAGATATCTACAAAGTTCCTGAGATCTAAAAAACACTTTTGGAGTATGTGGATTCAATGGACTTCTGCTCCTGCCTGGTAACATGCTGAAGGACTTCAGGAGATTCAATATAAAGACAATGAGTAGAACCCGTTCCTTTCTTTGTTTTGCCTTTGTGATGAAGGGAACACCCTGGTAGCTACAAGGATCAAGACAAACACTCATATGGAAATATGAGCATAACGATGTGTCCAGTAAATTAAACAAAGCTACAGTTTTGGATAAAGAAAGCAGGACTTTCATTTAAAAAGGGCCATGATGTGACAGGTTCCATCCCACAAGCTATTTTGCATTCACTACTACTGAGTGTGGCTAATTATGAAAATATATACCATCCAATATGACAGACTGCAAATGAAAAAAGTCAAGAGATAGTTTCACTACCAGAAGCATTACTATCCAAATAACATAGCATAGTCGGTGTACTGTATGAGTACAGGATGAGTGTCTGTGTGCCAATATGCTTGTTCATGTGTTGTAGACGTGTTTGTAGAGTGTAAGCGATACGCCAAAATAATCAACGTTGACACATCTGTAGTTACATTCTGAGTGATTAATGGAAACTGTTTGAACTGTTTTATGAAGTGATTCTGTTACCACGTGGAAACTCTATATGAGGTCAGGTCGGATTTGAGATTTGTCTTACAAAACATAATGAATGAATGAAGGCATCACAGGAGGTCAGAGGTTAGAGGGAAGACACTTGACAGGTAACTAAAATCCAACAAGACAAAGTGATGTGTGAGGTAGAATGACAGAGGTGTCAAAGCAGATGACGCTATAGCTGAGGCTCATTATTTTCAGCGGTGAAAATTGTGTGACAAAATGTTTTTTTAAAGTACTTTGGGGGTCACTGGCAGCTTATCAGCAGCATTTCTTGACATTGTTCTCGTCACTTTTTACAACTGGAAGAAGAAGACTTTGTGTACTGCAAACTTTGGTGAAATGTGTTTCCATGAAGCAGGAAACTTTTGGATATGTGGGGATATAAAATTTTGAGGAAAATTAGTTTGAACCAAACGGCTCCTTTTAAAAAAATCCCTTCCAGTAAAAATCTGTTTCGATCAGTGTTCAAACCTCTTACACATCTTGTTTTCAAGCAGGCAATTCAGGGATGCCCGTATACTGAAATTTTAATACACATGCACATAAAACACAGTTTGATACTGACTGTGACTTTGTAGGTGATGGATTTCTGTAGTCCCTCTGGAGAGATCTGCAGCAGCTCTGCCACCACTCTGATCTCCTGAGCGCTCACCACTGACGCCACCTCCTGGCCATCAGCCTGTCGTGCAACACAGAAAGAGAAACAGAAAAAAACACTTAATCTGTTGTAGTTCTAGTTACATATAGCCAATGCTTTTTTTCCTATTTATTTTCATTTTTTTTTTCCATATTAGAGTTTACTTAATTTTTTATTTTTAGCTCATTATATTTCCCTGAATATTATCTGGGTGGCCAAAATTAAAAAAAATGCTGAAAAATATGCTGTACATGTACTATACAGGTATTTGGATTGCCTGAATCCTCTCTAATCAAAAAATGTAAAAACAACAATAAAAAGAAAGAAAGAAAGATAACTTTGGAAGCACTACCTCATATCTCTGAAAGTAGACGTTGCCCAGGTGCAGTATGGAAGAAAGAACTCTAAAGATGGCCGATTGGTCGTCAGGGGTGAAGTGAAGGATCTCCATGGCAGCGAGCAGACGCAGGAAGTCCTCTGCGTCATTCTTTCCTGTTATCCCACAATCCCCCCCCTTTATGGAGAGAAAGGGCACAACAGCTTGGAGTGAAGAGTTCTCTTGATCGCAGTATCTCCACATGACATTCCTGAGAAGTCCTGAAACTGCACTGTGTCTTCTACCTGGTTGAGGTAATAGTAGGTCTCAGCCTCTTGTAGATAGAAAGCCTGCCTCTGCTGCGAGGGAAGACCTGCCAGCATCTCGTAGAAGATGTGATAGTTCCTCTCATCTTTGGCCTTAAGGGGAAAACACAGATTTAACACTTTCACATACAGGAAAGTAAAAGATGTATAAATGACCGCTTGTGTATGTGTCTGCGCGTGTCACCTGGAAGACAATACGGGACTTTTCCAGTAGATACTGAGAGGTTATGGCACCACTGATCACCCCACTGGACAGAGAGAGAAACAGCAGAGAGCAAATAAGAGAGGAGAAGAAACACAAAAACAAGAGTAGAATTCAATAATAATAACCTTTATTTAGATAGCTTTTAAAAACACAGTTACAAAGTGCTTAACAATAACACAGTATCAAAACATTAAAAAAATGTAAAGTAGGTTTTTAAAAGTGATTAAAGAAGAGACGGGAACAGAGACTGGAACATTTGTGTATCTCTTTTCATACTCACTCCTCCAGAGAGACCTCTATGTATTTCCCGAAGCGACTGGAATTATCGTTCCGTACAGTTTTGGCATTTCCAAAAGATTCCAGGAGAGGCGCTGCCTCAAGTATCTACCAAATGTTCAGACACACAGTAAATGAACAATCTTCGTCAGCTCGGTGACAAAATGTCTTGCTCTGACAGTAACAGCAGCCTGTTACCACCGTAGTTCAATGCTGGTCTATAGCACACATACATAAACATGAGTTAACTTAGATGCTGATCAGTCACATAGTTGAAGGGATGCTAGACCGATTTTTATAAAGCAAGTAAAAGAAAATCAACCATAAAACATAACATCTCTAACGAATATTATCACACACCACAGCAAAACACAGCAGCCTGCTATTCTTATGACCATTATGTGAAGATGAGTTGTAAAATGTAAAGCACAAGTCATGCAGGGAACCCCACTACCTCAATCTGCACCAAAGAAGAGCCAGCAGGGTGACAGAGACATGGAAAAAAGACACAGAGTCATCCTTCAAGACGGGAACATGTGTGTGTGTGTGTGTGTGTGTGTGTGTGTGTGTGTGTGTGTGTGTGTGTGCGTGTGTGCAGCAGTTTGTGCATGTCAGGAGTGTGTGTGCATACCTGCTGCGCAAGATTGCTTTTGTGATGTATTGCTGCTAGGTAGCGAAGGACTAGTTTGGTGGCCTCTGTTTTCCCAGACCCGCTCTCCCCACTGAAACACAGTAACACACACACACTGGACATCAATATGACTCAGTAGTTGATACATTATATATCATGAATTGTCCCAGTGCTCTGTTTAAGAGGTAGCAGCAATTTTCTGTGCATGTCAGACTTGCAAGGATATTGTGAAAACGAGTGCTTAAAAGATAACTTTGGTATTTTTCAACCTGGACCGTATTTCCCTGTGTTTTTGTGTTTAAGTGACTAATGGGGGACAACACTTTCTGAAATTGGTCCAGTATTGAGGGAGAACGCTGCAGCCTCCAGTCGCTAAACGAGCTGTAATGTAATTGTTTGGGACAACCTTGCACCGTCAGTTTACGTCCATTAAAAGTGCTTGTTTTTGCCATGACAGAATCAGATTGTGATTATAAGTGTCTGACAAAATTATTTATGAGAAATTAAAACTTTTTCTTATTTCAAAAAGTGTTGTCCCCATTAGACACTTAGACTCAAAAACATAGGAAAATAGGGTCCAGGTTAAAAAATACAGAAGTTATCGTTTAATAAACTGTGCTTTTTCATTAGCATGGGAAGGGATGACATGATTGCCTGCCTTTACATCAGTTAAAAGTTTAGAGTAGCTGCTAAACATAACTGGCCAGAACAAATTAATGACGCAGAAAATAAGCAGGTTTTTAACACTGCTTTCCTGTAAATCCGGTGTTTTCTTATTTTGTTGAAACTGAATCTCAGTGTCCTCTTGTGGGCACAAAGCAGCAACTAACCCACTGTGGACTTGATATAAAAACAAAAGTTCTGTGCAGAGAAAATATCCTGGAAGGTGCTGATTCTGAGGACAGGCAGATGACAACAATAATAATAACATGTTGAATAAAACACCACAAAGTAATTAAGTAATTAAGGTTGAGTTTGTAATAGGTTTAAATTATCTCGCTCATATGGACTGTTTATCCTGCTGTTATATTATTTCAGATTTAACAATAGAAAATGTAAAAAATCCATCAGTTGTTTATTCTAAGCATTAATATACATTTTGCACGTAAGCTGTCATGTGCATGCTTGTATAGAGGACAGCCCTTCCGACTGAAAATACGTTCCCGCACACATGGTGCTTCTGAAACCTTTATCCGTAAAATGTTATGGATTCACAGCTCAAAGATGAAATTTGACATGACATTTCTGATACTTTTACACACTACTGATAAGACCAGTCACGCTGGCTGTGTGAAATACAAAACTTCAAACCTTCAAATGATGAACTGTACTACTACTACCTACTCCTATCTACTATCTACACATACTTTTTTGACAAAACTAGTGTATTTAGCATTCTTGAATGGTAGGCGGGATGAACTTTCTTTGCATACTGGGCTGCAAAAGTATGATAATCTATTTGCTAAAAGGTAAAGTAATGGAAAAACCCAGTTATTTTGATTGCAAAGTGGAAGCTCATTAAGAGTGAACATTATCCGCGCTTTGAGCACCGCTACACTCAGCCTTTATTAATCACTTAGAGCGTCCATTATACGATCCTTCTCACCTCCCTACTGGTGTTCGTGGAGTGTTTGACTTAATTGACTAAGTGATGTGAGACCAAGCTAATCTTGCATTAGGCAAGGCCTCAATTCCACTTTTGCGTTAAACCACCCGAAACGCTCTTACGCACACACACACACATACACATCACTGCCAACAGCTTAGCGCTAAATACCACCATTATGTAACCTTGGCCAAAGGAGGGCAGGAGTGTATGTGTCTGTCCGTGTAGTTAGGGACACCGGCACCTTGACCACATTCCAGCATAAGGTTTCAACTCACGGTCTGCTTAGCTAAAAACCGGGCCATTACTGGTCACTGTACACCAGACCTCAGTTACCCCTAAATACGCACTCAGTGACTCACACACAAACACAGGGTTCGCACATGTAGTTGGACACACACACCTCTGAAAGATAATCTGCTCCTGGCCCAGACCTGGCTGGGCTTTCCTTACAGGTGTCTCCTTCCGAACACGGCTAGAGTGTTCCAGGTGTGTGCGAGTGTGGCCGTTTGTGTATTTTCTATATGATTATTTCTGGAAATTTCTAAAAACACACATCGATGCGCAAGTGCGTGGATGTTCTGTATACGTGTCTATGCTTTTACATCTGAGATAGATGTAAACGGGCTCTGAATGTGTGTGTGTTTGTGTCAGTTTTGACACGGAGCGAGGCGCCTGTGACAGATAAACGGAGCGCGAGGGGAGTGAGGGATTGATCTGTCTTAAGTTTGCTGGCCAGAAAACCACAGACAGACACTCATGAATTTACAAACACTAATCCGACTGGAGATGGAAACCGAACTGTCCAAGAAGCTTCTGTGTATATGCCAAGGTTAAACCGTCACAAAACCTTGGAAGGTTACCAAAAAAGAACTTGCTGCACTACTCAATATTTTTATGTAACTCTTATGTATAAATCATATAAGGTTGTGAACTTTGATGTCTGGTTTACAGATACATGGAAAGTGATTCAAAATGTGTATTTTTATGAAGATTATGGAGGGAGCCTCTTACCTGATTATTATGACCTGGTTATGTTTGGCATCCATCATTTTGGAATAAGCAGCGTTTGCGATGGCAAACAAATGCCTGAAGGAGAAAGAGTAGCTGCATCAAGCTCAGATATCTAAAGAGATGAAAGTACTGAACTCAAGTCTTCGTCTCCTCTTTTCTATCCTTATCTTCTGTATTTCTAACCCTCTTTTTTCCCTTTCCTGCCTAAATTATTAATCTGCACCATAACCGCTTCCTTAACTTAAAACATGTCAGCTTTCCATTCTACCTTTTATTCTGCTTTCATTGCAATTGAGCCAACAAAAAGCTTCAAAATAGAACATGATAATTAGTAATACTTTATAGTAGGGAATAAAAATGAATCTATTCTGTTGTGTTTTTACAATAAACTATAATATAATACTGACTATTCTAGCACTTTGTTTTCAGTTTACTGTCCCCACAGTTTGAGAGTGAACATGACTTACGGAGGGTTCTCTCCCAGAGCACAACCCTTGTACAGCAGCACCATGTCCGTCCCATAGATGTTGTACATCTTATAGGGGTTCACAGACACCAGAATACTACCTATGTATGTCTGAAAAAACAAGGAATGAAGAGAGAGAGAAGACAATAAAGAAATGGAAGTCCAAAAAAGAAGAAAAAGAGATAAGTAGAGAGGTATTTAAAATCAACACATAAACTCAAAATAAATTGATTTGACGTAAGATTTATAGGTTCAAGAAATGTTCAGTAGTATAATGGTTGTATGTAGATGGTCGTATGTTGGATGTGTGTGCTGCTCAGATACTTGCATAAATAAGCTCTCGCGCAGATCTTTGCCTCAGGTTAAGCAGAACAGCCCCTTCATGCATCTCCCTAGACAGAAGCAGTAGAACAAAGGCATTTAAGGATTACAAAGAACTTCTCTAATCACTCCACCATCAGGACCATTTTTGCACTGTGCTTAATTCAAATCTAGCCTTTCTTCACCAAGGATTTTGCCAATCTCTTTGATCAATCTTTAGGCATGTCCCAACACTGCAAACTTCTTGGTATGCAAGACTTCCACATTATATATGCAGTAGCATTTTCTCGTTAACTCAAGTGTGCGTGAGTTTTTTTTTTACTTACTCTAACTGTGTCATGTCTTCCACTCCATCTTCCTCCCGTTGCTCCCGGTCAGCCACAGTGGGCAGGCTTCTGATTGAGTACATCTAAAATACACGCATACACACTCAGAAATGAGGACATGATGCATGCACATAGCGCTGTGCACAAAGGGTTCACGCATTAATACATGCACACACTCACATGGAAATATAAATTCTTTCTCTTTCGGATGATTCGAATCTTGTTTGCCCTTCTCTCACCAAAAAATGCTTTACAAATTTGACCTTATTTGCTCAATGTGCCCATCACCTATTTTAATCATATATTCTGCTCTTTCAAAAAACATCACCACATTACTCCCCCTTACTGAAAATCCACTACTGTGCCAGGCTTTCACTTTAACATTACACTTGCAACTGCAAGATTACACCGTAAACATAAAGACTTACAGTATGGTACCCAACATTAGCTATTGTGTCTACTTGTAGTGTGAGTCATGTATTCAAAACTTTTACCTTGTCATACCAGTGCCCCTGTGGTTCCCCCTCCCTGCTGAGATTCCACTCCCCTGGTTCATGCCCTACTGGGCCTTGTCCCATCAGGCTGTAGGGGTCCAGCAGCTCCCCGTCTCTATACATGGACCACTTATTGAGGTTCTGCACTGTGCCGTGAGGTAAAACCCTCTCTGCGCCCCACACATCCACATCTTGCTGCAGTCCCAAGCCTTCAACTCCAGAGCCTTCTGCCCAGTGCTGTCCAGGCCCGGATCCCTGGACCTGGGGTGACACTACAGCATATGAGGGTAGGCGGAAAGAGGCCCCCTTAAGGTGAGCGTTCTGCAGGGCACCAGAGAGATTAAGTGAGCGAGGTTCTGGGGTGCTAGGGGCACCAAGCCTTGACATGATATTACCACCGGGGGGACGGTAATTTGCCCCACGAAGGTTTGGGTTCTTTGATAAAGCATTAGACAGGTCAAGTGTTCGGGGTGAAGCAGTGGGCTGAGGGCGGGTCATCAGAGTTCCGTCAGGCAAACGGTAGGTGGCAGATCGGAGGTTCTTGTTGCTGAGAGCGTTGGAAAGGTCAAGGGAGCGTGACTCCGCGGGATCTGCAGAACCAGGCTGCCTCAATAGTGATGTGCCTGGGAGTCTGTAGGAGGCACCTCGGAGGTCGGTGTTTAACATTGCACCGGAAAGATTAGGACCGGAGGAGGCAGAGGTGGAAGCTTGGTTCCGTGAAAACAATGATGATCCTTCTGGGAGCTGAAACTTTGCCTTACGCAGGTTAGCATTCATCAGAGCGCCAGATAGCCCCGGTGATGATATTGCACTCTCAGCATTCTCTTCTACTGGATGTGTTAGAAATGAACCATCTGGTAATCGATAAGAAGCCTTACGAACATTAGGATTGAGAAGAGCAGAGGAAAGCATAGAGGATGAAGGAGTGACAGGCTCAGGTGCTGGTTCGTTTCTTGTAACCAAAGTTCCATCCGGCAGCCTATATGTGGCTTTACGTACATTGGGGTTCAACAATGCAGAGGACAGCATGGAAGGGGAGGGTGCAGGTGTGGGCTCTGTCCTGGTTACAAGACTGCCATCAGGCAAACGATATGTGGCTTTTCGCAAACTGGGATTGAGCAAGGCAGAGGACAGCATAGAGGATGAGAGAGGTGATGGAGCTGGGGAAGGTTCAGCAGGTTCAGTTCTGGTAACCAATGTGCCATCAGGTAGTCGATAAGTGGCCTTTCGCAAACTGGGATTGAGCAAGGCAGAGGACAGCATAGAGGATGAGAGAGGTGATGGAGCTGGGGAAGGTTCAGCAGGTTCAGTTCTGGTAACCAATGAGCCATCAGGTAGTCGATAGGTGGCCTGTCGCAAACTGGGATTGAGCAAGGCAGAGGACAGCATAGAGGATGAGAGGGGTGATGGAGCTGGGGAAGGTTCAGCAGGTTCAGATCTGGTAGCCAATGAGCCATCAGGTAGTCGATAGGTGGCCTGTCGCAAACTGGGATTGAGCAAGGCAGAGGACAGCATAGAGGATGAGAGAGGTGATGGAGCTGGGGAAGGTTCAGTTCTGGTGACCAATGAGCCATCAGGTAGTCGATAGGTGGCCTGACGCAGGCTTGGATTCTGCAGGGCATTGGAGAGCACAGAGGGTGACAGCCTCCCACCACTACCATCAGTGGTAATTGGAGACTCAACAGGGCCCCGGGACATTTTCAAAGTGCCAGCAGGAAGCTTTAACATGGATCCCTGGATTTGAGAGGTCCGCAGTCCACCAGAGAGAAATGAGGAGGAACCTTGCTGGGGTATGGTGGGAGGAGGGGCGGGAGAGGCAGGAGACATGGGGGAGAGGTGTCGCTGAAGGGGTGAAGCATAGGAAGCATTACGTAGCTGGGAGTTAAGCATAGCTGAAGACAAGTGTGAGGAGTAGGGTACAGAGGGAGCAGGAAGGGCTGCTTCCTGAGGGGGTGAGAAGACATTTGTATAGACATTGGCATTGCGTTGTAGAGGAGACGAGTAGGAGGCACTACGCAGGCGGGAGTTCTGCATCAAAGCATTGGATAGACCGAGAGAGGCATACGGGCTCCCCTCCTGGCTCACTTGTGCATCAGCTAATATCTCCCCCTGGCCAACAGGTATAGGGGAAGGGCCTCTCTGTAAAGGTGTTGTGTAGCTTGCATTCTGCAGATAAGGGTTCTGGAGTGCGTGTCCCAAATAAGGTGATGAGGGTGCAGGTTGAGGTAGGTTTTGGGGGTAGACTTCATACTGTGGTTGGGGGGAGGAGGGTCTTTGTAAAGGAGAAGAGTAAGCAGTGGTGGAGTAAGGGATGGAGGAAGGAAGAGGATAATGAGGAAAGGCAGCACCTACAACCTGAGGGTTTGGTAAAGCATTTGTAAGCATTGGGGATGGGCCTGGCTCCATCATTGTATAGTCATAATGGGTGATACTCTGAGATGGCTGGAGAGTACCATGAGGAAGACCGGGGTGAGGTACTGGAGGTTGAAAAGATGTTGGCCCTAGACTCTGGGGACTCATAGCCCTGTGAGGAAAGGGGGATGGTGGATGAGACATATAGTGATTGGGAGAGGCTGAACGGGAGGGCAGAGGAGATCGACGTTGCAGTGGTTGTGGAGATGGAGGTCTACTCTGCAGCCTACGCACTGATGGCTGGGGAGAAAGAGGGCCACTATGTTTCAAAGAAGGCTGTGGAGAGACAGGAAGCCCTGGAGGAGGTGCTCTGAATGACTGCCTAGATTGAAGAGAGGACTGATTTCTGGGCATACGGACTAGCGGCTGCCCCCTACCTACAGGTCTGTGGAAGCCTCCTTGGGGAGTACCAATTCGCTTTGATTCCCTTAAACCTGTAGGCCGGGAGCCTGCCCTGGCTAACATGGGTGTTCCACCTACACCCCCCATCTGTCCTGAGGAAGGGGCTGGACCACTATGGATAGAGGACCTGAATGGGGCAACATGCTGAGTGACAGGTGGTCCATGTCTACTGCGTCTCTGTGAGTAGGGGTTAGCTGGAGAGGGTTTCACGGCCCCCATGGGCACATGACTTCGGCCTCCAGCACCACCTCTCAGACGGCGAGTAGAGGTCCGGGTGGGGAGAGGGCGACTGGTGACACGTGATGGGGAGGGAGAGGGAGGACGATGGGGGGAGGTGGGGCGGAAGGTTTGGCGGGGAGACTGAGATCTCTCAGGCAGAGGGGGGCTCCGTCTTTGTGGGGATGGTAGGGGAGGAGAAGGGGAATGCCTTAACTTGGATGTTTGTTTTCTACCTTTGAACAAATGCGGTCTGGTAGATGGCAGAGGCACAGCATCAGGAGGGGGTTGCTGTCTAAAAGATAGTCTTGGGGAAGGTGGGGGACTTGCTCTCTTCCTCAGCGATCCCCGGGATGAAGCTAGGGGACTAGAAAGGGGGGATTGGGGTCGTACAGTTGATGGGGCCCTGCGTAACCCAACTCCCCCCCGTCCTCTAGACAGGGATGGCTGAGCTCTAATTGACATCCCTCTCCTCTGGTGTGATGGAGATGCAGGTGAGCTGGGTGGCCTCCGCCTTTGGGAAGTTGACATTTGGCCTGCCATTGAGGCCCGATGAGAGGGCCCTCTCCTATGTAAGCGAGGGGAGAGATAGGGGTCGGGCTGAATGCCTGTTTGGAAGTCCATGTGATGTGGTAAGAGGCGGGGTGAAGGAGGTGCCATTGCCCTAACTGATCCCTGCCTAAGTGACAGCTGTGGGGATGGAAGGGGACTCATTCGTCGCACTAGCCTAGGTGAGGCCAATGGTGAATGCAGTGGTGAATGCATCAGTGGAGGCATTGGTGGCTGTATTTGTGCGACCATTGGTGACATATACCCCATCTGTAACATTTGTGGGTCTTGGGGAAAGGATGGCTGGTACACTTGGGAGGCCAATTGTGGTGGTAGGGGAGATGGCGACATGTGGCTGAGAGAAACAGAGAAAGGAGGATGAATAGGCTGAGGGAGAGAGAAGTGCTCCTGTTGAATCATCATTGCTGTTGGTGAGGGGGCTTGTCTACGAAGAATGGGGCTTTGTTGTTGATTCATGACAGTGGAGTAATAGGGCTGTGCAGGAAGGTATGCTGGAAGAGGCTGCTCATATTGTATATCTGACATCATGTCCAGATTGTTGAGGTCAAGAGCTGGGGAGGGAGGGGGGAACATTGGGGAGGAGGGATGAGGATATAGAGGAGGAGGAGGTGGCAGGGTTTCCACCTCTAGTCTGTCTTTTCCAAATAGCATAACCTGGGGCCTGGGGACCCTGAACTGCGCTGCTGAAAATGGCTCAGCAAGAGGGTAAGACAGCTGCTCCTGTCCATATAGCTGTCCTGTCTCAGCTGGAACCAGCCCAGCATCCATATAGAAAGGTTGCTGATAGGGGTTATAAATAGCAGCAGGGTCTGTATATCCCAGCATTGGGTCATTATATAGGTCGGAAACAACATCATAACCATCACTCATCATGCCATATGGGTTTGACATCCCATAGTCATAACCCATATTGTTGTCAACGTAATCTCCATACAGCTCAGGGTCATATGGGTCATAGAAACCATCCACGGCATTACCATAGTAACCATAAGGCTCTGGTTCCACTGCATACAGCATTCCATCTTCACCATAGTAATACTCCATCCCTTCATCACCATCGTAATCTTCATACTCATCATCATAATAGCCATAAGGGTAACCGTAGTAATCCACGTCATCCTCATAGTACAACTCATCATCATAATAGAAGTTTCCCTCATCATCATAGTAACCATATTCATCTTCCCACTCATCATCGTCATAGTATTCCAGTTCCTCTCCATAAGGGTCATATGGGTCATAGGCCATGGGCTGTCTCAGATAGCCTCTAGGTCTCTCCCTGTTGTGGTAATCTTCCTCATATCCATACTCATCATCATACTCATAGGCTTCATTGTAATAATGAGTCTGTCTCCCTCTAGTGTCCCTGTTAGCAAATGACAGATTCTTTTGTCCCCGTCTTCCTACTCGTGCCCCCAGCTGACCATGGCCCTTAGTACTCAGGAATCTCCCTGTCAACCAGTTAGATGCTGCAGCCATCCTTCCTAACATCCAGCTTTTAGTCTTAAACCCCAATCCTGTTTTCTTTTTCCCAAACATGCCTTTGAACTTCCCTCCCAGTCCCTTTGCCTCTGATGCCATTTTCCCCCCCTTGGCCCCTAAACCGGATAGATTTATTGTCTTTTTAGGTGGTGTGGTTTCTTTTGGAGTATCACTCTTTTTATTAAACATGCCAAAGCCAGACAGACCTGGCTTTTTGTCAGCTGATTTACCTCCAAACCCAGCAAAAAGCTTGCTGGTTCCCAGTAGTGGTTTACCACCACCCGGGTTTTTTTTTTTCTTGGAGATTCGTAGGAAGAGACGGGAGGTGCTTTTGAGGTTTCTCTTTGGTTTTGCTTTCTCTGCCGGCTGTTTAGAGGGAAAGCTAAAAGGAGAGGACTTCCCTGCGATTCCAGAGAGGGCTTTGGATGCTCCTTTGAGGTGAGACCTGGCATCCAACGTCTTCTGTGGTTTTGCTGCACTTGCGCTCTTCTTCTGTCCCTCTGCAGCAAAGCCCGCCATGGCCTTGGAGGCTCCTTTGATGTTGACACCACTCATCTTTTTCAGGTTTACTGCACCCATTCCTTTCTTCATCTGTGCCTTACCCGTCGGTTCCTCCTCTTCCTCATCATCAGACGGAGGTGGGTGTTTAGGAGGCTTAAAACCCTTCACAGCCATGGCCTTGGACGCACCTTTCAGAGCTGCTTTCCCTTTCGCCTTCTTAGTAACCACCTCTTCCTCGCTGTCTTCATCCTCTTCTTCCTCAGTCTTCATCTCCTCTTCTTCTTCCTCTGACCCCTCCTCTGACTCGCTGACAGGTTTCTTTCCCTTTCCCTTCTTTCCATCATCCTTCCCTTTCCCTTTAGCTGGTGGCTCCTCTGCTTTCTTTCCCCCTTTCTTGTCATCTTTCCCTCCCTTTTTATCATCCTTTCCTCCCTTCTTTGGCTCCTCCGACTTGCCTTTCTTGGCAGCTGATTTCGAGTCACCTTTTTTAGGTGGCATGATGTCTCCTTACTCAAATCATTCTAAACAAGAAGAGGAAGAACAAGTTCCCAAAATGTGCTAAAAAAAGGGTCAGTGTCAATGTTGATATGTACTCCTGAGAAGAAGAGTCCAAATAGTAGCAACATCCTCTCATCCCGAATACTTTTCATGTCTTCTCTCCTTTTTTTCTCCATCTGATCCGTCCTTGTGACACCCCAGAAACCCCAGCACACTCTGTCCCAAGTCAGTTCTTCTATAATGCACACAGAGACAAACTCAAACCACAGTACTTCAAAACACGATCTAGTAATGGAGTCAGAATCTCAGCCATCAGTGCTCGCTCGCGTTACAGTACGTCTTCAAGCCTCAGCAGCAAAGCTGTTGAGGCTTTGCTGACAACGACCTTCTTGGAGTGTTACATTTTTAAAAAAAGGGCAGATGCTTCTTGAATTTAAAAAGTTACATATGAGAAAAAATAATCTAACTGGTCACAGTCTCTCTCAGTTTTACCCACTTGTTGCCTCTGGCTCACTGAGTTTTTCCACTGAAGTCCATCCAGGATAGCAAAAATAATTGTTCCTCTTTATAGGCTTGTAAGTAACTTCCCAGGGTCACACGATGAATAAAAGACCCTGCTATCCCAGTGACAGAGTCTGTGTAGTCCTTTGTGTGTCTCCCATTGTTAGCGCGTCCTGTGAGTCCGGCGGTGAATCCTCATCTTGGCCACCGCACCAACTTTGGCAGGACGTCCACCCAGCAAGGAGAGCCGATGTGCGTGCGTCTTGGCCTTCAGGGGTGTCCTCCTCTTTGTCTGAGAGTGAATGTGTATGTGTGTCGTATCCTCCCACATCCACGTCAGCTTGCCTTTCTGACCTCCTGCAACCCTCTGCATCTCTCTCTGGTTACTGCGGCTTCATCCATCCCCTGTTCGCCTCAACTTGAGGCCTAATCATATCCTCAGCTCTTGTGCATGCACATATGATCATATGTATTGTATGACTGTGTATGCATATGCATCAGAGTGTATCCGTATGATATAGTTGCAATGGGCACCTTAATGCACTAGCTATACTGCCTCGGGGTAACCCTATCTGCAGGCTCGCTCCTGTATGAATAATGCAGGCTGGCTGAGCTGTTGCTAAACTGTGTCTGAGAGGCGAAGCCACGCAGAGCCAAAACACACACACCAGCGGTAGCAGCATGGACCAAGGCTGAGAGTGATGCATGCTAAAATGTCCACACAAGCATTCAACAGGGTATGCACGCACACCAACAGTACATACCAGAATGTTTGATGCAGGAAGATACAACTTAAGACTTACATGGGTTATACAAATACAGCAGTAAAATGAATAATTATGGCAGTACCTATTGTTCTAGTCGGTGTTGCACTCCAGCTAGCTGAATTCATTAATTTACAGCAACTTTCCACTTACCTAAATCAGGAACTACCCCTCAGATTCATTTATTAGAGCCTGATTTAGAGCTCAAAAAAGAAAAGAAAGCGCCATTTCTTGTAATTTTCTTCATCTTGACATTGCCATAATCCTCTAAATGCTCAGTCTGTTTCATGATCCTAAAGTGGCCATTAGGCATCTCTCTAAATAGCATCATTAATGTGATTTAATACCTATAAGGTCCATTGGAATTAAACTTATAAAGGATCATCAAAAAAAATATTAAACTGTTTAATTATTTGTCTCGTCATTATCGTGGCTACAAAACACACACACACACACACATACATCCGCCCCGTCAGTAGAAGAGCAAGGTGTAACATAGGCGTGTGTGAGGTGTTGTGATGATGGGATTACATAAACGGCTGATGTTAATTCATTGAGAACGGTCTGATGTTAGCTCATTGATGATGATCTGATGTTAATTCATTGATGACGGGCTGATATTCCAGGAGGTCATCTCAGTGGCAGATATGAATGTTTAATGGCTGCCCTACGCAGCATGGATAAAACATTCATCGCAGGTCGCTCTAAATATATCACAAAGGGTCAACCCCGCCCCGGCCTGCTCCCCAACCAATATATTATACATGCGGGCTAGTGTCAGGGTTAAAAGCCAGACACCACAGAGCAAACAGACAGAAGAAAGAAAAACAAACATTTTCTGATAACAGCAAACACTAAAAATTGACATCACTTATGTCAATTACAATTAACAGGTCCACCTCCAACTTTTCTTCCCGCCAGCTGGGGTTGGATAGTCTTGACCTAAGATAAGGTCTGAGCAGAAATCTGTATCACGTATCGCCAGGAGCAGAGAACCATGACAAAACTCTAAACTGTCTGCAGGGCTGCACAGCAATAACAACAACAGCAGCTGTTGGTATCAGCTAACTGCAGACTGAGATAAGGGGATAAAGACAGCGAGTGGGCACAGAGGAAAGTTCAAAAGTTCCTTCCTGTCTCGTCAGACACACACACACAGAGAAGGTTGTTGGTCACCAAACGGGTAGAGAGACACACAAAGAGATCTATTCGATATGTGTGATATGTATCTGCTGTCTGACTGATGTGGTCTGTTGACTGAGTTGAACTGGTAATGAATAGAGCGCGGATGACAGAGATGGAGGAGGTTGGGGAAGGTAAGGAGGGAGAGGGAGACAGAGGCAAAGAGTGAGGCTGATGATGAATGAACTGCAGATTACATAAATGCTGAAAAGATGCGGAGCAGAAGAAAGAGTGGGAATGAAAAGAGGGAGAAAGACAGAACGGGACTCAATGAGAGGAATTGATAAAAAAAGGATGTGAAAGAAGAAATTAAAAGTAAAGAGGAGGAACGACAGGACTAGAGAAGAAAAAAATGAGAAAGATGGTTATAGTGAGAAACGGCAGATGGAGGGATGACAGAGAGTGATATGGAGGGACAATAGAGTGTGAGTGAGAGAGTGAGAGATGAAGGGGAGAGTCTCTTCATCTATATGCCAATCACTGACAACACGCTTTCAGCAGACGCACTCAGCGACACAAGACTAATAAAGGAGATCACCTGAGCAGAGCGCAGCCAACAGGCTCATTTAATGACTATGGGCACACACACACTCAGGCAGGTAGGTCTCATAATGGAGATTGAATGTTATCACTGAATCATCTTGAGAGACTAGAGATTGACAGCTACACACACACACGCACATTAATTGGGGGATTGAAAGCATGCCGCGTACACACCCACATGCTGCAAATGCAATACATCTGCACACACGCACCGCACATGATACTTCACACACACTGGAGGCTTGAGCCAAATGCATGTCATATATTTTTCATCTACTTAACAACTCAGTTTAGTGACACACACAATGTAACATCCTCATAATAAATAGCGTAACGAAATGGTCTGAGCCAGCTAACCCTGAACAAGAATAAGACTCTACATGCTCACAGAGACAATGCTGATGTTTAGCAGGTATAATGATGTTTACCATCTTAATTTTAGCGTGTTAGCGTCTTAACATTTGCTAATTGATACTAAACACAAAGGTTGCATCCGAAATTCCGTACTAACATGCTATTATTTAGTACGTTAAAACAGTATGTGAGATTTTTAAGTATGTCTGAAATCTTAGTATGAAACCAATGATAGGTGAAATATTACAGTATGCAACGCTGGACACTACGGCGGCATAAATATCCCACAATGCAATGCGGTAGTGACGAAAACGTTCAAAAACGGACGTTGACGGGCAGCTCTGTAACATCAATAACGCTTTGATTTAACTGTAAGTATAAGATTTCACTTTGCTAAGTGTAATATATATTTTAAATTAATTCCGACTTTGATTCTCACAAACCATCGTTTTGGTCACAAGGTTGGTTACCATGGTTACACGTCTCCAACCGGCAAGGAGGCGCTCAGGAAATGACGACGTAAATTACTGCTCGGTGTGTCCGAAAAGATACATACTACTGTTCATTCACACAAAAAGTACAATAAGTGTAATAGTACACAAATGGAAAATGACAGACGAAGTGACAGAGAGCGTCTTTTCAGACAGAGAAGGTGTGAGGCAGGAGGATGAGGAGGCTGGACTCAGGTTTCCTGTAAGCCTTTAAGCCCCATTCAGGTCTTAACCTTCGCTGCCAGATTACCCAGTGACTTAACAATGGCGAGATGCCAGCGGCTGCCACAGAGGATCAAACACCAACACTTGGCTGGATAGACTGCTATTAATAGACCTGAAAATGAGATGCTCTCTTTTACCTTAATGTATTTTAAAAAGTGAATTGAAATATCGGTGCTTAGTGGCAGTATCACACGCAAATACAAAAATCAATCTTCGAGATTTTTCGGCTTTGAAACTTTACATGGGCCGATCCTTCGATTTCTAGATCAATACAGTCACAAACTACTTATAAGAAGGGGGCAATTTTAGGCATTTAGCTGATGCTGTGATGCAGGAATCCCACAGTAACAAGATATATTACTAATAAGGTGATGTGACAGCTCACCAAATAACATTTTCCAGGACAGGGGCGCTTGGCAACTAAAGTGTTAAAGGACTACTCCACTGACTTTATGCATGAAGTTCACTTTACTCAACACAAGGAGTACTACACAGCCTGTGAAAACAGATGTATAATGTCTTCTGTGGGTCTGGAGGGAGCTTTTCAAGGTTTTAAAAAACACAACTGTGGGCTTGAGACCAGAGAAAGATGCTATGGAGTTGCATTATGGGAAATGTAGGATCCAGCATTTCTGGAGCTAGGCTTACACTAGGGATTAAAAGTCTTGTGCTGTGTTCACACTATGAGTGACAAAAGCAACAAAACGGCCAACCGTGGCCAGCTACGTTGTCGCAGAGTCGTCGTTGAAGTGTTGGCTCAAGTGATTGATGACATAGTTATTTTGTTAAATAGCACAGGGAACTGGCGAACGTAATTTCTTTGCTTGATTGGTTGTCACCTGACCGCATCATTGGAAAGCTGAAAAAAGTGCTGGGTGTCAGTTTGTAGCTTCATGTTACCGGTTTTCCATTGAAAATAACTTGTATGACACAGTAACAGGCTACAAGTCATTTTCAATGGAAGCCAGTAACATGAAGCTACAAACTGACGGCCGACATGACGCACTACAAATCAAAGTTGAGCTGACCTCAACTTTTTTCAGCACTCCAATGACTCAATGAAGCATCAACCAATCATATGTTTTTGTTTCATCATTTCCGGTTCTCTCTCTCTCTCTCTCCCCACAATTCCTCTTCCGTTCCCTCTAAAAAAATGGAAGAAAAACATATTTTTGCCGTTAGTCAGTTCCCAGTGCTATTTGACAACATAACTACGTCCATGAGCGCTTGAGCAACACTTCAATGGCTTTGATTCTGATAATTATTTTTTAATGTTTCTTGCGAGTCCCCCAAATTTATAGAAGTGCAATACTAAATCACTGTAGTATATCTTTTACATAAACAACTTTTGATGTCAAGTCTTTGCCAACAGCAGCAAGAAGACTTATCATTCCTCTGAGTTTCACCAACACAACTGTCATGTGTACTTGGGTAGCCAACTGTGTAGTCTTTCTGAGCTTTTAAAGTTTGAAAAAATTATAAACAATTTTAGTCTTACATTTTCAAATCCAATTGAAACATATTTGTTGTCAAAACACAGCATCAAAAGCATAACTCCTCCATGTTTCAGCATGGAGCCATTTGACAGACGTTAATTAACTTCATGCAGATTCATCCAAAGAGGAATTTTATCTGTTAATGAATATCAACATTTATCATGTAAGTTGGAAGAAAATAATACAGTGAATTATGTATGCAGTATTTGCAAATAAAGTAATCAGTATTCTTCTTTGTATACTTTGCCACTTTGTAAAAATAAGTGATAACATAATTTTAACATCTGACAACAACAGTTCTCCCCCTTTCTATTTCCCCGGATAGTCCAGGAATAATGTAACTTCACCTCATAAAATGCAACAAAAGCTATTTTAGTTGTATCGCACCCCTAAAGGTATCCTCATTGATATACAAAATTAATAATCTGAATGCAAAATCCTGAAATCCGGGAAATTCAAAATTCAAACTGGGACCAGATCTCGGTAGAATATATTAGGACAAGACCAATGGTGTGATCATAATAAATTCTCATCAACACTGATGGACTGTATGTATTTTTTTTTTTCAAGGAATAAATACAGCATGGTCAAATCTAGCATGCACAACAATGTAGGGTTGTACTGTCACCAAAATATGGCTAAAAAGGCGCTTTTGGTAGGACCATATTTAGGCAATTTTCAAAACTTTCCCTTCATACAATTCATTAGGACTATTTTTCTCAAATTCAGAACATATTGAGAAAACAAAATCCATTGAGTTTGTTTTTGTTGCAATTAGTGTGAGGTTGACCCACATCTTTAGGTAAAATGCTGGGACTAAGAGATCTGCTGGGCTGCTTGAACATCGCTGGTATAAACCCACCTGAGCTATAACAAGCACATCAAACAGACAGAGACAAATTCTAAAAATGCAAAATATGAACTGCCACATCCTCTCGTGGCAATATACATTATTTTTATAATTACAGGCAGCGTTTGGCTTTGGTGCAGCTTACCTTATCTGTTTTTTTTGAGTGGCAGATGTTGATATTTTGAGCTCTTATATCCACCAAAACGTCTGATGAACCCACTCGCTGTCTGGAGTAAAAATCTAACCTACTGGCTTCTGGCTGCTCTGTCCCCTGCTCCTCTTCTGGACCCTATGATGATGTTTTATAGCCCTCTGCACAAAAACACACCCACACACATACACAAACCTTTCCTTAAATTACACAGCCCATCAGGACACACAATGGGCCCTCAATAGTAAATATACCCTCTGTGGCTTCAGCGAGGCTTCAGTGATTACCTGTACATCTACAGTAAATAATGTACAATAATGAGTAAAGAATGGAGTTGGTGCAGCTAGAAGACTACTCTTTACATCAATCCATGCATCAGTAGCGCAGCGATTAGGTTTCTTAGTAAACATGCTGCACTCGTACACTTGGTGTGTGTGTGTGTGTGTGTAGCGCTGCCTTTTCCCCCTCTGCGCAAGTGCCTAAGTAAACAATTGTGCAGGTCCATTGTGCGTTAATGGCAGGATTACACACACACAAACACACGCACACGACACTATCATCCTCTCACACTGGCGTCCCGACGTCAGAGCCCCAGAGTGATTTGTTATGTAAACCCCTTTAGTCACAATAGATTGTGAAAATGTGTGTGTTTGTGTGTATTGGGGAGCCTTATCAGACCTCCTCACATACACACACGCCACAAAAGGCATCTCAGGCACACTCACAGCATGTGGGTAGAGCTTTGTTAAATGTCACCCCGGAACTAAATACTGTCTTCCATACACTACATGTTTACAGGGTGCGAAACATAGACTGTATATAAGAAGTGGACGTAGTCACCGTGACGTCACCCACTGGTTTGTGGACTCCCCTTTTGAAGGCATTTTGGCCTAAAAGGAACGCATATTGCTAAGAAGTGAAAGGCAATTGTTTGTTCCATTGCAACGTCAGCGCTCAGCAGCAAAGCTACGCCTCCGCTATTTTTGGCAAAAAAAGGTCTACCGGATGCCGGTTAATCATCCGCCTACAAAGTGTCGTACAAAAGTAAAACAAAATCATTTCTATTCTATTGTCATAATTTTTCTACTCTACCAAACTGGCCTGTGTTGAACAATACAAATATTATAAATATGCTTACTATTTTAACTACTGTATTTACTTACTTATTCATTAAACCTTTTTCGCTTCCCAGAGGAGCATAAAGTGAGCGATGGTCATAAATGGAAGTTAGAAAAATCCAGCACACAGATTTTTAGAGCAATCTCAAACATTTTCATGTCAAGGACCTCCAAAATCAATGAACAATAGACCACAGACCATGGATGTATAAGAGGATATATAAGAGGATGTGCCCTGTGCTTTTGTCCTGCGTGTTAGTAAATAGCCTACAACTACATTAAATTCTGTTTATGTCATGCTACTAGCACTACTAGCTACTGGCCGATAGCCGATTGTTTGGGAACAGAGACGTTAATACATCCACCACAGTACAGGCTGACAGCATACAGCCCATGGGTGTATTATAAGATAATAAAAGTGATGAATTACAGCCAATATATCCATCATTACAGCCGCATACAGCTAGCAGGAAGCTGGCAGAACCGGATATGTCATATGAGCGTGCAGGGCGGTGCAGCCCTGTGGGTCTGATGACTAGGAAGATAACTCTGGATTCGGCTATTAGTGAATTTTACATCATTTAGGACATAAAAAAAAATATCCTCTGATCTACAGACGTTTCTTTATACATTCATGGCTATGGACTAATTGGCGTATTCAGTCCACAATGAGTTACCGCAACACTATCTAGCGGCTAATATCAAAAAAGCACCAAAGTTTCGTCTCTTTGCTTCTATACTGTGTTTTGGCCGTCGCCATCTTGGTTTTTGGTCGTTGCAATCTTGGTTATTTGCAACCAGAAATGACACGAGAGGGTGGAGCTAAGTACAACCGAAAGCTGAATCATGTTTAGGCGACCAATATGTTACAATTAACTTTCATGAACTGAAAACACACTGTGAAAGGGTTAAAGTTATCAGACGAAAATACAGACAACTCCCAGACCGGACAACGCCGTGGTAGCGACCTGTCAATCACAAGGTAGCCTCGTCCTAAAGCATCGCCTACTTTATGGTCTATTTGACTCTAAATGGGACCATAATTTACTAAATGAACATCATGCTGTATTGAAGAAGACTTGAAACTAGAGATTGAGACCATAAACTCATGTTTACAATGTTTACTGAGGTAATAAATCAAGTGAGAAGTAGGCTCATTTTCTCATAGACTTCTATATAATCAGTCTTCTTTTTTAAACCAGAGGAGTCGCCCCCTGCTGGCTATTAGAAAGTATTACATTTTTCATGATAAAAACATCGTCCTCTGTGATTGTGTGCAGCTAAAACCTGAACGTCCAATGGACATGACTTGTAGCAAGGAATCATGGTCTATGTAAAACCCCTGAATGTTCTTTCAATACGTTTGAGTCTTTTCATGGTGGTTTACTTTCTAATGATGCAACCTGTCTCTTTAAAAGGACAACATATTAGGTTGTGTTTGCATGGGAATCTATAAATGAGTTGGATTAGTGTTTCTCTGTATAGTCATGCTTCTTTATGTACATCAAAGAGCTAATTCATCCCCTAGACAAACATCAGCACACAAGATGTACAGAAAACAACCTGATCATTTGTCGAGGGCCTTAAAAGAGATTAGCTTAACATAAAGGCAAATGTAGTACACCACAGTCTGTTAGCCTTTACCTAAGTACATATGCTCAGTCCACACAAGCAAAAACAAGACTCGTTATCCATTTGTTCATAAACTCCCTGTTTACTTATAGAATACCCTGTAAGCTCCATACAGGTCATTTGTAATACTGAATGTACTCTTAGTTTGGTGTGGAGAGAAGAAAAGCAATACAACTCAACTCTTATAAATAAGCTGAATAAAGGAAGGTTCCGCATTTACGTAGGCTTAAATATGCTATTTGTCTTATGAAACATGATTTTTACAAACCCAACCCAGCAAACCAGTAATAACAACAACTACAACAACAAAGCAAAACAGCAACAAAATCCTCACCAATCCCTGCTGAGAACCTCCTTCCACATTGCACCAAAATATAAGTGGAGAGAACTCCTGTATTGTAAAGTCACATCTTTTTACAGTGTCATAATATACATTTTGCACTTGTTTGGTGGATGTTTAACTTGGCCACCTTATGTGTTTCATTGTCAAATCAATTGAACTCTTCACTCATTTCATTATTGGCTTATTTGAGTTGAATTGTATCTTGAAATTAATATTCAACCCAGATTCTATAATCAGTTGAAGGTAAGTCAGACATTTCTCTCTGATCTTTAGTTTTTAATCGAACACACACTGTGATAACCTAATTGGACTCTCAGCTCAGGTAAGCAGCTTCATGTAATGAGCAGGCTGAAGCAGTAGAGGACAGTAGAGACAAAGTAATCCGGGTCCTGATCCATGTCTCAAATGCTTGTGAGTTTTGTCTGTGGCTGGTATCTTTTCTATCAAATCAGCCAGAACATGAGGAATTATATGTATTAATTCAACAAAAAAGGTTCTAATGATAACATATAATACTAGAATCTAACAGGAAATCTCCTGGTCCTGCATAGCAATTTTCCAGGGTAGTTTTCTAGTGAAACCAAAAACAGTATACAGCAGATGATCAGAGATTTGTTTGCTGGCTTTGGGATTGCTGCTGAAAATATGTATATATATTTAATATTAAATAAGTTAAATGTGTAAATATACTATATATATTGGTGCATTCTATGAAAGCACAAAAGACACACAATGGCAGATTGTGACCGTTTATATACTATTGTCAAAATCTAGTTTTAAAACCATTATTCTGGTTTCCTGAAATCAACAGTAATTGTCATTTCTAAACTCTATTTACATCTACAAAAATAGTGATGCATGATGTGAACCAATTAAAAACTATCAAAATAGGGCTTCTTGGTGGCCTATGGGTTTAAGATGCTGACCATGTACCTCATTTCATCTCTGCTCTCTACGGTATGTTTATCTAATAAGGGCGGGGGATGCCATGCCCCCTTGTTAGCAAAAATGACCAAAATGCATGCCCCTTGTTAACCTGCCACCATAGTGCACGGGCAGGAGAGGTTGTTTAGTTGAATATGTTAGTCTAGTCTGCCTGACTCATTGATCTTTTATCTGACTAAGGTTTTTGCCAGTTAGAATCTACGGCCCCTTCCCGACCACAGCTCTGAAATATCAGTAGCCTAACTGTGCTGTGTATTAATAAATCCATGGCGCTGTCCGTGGTGCTGAAGAAGCAGACAGATTTGTAATTGCGACTTTTTCTCTGAGTCCCGCCTTTCGTCTTGGATCTATAAAATTCTCTAAACCAGAGATTTTCAAAGTGGGAGGTGGGTCTCCCTAGGGGGACTCAAAACAGTTTCAGGGGAGGCTCAGAGAATAGAAGTGAGTTAGTCTAGTTGTGGTGAACGCTAGTCATGGGTGAATAAAACAAACCATCCCCCTTGTTAAAAATCAACCTACTGGCTGTACTAGAGCAAAAAAACTCTGTGTTTTCCAGGAGGAACTGATGCTTATTAGTACAATTTGTACCACAGTATGACATCTGACATGTAATTATTGTTGTTAAAACAAGAAGAAAGGAGCTCTGAGGTTTCAGTCAATTAACTGTGTTGTGCTGCAGTTAAGAGTCATGGAGGCATTGCTGACTCTTAAAGTCATATGACCTCAATTTATCATCCATCAAGTCTTCATACTGGCTCATTTAATACCATTCAACAGTCACTATGCTATGACAACGAGGAAGACACACATGATATTGACTCAATTAGAAAAATACATAAATGAATGACAGTCATGTTTGCAAACTAAGTGTTTTTGGTGCCTTGTACTCAAGGAAATACACCTATTAGTAGCAGTGGCTTTCCTCCTGGAATTTAGTAGCTTTTTGTGCAACATGTATAAGACATTAACATCACATAATTATTGTTATAATAAAGTAAGACACCGTGCAAAGATTCTTCAAAGCACTGCTGCTAGTGTAGCTCATATCAGCTCGGTCTCTAATGTTGCCAAATTGATTATTTTCATTATGAATTAATCTGCCAATTATCTTCTTGATTCATTTTTTTGGTTGGTAAAAAAATATATAAATAAATGTCCATCCCATTTTCCCAGAGTCCAAGGTAACATAATTTTTTTCTTTCGTAATAGTCCAAAATAGGGTCTGTCCTCGACCATAGAAATTCTTAGTCGACTAAAACTAATACGATTTTGGCGACTAATCGATTAGTTAATTAAATCACCGGATCTGTGAAACTGAGTTCCTCCACATAGAATCACAAAAAGTACCCCTTTATATCTTGTGTTTACCAGAGATGTGCTCATAAGTTTCTTGGAAATAAGTTATTCAGCATGAAAGAAGCATAAAAAAATAACTAATCGACTAAAGAAATCTTAGATTAGTCGACTAATCAACGAAGAGGGGGCAGCCCTATTCCAATACCAAAATATATTCAGTTTTCTATGATAAAACAGAGAAAAGTAGGAAATCTTCATATTTGAGTGGATTATCTGTTGATAAACTAATCAATTAATCAAATAATCACTGCAAAAAAAAAAAAACATTTGGTTGGGTTTCTATTGATTACACTTGGGAAAACTCCCAGGTTACAAATAATCTGTTTAAAAGGAGCTAAGTGGTGAGAGGCAAGTCTGCAAACTCACTATGAGAAATCCATCTTACAGCTTTAAACAACACACTGATGGCACCAGACTACATGGAAACAAGGCTTATAAAAGCACTCTAATTAAACACACAGTCCTTGCTTATGTGCACGGGCACCACACACACACACTTAGCCATGCCATATGGAGCCAAGCAGCATCAAGTGTCATGCCTGCTCCCCACAATACACACCCACTGGACCGTACCTTTGTTTCTTCTTGTCCTCCACAATAGTATCCCTCCATCATTCCTCTTCTCTTCAGGTTATTCCAAAGCAGAATCTCTCCATCCACGATTCACTCTGACGAGACATCTTTAAGGCATCTTTAAAGGCCAGCAGTGTCCCCTCACAGCCCCTCTCTTTCTCTCTCTAGTAAAACCTCCCACTCAGTCCCCCTCTCCCAGCCCTGAAGAGTTGCTTGTGAATATTTAATGGTGCCATTGTGTGTGTGTTCGAGTGAATGGGGAGCATTGGCTGGGAGTCCGTACTTTGTGTTCAGCCTACCTTGGAGCGTTGGAGACAGGACACAAACAGCTGGGCAGCAGGGATGGACGCGGTGGGGAGGGGTCGGAGGTGGCTGACCCTCACCTGCTCTACAGCTGAGTACGGATAAAGGTGTGCAGGATGCTCATCTGAGGGAATCCTGTCACAAAAACAACATGGTCTTACAGTGAGGACAAGTAATGTTTTTTTATTTAATGGTGCTGTTATATTTCCATAAAATGTATATTCATATTTGTGAGTTTTGCAGCATTATTTAAGTCCCCCTCCACTTAAAAAAGTGTTTTGCTTGGATGTTTGTCCTTCATTGTACAGAATGGTTTAACATTATGTGCAGGGTTTGGTACTTAAAGGCTGTTTTCATATTCATCTGCTGAAGTTGGAAAGCTCTCTGTGTTCACCTGAGCTCTGAGTTTTAAGGCCACCTGCCACTGTGGCTGGTGGATACCAGAATATACCTTCCACTCAATAGATTACCATTGTTTTTTTTGTTTTGTTTTTGTAAGCATATTTTACCAGCATTTGGCTGGTGGCTGGTGCTAATTTCCAACACTGCATCAGCCTTTCGGACCTTAAGATTTAGCTGTTAGTATCTTTCAACTCATAACTTTGCAACTTTATTATTTTTGCTTCATTCTCACCCACAGTAATAGATAGTCTAACCTATATATAGACATATTTATGGTCTCACCCAGGGTCTAAAATTACGTTTTTTCCTCATGTGCCACTGTGGCAGGTCACTGAACATTTCTACTAGCCACACAATTGTTTTGTCTGCCACTTCTGAAGTCTATGTAGAGCGCTTTAGAATCATAAACACTAGGGCTGTGTATTGGCAAGAATCTGGGATAACATACATATCATGATACAAGGCTTACGATTAAAAATATTGCGATATATTGCGATACTGCAAGCAAGACAATAAATCGTGATTTTTAAAAAAATTTAATTTTAGGAAAACTGTCATAGTATAAAAAACACACTGCCATATGCATAAAATCTGAGCAATTTTTTACTTTTTTATGCAATCAGACTTGTAGGATCTACATTTGCATTTATCACAGACGGCGCATGTCTTTACAAATAAAATAAAATAAAAAAAAAAAGTATTGACTGAGTTAATCTGTGCATGTAAACTATTAATTAGAATCCAAAACAGAGTTTTTGAGAATTAATAGATACAGTATCACAAAACATAATATTGCAATACTCCACCCCTAGTAAACACTGAGTCAGAGGTAACAGAGAGTGGAAATATGGATCATGTAACCTTAATCCATGACTATTTTTAATTTAGGAATTGCTTTTTAACAATAATATTTCTTAATATAAGGTTTTTGCCATCATGGAAGGTGGCCTAAAATTTGTACCTGCCACAGCCAACATTTAACTACCCTGTTATTTGGCAGGTGGCAGGTGCTAATTTACATTAGCCGCCCGGCTAACATTAGCCGCACAGAATGAAACTGCCGACAGTTAGCACCTAGCTAGCTAGCTAGCTGGTGAACATAGTGGAGCATTTATCAGATTAAGAGTCACATATTCCCCTCAGGAGCGACTGGAGACAAAAACAGAACTAAAAGAAGAGTAAATATTGGACTTACATTCTCCATGTGGCTAGAAACACGACATCAAATCTCTCCATAATGAATAATGATGTTGCTCCCTCACTGCAGGAGGTCAGTTATGTCGGTGTTGTGTTCACTGTTCCTTTAAAAATTAGATATTTCAGATTTAAACATTTGAAATGTTAAATATAGTTATATATTAGTTTCTAATCTGAAATAAAACTCTTATAAAACTAGTTATATTATGAAAATAAGAATGATGAAATAACATTACATAGTAATGATTTAAGTTTTAATAATTTCTTAAATTACTTCACATATTCAATTTATATATTTTACTAAATATATTCATGACTGTTTATTTCATAATTATTTATTAAATATTGACCAGTTTGGAGCTGTGTAGCTCCATCTAAAGGATGGGAAAAGCTCCAGGAATTAGAGATGAGGTGTTTGCATGTGACTGAATATAACTGAGGTGAGATGCAGTTACAATATACCAATAATACATACATAAACGGGAAACTTAAAAGAATAAAACAAACACAAGGATTGATTAAACATTTTATGGACTTTATTCTTCCTCTCTGAATCAATGTATCTTCTTATAATCAAAAGGTAAAATCCACCATTTCCTGTCCACGGTCAACTCAAATCTGCTCTGTCTCTTCAATGCATTTTGTTAATTTTAATATACAAAATAAGAACGGCGGCTATTTTTCATTGCTGTATATCTACTGTACAGTGGGTCTTTTTTTTCCATTTTAACTCCTGCAACAAAAGCGTGGCTCCTCCTGTTCAGTCTCTCCTTTGTCCCATCAGGAGCTTTGCTCACTTCTTGACAATCTGGATGACGTCCTCGTGCTCCATGATGTGCGTCAGGCCGACCCTCTGAGGGCTGTACTTGGTGCTGGTTCCCTGGAAGACCAACAGACGATACAGTTCAGACCCTTCCCTTTTTGTTTGTTTGGGGTTTCAAATGCAGTGAATCACTACACAGTGAACAAGAGATCTTCTGCATTCGCTCTACTCTGCTTCTCGTGTATCACGGCACGGTAAACACAGCTGCAGCTCAAAGGGTGATTTTAATTTAGGAAGTCAATTGAGCGAGGACTGAATATAGTGAGTGTTATTGTCACACACCTAATGCAAAGTGAATTATTCTATGAGCTGCAGCTGTGTTTACTTACGTTTACTTACATTTACATTATCATTACATCCTCATCATAATGAAGCTGAAGTATAATGACATTGCTTACAGTCAGTGTGCATACTCCGTGTCCCAGTTTCATACAATATTGATATAAAGTATACATTCTGTACTAATTATATTTCCAGCTGTGAGTGCATACAACCCATTGTGGGATTAAAGGAACAGTGTGTAACATTTTTGGGGGATATTTTAGCGGAAATGGAATATAATATTCATAACTGCGGTAACGTGAGCCGCAGAGTGCAAAACCGTGGTACCGCAAGCCGTCGCCTGACTTCCGTTGCTCTTAAAGTAGTGTTATTATGGTAAGGATGGCCTCTGAGTGACCACCACACCACTAGATGCCGCCAAATCCTACACACTGTACCTTTAAAGCAACATCAATGCCACACTCAAAAAGCTTGTAATCCCAATATTTATGCTACCACAAAAGTATAATTCATTTAGTAATTTTTCTAGTTTGAAAAAAACTAGCTGGAGTTTAAAAAAACTAGCTGGAGTTTAAAAAAACAAGCGAATTCTGGGAATGTCATAACTCACTCCTTGTTTTGTTTTGGGACATCCTTGAAACCTTTTTTTTATTTGCTCACCACCTATATGCAGACTGTTGGTCACAAGAATTATTATCCATAAGCTAATGTTTAGTGCTGTCTTTTTCAAAATAAATGCACCGATTTGTTTTTTTATTCTCCGAACTGAACAAAAACATAATGAATCGTGACGACAAAACTGCATGAGTTTTGTGTACCATTACACTTCTACTAGAAAGGCCACCATTAAAAAAGTTACAGCAGTCACTGTATGTCATGACATCTACAAACAGTCTTTGTTTATTCTACTCAGTAGGTCAACATGAGAGAGTTATTTCATACAGTTTATTATGGGACAAGAGGCAAATGAGTTAAGTTTCTGAAGGTCACTGCCTCTGAAAACTTGAACTTACCCAAACCAGGGCATACTTGAACTGGCCGGCTAAGGTTCTGTGGATTCGATGGCACTGTGGGGCAGAAAGCAAAACGGACATATTAACATATCATACACAGTGCCGATACAGCACGTCTGCCTACTGTAGTGTTATTATTTGTGTATAAATGTTGTAAAAATGTTGGTCTTGATAAAAAGTATGATTTCATGTGCGTTTTACTTACCACATGTTCTACAGATGCAGCTCTTCTCATAATGATTGCATCACCAAAGTCTGGGCGCTCTAATGGAAAAAGAAGAAATGAACAGAAATTTAATTTATTAGGTATTCATGTGCTTATGAAAGTCTAATGAGGGAATAAGAAAAAAAATGTGTGTGTACCTCCTCTTTTCTTAGTGTAAATGCAAATCAGAGCCAGGTATTCCCACAACGTCTCCAAAAGGTAATCCAGGTTCAAACTCATCCCACAACTGAAATATACATGTGGACAGAAAAGGAGATAGCTGTTTAACGCACAAATGCATACATACTGTAAATTAAAAAGAGTGAGATGGCAGCTTCGAAACCAAGACTACTGTTATTCACGAACACGTATACAGATATCTGACCTGATGACAACACTGTGAGGTCTGTGAGCCAGGCGGTCCACCTCCTCGATGGAGATTTGATCCACCTTATTGTACACCTGCGAATAGCACAAATATTATGAGGACGAAAGATAGAGTCCAAACAAATGTACACAAGTTAGCTAACAAACAAAACAAAAACAAAGCTCCAAAACCTCTCAACTCGTAACTTTTCATGTTTTCACTTCACTAATGAATTATTATTGGTTGAAAACTTTCAGAAAAACATCTTTGGACTTGGAGTTTGGCTTCCAAACATTTTAAATTTACAGGTACGACGCTTTGACCCAACCCGGACGATGAGGCTAACTTACGTATAGGCAAGGCATGTAAACTCTGTTCCCGACGATGACATCGATGAACTCGTCTGGTGTGCTGTCCTCCCTGAAGAGGACTTCTGCATTAAAGATTTCTGAGGAGAAGGGGTTAAAGAAATCAACCGAATACTACTGGGACTTATTAAAGGGATAGTTTGGGTGTTTTAAAGTGGGGTTGTATGAGGTACTTATCCATAGTAAGTGTATTACTTACAGTAGGTTACGGTCGGCGTGCCCCCAGATTGGAGAAACAGACAGGAGCACTGTCACAAGAGCAAAGCAATGTACTGCTGTGGACGGTGACGGCAGAAAAAATTATTTTAACCACATAAAAAAAACCTTAAAAAAAAAAAAAAAATATCCGTTTAAGTGTACGCTATATTTAGAATATTTTCTGACAGCGAACTGAACTGAAATGCATCTACACTGTCTTTGTCATCTGAGCCTGCTGGCTTTGGAGAGAGCATAGATAAGTTTCACTTTCAGTTCCCCGTCAGAAAGCAGAAGGATAGGGCTGTCTGAGGGCAAGATAAAGCAGTGACAATACATTTTTTTGCCATCCCCGTCTACAACACTGTATTGCTTTGCTGCAGTGTCGGTACTCCTGTCTGTTTCTCCAAGCTGGGTGCATGCCGACCGTCATCGACTGTAGGAAATACACCTCTGTGTAGACTACGGATAAGTACCTCATACGACCCCACTTCAAAACACCCGAACTATCCCTTTAACAAGTCCATGGAAATGATAAGAGGACTGAGATGACCTAAGGAATGTCTATTTAAGGAAGAGACATTAAATATTTAGAACAGTGGGGTAGTCTTTTTCTCATGCTGGCAGAGTGAAGGATACTGTATTCGTGAAGGATGAGCTGGACGAGCTTCTCTGAGCATTGAGTGAGAGGAACTGTGGAGTTGTAGGAGAGGCCGCCGCCTTTCTTGGGCTACAGAAGAGAGATAAAACACACATTTTTACCCAGTCTAATATCATAAATATGAGTATTAATTTCTGGAACTGACGAGCTAGTGTGGATGTTTTTTTTTTTTTTTCTCTGATAGCAGCAAAGCCCATTAATGCCAGAGCAAGGTACCTTGACAACTATTTGGGTCTTCCAGCGGTTGATTTCATCATCTCAAAAACTAAAAGCCATATCTCTTTGAAATAAGCAGTTGATATTATGATAGGATAATGATAGAAAATGTACCTTGAAATAAATATTCGGTTTACACCTGTTGAGTCTGATGCCCACGGACTCCAACTCTTTTTCTAGAAGTTCTCTAGAAAGAGAAAAAAAAAAGAAAAAGAAATTAAAAGGCAAAAATTAGCTGATGAACTGACTCGTATGCCTCTCAAACAGACTTGCTTACACACACACACACAAACAGTGGGCGTAACACACCTCTGAACATCTCCTTTGGTGGCATCCAACATCATGATGACGACATCTGCTGTCCTGGCGACAGCGATGACCTGCCGACCTCTACCCTTACCTATAGAAAGTCAAAGAGTCTGTGTTTTACAATCACTATGGAGCTTTATGGCATTATTCTGAGTGGCAGTATTTGAATTACAAACTGAAAGTATCATTACTGACCCATCATTCAGTAATAATTCTGATATAACACCATAATAATAAAATAGATATACTACAGATCTCCAATGTCTGCTCACTTTGGGTTTAAGCAAACAAAATACAAAACCATGAAACCTAAGCATACCTTGGGCAGCACCCTCAATGATTCCTGGCAGATCCAGCAACTGGATGTTGGCCCCTTTGTACTGAAGAGCAACAGATAACAGTGTAAATGGCACATTGGTACATAATGTTTAAGATCTATACGGTGGTGTGAAATGTGTTGTACCTCTATGACACCAGGTATGCAGGTGAGAGTGGTGAACTCATAGGAAGCAGCTTCACTGGCCGTTGATGTCATCAAACTGAGGAAGGTGGACTGCAGGACACACAACAGAGGATTCAATTACACCAGCACGTGTTCAATCTTTGGATTATGTTTCACTTCGGTTTCTGGTTCAACGTGAGAAGAATGTTGGCTTGGTTTGTGTATCTTGTTATTTGTTTGTTTGTATTTGAGATACAGTGCAGGATTAACAGGAAACATGGTCATAAAAAGAACATATTTTTGGACTTTCCAGATCCAGACCAGATAACACAACCCGACATGTTGACGTACCTTACCCACAGAGGGGAAACCGATAAGAGCAACACGAGCATCTCCTGATTTCATGACATCGAAGCCCTCGCCTTTGGCCCCCGTTGACTTGGGCTCCAGGAGCTGAGCCCTGTATTTGGCTAGCTTGGCCTTGAGCAAACCCAAATGGTACTCAGTGGCTGGAGAAAGAAATGAGAAAAAAAATGTGACACAAGATACATTAAAGGTGTGTAGGATTTGGCAGCATCTAGCGGTGTGGTTGCAGATTGCAACCAACTGAGTACCCCTCCGTTCACTCCTCCTTTTCCAAGACTGCGGTAACGTGAGCCGTGAGTGCAAAACCATGGTAACGCCGTTCTCTTCGCTCAGAGGCCATCCTTACCATAATAACACTACTTTAGGAGCAACGGAAGTGCACCACGATTTTGCACTCCGCAGCTCACGTTAGCGCAGTATCACAAGAGTGTCGGAGAACTGCGGTGGCCTTCAGGTAACGTACAAACACGGAAGGCTCTCTCTAGAGCCAGTGTTTGGTTTGTCCATTCCGGGCTACCGTAGAAACATGGCAGGGCAACATGGCGGACTCTGTGAATAGGACCCGCTCCCTATGTAGATATGCAGGGCTCATTCTAAGGCCCTGACACACCAAGCCAATGGTCGGCTGACAGGCAGTTTGGGGCCGTCGTGAGTGTCTGTCGGTGTGTCCCGCACCGTCCGCTCTAGTCTGCCCGTGTCTGAGATTTTTCGGCCGACTCAGTATGTTGAATTGGCGGCTCTGATTGGCTGTTCAGCTTAAACGAATCAGTGCTTGAGAAGAGAAACGGAAGTGAGGAAAGCAAGCAAATGAGTAAAGTCACGAGGACACAGAAGGGTCTTCTTATTTTTCATCTTCATCTCATCTGATCATTCCAATACACGGATATTTTCACAACGACACGGGCACCTGGAATGAAGCCAAGTGGTGAGAAAATGGTCGGCAAACGCCGCTTTGTTTCATGTACGTATCATAACAGCGGCTTGTATATCTGCTTTCCTCGGTCTTCCGGTTTTCCCTTTTTTGAATGACGAATACAGACTACCGCCACCTGCTGGTGTGGAGAGTTATTTCATCTCACGCAGGCGCAGAACGTCTGTGCTAACTGGCTGTCAGCTGTAGTCTTTGCGGTGTGTTCGAGTGCAACTTGTCGGACAAAACTAAGGCGAGGTGAGGAGACGCAGCCGGTGGCCTTCGTCGCCACTAGATCTTTGATGTCGGCTTTGTGTGTGCCCGGCTTAAGCTAACAAACACACAACGATTCTTAGTTTCACGTAATTGTACACTAATAAAAACATAGTTTTTCATATTATATTCCATTTCTGCCAATAGATCCACCCAAAGGCTACACACTGTTCCTTTACAAGTAGGGCTGACTCCACAATAAGCAAGTGAGAAGTGAAGAAAGGTTGCTATAAGACTGTAATACCATCACAACCACCCCACTGGAGTTTAGTTTGAAAAATTTGAACGTATTAGCTATTACTTGGGAAATAAAAACATTTTGTGGGGGGTTGTTCCTTTAAGTGTGGTGGTAACTGTAATCAAGCTTACGGTGTCAATTAGCACACACTGAGTAACACAACACTGACTGCTGACACACAGACAGACAGAGAGAGAGACAGAAAGAGAGAGACACAGATAGAGAAAGAGAGAGAGAGAGAGAGAGAGAGAGAGAGAGAGAGAGAGGCTACAAGTTCGTTCATGGAGGAGCTAACAGTTAGCCTAGTCACTGCCCCTCTCTTACCTTTGTTTTTCTGTGTCCGGGCGATTTCTCGCTCTATTTCTGAGATTTTCTCTAAGATCCCCATCGTGTCGGTTCAGTTGTGCTACAGCTTCACTGTGAAGGAGTCAAGGAGAGAGAAACAACAGAAACGTGTCACTCTACAGTTGTTAGCTTTGTTAGCCACCCGGCTAACCTAGTGGGACTTTAACCGCTAACAGTTGATAAACCGCAATAAAAACAGCGAGTCAACACATCCAGCTTTACATTCATACCCGCATATGAAACACACGTCATGTTTAACAGTTTAAAAATGTTGTAATATGATAGAGATTTACACTTTGAAAGAGGCTACACCATGGGCTCCTCTCAGCGGCATGCACGGAGAACTGACATCACACACCGGAAGTCGTTCCGTGCCCATGAAAGGTCCGCCAGAAACAAGCAAACTCACTGATACAGTCAACAAAAGCTGTAAGGCAAGATCTAATCATTGAACTGTACTATAGCTTGCTAAGACTGCACAGAGGGGGTATATATGTATTATATGTATTATATGTATTATATGTATTATATATATTATATATATATATATATATATGTATGTATGTATTATATATGTATTATATATATATAATATGTATTATATATAATATAAACTGGAAAAACAAAGTTTGGAAACTTGTGTTTGGTGGATTATTTCTCTGTTGTTACAATGCTAATGGTCATTGTATTTTACATGGTTGGAAAGCCTGTTTATTTACCTTCGCAATTATGTCCAACTTGTAAGGATCATGCATTTGTGGGATGAGCAGCACAGCTGATTATGTGGGTAGCGCCAAAGAAAAATTTGCCAAAATGCTCCGTCAATGGTAAACGGTGTATTCTCCTGCTGGTGTTGACTCTTGTTTTGAGTTGTTTGGTGGATTGGATGATTGAACTCTCTATCAGTAACAAGGAACAAACAAGACATATTGGCAATTTTACACTTTATTCATTTAATCCACCGTCAGGAGCCTCAGTAGAGGTGGAAGATCCATACGCAGCCACAACAGCCTGGCACCTCCTCCTCATGCTGGTCACCAACCTGGTCACACGTTGCTGTGGGATGGCATTCCATTCCTCAACCAGGATTGGTTGCAGGTCAGCCAGCGTGGTTGTGTTGGTCACTCTAACACGTACAGCACGCCCAAGCTGATCCCACATGTTGAATTGGGTTGAGGTGTGGACTCTTGGCAGGCCGTTCCATTCTCTCTACTCCCACATTGTGGAGGTAGTCTGTGATAACCCTGGCTCTGTGGGGGTGAGCGTTGTTTCTTGGAGGATGAAGTTAGGTGCCAGATTGTGGAGATATGGGATCGCCACTGCCTGCAGAATCTCATCCCGATATCACACTGCATTTGCCAGTGAGGAAAATGCTGCCCCACACCATGACACTGCCCCCACCAAAAGCTGTTACTCCATCGGTTCAACAGTCAGCATAGCATTCTCCGCGTCGTCTCCATACTTTGACCCTGCCATCCAACTTTGGCAGACAGAACCTGGACTCATCACTGAACATGACATTCCCCCACATGTTCAGGTTCCATTGTCCGTGTTGTCGACACCAGCACAAATGGGCCTGACGGTGAAGGGCAGTCATTGCAGGCTTCCTGGTAGCCTTATGAGAATACACTGTTTACCATTGACGGAGCATTTTGGCAAATCTTTCTTGGGTGCTTCCCACATAATCAGCTGTGCTGCTCATCCCACAAATGCATGATCCTTACAAGTTGGACATCATTGCGAAGGTAAATAAACAGGCTTTCCAACGATGTAAAATACAATGACCATTAGCATTGTAACAACAGAGAAATAATCCACCAAACACAAGTTTCCGAACTTTGTTTTTCCAGTATATATATATATATATATATATATATATTATATACATTATATATATATATATGTATAAACTAGCAAAAAATCCACTGCAAAAGGAAATAACAGTACCAGTTCTACTTGGGAAAGGAGAAGGAAAAGCGGTGATTAAAAGGAAAGGACTGGAGATATGGCAGAAAAGATGGGAGGAGGACCAGAAAGGAAGGAGATATATTTCAGAATACAAAAGTCGGTCATAACAAAGAAATATAAAGAAAGGAACAGAAGGGAGGAAATCATCATAACAAGACTCAGACTGGATCACACAGGTCTTAATGGCACTTTGGCTTTAATGGGGAAAAGGAACAGTGACAAGTAAGGGGATTGTGGTGTTAAAGAAAATGTGCAGCATATCCTAATTCATTGTAAAAAAGTATGAAAGACAAAGACTAGAGGACCAAGTCAGAGAGGAGGGAAGGGACTGGGATTTGATGGGGATACTGGGAACAGAAGGTGAGGGGATTGAAGGCACCAGGAAGGCACTATTAATGTTCTTAAAGGTCCCATATTGTAAAAAGAGAAATTTTCATGTCTTTTATATTATAAAGCAGGTTTAAATGTGATATAAATACTGTTAAAGTATCAAAATGCTCAATAGACAGAGAAATACACACAGCCCGTATTCAGAAATTCTGTTTGAAACAAGCCGTTAGGATTTCTGTCCATTTGTGATGTCACAAATATACAATATTTAGACCATTACACATTTTTAAACATAAAAGTTCTAAATGTGTCCCAGTCTGTTTCCTGTTGCAGTGTATGTGAATGACATCAGCTGACAGGAAGTAAACATGGACCCAAGCTGTTGCCTTGCAACGCAATTCTGTTGCAGTTCCATTGAAATGAGCTAAAACGGAGCGTTTCAGACAGAGAGTAAATACAGGTATATTCAGACAGACAGAATGAGGAAAATAAAGTTTTTTTTAAACATTAAAGCATGTAAACATGTTCTAGTAGAAACACAAAATACAAGTATGAACCTGAAAATGAGCACGATACGGGACCTTTAAGAGACACAGGATTGGTGGGTATCAGTAATGTGTAAAATGACATGATGTTACACACTCTTGTACAGTAGGTGGCGGTATGCAGCTTAAAGCTGTTTGCGATCCGCCAGAAACTGAGAGAAGAAGAAGCAAGAAGGAAACTCACTGCAACGGAAATGTCATCAGGTGTATGTTGTTGTCTCCCGGTAACCCGGTAAAGTGAGCACCGTGACCATGACGCTGTCTGCACGGTAGAGTAAAATATGAATAATGTGTCCAGTCGGAGGTGACTGCGTTTTAACAGCCGGACATTCCTGATGTTGTTATCGATCAGCCAGTCAGACGTTATTAGGTAATATATTATATAGAGAGAGCAGAACATGGCTGCTGAGCCAACAGGACCGAGAGGATCATCATCAGCCAGCAGCCCGACCGGGTTTGAAGGTTTCCCGTTTGCAGTGACCCCCAAAGCACCGGAGGACAGCTCCGGTAGAGAGCAGGAGCAGACCGGGGATGTGAAGAAGAAGAAGCCGTGCAGAGCTTGTACGGACTTTAAATCCTGGATGAAGGTCCAGAAGAAGGACACGACAGCTGCTGCACAGGTGACCTGAGGTCAAGGCTCAAAGGGTTTTATTGGAGGATCTGTTGAAATGTTTTACTTTTACAGGAGTAAAGTTTGGCTTGACTATAAGATGGTTTATTATTATTTTTTTGTCAAGGTTTTGTTCTCCCTCCAGCTTTATCAGAAAGTGTGTTATGTCATGATGCAATGTGCTTGTTAAATTGGGTTTTAATCTACTTGGGAGCCCCTACATCTGGTCCAAAGCTTTTAATAT
Source organism: Sebastes umbrosus (assembly GCF_015220745.1). Taxonomy (NCBI): domain Eukaryota; kingdom Metazoa; phylum Chordata; class Actinopteri; order Perciformes; family Sebastidae; genus Sebastes; species Sebastes umbrosus. The sequence goes on along the minus strand of NC_051282.1, from coordinate 8,865,648 downwards.
CAATTATTAGGGCCCGAGCACGAAAGTGCCAGGACCCAACGGTGTCCTGGCACGAAGTGCAAGGAACCTATTGTTTTTGTCGGTATTATTATTTTTCTGCTGCAAGAACGCGTTTTTGACGACCTTAGCCATCCCCAAAACTCACCAGAATTGGAACATGCGTCGGGAGTGGCGAAAATTGCAATGTTCTGTAGTGATTGGGAACGGGCGTCGCCAGCGGGCTCCATAGCGCCCCCTAACGCGTCGAAATCTAAAGTTGATCCGATATTCATGAAATTTGGTATGCATATCCCACTCATCATTTGAAACATATTCCTCATTGGATTTCATTAGCTCCGCCCACCCAGAAGTCGGCCATATTGGATTTCATGTCATTTTTAGCGTTTTATAGGCCGCGTACTTTAACGAACTCCTCCTACAGATTTGATCTGATCGACTTGAAATTTGGTCAGGACCATCTTAAGACCTTGAAGATGAAAAGTTATTAAAATGATGAGTGTTCACTTAACGACCGGACCGTAGCGTGGCGGCCATTTTGAGCCATTCGCCATGAAACAGGCAGTTATTGTAACTCAACTGTACATAGTCCGATCTGCCCCAAATCTCTCAGGTATGATGGTGGTCCAGTACTGATGACATGTATATGAAAAATTATACTCATAGCCCCGCCCCAAGACGTTAGCCCCGCCCCCTTTCATAACTCATGAACCGTTTGTCGTAGAGTCTTGCGGGAGGTGTCATATCACTCAGCAGAGAGTGCCTGTTTCATTGGTGAAAGTTATGCCCGCCCCCTACACATTAGCCACGCCCCCTTTCATAACTCATGATCCGTTTGTAGTAGAGTCTTGTGGGAGGTGTCATATCACTCAGCAGAGAGTGCCTGTTTCATTGGTGAAGGTTATGCCCGCTCCCTAAACATTAGCCACGCCCCCCTTCTAACTCGTGAACCGCTTGTCGTAGAGCCTTGCAGCAGGCGTCGTGGCGCTCGTCAGAGTTTCGGCTTCACGGTGCCCGGCCGCGTCGGTCGGCGTCCCGCCAGCATCCCCGACGCGCAAGTAGGGGCGAGGGCCCGTTCATCGCTGCTTGCAGCTTTAATTTGATCTTGATCTTTAAGGCAAGGCAAGGCAGCTTTATTTGTATAGCACATTTCAGCAACAGGGCAATTCAAAGGGCTTTACATAAACATTCAAGAACATTGCAACAAAGTGCAAAAGAACATTAAGACATAATTAAAACAGTTATAAAAACATCAAATATTAGAAAATAAAAACAAGCTAAAAAATAAAAGCTAGAATAGAAGCTAAAATAGAGTAATAATACACAAGAGTAAAAGCTTTAGTGCAGTATAAGCTCTTTATCTGGTTTATTAAAAGGCCGCAGCAGCAAACAGGAAAGTTGTAAGCTTTAATTTAAAAGAACTCAGAGTTGGAGTTGGTCCTGCAGTTTTCTGGGAGCTTGTTCCAAATATTTGGTGCATAAAAACTGAATGCTGGACGCATATTTTGGCCCTAAACCATTTAGTGCTTTGTAAACCAGCAGCAGTATTTTGAAATCAATTCTCTGCGGACACATTTTCTGGCTGTGGTGATGGACCATAGATATGTATGTTAAGTTGGACAATTTGAGAGCTCCCCATAAGTGTAGCCAAAACATCTTGATCGCCCCCCTGGTGGCTGGCTGCAGTATAGGTCATAAATCCTACCTCCTCCATGATAGTGGATGGGGCAAACTAAAAAGTCAAAGTACGCGTCAAATACATTTTTCCCCAAAGATAGTTTCTGTCATTTCAGGTAGTTCTTATCACACTGATGTGTGTTCAAGTGTTCATTTTTTCTGATAAGTTTGGTTTTAATTAGTTATTTGATCCTATTGTAAGACTGAAATTGTGTCATGTAAACATAGTTGTGCAAACATAGGTTTAGTATGTTATTGATTTGCTCTATTCCATTTTGTTTACACATATTTAGTGTTTACAGTAATGTTAAGATATTCTGTTATCAGACACACCCACGTCGCTTACACTATAAAAAAGAGGATGAGATGTCATGAGTGACAGCTGTGAGTCTCTCTCGCTGACGAGCTGTGGCCGTGCTCGGCTCGCGACTGGTTCGGTTCGGGTGACCTCGATACCGCGGCTCCAGCCCCCCGATCACTACTCCGCAGCCTCTGGCTCCAAATGACGTCAAAATCTCAAGATGGCAGCTCCTGTATCCAGGATATTATGGCTTCAATTCTGTACAGTGGTAGGAAGAGGAGACGCGTCATCCATCTTCGTATATATACACATAAACCACATAATGCAGTTGGCTGCCTTTCCTGTTCCCCTTTAAAATGCCAGCTGTTTGACTCTGTTGTGTGTTTGTATCTGTGTGATTCTCCAGGAGACCCGAGCTGCAGAGTCAGAGCCACAACGAGACCCACAGTGTCCGTTGGACAGGGAAGAGTTGGGGCGTAACACCTGGTCCTTCCTGCACACTATGGCAGCGTATTACCCCGACCGTCCGTCTCTTACCCAGCAGCAAGAGATGGGGCAGTTCATCAACCTTTTCTCCAAGTTCTTCCCATGTGATGAGTGCGCAGAAGACCTCAGGGGCAGGTCAGACCACATTGCTCCATTTGAAGATGTTACTAGACGAGAGCAGGCCGTTTCTAAACGCACCATTCCCTCTCCGCAGATTGAAAACCAATCAGCCAGACGCCAGGAGTTGCCACTCTCTTTCTCAGTGGCTCTGTCGCATCCACAATGACGTCAACGTCCGGCTGGGCAAGCCTGAGTTTGACTGCTCCCGTGTGGATGAGAGGTGGAAAGATGGATGGAAAGATGGTTCCTGTGACTGAGTGATGAGAGATGTGAAGACCGAGCGGAGACCTGAGAGGAGAACTTCTTTCTGTCGGTGCAAAACTTTGAATGCCACAAAGTGGAGCTCATGTCTCTTTTGTGGAAAACACTTTACGAGAAGGGAGAGAGGCCAGGTGGTACATTGCAAATCTTTGTCATGTGGTCAGTTAATATAACTGATCTGGCAATAAAACTAAAGATACAAAACAAATGCGTATCCCTCTCTGTTTCTCAGGATAGAACCAAAACTCATAGCAAAGTTTCACTGAACTTCTTGTTAATTCTGGTTATTCAGGAGTGTTAAAATTGTGTGATACTGAAGTGTTTTTGGAAATTTTACATCCAATCTTGTGTGAAATGGAAAACATATTTTCGACCAACATAGCCCTGATTTGTCTGTTAAAGCAGTGAGTTAGTTACAAACTGATTTGGCTATTAAAATGTTGTTTCCAGGACTGTTCTAAGTTGTGTTTTGAAGTCTTGTTTAACCCAGAAGAATCACTACAACTCTAAATATTACATTCTTAATGTGATGAAAAATATGTAATATATAAATCTCATTTCGTCAGTGATTAATTAGAGCTATCACTTATAAAATACTTTTAAATATTTCAGAAAAATATATATATTTTACATAATGATGAAGATTACAATGTTTTTTATTATACACTCAGTTTGTGTGTGTTGTGGGGTGGTATACCTGCGGAGTATGTTAAGTTATTTGCATAATTTAATGCTGGGATTAGTAATTATGTATTTTTCTATTTACAACCATGTTTAATTGATCATTTAAGTCATCAAATTAAGTTAAAAAAACAACTATATTGTGTTGATTACAGGCTCCCAAAAGTGATTCACTTGTGTTTCTCTAATTCATGTCACTGTAAATGGCTTTTTGGCAGTTGGTTGGACAAAATAAGCACTTTGGGCTCTGGTAACATTTGTTTTATAGAATAAACAATCCATAAAAGTAGGTGATAGATTAGTGGATTAATGGATAATTAAAACACCTGTTAGTTGCAGCACCATGAGAAGCCTTTTCTCCTCTAGTCAAGGGCCTTGGAAGCCATGTGACCTGTGTGTTATTAATAAATGCTCTGATTGTGAATTTGTTATTTAAGGAACCAGTAGAGGACACGCCCAAACAACTCTATAATGCTCAGCTGTTACTGTTTGTTTTACTGTTATCATGATCCTATACCCACAAACAGTATTCATCCTCAACTGTGGTTTGAATTACTTCCTTTTATGTTTGTTTATCTCCTCTAATTAACATCACTGTTAAGATATTGAATGTTGAAGTAGATGTCACTGACCTCTAGTGGTGTGAGCATGATATTGTATCACAGCATCTTCAGTTTGCCATTTTCATAATACAATTCATGTAATATTAGTAGTGAAAATGACACCACAACACCAGGACTACATTATTACTACCCATTGAAGCTCATCATTTCATACTGAGACGGTTTAGAGTTGAGCTAAATGGTCAGTGTTGAGGCCGCAGTAATTGGCACATATCCCATGATGAGCAACTCGTGACTATACTTTATTGTGGTATTTGGCACAAGTATCATCATGAGACTTATAGTCATAACTTAGCAATGTTTGTGGCCGATGGATGATTCAGGCAGTCTATTGCTTGTGGCCTCTATGGGCCTCATATTTAGATGAAGTCCAGCTTTTATTTAACTTCTGTAATAGCTCCAGGGCTGTATCTGCAATTGAGGACAATGACCGAGATTATGCTCACTGTGTCATTTTTCCTTTCTGGAAATTTAAGGTTTTAGAAATCTGGGGGGGGGGGGGGGGGGGTTTACAATCCACAATTTGAAACTATAATTTTGTGGATACACTTAAACCTGCAGTAGGCAGAATATTTTTGGCATCATTGGGCAAAAAATCTATAACTCTCAGCATATTGTAATTCAAGTGTTCTGAGAGATAACTAGACTTCTGCCCCTCCTCATGGCTCTGTTTTCAGGCTTTAAAAAATCTAGCCCATGACGGCAGACTTTGGCCAATCACAGGTCATTTCAGAGAGAGCGCGTTCCTATTGGCTGTTCATTCAACGGAGGCAGCTGTCAATCACTCGCAAACTCCGATCAAAGGTCAATCTAGGCAGCGCTGATCGAATATGAATCAATATTCTGTTGCTGTAATGCTTATTTCTCACCTCAAATGTTTTCAGAAACATCTTGGCCGTTTAGCTGTAAAATTAGAAAGTTTGCTCCGGCTGGTAGGCGGTGCTTGGTATTTCCTAGACTGATCTCAACATGGCTGCCGGGTCACAGATAAAAAAATATGTATATGTATATATATGTATATATATATATTGTATTTTTATATTTTATATTGTATTATATTTTATATATATATATGTATATAAATATACATATATATATATAAAAAAAAAATATATATATAAAATATAATACAATATAAAATATAAAAATACAATATGTATATTAATGAGATGACAGTTTTGCCAGATTATTGCACAAAGTGTCCGTCAGATAAATATATAATGATTGCACAGCATCATAGAATTATTGCACACTATATTGGCATGATTAAATTCTGTGTATATAGCGCGGTCACGTCGGTCATGCACGCTCCCCACTCGCGGAGCGTCTGTGCGTGCGCGCCGTCGCCGTCCCCACAGCGGAGCAGCAGCAGCAGCGCGTCCATCCATCCATCCTGCTGCCGCCGTGGAGGAGCCGGGAGCGTGGAGCCGCGAGGAGCCACCGAGAGAGAGACAGAGACAGAGAAAGAGAGAGAGAAGATGGACGGAGTGGGATCGTTCGGAGCGGGCCGAGCCGGGTCCACTATCGACCCGATTACCTTCATCAAACAGCCGCAGACCATCCTCAGAGTGCTGTCCTGGGTGAGAGGCACTGCTGGTATTGGTGTGTGTGTGTGTGTGGATGCGGGGGCTCCGTGTTGCCGTTGCTGAGAGAGACACCGTGACGTGTTCTCACTGCAAATCTACAGCCCAGAAATGCTGGAAATGATTGATCCGCAGGGTGTGTAAATGGAAAACCAAAGAAATGGATGATTATTATTGGAGTGTGTTTATATAGAAATGCAGCGTTCAGGGTGTAACCTGCAGGGCCTGGTGGCTGTCTGGCACCGTGACACCATGACACTGATTTCACTACAGATGTGTTTGTTTTATTATTATTATTATTATTATTATTATTATTATTATGGATCAACCTATCCTCATGTTAAATATCTCGCCTGGCAGTGCTTTACAAATACAGATAAAGATGTGCAGCAGAGCGGATTGTGTAGAAAATGAGAAAGACATGATCCATTTCATTCCTCCTGCTTCCTCTTCTTCATCTCACCTATTATTGTTTTTTTTATTTTGTATTACTATACACACACCTTCTTGGTTTTATGTCGCCAATCACATTTCCAGCTAATGATTTTGCTGATTTACCCTTATAAACGGTCGTCGTCCCGTCATCCCACCTGTGATTGGTCCGCGCTCACCATTACGCACGCAGCAGCAGCGCCACAGAGACGCGTCGTGGCTCCTGACGTTTGATGTAAACGCATCACCTTTGGGTGACACGGAGAAAGGTCTTCTTTAACAGACACCGAAGAGGAGGGATCTGCAGTGTAAACAATTGCTGTTAATTTACAGCAGGATTTCATCAGTATTAACCTGTTATTGCTAAAAAAACAGTGCTTTACTGTTAATACAAAAGAAAACCTGTTAAATTACGCTCATAGGACGTTTTTTAACTGAACTATAATGCATTCTTAACAAACAGCACTTTACTGCTGATCAACTGTCTAAAGTATCATCAGTAACAGTTTCTTGCAGTACTTTCTTAATTCTGGGACCTGATCTGCTCATGTGAGGCTTGTACATTGTACATGATTGTAAAATCAGTGAATTAGCTTTATTGTTCTTCACTCACATGTTGTTCTGGTTTGCATTCTGTGCTTGTAGCCAGCTATAGAGAGACATTTTGGGAAAAGTGTCAACAAGTCTATTATAGCCTTTTTCCTAACAAGTGCCTTTAATTGTATTTAGTGTGACTATTCCTATGTCTGTAACCTGCTAAGTCTATTCATCTAAGGCAAAAAATAATGTTTATTAAAATGTATGTAAAAAATACAACCTAAATAGTGCATTAAAACAAATCAGTAAGATAATGTAAAAGAAAGGTGAAAAACAGATATATAATGTATCTTTAAACTGTAAATGAACTGTAAAATACTGTGAAATTAATAAAGTTCAAACAGTATTTTTCATTAACAGTACAAAGCTGTAAATTTCAGCGATAGTATAATAATGTTAATTTTACAGTAACATAAAGGCAACCCTGCTGCCAGTTCTTTACTGTTATTTTACTGGGAAATTCTTAACAGTGTGTCCAAGACCTGAGAGATGTGTGCGAATAATCTCATCCATAATAAGTCTATGATTTGGATGTTTCTAGAATTTACTATATCTATACTAATCTGATTTACTATACTGAGTCCTCTGAATAGGTTTTGAGCCTATTATTAAGGACAAATCCACCCTTAGCCCATAGATCAATCATTTTTAAACAATTTGGGCTAATGTGTTTTCAAGTTTAGTTGCCCCTTTTTGGTGTATTTTCACCTTGGAGCTGAAAACCTTAAAAAATGTGCCACAGCACATCTTGATATTCATCCTGTAGCTACAATAAGTGGTGGAAGAAGTGCTCAGATCCTTTACTTAAGCAAAAGTACAAACGTATTATCAGCAAAATCTGGGCCTACTTATAGTATTGAAAGCATGTGTAGGCTACAGTATGTTTTAAGCAGAAAAGTGTCCCCTGTTACTGAAGTATTAATGACATGATTAGATTGTTAATACTGATGCAACAGTGCAGTAGAACCATTTTACTGTTGTAGCTGGTCGAGATGGCGATTTAAAAAAAAAAAATACTTTATATACATTTAGGCAGATTAATCCAGTGGTTCCCCACCTCGGTTTGAGAAGTAGGCTATGAAATATTTAAAAATCAGTTTTTACAGAGCAATGTAGTTGCTTTTAACATTATTTTGCGTTTATTATTTTATCCTCTGATTCCTGTATGTTTTGCTTCTGTTGTTGCGTTTTGTTTATTCATGGTGACGTTATCTGTCCCTGTTTGCACTCATATATAAAATTTGCTGCCCATCTTGACCGGGACTCCCTAGCAGAAGAGATATTGTATCACAATTGGACCTTTCTGGTTAAATAAAGGATAAATAAATAAATAAAAAAACATTAAAAAGTGTAAAGCAGATGAGACCAGTATACAGGGACAGTGAGTAGACTTAAAAAAGTAAATAATAGATGATGAAAAATGACTCTTGTAGCGCACTGGACATCACAGATTGATGAGATATCATGATGTAAAAATATTCAATAGTAGAATTTTCCTTTAACTGCTTAAAAATGTCATAGTCATACTTTTAAAATCATGCACAGAAATCAGTGAAAGTTGCTCTTTCCATTTGTCGATGCAGTACTTTGATTCATCATACTGATTCACTAAAAGCACCTGAGTGTATCTGCCCAGATTAAACCCACACATGTGATTAGTTTCAAATGTGGACCGAGCATTATCCCATTGTGTGTCCCTCCACCATCATATGACCTACACCCCCAAGTGTGACTGTGTGTGTGTCACGTGGCCCTATTCTGCCACCCAGTGTTAGTCAGCTGATCAGTGTCAGTGTGTGAATCCAGAACAGATGTAGGAAGGAATACAGACCTATAGATCAGCGCTATAAGGGTGTTATTCATTGTAAAAGGATGAACCATCAGGGGCAAAAACGTTTTATAGCATGAGCTAACCTTTATCACACTTCCTGTTTCGGTGCACACATCATCATCGCCTCAGGACGATGTGATTCTTGAGGGGAAGTGAAGCATCCACCTCTCCAGTCAGTCAGAGAGAAAGAGGGGAAATTAGGTTAATGCCTTTGGTCTCACAGAGACGCTCTGGAGCAGTTTCCAGTGAGCCTGCAACAAGAGAGAGAATGAGAGATATATTGATTGTTTAGGCAATAATTCCTATGTTAATCGTTTTTTTCCTTACTCCATCTCCTCCTCCCTGTCGCTCACTCCCTCCATCTATCTATGTCATCCACACAGATATTTTCCCTGGTGGTCTTTGCCTCCATCGTGAACGAGGGCTATGTCAACATGGGCAGCGAGCGTCTCCACTGCGTCTTCAATAAGAACGGAGACGCGTGCAACTACGGCGTGTTCGTGGGCCTGGTGGGCCTGCTGGCGTGCTCCTTCTTCTTCCTGCTCGACTACAAGTTCTCCTCCATCAGCTCCGTCAAAGACAGGAAGAAGGCTATAATGCTTGAGATCGGCTTCTCGGGTGAGGAAGTTCAGACTTATTTACACACAAAAATTGACAGAAATACGTCTTCTTATAACTTCCCAGGAGTCAGGCAGTGCAGCCTGTGATTCATTTCTAATCGTCAGGATTCAAAAGGCTGGGTTTCCCCAAAATGCAAAAAAAAAAGTAGCCCAACCATGCGCGTTTCCCTGTTTCAGATGACTGACATCAAGAGAAATGAAACCTGTAAACTTACATGAAAGGTAGCCCACTAGAGAAATGAGTCTTTTTAATTTCAAAAGGGAACAAAGAACTGCTTCATCTGGCCCAGATTCAAGAAATCAGCACCTGCAGGGTCGTTGTGTTTCATGTTAAGTTGGAAATTACCTTTTTCTTTCTGTTGTAACAATGTCTTGTGTATTCCACTGGTCTCTGGCAGGTTTCTGGACCTTCCTGTACTTTGTCAGTTTCTGCTTCCTGGCCAATCAGTGGTCTCGAACCACGGCTGATGAGCTGCCACTCAACCAGGGGGCGGACGCAGCCCGGGCGGCCATCGCCTTCTCCTTCTTCTCCATAATCACCTGGGTAAGAACATGCAGCTACAGATGCATACAGAGGATACACACACACATCCAGCAATGGAAACAAATGCAACAAATGGTAACACAAAAATATTTGAACAGAATTACCTACCTACCTTTTTCTGGATAGTGATTCTTTACATCTTAAGGTCTGGAAAAAGCTCAAAAGGCATATGTGAATGAGTGCAGACCAGCCTTTAACCAGCCAATAGATGACTGACCTGTGCTCTCCTTGAGCACTGAAACATTAACATGAACCTTTCCTGAACCTTACAGAACAAATGTTTCACCCATTGTTCCTAGGTTTGTCATACAGGGTTGCAGAAAACACACACTACACTGTTGAACAAATGTACAATATCACTTTGAGCACCATGGCCATGATTATGAGACAATGGGCTCCTGAGCACAGATGCAGGAAATCCCCCCCCTCCTACCTAATAGCAAAAAAAAAACCCCCATATTGTTCAACCACATCTGGCAGGTCAACCATGACTTCAAAGTGCTTCTGTTGGTTTAAAACTGCACCTGTCACAATGGAGACAAAGAACTTCTCAAAGTTATAACTCAAAGGTCTGCATCTGATTTTTATTCAAGGTCGGTAATGATTGGCGATAACAAAATAACATCATAACGTTTTGTATTCGTAACACGAATAGAGACGGGTATCGTTAGGATTTCATCGATGCTACTACGCTTATCGATAATCCTTATCGGTTTAGAATCTAAAATATGCCAATATCTTTATATTGAGCTGAGGTAAGTTAACATGATCAGGACATGCCCACTTTTGAGTGAGACATCTGACTTTCCAATGAGAAAATTAAAAGTTAACACTTCAAAAAGAGGTTCTGGATTGATGCACCCTAACCCAGTGCCTGTTAGGCCTGTTTGATAATCCACCCATGACCTGATCTATTCAGTAATCTGTTTCTGACTCAATTTAAATTGAGAAACTGGTCATGCATCTGCTGAATCATTTTGAATATCTTTTACGCTGCGCCTACTTCCAGTACTTAACGAGGTTTGTGAGTTTAGAGGCGTTGTCATCATTGTCTAAACATTTACACTTGCAGTTGTTTTTTTTAAAAGGAATAGTTCTGCATTTTGGGAAATACCCTCATTTGCTTTCAGGTGGAGAGTTAGATCAGAAGATTGATACCACTCTCATATCTGTCCATTAAATATAAAGCTACAGCCAGCAGCAGGTTAGCCTATCTTAGCACAAAGACTGGAAACAGGGGGAAACAGCTAGCCTGGCTCTGTCTGAAGGTCACAAAATCTGCCTTCCAGCACCACTAAAGCTAATAAATTAGCATGTTATATCTTGTTTGTTGAATCAAGAGTGTGAAACCAGTCAATTCACCATTTTACGGGGGCTATGTGCTGGACTATTCCTTTAGCTGGGAGCAGTAACTTCCTGGACTCTCCACTGGTTGCGTGGCAACAAGTGATTTTCCCCTTGTTTCCAGTTTTATGCTTAACTAAGCTAACCGGTTGCTGGCTTATATTTAAGAGACAGACATGAGAGCGGTATCAATCTTCTCATCTTACTCTCCCTCAGAAGCATATTTCCCAAATTGTCAAACTATTCCTTTAAAGGTGCAGTGTGTAGGATTTGGCGGCATCTAGTGGTGTGGTTGCAGATTGCAACCAACTGAGTACCCCTCCGCTTGCTCCTCCCTTTCCAAGACTGGAGTAACGTGAGTCACGTGAGTGCAAAACCATGGTAACCCCGTTCACCTTGCTCAGAGGCCACCCTTACCATAATAACACTACTTTAATAGCAATAGAAGTCAGACGGTGGCTGATGGTACCACGGTTTTGCACTCTGCAGCTCACGTTACCGTAGTTTCACAAGCGTGTCACAGAACTACGGTGGCCTTCAGGTAAAGTAAAAACGTTAAAAGCTCTCTCTAGAGCCAAAGTTGGGTTTGTCCGTTCTGGGCTACTGTAGATACATGGTGGAGCAACATGGCAGACTCCGTGAAAAGGACAAGCTCACTATATGAAGGGCTCATTCTAAGCTAACGAAAAGACAATGATTCTTAGTTTCATGAGATTATACACTAATGAAAACAGTTATGAATATTTCATTCCATTTCTGCTAATGACTGACTGAGCTTTCATGATTCAGTCTGGCTGACGTTGACTAGTTCAGTACCTAGAGTTGTTTTTTCTTTAATCTTGTCCGTCTATTGCCCCCTCCTCTCTGCCCCTGTAGGCCGGACTAACAGTGCGTGCGGTCCAGAAGTATCTGCTCGGCACAGACATGACTCTGTTCACCACGGAGCACATGGACGGCGGTGCGCCCACCCAGCCGTACCCCTCCAACTCACCAGGAGCAGGAGGCACCACCACCGAGACCACAGAGACCTACCAGAGCCCGCCATTCACCGAGAACAACGCAGCACCCACATACCAGGTTCCCATTTACTAGATAGCATAGACCTGATGGTGGAAGAGGAATGAGAGGAAAGTGATGTTACACCTGCAGTTATTTATGTGTTGATCTGGGCTGAGTTTTCAAGAATTGTTAAAAAAAAAAAAAAAAAAACGGCCTCTCCTTCTTTGCTCCCTCCTCTCGTTTCCTTTCCTTCCGTAACATTCCAGCTTTATTCTTGACCTGTATGTTAAACTCAAATTCCTACTTTCGCAAATTCCTTGTCGTCGGACCAGAGCAGATGAGAGAGAGAAAGGAAACAAAGAGGAGGAAATGTAGAAGAGGAGGCCACCTTTGCAGTATTTAAAACACTATTTTGACCAAAACAAGTGATGAAGGGATTAACAAGTGAGTGACTCCACCACAAAGCAGTATTAAGTAGAAATAGTGCAGAAGGCACTCACATACAGCACCTTCATCGTATTCTTTCCACTCACTGAAGTGTCAAAATCCCCTATCATGCCAAACAGTACGGGGAATGTTTTGTTTTTTAGCAACAGTACGGTCTGGTTGTTCCTCCCCCGTTTCCCTGCTGCAGTTAAAAGTGATCATGTGTGTTCTGCATGTTTCCAAACTTAGAGATCAACTAAGTGCCATACTGTACTGTGTGTCTCAGACAGTGACTTAATTTAGTAGATTTCCACATGCTGTAAAAAAAAACAATGACAATGTTTTGTGACTAAGTGCAATATCTCACATTCTTATGTAGGTCTGTAGGTAGGTATGTACTGTACTGTAGGTAGGCTATAGTTAACGTCAGATTAGACCAATTTTAGGCGCTGTCTCAGATTACATACTAGTCTTTGAATTGTACTAATAAATCTCAGGCAAATTAAAATTGTTGGATCTGATTTTGATTGAGCTTCCCTGGTGAAGTTTGCAAGATATGGAAATTATATATGAATCTAACGGAAAATAAAATCAGCCTTGGTCAACAAGCTTTTATATAATCCTTTCAAATATTTATGGTCTTCCTCGATGTGGTGGAATCCTTCTTTTAACATATTTTAAAGAAAAACAGTGTCACAATGCAAAATAGTCCTCGAGTACATCGTCAGGAATCTGTGTGATTCTGGTTCATTAGTGTACAAGGGTCAGTTTACCACTCTTAAGATTCATTGGGGAAACTGTAATCCACGGTGAATCACTTTTCAGTCTGTTATTTTTCTGTGCCAGGCATGGATGGATTATTGAATGGGCCTAAGGGGCACAGGCCCAAAGGCAAAAGGGGTCAGGGGGCCTCTGGACCAGAGCCTCTGTTTGAAGTGATTTTTAACATTTCTTGTTGGAAAGTCAATCCAACGACTACAAGGAGACACAAAACGACCACAAAGAAGATGGCAAAAGAGTCTCAAAGAGACACAAATGGCCACAAAAGAGATGAAAAACAACCATAAAAATGCCGCCTTCAAATGGGGTCGTATTTTCCGTATTCACGAGAAGAGTTCATAACCACAAGCTCACGTGTTCCATTTGAAGGCAGCAAAAGACTCAAAACAACTACAAAGAGACACAAAACAACTACAAAGAGACACAAAATAACTACAAAGAGACACAAAATAACTACAAAGAGACACAAAATAACTACGAAGAGACTCAAAATGACCACCACCAAGAGGTGGTCATTACGTGTCTGTGCCCAGGGGCCCATTGTCCAATAATCCGTCCGTGGTACCAGGGAATGTATGTAGTGTGTGATTTGAGACAGCGTCCTATGTTGTGTGTGTAAATAGGGCGAGAGGGGAGATTGTGGGTAAGTCAGGTCTGTTTATGTTTACGTTTTAGAAGCTGCCAAACTGCCCTATGTTCTTATTGCTGTCTTCTGATTACCACGTTACTACTACGTTGTTAATGTCTATAGGATTTTATGTAATCACAAAGCAGGGGGGGCAACAGATGAGCTTTTATTCAGCGAGGGAGGTCGAGTTGCTGGAAGATTCAGTGCAGTCTCAGGCAAAAGAAAAATCTGTTTGTGGGATGTTAAGGATCGCTAGCTGGCTAATTCATTGATCCTGCAATCCTGCCATTGAGGGAGGGAGGGGGGGGAGGGGGTTGAATTTGTTGCCATGGTGACAGGGACAGGGATGGGTGGATGTTGGTCACTAAGGGCCCTGATGTAGATAGTTACCATGCCAACCATGTCGGTGTGTAGCAGTGTCTGTGTCGTGGTTCACGTACACTCGCCATCAGCGAATCTGTAGTTTGTGTGTGAGTGTGTAAAGAGTGCGTCCACGTGCAACAAGTGTACATGTGCACGTGCATTAGCATGCATGAGAGAGGTGTGTGTGTGAAACTGTGTGAATGTGTGTAGTTAATTAAATTGTGTGGTGCAGAAAAAGTTATTTTCTTGAACATGTGTTTGTCAAAGTTTTAGTGCAGAAGAGGAAATCAGAAGTCTGTTACACCATCTAATCATTTCCCCAAAATAAAAATAGTCTTTCTGCTACTAGTTAAGACATATGAATCACAAAGTATGAAACTAAGTTTTTTTTTTGATGAACAGAGCCAAATATAAACTTCATATTAGAGTGATAGAATTGACCTGTAGAACGCCTTGCCTGCTAATCTAACTGATCCTTTATAAAACAGCGCCCTCTGCTGACCAGCGAAGGTACTGCAGCCGTAGTGGGACAACTGGGGCTCTCAAGAGTTTTAAAAGTAATCATGATAATAATGCATGAAACTGTATTGTATAGATCTCATTATATATTGAATACTATGTAATTCTTAAGTTTGACAAGTTGTTTTGCAAAGTGAGATTCGCCAGCCGTGGACAGCATTCCTTCTTGTGTTATATTAATCACAGTTTATTGTCAGAAGTGTGACCATGTTGCCCACAACAACTCTTTCATTTATTCACTCTCAACCTCATGATCTTGTTGGTCACACGTACACTAGTGTGTACATATCTCAAAGCTCCAGGGTGAAACCATCCCAGAATGCTGAAAACTATAAACTGTAGTGATGTAGTCGGGCCTTGAGATAGTATACAGGCTGTGTATTCCTATTCCAGTTAGATAAGACACCTACTCACACAAATCAGGTGATAATGAAATTTGTTCATTATTTATGAGGTTAATGACTCACAGACTAACAATGCCGATTCTGAATTTCAGTCTTAAGGCGAATGGAAATGAAGCCAATTTCTGTCTGCTCTAGTTCCAGCGCTAAAAAGGATTAAGATCATATCAAAGTAAATCTTGTAAAACAGAGCCAAGACCACTCCGTTTTAAGATTTACCTTTGAGCATGACTTTTAAAAACACCATTTTATTCACCAGTCTGTCAGCGAGTGCATAGTTAAGTGGGTTATATGTTATAAATTGAGGGATAATTTCGGTATTTTGGTTCAGGAAAATGGTGCAACAGTGCTGTGGAGTAATACTGGATGGGGTTTCAGGTTTCCAAATACTCTCAAGGTACTCGGGGTATGGTTTGGTACCAGTTAAGTCTAATTGGTGCAAGTTTAAAAGGACTATTCTTTGTGGTTTTTCATGTTGTAGCCCATTACCTACAATTTGTTTGAACATTACTGCCAACTATTCCTTGAAGCAATTGATTTTTAATCTTTAAAAAACAGCCATTGGCTTTGGTTGATTCTAATATGATATGAATATCAGCTTAGAGAGACGTGAAATGTTAAAATTCGACCTGATACCACTCCCCCAAGAATGAAACTCTGACACAATATTACAGTTATAACCCTTAAAGCATGAATAATTATGCTAAAATATGAAAAAACACCAGTATAGTTCTTTAAATCTCGGGTATTACTGGTAACCTGTTAACTGTGGTGAGGTGAGACTGGGGTGTTGACGGTGGTATTATGTACTATTGGGGTACTATTAGGTACTATTGGGGTACTGTCAGGTCAGGTTGTATTATTGTTCTCAGTGCTTGTCTCTTCTTCAGTCAGTGTGGTAGATAAAAATAATACAAGCATTCTCTATGTTTTGTGCTCTGGCCCATGTACACTACCGTGGTATTGGTTGATTGTAAAATTCAGTACGTTATTGAAGTAAATGGAACCTGTGTGTGATGCTGTTTAGGGTATGGTTTGTCCTGTACTACTGAAAATATAAAAATAATATTAATAATGATTATTTATTAACTAGAATGCACTCTTTGTTGGAAATACTTTGTTTGACCACTCTTAAAGGAGCCGTCGGCACCAAAATCAATGTGATCATGCTGTCGTTTTGTTAGACTGAGGTTATAAAAAGGTGATGATTTGTAGTAATGCAGGTGCCATCAGTTGTGTGGTTTCCAGTATAATACATTGCATGGATGTTACAATATCCCCCCCCCATAATATTGATAATAAAATGTAACCCCCACCATCGACCAACAAACAAGTAAACATTGATTTTGTAGCGTGCTGCCCCTTTAACATGTTTCCTCTGAGTTGTTTCTTCCTGTTCTGAAGATGTTTGACCTCTTCAGTGTAAAAAACGCCGTGTACAGAGATGTGTGTCACTGTCTATTACCTGAATGTCTCTGGACTGCAGTCTGACCGTCACTCAAATAAAAAAGAAAACATGTTTTGGACTGCCTGTTTCTGTGCCTGACTTTAATGTGTGAAGATTTGCATTATCTTTAAAAGGTGCGAAAAAGCGAGATTGGCAGCATTTCTATTGCCTCCGCACGGTTCTCAACACGGTGAAGGCTGAGCTGGCAGTGAAAACAACGGCAACAGGGCGGACAGAGCCCACAGTGTTTATCTGGAGGCAACAGGAGGGCGGGTGCTACGCCTCCGAAACGGCAGCCAGGAGCGGCGGCCGTGAGCTAGCCAATGGGGCACGCTCACATGCATGTAAAAAGTCTGATACAGTTGGTGGAGACCAAAAACAGTGCCAAAAGGGAGTGAATATTGAACTTGCATTCATCAGGTGGACAGAAACACAACACCTGATGAATGATTATGTTGCTCCGTAACTGCTGGATGTGTAAAAAAAAAAAAAAAAAAAAAAAAAAATGTTTGCTCACTAGTTCGCCATATCAACTTAAAAAAGTTATAAGTCAATATCGTGTTCACATCTTGTTTATGCTGCCCCAAAGTGGCCAAAAAAATCTGTTATTGCAGGTCTAAATTATATGAAATATTCAACGAATAGATTTGGGATGGTCACTTTTAAAAAAAAATATGAATGCATTACAATCTTTTTATGGACAGTCATAATCTAAATTATGAACCCAAGACTATTCAATATTTGAGGTATAACAGTTTAGTAGAATTATTTAAGACTTGAATTGAATTTTTGTTTCCAGATTATATGAAAATGTAGATTTAAATAGGTAAAATAACAGACTGTAGTTTTGCTTTTCCCATATGTACATTTTGTAATACATGACACACAGATGACATACATAACACGTAGCTGATTATAAAGACCCAGTTTGTTTTTATGTGGCAAGAATGTCTCATTATGCAGAAATTACACCCGACTACCTATAAATGTGTTTCTCCACCACCACACATTTCTCCCTCACACACACACACACACACACACACACACACACACACACACACACACACACACACACACACACACACACACACACACACACACACACACACACACACACACACACACACACACACACACACACACACACACACACACACACACACACACACACACACACACACACACACACACACACACACACACACACACATACACCTCTAACAAAGATACAGAAACGTACAGTGCTGACAGAAACAGCTTTATTGAAGCCAGACAGAAAATAGAGTAAGCTGCTGTGTGATGTTTAGACAAACTCTATATACACATTCATTCAGACACACACACACACACACACAGGACAGACACACACCCAGGTGGTCAGTGGTGCAGGCGAAGGGTCCTGAGAGAGAAGATGAACAGATTGTGTACTGGATGGAACCAGTCCCCCCCCTCTAACAAACTAGAGTAAACAACAAGCCCAGTGTGTAAAAGCTGGAATCAAACGGAGGCAGAGTGGAGAGCGTGTAGGAGAATGACGACACTGATGTTTTTTTGATTTGGAAGCATTATGATAGGAATTTTTTATGATAACTTATAACAAAATGTATACCTATAACCTGGAGACTTAAATAGAAAGAGCTACCTCAGTGGTTAGTGTCTCATTTTACCACTGATAACAAAAAAATTAGATGTATTATATGAACATAACGAGGACACTCTTACGTTGTTTAGTCACATTTAGTTTCAATTTGAAACCTAGTGCAACGTCCACTGAATAACCAGTCCATCAATCAGCCAATAAACCACATCTAATGGTGAGCAATATGATCAGAATAAAAAAAAAAAAATGGTATCCAAGCAAAATTTGTTCTAATTCCTGAAGCAGCTTACCTCCTGTCATCCTCCTACACAACGGGAACAATCCATTCACTCAACAGGCCTTCCTCTGCATGAAGCAACGGACAATTAAAAGGCAATTAAACAGCTACACTTAAATAAATATGGTGCTAAAATAGTTGATCCGAACATGTTGGTGTTTTTATTTAGTTATTTAACCGAGCAGCCCCGCTTGGGGGAAATCATACATACTCTTTTATCAGCGTTGATGTTAACAAAATACATTTTTGTCATCTTCTTGTTTAAGTGAAAACACAAAGCAAGGTAAAAAAATGTAAATCAATACAATTTTTTTGTTGTATTTCGGGAGCGAAGCATTCAAGTAAAGCCTTAGCTCGTCTCTCCCTCTTTCATTAAATAAAATCGACAGTTCTATTTGGACGTTGTGCCAGTGCCAGTGCCAGCTGGAGACGTCCTCAAAGGATGCGAGTGGAAATCGAGTTGAGATGGGGCGATCCTGTGTGTTTAAAGTGTGATACCGTTCACACAAAACCTATCAACATGAGCCCCGCACAAAGTAAAAACACCATAAACCATCTTAAATTCATATTTGTTATGAGCCCCAAACTCCACTGGGACGTGGTCACACGGGAATCAGGCTACAGTTTCCCACGCTGGCTGCTGCAACTGAAAATCTGCCCCACAATGGCAAACGGAGCAGAGAGAAAAAAAAAACGAGGGGCTAGCTGATGATACGGCTAATCGACTGCAAGGAAGGGAACTCCTCGCTGTCCCTGGTGTGCAGGGTCTTGTGGGAGTTGAAGTCTTTAGGGGCGAGTACCTGTCTGCAAGTGGGACACACCTGGCAGTCCAGATCAGCTGCCATGTTGGCCGCCGTGGTCGGCATCTGCCAGGCGTTCTTCTTGTTCTTGTTTTTCTTTCCTCCTCCAGCGCCTGACTGCTTCTCCAGCGCTCTACAGTCTCCGTGGGCAGACAGGAGCTCCTGCTGCTTGCCGGTGTCCGGCAAGAGCACCAGCAGCTCGTTGAAGATGCGGTTGAAGTCTTCTCCGAGCAGGTCCTTACAGCTGCTGTGGTACTGGACTGCTGATATCACACTCTGGGAACAAAAGAGAAGAAGGTCAGGAGTTAGCAGGGTGAGGAAGCCATCAAGATACCAACACATAACCTTGGGGCTTCAGAATTACGGTATTATATCTGTTTTTGTATTATGGGTCGTCACGATTCTCGACGATCTTCTCACGATTTTTTATTGAAGCGTGCTATTGTTAGACGATGGTGTCTAGCTGCTCTGATTCAACAATGTTGAGCTGAAAATACATACATGTAGGCTGAAATTCTGTCAGGAGATGCAATGACTTAATGTTAAACCAAGTGAGAGTAGGAGAGCCATGATGGGTAAGAAAACTAACTAACTTTTAAGTCCACTAGGCTAATTCATGCAGTGTAAAATGCCATAGGCATATGCAGGAAGTGCCACATTTCCCATCATGCCTGCCTAGTCCTAAGTGCTAGACTGAGTAGTTTAAGTTTGTTGTTTTATGTTCCGAAATGCAAATGGTACTTTAGTTAATGTTTGTAATGTAATGTGTCTGTTCAGAACATGATGGCTTATGTTGGTAATTATGATTTTTGTGCTGGTTTATAGTTTTAACCATGAGTGAGATGGCAGTTATATTTCTTGAGTTGAGCTGTGTTGGTTTTTTTTGTCGGATGCACGCAAGTAAGCAGGGCGGAGAAAAATTAAATAATTGCCGATCCTGCTTCTGTTTTCAATGATCAAAATCGGAAGCTAATTTCGAACGATTTCCGATCTAGAATCGTAACACCCCTAATTTTTATCCAAATTTAATAACTAATATTGTATAGTATTGACAAATTGTCTGTATTAAAACATTTATATAATTGAGAATTCATCTATTGTTGTTATAATTATTCATGTACACAATTCCAGGAGTAAAATTTGTGATTAATGATGAGAAAATAACATTAAAATAATTCTCAGGATCCTAATTTTTGATTATTATGTGGCGAGTACCTGTCTGAACTGAGCAGAGTAGTTTTTGAACTGGTTGAACTTTGACTCATCGTTGTGGAGGTACATTCTAATGGACTGGATCAGCTCCAGGTTCCTCTGATGGAAGTCCTCTGGCACCAGGTATTCACTGCTCGACACCTTGGGGGGCCTGGGACAAAATAATAATAACAAAATATTTTATATAATATACTTAGTGCATCATAAGGCCAACACTGACATCAACAAAATCTTTGTCCAACGCAGAAAACCAAAAAGGAGATCATGTATTAAAAAGGGAGATCGTCTCACGGGTTGACTGCAGACGGAGTAGGCTCCACCACGTTGCTGTTGAGGGGGATCCCAGTGAATCCTGGGGGGGGTTTAGTGGCTGAGCCTCCCAGGCCGGGTGGAGGTGGGGGCATAGCGGAGGATGGGGCAGGAGCGGAGGCCTTCAGCGGGAAGGAGGACTTGAAGCCTGAGAAAGAAACACAGTGTGAGCTACTACTTCTGCCACAACAACTGATCTTAAAGGTAATGTGTAAGGCATTAGGTATGATGTGTCATAGTAAGTTAAGAATATACTGGAAGTGGAGGAAAGAAAGATCATAGATGATTATTAAGTGGTGCTGTACCTGGTGGTGGGTTCTTGGTCATGAGAGCAGGGAACTCTTCCTCCGGGTCAAGAGGGGGGTCTGCCTTGGGATGAGGGGCTACCACAACTGCCTCCTTACTAACGGGTGGTGATTTCTCAGGGTGGCCATTAGCCAATCCACTCATCAGTGTCGCTGTCGCGGCGCTGGAGGGAGGTTTGTTCCGACTTTTCTCAGGGACGTTCTCCTTCTGCGCTGCCGTTTCCACGGAGATTGTACTCGCGGTTTGTGTCGTCCCTGACATTGAAGACACAGACATGGAGGGAGCGGATGTGTTCTTCTGCTGTTTTTTCTTCTTGCTGGCTTTAGAGGTAGGAGGATCAGTGCTGGGGGGCGGGTTTGGAGCGCTGGAGGTCACACTGGAGGGTTTGCTGTTGCCTCCTTTAACGGTGAGCAGAGAGGAGATGTCCAACATGGTGGGCACTGAGCGGAACTCCTTCTGCGTCAATCCTACGTTGTTGTCGTCATCAGAAGAAGGAGGAGACCGGGTGTTTGTTGCTTTTCCATTCTCCCCTACCTTCTTTTTCCGCCGTGAGGATGAAGCGTTTGTGGAGGTGAGGAGCTGAGGACCGGAGGATGCAGATGTGAGAAGAGTGGGAGGTCTGGAGGACGGAGGGGGCTGGGGGTTGGGTTTAGATACAGCGGGATGGCTGGACCAAGCAGATTTGGTGCCAGCTGCGTGTTTGGGGGGCCGGATTTTGGACACGAGCGCGGGGAAATCCTCCTCGTGGAAAGAGGAAGTCTTCCTAGGCTGGGCAGAGTAAGCCGGGGTCATGGGGGACGCAACCGCTACAGCGGAGAGGCTGGGGAAGTCGTCTTCCTTCAAAGCTGCATGGGGTGCCGTTACCGTTGGAGGAGCTGACTTTACCCTGGAGGGACACAAACAACAGAAGTTTAACTTTTCAGAACACTTTGGTGTGTGCTGAGGATTTTAGTGATTGTACTGTGTGTAAAAAGTTACATGAGTGGGGCAGATCTGCCTCCTAAAGCTGGGAAGTCATCTTCTCCATCCCCTGGATTAGCGCTCTTCATTGTTCTTACTGTTAAAAGAGAAAGAAATGCGTCAGCACGGTAACAGTGTGACTGCTGATGATCTCTCTGATGTTCCTGCTTCTGCAATACTTGTATCAGCCCTTACAGGGCTGGCATCCCATGATGCAACGAAACTATTTTTGGGACAGCGGTGTAACTAAACCAAATGAAACCCAATAAACAACACATTAACTGTTTTGTATACTTTTTATGTTTTCCTTTTTCACCTGGAGGTTTGCTTATTGGTCTCATTTGTCCGGTCCTGTGTCTGGGCTCTTCTGGTTCTGTTCTCTCGGTCCTCTCCTCTCTCAGGTATTTGGGAACGCTCCTCTCCTGCATTGCTCCTCTCTCCTGCATTGCTCCTCTCTCCTGCATTGCTCCTCTCTCCTGCATCGCTGCTCTCTCCTGCATCGCGCTTCTCTCCTGCATCGCGCTCCTCTCCTGCATCGCTCCTCTCTCCTGCATCGTGCTTCTCTCCTGCATCGCTCCTCTCTCCTGCATCGCGCTTCTCTCCTGCATTGCGCCTCTCTCCTGCATCACTCCTCTCTCCTGCATCACTCCTCTCTCCTGCATCGCGCTTCTCTCATGCATCGCTCCTCTCTCATGCATCGGTCCTCTCTCTTGCATCGGTCCTCTCTCGTGCATCGGTCCTCTCTCGTGCATCGGTCCTCTCTCGTGCATCGGTCCTCTCTCCTCCGGTCTACGCTTTGCCAAGGAGGCCCTCATAGCGGCTGCCATCTCCCTGTCCTCTTCATCTCTGCGTGGACAAGCACACATTCACATAACACTCAAAAGCAAGAAGTAACCAACACGGGACAAAAATTAGGGATGCACGATATGGATTTTTTTCAGCCGATACGATTATTTCATTAATTACCTGCTTATCATGGCCGATACAATAACTTCACATTTTTGAATTTTAAAAAGAAGTGCCTAACCTGTAGTTTATTATGCCCACCTAAGGTGGATGATTTAATCATCCATAGCTCTGACCTAACCAAATCTAACTGCCTATTGTTAACATAACAAAATCAAAGAACAACAAAGAGGATTTGGCTTTTATAGAGCATTTTGTTTTAGAATTCAAATGAAATGCTTCAACATAATCTGTCAAATCAGACATGTCAAAGTATTAAATACTCAATAGAAAAATAAAGGCTTTTATAGAAGCTAAAGCCTGCTTAGTCTGCGGATAAAACACAATGACAAAAAGGCATATAGTAGACTGTTATGCTTAATAAAGAAATGGAAAAGGGTTGGGTGACAGCTATGCTATCTTTAGTGCATGAGGGCGAGATAGATTTTTCTCTGCTTTGACTTTCAAAGAATATAAAGCCTATCAAACGTTGTATTTTTTCCCATGAACCAGAGTGTTTCACCGGTGTTTCTGACCGCGAGTACACATCAATTTGGCCTTGATTTATCGGCTCTATTTATCGGCTCTAATTTAATTACCGGAATAATAAATAATATAAATTTCCCATTATCAGCCGATAATTTATGGGATCGATATATGTGTGCATCCTTAACAAAAATGATTGAGAACAGATTTCAATTTGACTGTGATGCCTACTAAAGCTTGTATGGTTTGAACAGGAACACATCAAAAGCACTGATGAGGCTGCCAAGAGCTACATTTCAATACTGACATTGCACAGAAAGGAATGTCATAGACACACACACACACACACACACACACACACACACACACACACACACACACACACACACACACACACACACACACACACACACACACACACACACACACACACACACACACACACACACACACACACACACACACACACACACACACACACACACACACACACAGTGACGATACAAGGTTGTGGGACACTCAGTTGTGACAACGTCATGCAGCCATTCATTAAATATTTTCCATGTTCACTCCTCAACAATGGTACTGGATGCACGGCCGTCCAGTTATCAGGCTCATGATGGCATCCACATCTTTGCCTATTATGCAAAGTGCCTGTGTGCTGTTGGTGCACATACACAAATGAGTCTACCCTACAACATGTGAAGTGGCGAGTCTGATGCTTACTTGCGATACGCAGTCATAAACCTCCATCCAATTAACGCAGCATTGCTAATTAAGACTCACCGGGAGTACCTCCAGCTCTTCTGACCCCCATGAATCCTTCCTCTTCCTCCACGACTCTGACGCATATCCTCATAGTCCTCACCAGTCACCATACCTGAGGATACACGCACGCATTATTCACATTCACTGCCTTCAAACTAAAATGTGTGATACAGGTAGTGAACTCCTTTAAGGAATAACTCAGCGAGTGTCAGTGTGTGCGGTCAAGAGAAAGAGAGACAGAAAGACAGAGAAACAGAAGAGACGCACGGCGCACGTTGTGTTTGTTACCGACCTTCAGTTCTCCTCTGTTGTCTCAGGGCGTAGTTAAACTGCAGGTCGATTTGGCGGTTCTGTCGAGCCTCTGCTCGGTTCTTGCTGTGCTCTGCGGCCTTGTGGGCCTTGTAGTCGATCTCGGAGCGGAATGCATGGGTGAACTGTTCTGTGGCACAGCGGCCCTCCTCACACAGATAGTGACTGTCTCTGAAGTGCTCGCTCAGGTACGGGTAATCGCTGTTGATAGCAGGGTTAAAAATAAAAATTAAACAACTGCCTTGAGCTAGAGAGCCGCCACCACCACACTCCAGTGACCTAATGGGGTTTTCTAAATGGTTATACACACCTGTAGTACTCCTGGGAACCGTCGGCATCACAGAAATGGCAGAAGTAGTGGTCCCTGCGCAAGTGTTTAAGCAGCTCGTCGTTATCGAGGTAACGATCATCACAGAACTTGCAGAGCGGGTGTCCTCTGTGACTGGTGTCGTCTGGGTCTCCGTGTGCTCTGTGACGTGCCAGTTCCTTACGGTTGTACCATTTACGCTCATGGGAGAAGATCTAGTGGGAGAGGTTATAAGTTTAAAGAACAAGTCAAGATATAACAAGTCACCAAAATGTTCCAATAAGTAGTTTTGACTTTATTTACAGGCCAGTGCTCCCGTGGAGGGAGGATCTTACAGGGAGTCTTACAGTTTAAATGGGGCTAAAATAGATCAATAAATACATAGTGCATATCACATTGCAAAGAGATTCATAAATAGCTACAAAACAACTGGTGCTGGGAACAATTAGATGGATCAATATTTACTGATAATTCTGAAATATCAATATATAAAAAGTTTCCTTTCCTGGTGTTGTTAACTTGAAGCCAAACACTTTCAGTTGTTCTTTATAAGTTTGCCAATGTTATTGTTTCTCCTTCAATCAGTAACAAGTTTAGAAACATTTATTCCAATACCAGGTCAACCATGTGCTGATGTACCGCTGTCAAGGATAATGCTACAGTAAACTACATATTGTGACTGTATGTGTTTTAATACCACATCATTTTCAATTTCACAAAATTATAAGAACAATCATTGATTATATTTGTCCCAATGTTTGATTCTTAAAAGTTCCTTAGTGTCCCATCCAATACATTTCACCACAACATCAAGACCGGCACATATGGGCTGTTCGCAAAGAGCAAAGGCCACGCCCCCTTTTGGGGGACAGAAAACTGAAGATCCCGTAGATGTCAATACGTATAACGTATGTTTGGATTGTAGTTTTGACAAGTTCATATGCATTCATCTCTTGTTATACAATCGTTTGTTTTATAAACTTCTAAGAATTATTTTGCGATCTTGCCTGAACCTGAGCGTTTGCGATACCTTAATAAATTAAGGTTGATCACCGCCATGCCCCTTCAGCCTTCCCCCCGTCCAACACAGCGGCCGGATATTGTTTATCCAGACTTCTATACATATTTGATTGAAGCCTGTTAGGCTAAGTGTTGTCTGTAACTAACCAACATGTTAATAGCCAGCTGTTTGATCCATAGGCTGAGATTTATAACTATAATGTATGACTGTAATACTGCAGCAGCCTCCCACTCAAGCCAACGTTATCTAGCCATGTTAGTCACCAGTATCATTTAGCCATTTACCATACTGACAGTGAATATTAACTACACAACAGCTTTTCATCATTTTCTCTCATGTGACAGCGAGTTATTTTCCCCCAAATGGAAGCACAGCCTCTGCGATAACGCCATGCTGGTCTGGTCTATAGCTTGGAGCCATAAAGCCCCTCTATTATATCTTTTTTAGGATATGGCAGGGGAACAAATCAGAGATCAGCGTTTTTGGATTTACTGTTGGTACAACCAACTACACAGCAACTCTTCAGCATAGAGTTATTAAATCAAATCGGTTTGTTTAATGTAGAAGGTTGGAGACATGATTCAGCTTCTTCTGGTTACGCTTTTGCTGTATACAAGGTATTTTATCCCCCAAAAGGGGGTGTGGTCATGAGAGACTGCTACTCTGGATGACGTATTGCCGGTCTGATGTATAGCTCTTATTAGCTACCTTGTTGATGGTCCACACTTGAAATTTTGACAGAAATCAATTCTATAACTGGTCAAACAAACAAGAGGTCAACCGACTTGTTAAAACTGTAAGGACTGCTTGTGCTAGAAGGGGCGTATCTCTGTGGTAATACGACTCTGACCAATGACCTCATACCTTGAGATGCTTTGTGCAGAGCTTGCAACAGAAGAGCTCGTGCTGTTTCCTCATGTGCTGCTCTAGCTCCTCGTACTTGGAGAAAACCTTCGGCTCTGGACAGCGGAGGCACTCTGGCAACAGCAGATGCCTGATAAAACACACACAGAGAGAGAGAATTGAATCAATGTCTCATTCGAGCAAACACACAATCCGAAACTAACAGTCAGGATTAAAACCAAATCAAATGAGCTCTTGGTAATGGAGAAATTGCTTCGGGCAATAAAGGAAATTACATACAAGAAAAGGAGTGATCAAACATCAATTATATACGTTTTGTTGACTAGAACAGGCTCTCTTTTTCTACAGGTTACTGGGTGATTTCTACTGTTGGTTGACAGAGAGATTAATCCTTGCACATGTACCTGGCTGCTATATATATTTACACATAAAGCAGAAACACTCACTGTTTGCACACTTTGATCAACACACACTTGAGTAAAAACAAGAGCACAGCATGAAATGGTGCTATGCTAAAACTAGAAGACAACACTGGAGGACACTTTATCTGTATGTGGTTGTATACATCTTTGCACCGTGATAAATTCACCATGCTACTGCGTGCTGAGATGACAAGAGGTGCTTTTCTATGAAGCCAGGATAGTGACTTTAGATTTTGTTATTGACAAATAAAATTTGGCATTGAAACATTTGTATTATCTATACTTGCACACCAATAAATAATGAATGTAACATACTTGTTACTTTTTTTGACCAGGCACTTACAATCTTATTACCTTCTTTTATTTTGATATTTTTTTGCATTTAATGTGTTTTTCAATGACAATCTTCAGTTTCTTTCCTTCATGCTATTCTTTTTTCAGTAACAGCTTTTGTTTTTACATTGTAAGTTTCTATTCAGTGACATTTGTTTTCAGTTTCCATTCCATGTCACTGTTTTGGTGGCACAACAATGTAACAGATGCAACCAAATGTTACCAGCATTTGACTGGTGGAGTAGTTGTTGGGACGGTCAACTTTGTTAGAAGGGAGAGTTCAAATTATTAACTATGGATAACACAATAATAAAGAATGGAGCCGAGCAGTACCTGTATTGGGCGTAGGTCATCTCGTCACAGAAATAGATGTCATGCTTCTTCTCACAGGGGAACTGCTGGTAGGGCAGAGACGAAAAGGCCTCCCGTTTTTTCACGAACACCACCTGAAAACAACATGACAGTCAGAACTTAAAGGTGTTATTGATAACATTGTAACATTCAGCCGCTAGATGTCGCATTCTCCCTCCCTCGTCCCATGGCATTTACTTCACAACAAGTCGTTGCCGGGCACTTACCGTCAATCTCAGCCGTTTATCCGTTTATTCTACACTAACTGACGACCCAGAGATACTATGTGATACCAACGTCGTTTTACTATTGACTCACAAGCGTTGTTAGAAGTGGGAACCAAACGTCAGATATCAATAAAAAACAGTGACTGTCCAGCTTTACTTTAAAAGGAAGTCCACGGTATAGGATGGCAATCTGGAAATCACCCGAGGGCACTCCGATTGTGAATTAAAAATCCTTTATTGAGACGTGGATCAGGGTGTGTGTTACAAACCACACACAGGTCATCAGGGTGTGTGGTACAAACCACACACAGGTAATCAGGGTGTGTGGTTTGTACCACACACCCTGATGAAGTCTTGTTGAGTCATAATGCTTTGTTGTTATCCATGTCTAAATAAAGAATTTTGAATTCACAATCAGATTGCCTCGGATGTTTTCCAGACTGCCATCCTATACACACACTCAGGGTCTGAAATTAACCTTTTTCCTCACCTGCCACTGAACATTTCTACCGGCCACTACATTTATTATGTCTGCCACTTCTGAAATCTAGGTAGAACGCTTTAAAATTGTAAACACTGAGTCAGTGGTACCAGATCGTATAATTTTTTTAATATATCACGTAACTTTAATCCATGACTATATTTAATTTAGGCTTTAGAATTGTTTTTTAAAAATCATATTTCTCAATATAAGGAAAACCTGTCTGCCATGGTGGCAGGTGACCTGAAATGTTTACCTGCCACAGCCAACATTCACCCTGTTATTTGACAGGTGACAGGTGCTCATTTCATTCCCTGCACACACTCTTTGGGGAAAGTGGGGAGATAATAACGGTGTAGTGCACTGTTTAAAAAAAAAAAGTATATTCTGATAGGCAAGTTTTACAATAGTACTTGTAAGTAAAGAGTTTAGTAAAACTGAAAAACTGAAAATACAGCTCCTGTCACACAGATCTTATGTAATGTACCCTAAGGAATTATGGGAATGTAGCAGCCAGTAGAGCAGGTTGTATGTATGTATATATATATATATAATGTATGTAATGTATGCCAAATTAGGCAGTTCAAAACATTTAGACAGTAACAACAACCTGCTGTAATAATAGTTGACAGTATTCAACAAAACAGTATGTATATTGTAAAGTTGTTGACTGGTAGCAGCATTACTCTTGAAGGGAGTGGTAGGTAGTGAGGCCCTTAATGGTACCACACTGTCAAGAGTTGACTAGTTGACTGAAATCTACTCAGCTCACCTTGTATCAAGAGATCCACACTGAATGGATGACTAGCAGACAAACACACCAATTACCTTAGAAAAAGGATCTATCATTTAGCAAACTAACCAGCAGCAGAGTAGCAACTAGCAGCCTTAGCCTCCACTGCTCAACCATTCAACCACGCTGGTTTGTTAAGAGATGACAGCTGACATGTTCTACCAGCTAAACTCACTGACATTTGACTGAATCACAAAGTCATTGTGACATTAAAGTAAACAGCAGAAGCCCGGTTGAATTCTGCTTATTTTGACTATAATAAAGCCAGCAGAGCGATGCGGCCTAGTTAGCACCACCAGTAGGCGCATCCCCGAGGCACAGTAGTGGAGGAAGCCGCACCTTGTCGAGCTCCTCCCGGCAGACGGCGCAGTACTTCTGGTCGCACAGCACCCTCATCTTGGTGGAGCAGCGGTAACAAACAGGGTGGTCGCATTTCCCCAGGGCGAAGATGTCCACTTCTTGGCAGCACAGGACGCAGTGCTTCTCTGTCTCTTTAGAGGTTGTTGGAGCCATGGTTGGTGAGAAAGGCACAGATCAACTTGAGTAGTATTTGTTATTAGAAGGAGCTACACAGAGCTGGAGCGCTTACGTAATTATGAGAGTCTGAGCAGCTACTGCTACAGCCGCCGCGTCACGTCACTGCTGGACCTCAGATCTGTATAGTATGAGGATGGGCAGGTCCAACAGCAGGTAGCGCTGCTGCTTACACCTATCACACCGCTTGTTCATCTGCTCAGACCTATCAGGACTGGTCCACGTGTGTCCCATGGTGTCTGCCAGACAGCACACTGGTCTGAGCTGATGATGGTATGACTTACTGTACTTTGGGAAATATTAACATATATATATATATATATATAATATCTTGACATATTTGCAGCTCCCATAATAAAAATTCAGAAATGTACCAGAGTATATTTATTTTTTAGGACTTTGATGCACATGTTAATATTTCCCAAAGTACAGTAACTCATACCATATATATATATATATATATATATATAAATATATATATATATATATATCCTGATGCTTTCTTGGATTTTGAGAAGCATGATACAAATTAAGCCTTGGTCTCAATGGCTCACACATTTGCAAAACCTATATATAATACTTGATTTTTTTTTTTTTTTGCTTTTTCCTTATTTTTAAGCTTCTTTATGTGAACTTATAATAATAAGAATAAGAATATTAAAAAAAAGGAAGAATGATCTTGCTTGTTTCTATTGAATTAGCTGATTTTTCTCATTAAACTGTTCAAAGTTACTGTCATTGTCATTTTAGTAAAGAGATTTAATCATATTCTATGTAAAACAATTTCATATTTTACCAAGTTTTCATTCATTTGACTCCTGCATTCAAAACTTGACTTCAGTAACAAAAAAACATGTATTATCAGTAAAATGTATTCAAGTATTTTTAGTTAACTGATGTTGTGGTTTCCCTAAAGGGTCAATATTATGTCCATTTAAATGCTGCCACTGGACCTTTTTTTAACAATTATAATTTCCATTGATTTGTAACTCTGTTTAGAAAAGTGCTTTATTAAAAAAAGTTAAGATTATTTTTAGTTAGTTTTGTTAGTTTCCTCCAGGTTATCTCATTGTTTCTCTACTTAAAGTAGTATATTTTAAGAAGTCTGCTGTGTCAACTCTATATAAATCTGTCAATTGATTTTGTATTCTTCTGTGTATTCATGTTTTCATCCCATTTTCAGTGAACTGGTCAAATTAGTCAAAGCTCACTGAATAATCTCTGTGTTTGCATGTTTATTTTATGATCTTCTCACTCCAGACTGAAGAAAAACAAAACTTAACAGGTAAACAGATAACATGAAAAAAATTAAGAATCACACAATGATCAATTGCTACAAAAATACTGGATCCTACAATTCCCATAATACAACTCAACAGCATTTTTCATTAGACAGCCGATGCTTTCAAACTCCCTGCCCCCCGTTTATAAAGCAGGTTTTCTGTCAGATATTGCACACCTTAGGACAAACAGAGATGGAAATATTTTTTTTAGACATGTGCTATTGTACACTTAAGAAATTATTACAGAATATTAGAAATAAAAAAATATATATGTATTTTTAAATCTCAATTCTCTCTCTCTCTCTCTCCAGGCTCCGTCAGACTGGTGAATGAGCTGCAGGAGCTGCGGCTTTGATTTGGTTTCATTTTTGTTCTAATGAAACTCACTTGACTTTTTCCAGTAATGACACTTTTGTTTCAGTTCAGAGCCTGATGATGTCATGTTTGCGAGAGGAGCCAGTCACTGTGTTGGTATATGGAAGATGAAACTCAAGCAAGTCTTGAGAACTGAGTATAACTATGTGTATCATTATATTGCTTTTTCTACAACCTGGAGATCACCTGCTCAGGTTAGGTACTTGGTGACATTTGACATTTTTACAGTAAGGTACAGTTAAGGACTGGCTTGATGATTATGCATTCAGTATGTGTATATTTAACTGGAGAGAGGAGTGATGTTTTATTGACTGGAGGTAAGTCTCCATTAAAGATTCGTTAAGCAGTGATCACTACAGTCAGTGTAGTGCTTTAATGTCCATGGTTGTGGAGCTGGCTAGCGTTTCTTGTACTGGTTGCTGTTCAGTCCCATGACTCCGAAGGTGCAGCTGGCGATTCTCTCATAGAGAAGAAACATGAGTGCAGCAGTCAGCACCGTCTGCAGCAGCTTGGCCTCCAGGCCTTTAAACAGACCCAACATGCCATACTTCCTATAGAAGGCCACCAGGGTTGAAACAGAAAAAAACACATGTTAATCATTACTATCTGAAGAGAACTCTTAACATGTATTCATGCAGAAGGTATATTATGTATATTAATCTGTCTGCACACACAAAAGCCACAGAGAGAGCTGCCGTATTATGGTTTTATTAATAGAAGGTTAAGAAGACAAAGGTCAGACTGCAGGCAAATCTGATTTGTTTCTCAAATGAGTTCTTTGGGTTTGACTGTCCAGTTATTTGCAAGTGATCAGGAGCTGTAGGCCAGATGAATAAAGGCAATGTGTTCTCTCGTTCCTCACGGCAAAATGAAGTCATGCTGACAAAACATGTTCTACGTTACCGCGTCATTTAAAATGATGTAAAGGAAAAGTTTCAAATCAAGAGATATGCCCAGCTATGTATATTGTACTATTCATAGGGTAGAAAATTGTTTGTTTTCATCCAGATTACATCAAAGCAAGTGGATTCTAATCTAGATATGCCAAAACTAGATTTGGATTGCCAGTCTGAACACAGTCAAAGTGAATTTATCACGCTTTTTATACATATTTTATAGCAAATTTCTCGTAATTCAACTGCTATAAGGGCTCCAAGTCAAATGCATTCTTCTTCATTGCATTATGCCCTGTATGTAAATAAAGGAACTTAAATTGAGCCATAAGAGTGGACAAAATTAAAATTGCAAACTTATTTGAGAACCTTAATATGTGTGTTTTTGTGTGTGTGTGTGTGTGTGCGTGCACCCACCTCACTCTGTTGACCAATAGACACTTGATGGACCTTATACTGGACAGTAGTTTTGACTTGTCTGTTGACTCTTTGAACTGACCAAACTGTCAAAACAAAAAGAAGAAGAAAAAAAGATTCTTATCAAGTATTCTGATGGCATAGGCTTTTATTTGTAGAAAAAAATGGGAAAACTCTGTGAGGAGGGTTTTAATTATACATTTACAAAACCAACCACATGTCTCTTATTTTACATGTGTATAAAAAAACCCACAGGCACACACAGAACCTACCCTGAGAATGGACTGTATGGTCTGCAGTGGGTACGTAACAATGGTGGCAACAGCTTTGGCAACAGCGCCGATGATGAAGACCTCAACAGATGACAGCTTGGTGGGAGAAGAAGAAAACGTATTATCAGTGGAACAGTGGTAGCATAAAGGTCTGAGGAGTACGCTTGTGTAGAGGGTTTACAGGGTTCAAACGTCCACACTAACTGGTGAGGTGAATAATTAACAGTCCCCCCTCCTTCACCGTGACCATCTGATTATCCTTAGCTAATACATTTATCCACAATTTCTCCAGTGGACCACGAAAAATGTAAAAATGCATGAGGTATGAAATTGGGCATTTACACCAAAGTATCTGCTCCACAGTCTCGCTCTGCTTAAGACACACAAAAATCATGTGAACAGAATTACTGCATATCGAGTGTCTACTCATCCAGATGATGGGATGACCTGAAGTAACCTTGTTTACGTTTCCATTGTGCAAGTGCCGCATATGTGTGTGTTTTTCATTTATTTTATTACCATGATATGGCACTTACCAGTAATATTACTGTATTATTATATTATATTATATTATATTATGGGTATTCAGCGATCATTCTAACTCTTGTTTAAGGGAGACACCCCAGACAAAGACATAATTTTTCTTGCACTGGTCAATTTTGCTTCCACAATGTGGAATGTCCTCTTTCAGTCTACTGGACAGAAAACATCCAAAATACACATTAGGTGTTTACTTTACTATACTTTGTCTATTTGCATATTAGTTAATGCCTCATTTGCATATATTTAAACTTAAACTTTTTTTTTTTACCTTATTCACTTGTGTTTTGCAATTGGAATTGGACAATACATATCTTCAAAGGCCATTTTCTCAATGGGGGAAAGAGAAATCTCCACTTCAGTAGCAGTTACATTCACCAAACTTTCCAGTTTCATTCCTATCTATATTCTGAAGATTTTTACAGAGAGGTTTGTTCACATACTGTACTTTTCATAGCCTGATTTATAGAACAATTTATTCCTAAAAACATGGTGCGAATTGATTTATTTTATGGCTGTTAACATTATTATCTTATTCAGAAGTGATTAAAAAAAGATATCCAAAATCCCCTCTGAATCTGGCTTTATCCAATGTTTTTTGTAAATTGTAAATTTCTGTAAATGTATGCAAATTAGCACAAATTTGATAAGACAATGTCTCAATTGCATATTTAAACATACATTTTCAATACAAAAAATAATTGTCTTACTGTAAGTAATCAACTGGGGAAGTTTCATGGTGATACTTATTAGTTATATTTTTTACTCTATTCACCTGGGGTGTCTCACCTTTACATATTTTGGGCTTTTATAAACAGTTGATATTTTATGTTTCAATTTCCAGTGATGTTCAAAATGTGCTCACATGTTATATTTACTGTTACTGACATTTCTAATTGTAAAGTTTTTTTTGTTGTTTTTTTTATCATTTGTTTTTTTATGTAATCTGTAAAACACTTTGGGTTGCCTTTGGGTATGTGCTGTATAAATAGCTTTGCCTGGCCTCATCCTTTCCTTCAAATGTTTTTATTCTCCTGATCCCTCCCTCACCTGTCTCTGTTAACCACTCACCTCCCTGGGAACTCCTCTCCTCAGCTGCCTCTTCAGGCCTTCATAAATCATGAACTGGATGGCGGGGTTCAGCACCAGCAACAGAGACGGGAAGGTCCCGTTCCACAGCGCTCCCACGCCCTCATCACGGGTGATCTGCGCAAATGCATCTGAGAAAAATAAAAAGAACAGATCAGCCATGATTGGTGGCACTAAATGTGACTCACATACTGCAGGCCTGTGTGGTAAATAATTACTGACTCGGTGTAGCTTACAAAAACATAAGCATTTTCAGAGAATTTACCCAGAATGCCTGAGTAGTTGGTGGGTCGTATGTCTGCATTGCGAAACTTGGAACCCTGAAGCTTCAGCCTGGTGTTGACCACCCACAAAGGAGTGGTAATCAGTACGTTTACAACACCTAGAGACAAGGAGGCAGATGAAATTCAAGATAATTCATGAAGAACTGGATGTGGACTCAAATCTGAAATTGGATGGACTTTCTTGTCTCTAAAACAAGGCTTTTATGATAAACATGACCCTCTTACCTGCAGCAATGCCTATGAGTAAGTCAGTGCTTGGTGTCGACTGCTTTCCCCTCAGCCAGCTAGCCTTGAGGCTGTGGAAGCAGTAGAAGTAGACAAAGTTGGAGCAGCACAGGCTGCAGATGACCGGGAACCAACCTCTGTACGGAGCTAATCTGCAGGAAGGACAGCAAACACAGCGCAACATGCCTCAGATCCCTTCTTCTGATATATTGTTGTTGACACATCTTTTATTTGCACCTTTTCCAGTTTAGCTTGAAATGTGAGAGCTATTTGTGATGTGTGTGTTCATATATTTACATAAATTAACTGAAAAAGCCAAGACGTAGAATCAGCAACTACATCAAATGTGGTCTAATAACATTTTTTCACTCACAGTCCTTCCTCTTTGACAATATCTGCAAGAATGGCTGGAGTTGATTTAGCCTTCCTATTTTCATCAACTGAAAAAAAAAAAGACAACTTGTTATGAAGAACTACATTACATTGATAATTGTAAATAATACATCATGGCATCACTATTGTTTCTTGCCTTGTAGCCTCAGTCTGGCAGTATCAAGAGGGAAGAATACTGTCATGGCAGTCACACTTCCCTAGAAACAGAAGAAGAGACATATACAGTGTCTTTTTGTTCAATATGGAAAAAAATCTTACACCAAACTCCATTGAAAAATCTAATAATTTAAAGTATGTTTAGCACAAAACACGCACTAAGATAGAAAATCCTGTATTTTCTGAATAATCATAAAACATTATTCAATTCGTGATATGTAATGTCATCTATTGTCGAATGGAAAGGTTGGTCAAAACATTTCAATATTTACAAATCATAATCTATTTATTTAATAAGATAAGATAAGATAAGATATTCCTTTATTAGTCCCGCACTGGGGAAATTTGCAGTGTACAGCAGCAAAGGGGATAGAGCAAAAAACAAGATGCATCAGCTAACACAGAAAAAAAAGAGCTAAACAAAGTGTAACAAAATATGAACCATTTAAATAGAAGGAAGTATAAAAATAGGAGCAGTATATACAATATTTACAATAAACAGACTATTATCAAAATTGCACAAGTGGAAAATGATATTGCACAGTGAGAATGAATGAAATTTCACCTGAAAAATATCAGGTTATTGTCAGTTTTTGGTGTGTAAATGTGAGTGTAGTGTAGTGTAAGTTAAGTGTATGTTAGTGTAGTGTGAGTGTGAGTGTAGTGTAGTGTATGTTAGTGTAGTGTGAGTGTAGTGTGACTGTAGTGTATGTGAGTGTAGTGTGAGTGTAGTGTGAGTGTAGTGTAGTGTGGGTGTAGTGTGAGTGTAGTGAGTGTAGTGTAGTGTTGTGTAGTGTGAGTGTAGTGTAGTGTAGTGTAGTGTGAGTGTAGTGTGAGTGTAGTGTAGTGTGAGTGTAGTGTGGGTGTAATGTGAGTGTAGTGTAGTGTGGGTGTAGTGTGGATGTAGTGAGTGTAGTGTAGTGTAGTGTTGTGTAGTGTGAGTGTAGTGTAGTGTGAGTGTAGTGTAGTGTAGTGTGGGTGTAGTGTGAGTGTAGTGTAGTGTGGGTGTAGTGTGAGTGTAGTGTGGGTGTAGTGTGAGTGTAGTGTAGTGTGAGTGTAGTGTGGGTGTAGTGTTGTGTAGTGTGAGTGTAGTGTAGTGTGAGTGTAGTGTAGTGTTGTGTAGTGTGAGTGTAGTGTTGTGTAGTGTGAGTGTAGTGTAGTGTAGTGTAGTGTGAGTCTAGTGAGGTGTAGTGTTGTGTAGTGTGAGTGTAGTGTTGTGTAGTGTGAGTGTAGTGTAGTGTGGGTGTAGTGTGAGTGTAGTGTGAGTGTAGTGTAGTGTGGGTGTAGTGTAGTGTAGTGTGGGTGTAGTGTGAGTGTAGTGTAGTGTGGGTGTAGTGTGAGTGTAGTGTGGGTGTAGTGAGTGTAGTGTAGTGTAGTGTGAGTGTAGTGTAGTGTGAGTCTAGTGAGGTGTAGTGTTGTGTAGTGTGAGTGTAGTGTAGTGTTGTGTAGTGTGAGTGTAGTGTAGTGTAGTGTGAGTGTAGTGTAATGTAGTGTTGTGTAGTGAGTGTAGTGTAGTGTAGTCTAGTGAAGTGTAGTGTAGTGTGAGTGTAATGTGAGTGTAGTGTAGTGAAGTGTAGGTGTAGTGTAGTGCGAGTGTAGTATAGTGTAGTGTAAGTGTAGTGTAGTATAGTGTAGTGCGAGTGTAGTATAGTATAGTATAGTATAGTGTAGTGCGAGTGTAGTATAGTATAGTATAGTGTAGTATAGTGTAGTGTAGTGTAGTATAGTGTAGTGCGAGTGTAGTATAGTATAGTATAGTGTAGTGCGAGTGTAGTATAGTATAGTATAGTGTAGTATAGTGTAGTGTAGTGTGAGTGTAGTGTAGTATAGTGTAGTTTGAGTGTAGTGTAGTATAGTGCGATTGTAGTGTAGTGTAGTGTAATGTAGTATAGTGTGAGTGTAGTGTAGTGTAGTGTAATGTGAGTGTAGTGTAGTGAAGTGTAAGTGTAGTGTAGTGCGAGTGTAGTATAGTATAGTATAGTGTAGTGTAGTGCGAGTGTAGTATAGTATAGTATAGTATAGTATAGTGTAGTGTAGTGTAGTGTGAGTGTAGTTTGAGTGTAGTGTAGTGTAAGTGTAGTGTAGTATAGTATAGTATAGTGCGATTGTAGTATAGTGTAGTGTGAGTGTAGTGTAGTGTAGTGTAATGTACTGTAGTGTGAGTGGTGTACTGGGAGCAGTGCTGGTTGTGGAGTCTGACTAATACGTATGTATGTAATAATATATTATGTGGTGCACTCAGCTCTAAAACACAGGGATATGTTAAACTGAGTTTTGTGTGGAAGATTTAAAGCGTACGAACACTAACTATATACCTACAGCTACTCACATTATACACTTATCAGAGAAATGAATAGTGAAAGTAAAGCTAACTCACCACAGCTCCTGATACAGCATGAACCAAACTCTCATACGAGAACACCGAGAAGCTCATTTTGAACGATGTTATTCATTCATTTAAAACTACAAACCTTTTTGCTCGACTAAAATCAACCTAATGGCAATTTTTTAAACTCCTATTTGTAAAAGAAACCAGCTGTCACGCCCGTTATGCCTTCACTGTTTTGAATGCCTCACTTCCTTGTGGCTGACTTGTAGACGTTTTTTCTACAGAGCACAGGGGCATTCTGGGTAATGTAGTGCTATTCATTGGGGTTAGTTTTAACCATCAACATCTGTCATTCATTGTTATTTTACCTTTTAGGGATATTTACAGGATCAGTCTGAGCAGGTATTAAGGAACAAGGTCCTAATAGAAGTTGGATGACTTATTTCATTATAGGCTATGACATTCTGCATTTAACCAGTAGTATTTGTGTTATTAGTTTTTAGTATTTATGTTAATAGATAATTCATACGACACTTTCTTACACAAAAAGTGCAATAAACAAGTGCAATACCTCAATCATATATCTTATACTGTATATACTGTATATGTTCTTAATATGCCTTGTACAAAGTATTTCCTTTTATAATTGTAATATAACTTATTATTTTTAATGGAGCTTCCCAGCAAAAAGCATTTCACACAATTGTACTTGTATAACCGTCATGACAATAAACATCTTGAATCTTGAATCTTGAATCTTGAATCTTGTATTAATGAAGATGCTGCTCAAGCTCCTGAGCACGATGGACAATCACTTTCACCCTCTGAAAACATTTAGGGATGAACAAGGGGGCACCTTCATCAGGTTCAATTTTGGTTCACAGTAACCCAGTAATTAAGTACCATAAATACACCCTTCTATTCATCTGTTCTTATTGACTGGATTACAGTTTACCCGCAGTTACTGTAACATTCCTGAGGGTTGCAGCAGAGGACCATTTATTAATGAATTACTCCCTATGGTCATTTATGTGATGATGATGCATCTTTTTTATTGCAAGGAATCCATACTAGTTTTGGTATAACTGTGTAGATATTGATATTATAGATTGTTATTGGTATTGTAAAAGGTACACGGTCGTTTTTATTTATTTTATTTCACTTGTATTTTATTAAGAATATATCACTACAGTATCACAATGTTAAGTTTTAAGTAGGTCAACTCGAGTCAGATCCAAGTGAAAATGATAAATTCAAAAGGCCCTCAGTTCTAATTTATGGCCTCGGTTCACGTGACGTCACCGTCCTGTTTCCAAGACTACCACTGACGCACGTGCACGCATGTGCGTGAGTGAGAGAGATGATTGACAGTTAAGAGATG
This sequence comes from Sebastes umbrosus, assembly GCF_015220745.1. NCBI lineage: Eukaryota > Metazoa > Chordata > Actinopteri > Perciformes > Sebastidae > Sebastes > Sebastes umbrosus. The sequence goes on along the minus strand of NC_051282.1, from coordinate 8,826,046 downwards.
ATATTAATTATTGGACTTCTGAGTAGTTAGTATGATATTTCGTTGTCTCTATAAACTTCCAGAAACTCCTGCAGCAGACCTGAATGCGTCTATATGCTGATGATAAACACACTTTGTGACTGGTTTATTAATTATTGATTCATGCAAATTACAGAGACAAACGTGTTCTCAGTATTGTCAATAGATTGTTTATTTGAGTTTCCATCTGTTCAGAAAACGTTATTTCCGTGGCTTTTTGGCCGATGCGCACACACAAGACCTGCTAAGACCTAGAAATACTTTGTTACAAGTATGCATTCAAAATTTTAAGTAGTAAGTCATTTTAAGCAACAGCAAAAAAGTATTAGCATCAAAATATACTCAAAGTACCAAAAGTACTCATTATGCAGAATAATATATATTACTGTGTTATAATGATTGATGCATTAATGTGTTCATCACTTTGCTGTTGCAGCTGGTAAACATGGTGTTAATATTAATTATCTATATATATTTATTATATTTTTATATAGATTATTTATGTTATATGAATAGCTTAACCTATAATAATATATCATAACTTATTAGTTCATTGATATTTTGTAGGGCTGCAGCTACCGATTATTTTCATTATCGATTAATCTGCCGACCATTCTTTTCAATTAATTGATAATTGTTTAGTCTAAGAAACGCCCAAAAAATTTCAGAAAATGTCCATCACAACTTCACAGAGCCAAACGTAACGTCTTCAAATGTCCTTTTGTTCGACCAAAAGTCCAAACACCAAAAAAAATTAGTTTATAATGAGTGTTCACTATTTCTGCTTGAAAAAAGACTGAAACGATTATCAAAATACTATAGTTGCCTATTATTTTTCAGTCAAATGACTCATCGATTAATCGATTAATCGTTTCAGCTCTAATATTTTACATTAATAATCGGAATCTGTAAAGTAACTAAAGTTATCAAATAAATCTGGTGGAGTAAAAAGTACAATATTTTGCTTCCAAAATGTAGTGGAGTAGAAGTATAGAGAGGCATAAAATGGAAACACTCAAGTAAAGTATAAGTACCTCAAAACTGTACTTAAGTACAGTACTTGAGTAAATGTACTTAGTTACTTTCCACCACTGCCTGTAATGCAGGAGTGAAACTGCACAGGCATGCCACTGGAATAAGTATGAGCTGGATGGTGTTGCTGCCTTATGCTATGTGCAGTAACAGGTAGCAGGAGCTCTGTGGGGCCTCAGAGCTCAACAAATCATATTTAGGCAGTTGCTGAATTTGTACTCCAGGATATTCAGTTCCATTAGCTGAATAAGTAATGATTTAGAGATTTGTTCAACCATTTTTTTTTTTGCTTTTTAGTTTAGTACTGAACCAAGATTCATTTGTAGACATCTGTTGCTACTTTGATATAATCTTTTCTTTATGTTGAAACAGTTTGATTCAAAGCAGCAAATCAACAAAATGCACAGAAACATAAAGTGTAGTAGGGTATATGCTTTTACATGGGACTCCATGTATGTTACAGGCATGCAGCGTATATGACAACACATGATCTTACCAACATTTGGACAATTCCTGCTGCTCTGGCTCCCCTATCAGTCATCTGTTTCTACAGTATATAGCACAGACATGTGACAAAAAATCACAAATTTAAAATTCTAACATTTTTGAAGGAGGGAATGTGTGTTAGAAAAATGTATGGCACCAACCCAACCCCTCACTTATCAACATGAAACTTGAGCAAGGCACTTATTTCTCAGCTACTGCGGTGGCTCACTGTACAAGACTGGTTATAGTGGGCAGGTCCCAGTTGCTTGAATTGTTTAAGAAAGCAGCAGTTCACATGCTCACACGGCTTTTCTAACACATACATGTTTGTAACTGGTTTGTGAGGGAATTAAAGGGAACATTTGGCACTTTTTATGTGGCTGTCCAGTCAGTGTTGATAGTAAATGTAGTCCATTGAAGCAAAAAGATCCTCAGTGTTTTGCTATATCGACCAAGGAAGCGGAGTTCTCCTGCTACCCAATCTGTTGTTCTTCCTGTATCCAGTGATGTGAAAGTGACGTGCTTGGTGGTAAGAAAGAACTTACAGAACAGAAGTTGTACGGTTGTATTTTTCTGTTTAGGTGTAACAATATTTCCTTTATTGACATTTTGGGAGTTTATTCTGTTTATTTATCAGACTAAAAGAGAGCTTGTGTAATGTAGCGTACTCGCCGCTTGTACGCAATGCATCCGGCTACATCTGCAGCAGGAGAAATCAGCTTTCTCGGTCAATAAAGCACGCACTTGGGAATTTATTTCTTCAGTGGATTACATTTACCATCAGCACTGATTGGACATCCACATAAAAGGTGGAGAATCTTCAATAGTTCACTTCCATGTACGCCATTTAAAAGCAACGCGGGTTGTCAGTGAGATGGAGCATGCATGCTCAACGTGGCCTTCATATGTAAATAGCTAAAATAAATTAAAATATATAATAACACAATCAGTCTCCAGCCCATTCACTGAGCCACTCCTGACACTGCCTCCTCTGCTCCTCACTCTCCTCCTCAGTCCTCTGTTCCCGGCGTCCTTTCCTCCTCTCCTCGTCCCTTCTCACCCTCTCTCTCTTCTCCTCTTTGGTCTTCCTGTCCTGCTCCACAATCTGCTCCAGCAGCGCCTCCACAGTGGCCTCCAGTGTCCGTAATGAGCGCTGCGGGAGCCACTTGGGATCCGACGTTGGGAGAAAGGGGTCTCCAGCGGAGACGTGCAGGGGCTCAGGTTCCAGGGGAATGTGGAGGAGATGGGCGTGCAGCATCATGCGGTAGGGGGCTTCATCGGCTCCCGAGCTGTAGGTGAAGTCCCCGACAATGAGGTGGCCTATTGCGCTGCAGTGGACCCTTAACTGGTGGGTTCGGCCTGGAGGGAAAAGTGGCAGCGAGGAGCCAGAAAGGGAGAAAGCCATTTCATGAAATAATATACAAGGTCAAGATAATCCTTTCTCTATAGACCTTTCTCTGGTAATAGCCGGGTTTCCACCAAGAAGTTCCTGGTAATTTAAGTCCCGGGACTACTTTTCAAGGAACTAAAGGTTCCTTCAGCCCACTGCTGTCTGCGATTCCATAGCGGTCTAAAGACCTGCAAAGATTAGGCAAATTAGTCCGCTGACATATGAAATAGCAACATGACATGGGACGGGGAAAGTTCCTGTGGTGGAAACAGGGCTATAGTAGAAAAGAGGGAAAGGTGCTACACTGGTGTAATTATTTAGAAGTAAGATGACACAGTATGCTAAATTAATCAGTGATGGACTATTCATCTTTCACATCCTTTGGCTGATGTGGCATGTACTCTACGATGAGGCCGTTTTACCTGAGGTGAGCTGTATCCAATACCAACAACCATCATCAAATGTCCAGGCAAGTTTAAAAGAAACTATGTAAATATCAAATATAAATACAGTATATTCCATTGTCTGGCTAGTCATTGGACTTTATTTCCAATTTTAAAAGAGAGAAAACTTGACGACTGTTCCAGAAATGTAAACTTTCTCTAGTACTGTCCAGATAAGATTTGTTTCTAAATAAGGTGAAAAGAAGAAATTTGTCATTTCCCTTATATGAAAAGAAGCAAATGAGTGTTGTTACCAGTGAGCGGCTTCAGTAGCACCTTGGTGACAGGCTCTCCATCATACAACCCATACTCCAACACCATCAGCTCAGTCTGGCAAGGCTTGGGGTTCTCACAACCTGATGCCAGAAGGAAGAAAATAAAGTAAGTAGTTCAATCATACCAAGCCTGCATCATCAAGTATTCAACAATTAATTTCCATCACTATTGGTCATTTTAAACTCTATGTGTGTATATCTACTTAGTTTTTCAACTTCATGTGTATGATTTCACTATGTGTTCTGTGTGGACAAAAATTTACTGAACAAAATTTGGGGTTTGCAGTCAGAATTAAAAAATTTAAAACATCTTAAAACACACACACCTTCAGTTCCCTCGATACACATCATGTGTGTTTTTCCCTCTGAGGAGTTCTTGCCAATGGAGAAGTCCAATGTTTGTGTCTCTTTTTCCACCCAGCCACGTACCTGGGAAGCAAAACATTTGGAATTTATTTAGGGCTGCAACTAATGATTATTTTCATTGTCAGTGTTTCCCAAAGCCCAAAATGACATCCTCAAATGTCTTGTTTTGTCCACAACTCAAAGATATTCAGTTTACTGTCATAGAGGAGTAAAGAAACCAGAAAATATTCATATTTAAGACGCTGGAATCAGAGAATTTTTACCTTTTTTTTTCTTAAAAAATTACTCAAACCGATTAATCGATTATCAAAATAGTCTGCGATTAATTTAACAGTTGACAACTAATCGATTAATCATTGCAGCTCTAAATTTATTTTATTTCCTTACTTCTTATGCAGTATCACATACAGACAGACATATGGTGATAACTCTGTTGTGTGCATGTGTGTCAACTGTGTGTTGTGTTCCATACCAGAGCGAGGTAGGCTTTGGTGACGGTGCGGTCCTTAAAGCAGCGGTAAGCCCGGCCGGCAGCCGCCTTATTCAGGGCGACACAAAGAGCTCCACTTGTGGAGAAATCCAACTGATGACAGAACCTGTTGGGAGGGAGAGAAACGTGATGAGACTCTTTATGAGCGTGATGGATGTGACCTGATGTAGTTAGTATTAGTGTGATTCTGACCTGAATCCATAGTAGGTGCTAGGGTCTGCCAGCTGAGGGAAGCGATGGCGAAGTTGCGCCTGCACGGTGTGTTTCTCGTACCACATCTTGCTGTCGATGCGGATGTCCCAGTGCTTGTCCACCACGATGTAGTCATCGCTCTGGTACAGCACATGCAGGCTCTCCAGGCTGGCAGACTCAGTGGTCATCATGAACAGCGATTAACTGACATCCAGCCCTGCAGACACAAGGTGGTTGTCTTGTCTTGATATTTCACGGTGTAACATGGAGTATAAATACTACAGTGTAAAAACTATCAAAAGTATTATCAGCAAAATGCACTTGCGGTAACACGAGTAAAGTATTCATTATGGACAATGTCCCCTTTCATACCGATATATTATTGCATTACTATTACTGATGCCTTGATGTGTAGGAAGCATTTCATGTTGCAGCTGGTTGAGACGGAGTTAAACTAAATTATTTCATATACTGTTGGATACTTTACTCTGTCACAATGTGTCATATGTTATAAACTAATCAAGTTTCAATATACAGAGTAATGAGGTTTAAACCAATGTAGTTACTTCCACCAGTGGAATCAGGCAGTGGGTGTGGTTCAAAGTTACAGTTTTTTTCGAAACGGTCTTTTCAATCTCTAAACTGTAAGTGCAATTGTTACAACTGTTTGATGAGACATCACAACTCTACTGCATGTCTGCAAAAGGTAGTAACTCACCCAAAACACTTAATTCATGCTTCAAAACCCCTAGTTATTGTGTCAGTAAGTTGGCCACCAAAACGAAAAGTTGTTTTTTTATCGTGTGAGCCGTACTGGTCAAAGTGTTTACATGTTTTTTCACCATGATAGTAGACTGGAAATGTTTCTTACATGCAACCTTCTGGTTTGTTCTATTGTTTTTATTGACACCGACTACTTGTTGTACTATACAAGACTGTCAATTTTGTCTGGCTGAATGCTGTTGTGTATCACACTGAGCTTTTTAAATTTCCCATTTCAACAGCAGGTCAAAGTTTACTGGGAAAAGTCAATACTATACAATACTGTAGTACACAGAAACAGGATATGCACATTTGTATGTTTACAGTACATGTATTTGTGTAGCAATGTGTTACATGTATTATAAACAAATTCACCTTTGTGCTTTCATGTAAAGGCATACAGTGAAAAGACAATTTGCCACAAAATGACATCCATGCCAAAAATCAAATGAAATGTGAGCCGTAGTGTTGACCACTCACATTTAATTTTGGTGGCATTAGCCAACTTACTGACACAATAACTAGGGTTTTGAAGCATGAATGAAATGTTTTGGGTGGGTTACTACCTTTTGCAGACATGACATATAATAAAATGTTCCCATTAAACAGTTGTGACAATTGCACTTACAGTTTAGAGAAAGTTAAAACTGTTTAAAGAAAATGAGTCAAAGCGATTGAGAAAAGCTGTAAATACATGTTTACGACTGTGAGAGGAACAGGTAGCTTGTAATTAGTAGCCCCTGTTGTGCCTGAGCCCTGAGGTAATGTTAGTCTCCCTGTCTAATAAATGCCTGTCAAAAAGCACAAATACCTTGTAGTGACACCAGCTCAGCTATCAAATAGACGGGAAAGCAACTTGTTGGTTAGGTGGCAGCAGATGATGCTCTGGTTAGCATCATGTTAGCATGTTAGCATCGTTGGTTTGCTAGCCACTGTGTGCTAACACCACCACCAGGATAACTAGCTATTATTATATATATATTGTATAACTAGCTATTTGTTAGCATCATAATACTGCGACGGTCTGGATAACTCACCTTGAATACCGAGCCAAGACTAGTATGTGGTATATTCCTTCGACATACCCAGAGTAAGCGTTCATTTACAGGGAAACACACAGATGTAAACAAAACCACAACATGTACCGGGCTGTGCCGTGGGCTGCGCAATGCCCTACTGCGCAGCTTCTTCTTCTTTGGATGTGGCGGATAACAAACAGCGCAGCGTCACCTACTGCAGGCTGGGAGGTGTAACAACATGGTTCTGTCTGTGTCTGAGTTGGGGTTTTATAGTCTAAGTATATAGTATTTAAGTCTAATGCACTGAGGGCCAAAGTGCAAATGTACTACGAAGTATTAGGGCCACATTGAGGGAAAAAAACATCTGTGATTTACAGAATAAAGTCATAATATTATGAGAAGAAAGTCGTAGTGTTACGAGAATAAAGTCATAACTTAACAAGAAAAAAGGTCGTAATATTATGAGAATAAAGTCATAACTTTACGAGAAAAAAATTTTAATATTACGAGAATAAAGTCATAACTTTACAAGAATAAAAGTCGTAATTTACGAGAATAAAGTCATAACTTTACGAGAAAAAAAGTCGTAATATTATGAGAATAAAGTCATAACTTTACGAGAAAAAAAGTCGTAATATTATGAGAATAAAGTCATAACTTTACGAGAAAAAAAGTCGTAATTTACGAGAATAAAGTCATAACTTTACGAGAAAAAAAGTCGTAATATTACGAGAATAAAGTCATAACTTTACGAGAAAAAAAGTCGGAATATTATGAGAATAAAGTCATAACTTTACGAGAAAAAAAGTCGTAATTTACGAGAATAAAGTCATAACTTTACGAGAAAAAAAGTCGTAATATTATGAGAATAAAGTCATAACTTTACGAGAAAAAAAGTCGTAATATTACGAGAATAAAGTCACAACTTTACGAGAAAAAAAGTCGTAATATTACGAGAATAAAGTCATAACTTTACGAGAAAAAAAGTCGTAATATTACGAGAATAAAGTCATAACTTTACGAGAATAAAAGTCGTAATTTACGAGAATAAAGTCATAACTTTACGAGAAAAAAAGTCGTAATATTATGAGAATAAAGTCATAACTTTACGAGAAAAAAAGTCATAATATTACGAGAATAAAGTCATAACTTTTATGAGAAAAAAAGTCATAATATTACGAGAATAAAGTCATAAATTTATGAGAAAAAAATAAAATAACATGTAATATTATTACTTTATATATTATGACTTTATTCTTGGAATATTATGACTTTATTTTTCCCCTCAATGTGGCCCTAATACTCCGTCGTACCGTAGACCTACAATAATGATAAATAAAAATGAAAATGTAAACAAAAAAAAGTTATTCATTTCCAGTTTTAAAAATCCACAGGGAGCGACTGGAGAGGGGCTAAAGAGCCTCATGTGGCTCTGGAGCCGCAGATTGCTGACCCCTGCTCTAGGTATTATTCAGTAATCCAGTAAACCTGCTTCTTGGACTTTAATGGACTCCGGAGATAACTAAATAAAGATCTGTCTGTTTATCTTAATTTGATATCACATATAATAAAGCAGATTACTGTAATTTCATCTCCTCTCCTGAACATTTTACTAAAAATCTATTTTGAAAGGTCACATTATGGATTATGGCAACGCTACTGGACCTGAAATGTAGGAACCCATCATCTTGACACAGGGGATTATGTTTATTGCATTTGTTTCATCTGTTTCGGCTCTGTCAGTAGGCACGGCTCCAGGTCACTCACACATTATTCGTGACGGCCATAATCCCTCACCTCCACCTCACCTCCACACTGTAATCTGGCGGGGGTCACCGGCTCTGATGACCTGCTCCATCCAGCGTTGTGAGCATGTGGAAGTTGAGATAATGAAATGCTGTTTGCTGGTTCATTCATGTGTTTTGTGCCACAGTGTCTAGACTGTATATTGATATATTATTGTTATATAGAAGGTGTAGCTGTTTGACCAGTAAATGATGATGAAACTCTGCCCCAATAGTTCCTGGACCATTGGAGAGTAGTAACCCCGGAGCAGGGACAATTGGGGGATGGAGACAATGGACCAAATTTAGATATACAGCCATCTGACTGGTCACCTCTAGAACATGTAGCATGACAAGAACTGACTGAATTTGAAGCTGAAATAAATCTTTATCATTAGAAATGATGAATAAATAATCTAAATTCAAGGTATATTCATATTTTTTGTTACACTACAGTTTTGAGAGACAAAGGGGATGCAGTTCACATGAACCTTCTCACTGGTTCTCCTGTTTGAGTTTGTTCCGACATCCCTCAGTTTCAGTTTCATGGGTCATCACTTTGACCCTCAAGAATCATAATAGACTCTTCTCCAGCCCAACAAACGTTTTCAGCTATCTTTCCTTCATCAGGTTGTGAACCCTGAACTATTTCTTTAAAAAAAGTCTTAAAAGATATGACCAATTTTCAACTCTGTCGTGCAGTGTGAGTCCCACACTGCATGACACACTTATGATAAAATGTGGAACGTGTACATCATAGGCCCTCCTCAAATTGATCTCGTAGATCCATATTCCCATAAAAACACCCACAGAAAACAAATTAAGATTCCTCTTCATTCACCTATTTTATTGCCATAAACAGTATAGCCTACTGTATATGTGCGTATGTATGAGTGTGTACCATGAAAAATGTCTTGATAAAATAATCAAAAGGCATTACAGATGTAAATTGTATTTGTGGGAATTCTCCTTTATTTTCTGTGAGCAATCACATTAATGATGTTAACAAATAAATCAGACAACGCACAGGCAATTTAGTGATATCCCTGCAGTTGTAGTCTTGAAATAAAGTCCTATGTCCTCTTTGTCTGAGACCTTCAAAAAGTGGAGTCTACAACACTGCAAACTGACCCCTGTGCTCACATAGTTTATAATTTCTACAGCTATCAATGAAGTTGTCCTTCACACCACTATAAACAAAACAAAAATAATTAATTTAACAAATATATTTTTGTAAGATGAGGGTCTAAAAAACACTTTTGCTTATTGCTTATGGCTATTTATGAGTTACAAATGGTAGTTTTTATTGATTGAAAAGCTGGTCAGAATCTACAGGTTCGGAGTAATGACAAAAAAAAGGATCAAAATGCCAATAGAAACTTTTCAAACCGCTGCTCATAATCATCTTCTGTGCTGTCATATTTCCAGTATGTTCCAAACACTAATCATTCCTCCATGCTGACCCTTAATAACTCACAGCAAATTATCAGCAAAGTGCTGATTATTTGGAGCATACTGTGCCGGTTGAATAAAGTGCAGGCTCTTCCATCAGGTAATCACTAAACACAGCCAGGTATGAATGAGTTTTCAGCCAAGAAGATCAAGAATTATTATATAATTGGAATTTCATAACCCAATCTGCTTCCTATTGTGTGTGTGTGTGTGTGTGTGCGTGTAGGTGTGTAAATGAGACAGCTGTTACTACAGACTAGGATTCAGCTGTGGGGTCGTGTCTCTATTGTCGGGTTTCTGGTTATTGTTGCGTAACATTTCAGAGCAAATCATCTTAGAGAGCTGAGTGGCAGATTGGCGTGTTTACCTGGGCGTGCAATATGACAAGAAAGAATTTCTCTCTCTCTCTGTCAAACACACACAAAGAGATGCACGTTGCTGTACGCAGTTTCAGTGGAACTAACAAACGTTTCAGTCAGATAACAGAAGACGAAGAGCAGAGAGGCTTAGCTGACAGACATTAAAGACGTTCATGATGATCTTTGTCAACAACGAGGATCTATTATTTGAGGATCTATAAAATCACAACCATTTACTGGAAATATTGCAATATTTCAGTGTTTGTTTTGGGCTCTGACTGTGGATGAAAACCTGCTTGGATGTTGTATTTCTCTGGATTTAGCTGACTCCATGTTGCTCAGGATGACTTTTTCCATCTTGGATTTATCCTTCATGCTCTCTGGATCTTTTGAGGAGTTTAAAAAGCGTTGTGTGGGACTGGAACCAGTTCAGCTGTGTTTCAAGTTTTTTCTCAAACTGGTGTGGTCTGTTTCCTCCACAGGTGTGAGTATTCATCCTGTCTGGATACAGTGATTTCTCCTCTTTTGAGGAGGAAAAACACAAGCTAAATTGATCATTGAAAGTGTAGGTGTGACATTACAAACTGTGGTCAAGTGCATTTTGTAACTTGCCACACCGTTAGTGACTATTGTGATCTGTCTGACTATGGAGAATAAGTCAATATGCAGGCTCGCTGTAATGAGCCCATAATGACTTCAGACTGGGGCCTCCCTCTGCTGGTGGCTCTGCTCATCCTGGCGCTGATCTATGCCTTCCTCTACCTGCCGGCCACCGCCCAGCGAGCCCTGCTGGAGCAGGCGCTCAGCAGCAACAACACGACCACCGCAGTGACCACAGCCGGCAAGGAGGACTGGCTCACCGATGAGTAGGACAGATGGAAACACTGACAAACAGACAAAAAGCTTTATCAATGGACATAGACATGTGACAGCAGAGGGGTCACAGACGCTGCCCTTGAGTGGATAGTGTGGATTATCCTGCTCTCTAGTATGGTTTTCACCGTCCTGTGTGATCAAATGACAATATGAAGCAGATTGACTGATTATTTCTGCAAAATTAACTGATTCAGAGGGCGCTTCCGAAACCGTCCTCATACGTGGTAGCATTTTCAAACACTATTCATGAGCTGCAAGTGACTTAATGGCATCAAAGGACAAATTGTATGGGGGCTAAAAGGTGTCATAAAAATAAAAATAAATGTTGAAAAGGCATTATTTTATTTTGACAGGAGAAGAAAACTTTAAACTGCTGTTGAGGGCCACTAGAGGTTGAGAAAGATTACAAATGACATGATACCCCCTTCTCAAGCCTAAGGGCCCTATTTTAACAAATATGTTCTATTTTGGCATATCATTATTAAATCATGTTTATAATAAAGTAATTTTAGATCAATTTTGAGTTAAATATTGGGGTAATTTGGCAGTAATTTCAAAGAAATTACAAATAGGTTACATGCTTATTATCACCTAATTACCATGGAATTTGCAGACCTGTAAAATGAAGTGTTACTGAATGAATCTCTTTGTATCACCTAGAAATTTTGAACTTTACACAAACTCTTTCATCTTGAATTGAAAACAGATTGAGAATATGTGTGTATAACTCTGATTATAAAATTATAATACCTTTAGTGTTATTTCAGACTGTAGCCCAAGAAGGCACAGTGAAGCACCAACACCACAGTGTTTCAAGAGTGTTACAGTATTATTATGTCTTTAGTTCAAAGTGTGTGTGTGTGTGTGTATGTGTGTTTGGCCATTTTATGTGAATTTCTTGATTGCCAGATAAAAATCAAATGGCATGAAGCATGTTAAAATGGTCACCAAGGACATTTATGTGTGTAACATTTTACTTATACTAGTTAAAGGTATAATATGTAACATTTCCGCATTAAAATGTCTAAAAACAACTAGACTTATATGCTATATCTTTTGTTGAGTTATGTTCTTAGGTTATTTCAAATGTTTACAACAATGTTCAAACCCAGAGAAATCTGTGATTTTCAGAGAGTGAGGAAGGAAGTTGGCGAGCCACTTTGTTTACTATTGTTTGTATTGCTCACCCGTGATTGAGCATGATTATTCATTGCCGTTTGCTGTGCGTTCTGTCGCCGAAGGTGTCCCTGTAGCTAACGTTACTCACGGCTTTTTCATTAGAATGAAATGACATAACGTGATTAAACATGACTAAACTTGACGTGAATAAAACTTTAATACATTACCTTGTCTGTCAACATGATTTCTGCATCAGACACATCAAATAGATTTTCATCGGTGGTTGTTAAACAATGAAGACAACAACTCCTATGATTCCACGCTATACTTCATGAATCATTGTTTTGTTTGAGCGACCCCTTGTGGAAGAAACAACAAAACAGTGAGTTTCAATACAGCATTATGTGGTCATACGAAACCATGTGATATAATAAAACATCCTTTCACAAAATATCTACTTCATTGAGTATGATCAGTAAACAGAAACAAATGATTGCACACTTTTTTCAGTTAATGGAAGGCTGAAATTCCCAGTTTGATTGACATTTGGGGAAATACACTTAGTCGCTTTCTTGCTGAGAGTTAGTTGAGGAGATCGATACCCCTCTCATATCTGCACGATGAATATAAAGCTATACCGCCAGCAGCTGGTTAGTTTAGCTTAGCATAAAGACTGGAAACAGATGGAAACAGCTAGCCTAGCTCTCTCCAAAAGTAACAGAATCCACCTGCCAGAACCTCTAAAGCTCACAAATTAACACGTTATATCAAAGTGTAAAAACAACAATTTGCTATTTTTTACAAAGGGGTTATGTGCCTGGCTATTTCTTGACCGCGAGCCATAACTTCTGGAGTCTTTGCTTTGCTGCTTTCAGCCAAGAAAAAGTCACAAAATAAGCTTTAGAAGTGCTGGTAGGTTAATTGTATTACCTTCAGAGAGAGCCAGGCTACACTGTAAACTATTGTCATGCAGATTAACAGTAAAATACTGGCAGAAGGGTTGCAAGTTTACTGTTAATTTGACAGTAGCCCTACTGTAATCTACTTTAAGATAAGATAAGATATTCCTTTATTAGTCCTGCGGTGGGGAAATTTGCAGTGTACAGCAGCAAAGGGGATAGTGCAAAAAACAAGATGCATCAGCTAACACAGTTAAAAAAAGAGCTAAACAAAGTGAAACAAAATATGAACCATTTAATAGAAGGAAGTATAAAAATAGGAGCAGTATATACAGTATTGACAATAAACAGACTATTAACAAAATTGCACAAGTGGAAAATGATATTGCACAGCGAGAATTAAATGAAATTCCACCTGAAAATATTGTACAGTATGAATTACACCTTAGTAGTAATAATGATAATGGTATTGCAGAGTCATTATACAGTATAGTGCAGTTATTGTCAGTTTTTTGTGTGTAATACAGTATGTTACAGTAATAATACCAAGTACATCATAACATTGCATTGCTGTATTGTCTTGATTTTACAGTCGACTACCGGCAGCAGGGTTGCCAGGACATTACCGTTTTTTCTACAGTTTGCTTACTGTAAATTTTATTACTGTTATAATACAATGTACTAAAGCACTGTGTAGTGCTGTATTTTATTGCATTTAGTGGCATAGCTGTTTCCAGTCTTTATGCTCAGCTAAACTAACTGTCTCCTGGCTGTAGCTGCATATGCAACTTACAAACATTAGAGCGGTATCGATGTTCTCATCTAACAGGCGGCAAGAAAGTGAATAAGCACTACTATTGCTTTATGTGCATGCAGAAAAAATATTTGAAAAGAGACATCTAACTGGTTGTTTGAATTGCCTTTATTAAAAGATACAGGATACTACTGTAGATTTGACACCAATATTTGAGGATGCAGCACTTGATTGTTACAGGCTGGGGCATTAAACACAGACAAATGTTTCCAGCTATCTGTGCCTTTAAAAATATCCCTGTAAATACTGTAATCTGCAGTATATGGCAACCATTGACATCTGGATATTGCGTCAGTATCTTTTTTTTTTTTTTTTTCAAATCACGTTAAATTTTACAATAAAGTCGTAAAAAAAGGAAGAGAGAATCTCGCTAAACCATGCAACACCCAACAAGCCAACATTTACAGTTAGTCTTAGATCACAACGATTTCAAATTCAATGTTCAGCAACAATGACAGTATCATATCCAAAGACTTCACACAATAATGATATTTCTTATTTTTTTTAAGGGGAATTAATTCATCCCTTGATATACTTCTCAGACAGTACTCAATCTTTCAGCTATCTTAAAATGTTTCATTAATGTTCAAAGCAGAATTGTATTCACATCTTGTGTCCTTGGTATATGAGAGAGGTTTAGAAATTTTGTTAATTTTTACTGAATGAATAGTATCAAATCCTAAAGGACATACATGCATCTCTTTCTACAATATGCACAGTTCATTTAGTCTTTAATTGGTCTGCACTTTCAAAACGCTCCACAAAGACTCAAGAAAACTGGTGCTTTGAAAGCACACTGCAATGTTAAAATACACCATGTCTAAGTTTGATAAAACACAAGTCAAAGATACATGTTATGCACTTTGTGAGAAGAGTTGGTTCATCTTTTCATCCCAGTTTATTGACGATTTGGATAATTAGAGCGTAATCATATGATAGGATTGATTAATTGGTGTATATTATCACTCAGTTTTTTTCTGCAAGTTTGTAAGTACAAACAATATTTGTGTGTATTTGAATTGTTCACTGCAATTAAAGGGCAGAACATATGGAGTTTAGGAGAAAAAGAAAATCATTATAAACAATTATTAATATCATGATATGAAAGTACATAATTTTGAACGTCTTCCCTTAATAGAACAACAGACCAATCAACCAAAACCCTATGACATGGGATTAAAAATATATGCTTTAACTAAAAAAAAAAATGAAGAAAATACATGAGCAAACCGACACCTACAGTTACATTTCAAACTCACGAAAAATATGACGCAACAGAAAGATGAGAAAGCCCAAAAAAATCTTTGATATATTATGAACAGGGGTTTTCAAAGTCTGACACCGTGGGCTCCCTCTCAGACAAACAGACAACTAGATTTTGCCACTCCTATTATTATTATTCTTTGTCTTACCTCTATTTGGGGGATAATCATGCTCTAAGTTTTGGATCTACAGTTATAAAATATATAATGACTTGGAGGATGTAAACAGGAAGTATAATGTTGCCATGGATCCATTGTTTTAGCCTATCATTTGTGTACATTTTGGCAAATTGGCACCGTTAAAAATGTGCCGAATTAGCTCTTAGCAGTTCCTGTTTGCAGTGTACCCATAGATGTACGGACAACTATCACTGGATTACTTTGATACTGTAGAAAACTTAAAAACATGATGATTCTCAGGCAAGTTCTGGCGTTATAAGGAGTGTTTCTTTCCTACGATTTCTAAGTAGATATATGGACGGTTTTCACGATGGTGATAATGACATCCCCGGGATCCTGTAGGTCACACTGAATCTAAAATATGTGTATCATGTCTGTGTGTCCAGATGTGACCGAGTTATGACTAAGGCTTCGTCCGAAATCGCATACTATGCACTACATACTCAATATGTGTATCGTTCAACATACTGTTGTTTGAATAAACAGTAGTATGTATCTTTTCGGACACACTGAGCAGTAATTTACGTCGTCACTTCCTGAGAGCCTCCTTGCCGGTAGGAGACGTGTAACCATAGTAACCCATGCCAACCTCATGTGACCAAAACGACAGTTTGTGAGAATCAAAGTCTGAATTAATTCAAAATATATATTACGCTTAGCGCTTAAAGTGAAATCTTATACTTACAGTTAAATTGAAGTGTTATTCATGTTACAGAGCTGTCCGTCAATATCTGTTATGAACGTTGTCGTCACTACCGTACTGCATTGTGTGATTTTTATGCCGGCGTAGTGTCCATAGTTGCATACTGTAATATTTTACTGGAAATAGTATGCATACTATTGGTTTCATACTAAGTTTTCGGACATACTTCAATATCTCACATACTGTTTCAGTGTACTAAATAGCATGTTAGTATGGAATTTCGGACGCAACCTCAGAGGAAGTGCGCATTTTGACGTAAATTGCGGCAATCAGTCGGTAAGGGCACAAAATGTGGTCCACGCAAGTACATGAACACAAATGACAATGCCTGGCCCAGTCGGTACAAAAACGTGTACCCTGGTGAACACACTCTACACCGGTGAAGGTAACAAACTTTCGCGATGCAGAGCTAATCAGACCGTTTCCATGACCGCAGCCGCTAACAAACATGGCGTCTGTGGAGGAATGTGTTTTCAATTGCATTCCTGTCCGAATGGAGAGTTGCGTGGAACATGTTTGTTCCCTAAGGGTTTTAAGGCCTCCATGACCTGCATCTAACACAGTATCTTTTCCCCCTCTGCGCCCGCTTTAACTCTCTTTTTTTGGTAAATTTAACCACTTTCTGATGTGCGAATCCAGAATAATTCCTACTGAACATCCAAATGCACTGTATTTACATATTTCATCTCTTCTCTTTGGGGATGTCTGTTTGACAGATATTCATTGTTTATAATTATGCGTTATTATGTATGTATAGCCTCTATATTATATTCCCTTTGTGCCACAAACTGACTGCTTTTGCAGACCCCCACTCAAGCAGTTATGGAGGCAGGGTGGGAGAAAGGAAAGTGAAAGTAAAAGGAAAGGGAGACCCAAAAGCTTCGTCACGTGGACACTCTGGGAAATAGTTGTAGAAGAATCTGGAAGAAAAATATAAATGCAGGGAAAGAAGGCAGAGAGAGAGAGAGGGATCCCTGCATTAAACAGACAAAGAAGAAAAGTAGAAGAGGACAAGAAGAGGAGGAGGAGAAGAAGTAGAGCTTCCTGTCTTGGACCGCTGCAAGGCTGCTCTCTCAGGACGAGAGGGAGGAGGGTGAAAGGGGAAGGAAAAGAGGGAGGTGAAGAACAGGAGCGAAAGACGGGAAAGGTAGCATCATCTCCCTCTATTCATCCCAGTCCTTCTTGAGGTCGAAGTTCCACTCCCACTCCAAGCAGACATTCTTGTCGTCGTCAACTAAGCGGGACTTGACCTGATAGTTGCCGCGTGACATCATGCCTTTGGGCGCCTCATCAACCGGGCATATAAACTCCTGCTCCTCTGGCTTTGGGCCGTAACTTCCCACCATGTGCGTCACCTTGTCCACTGCAGGAAGATACAAAATGGACACGAACGTTTGTGGCTCCAGAGGGAGCTGTGTGAAGTCTAATAAATTGCCTCAAGTGATGTCATTTGAGTCAGTGTCGGTTGGGGATGAAAACTACAAACTGTTACAAAAAAATCGCTTATTGCTCTGCATGTATTCGCTACAAATCCTTCTCAAACTGCAAACTTGAAAACAAAAGCTGTTTATCTTACTACTTAAAAATGTTCTTAAATTTAAGAGCGCTCTGGAGATATCATATGTAGTTTGTTAGGAGTCGATCCTGGATGACAGTAGTACAGAAAAAAAGGTGGGAACTCAAAGTTAACGCGATAATAACGTGTTAACGCAAATTAGTTTTAACGCCACTAATTTCTTTAACATATTAACACAACTTGCGCTTTTTAGGTTGTAGCTTGTCAGGAAGGAGGCAAAATAATGCTCCAAACTTATGCTAAATTTTGGCGAGGAAAAACTGTCATGTCCATTTTCAATGGGGTCCCTTGACCTCTGACCTCAAGATATGTGAATGAAAATGGGTTCTATGGGTACCCACGAGTCTCCCCTTTACAGACATGCCCACTTTATGATAATCACATGCAGTTTGGGGCAAGTCATAGTCAAGTCAGCACACTGACACACTGACAGCTGTTGTTGCCTGTTGGGCTGCAGTTTGCCATGTTATGATTTGAGCATATTTTTTATGCTAAACGCAGTACCTGTGAGGGTTCCTGGACAATTTTTGTCATTGCTTTGATTTGTTAATTGATTTCCAATAATAAATATATACATACATTTGCATAAAGCAGCATATTTGCCCACTCCCATGTCGATAAGAGTATTAAATACTTAACAAATCTCCCTTTAAAGTACATTTTGAACTAATAAAAAATTTGATTAATTTGCGATTAACCATTTTAATCGATTGACAGCCCTAGTGGGAACACATATTGCTAACATATCATTGGTCATGATGAATAATACATTAGCTGAATCAATATGTATTATTCAGAATAGGGTAGCTTTAGCATATTGTTTGCATTTGATGCATGATGTTACACCACCTTTTTGCATGGCATTTATTTTGTTTGTAATTTTATAACATAGTGTGTGTACATGTGTACTTTCATTCATGTACACTTTCTTGTTAAAAACTCATCTTCCTACTGGGAAAAATAGGATGCAAATGCTAAATGTACACTCAGTCTCATGTGGGATAAATGGCACATTTTTAAGTATAAATGGGGACATAAATGGGAACATAATGACAACTTTTTTTCATCCATTGCAATAACTGCATGTTCATGCTGCAATAGCACACATGATGGATGCTTAGTCACATTAAATGATCTGTTCTGAAGTGTATTTGGTCAAACTGCAGGCCATAAATGACAAACATGAACACTGATTGATGTTCAGTTGCTTCATGTCTTCTTGTCATTTTATGATCTGCATCATTGATAAAACTAAATGGGTAGTCTTGTATTATAGGATCTTAACAGGGTGCAGTTTATTTGGCATATGTTGGCTGAATTGACCTTACCTGTTATTTCTTTTCTGGATAACACATGATGGTACCGCAAGCCAGCGACGATTTCTCTGTTCACCTGCAGACACACACAATTTCATCAAATCTCCAAATCTTGTCTGCCAAAACCCGCACCCCAAAATTATTATAAACCTAGAGTGACATGAAGTTATCAGCCCGTTATGTGTTTCATTGTTCCTCTTTGACTTTTAGTTCGTAGTGTGGGTCAAGCTCATGGATGTATTAAAAGAACTGGATACAGCGTTCGAAGAGGGCTCTCGTTCATTCCTATGGGAGTCGCTCAGTGGAGCTTGAAGCCAAAATGGCTCGACTGCCGAGTGATAAAGTACCCGCATCATCCGGCGATCTTCCACATCCATTGGGCCCGTAGAGCAGGCGCAGTAGCGTTTCCTTTAACTCCTGGGTCTCATTCACATGAACGGAGGAAGGAAAATAACTCTGGGTTCGGCTATTAATGCATTTTACAACTTTTAGGACCTAATGATTTAAATAAGGGCTATTCTAGTGTTCATACTTCAACAAAAAAAAAAATATCTGCTGATTTATGGACGTCTCTTTCCCAATGTAAGTACACCATTTGGCCACTACGAAAATTTGCCTCACAGCCCGGTGCTCTTCCTGGGAGCTTGGTCAAGCTCCAAAAACAGTGGATGCTACATTTCCCATAATGCAACATTTTTCAGTTGCAGGTAACCTTTTAGTAGGGCTGTCCCGAATACCATTTTTTGGGCTTCGAAGCTTCGCTGAGTAATATTCGAAGATTCACGGCGGGGTGGAGCGCAGCAGGCTGACATGTTCTTCTGTCTGTCTGTCTCCATCTCCTCCATTTCAGTACCGGGGGCAGCACCGCTGCTATACTACTGTACACACACACACCTCTATACACAACAAACAGCGATATCCATCTGAGAATAACTAATAATAATTCATGTTGAATTTGAGTAATGAATAATGTTGTGGGATTATTCCTTATTTCATGGAGTATTTGGGAATGTACACATTATTATTACATATTTATATATATATAAATAAATAAATAAAAAACAAAGCATTCAAGTAGTGATTTGGAGGTTGAATACCAATACCAATGGTCGAAGCTTCGAAGCATTTGGGTCAGCCCTACCTTTTAGGGTGCATGTTTTTAAATTTCTAATAAAAAAATAAATAAAAGTCATCTATATTGACACCAAATATTGATTTCCATGCATGTCAGGCAAAATGCACACACAGACCAATGAGCTTTTGTGTTGTGGGTGAAGCTGCGGTGAAGCCATTTGTCCAGCAGGTGTCCTCACAGCAGAGCAGTCAGTCACTGAGTCACTCACATTCTCAGCACATCTCCCCTCAGGGCCAAGTCTCCACTTCAACAAAAAACTGTGCATCATACGGACAATTAGCCACTACATCTACATTTCTATTTACGCCAAATAAAACTCACACCTTCTCATCTTTTCTAATTTTTGATCAAATCCTCTTTTGTTTTAGCATCATTCACCCCCAGATTTTAGTGTCCTATCCTTAGTCTTAGTTCTATCCAGTACAGGAATACTTCCCACAGCCTGAATCTCTCTCAGACCATTAGAGGAGACAATAGATGATCTGGTATTCAGCTTGTGAGTGTTTTCCAGCAGCACTACTGAATTTTAGAGATATGATGAACAACCAGTAACAGCTGCTGCTGAATCGAATGTAGTTCCTGGATTGATCTTGTTGTTTGTTGGTGCATTTTTTTTTTTTTTATTCCTGCATGTGGCTAACTGGGCAAATATTTCAAGGTCCCCAGTCTGTATTTATTTATAGTGGACATGAGGATGCTGCTTGGGAAAATAGCTGCTGTGTGTTTACAGGAGTGCTGATGGGTTTATTTGTAACAGAGCAGGGAAGGAGAGGGAAGAGGATGAAGGTGTGAGGAAGTGAGGAGGTGAGGAGGTCGACAAGTGACGACGGGGCAAGGAGAGAAGAAGAAGAAGAAGAGAACAGAGAAGATGAAGCAAGAGAAAGACAAAAAAAAGGTGATGAAAGGAAGAGGAAAAAACAGACATTAGTGGAGAGGGTGGGAGAGTGGCATTAGAGGGAACAGTTAATGGAAAATGATTGAGAGGAGAAGAAAGAGGAAACCAACCGCAGTCATTGCAGCTATCGCTGATTTCTCCAGAAAGTAGCAGTTGTGCTAATATATTAAAGTTGAACTGGGAGGGATCTGGGGCAGTTGTCTATGACAAAATGAGAGTGTAACTCAATCTGTCGACAACTTGTTGATCCAGCCCGTTTTCATTCACAGGGCATCAAATACCGACGCTTTGTCACACCCCTCGGAGTGTGATACCGCACGGGGAAAGTGCACCGGGAGTGTGGTGACGTAGTTCAAAGAGCAAAAAGACGCACTAAGGTTGGCCAGGTGGTGAGGTAGATGGGTCCAACAAACACAAGACTTTCATCCAGGAGGCCGCTGTTCGTGTCCCGTGTGTTAAGTTTGACTTTCACGTTACAATCAGCTGTTCGTTTGTGTCCCGTGTACACAACGTCCAGTCACATTTTCAATGTACAAACCTAGTCATTTTAAAACCAAACAAGTTGTGTTTTTTGAACCTAAGTGGTTTTGTTGCCTAAACCTAAGCAAGTGATTTTGTTTAATCAACAACATTAAGCATGTGTTTACTGCGACCGGGGTCTGACAAAGTGTCAGTATGTGACGAGTTGGGATGAGAACATGATGGTTGATCACTTTGGTGAGTCTTTTGGACAAAAATGAAGCACCCAGGGCAGCAAACAGGAGTAGTGGTGATACCAACCCGGTCCTCACTGTTGTTGTGCAAAGTACTGTTCTGGATTTTTACTCTTTTCTTCTTTTCTTTTAGTTGGAACTAACATAACAAGCGAGCTTGCATGCTAACATTCAGCTAAGTAGCACTTAACACAAACTCCAGCTGAGGATGCACTAGGGCTGACCTGATTGCTTGGAAGCTTCGACCGCTGCCATGGTATTCAACCTCCAAATCACTATTCGAATGCTTTGTTTACATTTTTTTTTTTACAAATTTTGAATTAAAAAAAATATATATTTTATATACAACTATGTAATAATAATGTATAAATCCCAAAATAGCCCATGAAATAAGGAAAAATTCCTCAACATAATTCATTATTCATATTCAACATTAATTATTTTGTTGTTTTGTTGTGTGTAGAGGTGTGTGCAGTAGTGCGGCAATGGCACTGAAACGGGGGGATGGAGACAGACAGACAGAAGAACATGTCAGCTTGTCAGCCCCACCGCAATGCTCCTTGAAGCATCGAATACCTTTGAATATTTCTCAACAAAGCTTCGAAGCCCAAATAATGGTATTCGGGACAGCCTTATGATGCACAGTAAACCAAATAATTAGACAAAATACAATTTCGACCTGAGGATCTGATGGCGCTAAAGGAAATGTCTGGGGATCATCAAAGTAATTCATATTAATCCTGAAGGGATCTTGAATGTCAATACGAAATTTCCTGGCAATCCATCCAATAGTTCGAGAAATTTAACTGAATACTACAAATGTGAAACAAGAGGAAAATTCACATCGGTACCAAATTTAAAGGAAAGTCAGGGGATCACTAAAGTCAGTAGGCCTCATCCTCGGGGGGCCGTGAATGTCTGTACAAATTTCATCTCAATCCATACAATAGTTGTTGAGATATTTCAGTCCGGAGGAAAGAGGTGGACCAACCAACTGACATTGTCATCCCGCTAGCATGGATATCAATACTATCAAAGTATTAAAAGTGATGACTTCCTAATTTTAGCAATCTAAAACATAATCAATAGTCCGACTTGAGAAACTTTACTGACGTTAAAAGAAAGAAGGTTGCCTCTCTAGCATTAATCCTTACTGGCACTATAAAATGAAAGGACTCATTAAATATGATAATGGTCCTGTTTGATATTATGGTTTGATCGTATAGTACACGGTGGCTTGCTCAGCACGGTCTCTATCTCTTCATCACTTACAGTAAATACCTGATCATCTGTTTGTTCATTTCATACATACAAACTTTAATCCATCCATAATGTACTGGAAATCTCTCCATCGTTAATAGACCTCTGTGTGACCACATCTATCCTTCTGCATCTTACCTTGAAGTGTATCTTTAGTTTGAACATCATTCCTTCCTTTAGGGTGAAGGTCTTCTCCTTCAGAGCGTCCAGGTCTCCTGCACAAACAACAACAATGAAACATCATGACTCGTGTGACATCACCTGCTACAGCATCTCAGAATGACTCACTATGTGATCACACTGCTGCTGATTTACACATAAAGAAAGCAGAATTGTAGTAGAATAAACATCTGGAAATGTATTTGAAAAAAAAGAAAAACAGTCTTTAATAGCTTTTATCAGTTAGTACTTCTTCTTTCTTTCTTGTTTATTTCTTTCCTTTATTTATTGAATTTCCAAGCAAATAGATGACAAGTGAGCATCAATTAAGATTTTGAATACATATAAAACAGAACAGATAAGAGAAAAAAGAACCGTGAATGGCCAAAAGACACAAAAACAAAATACATGTACAAAAAAGGTATCAGAAATGTGTCCGATAGTGCCCAAAATTCGGTATTGGCGAGTCCGCCAGTCTACGCACCGATACATTACCATAATATATGAACCCAGAAAAAAATCAACTTGTTTAACCGCTAATCAGTTCTTCTTCGCCGCTCCAAAACAGTAGCCTTCACGGAGCTGTTGCCCTGGATGTATCATGGCTGCTACTGGCAACTACTGTTTAAGACCAGCGAAGAAGAAGTGATTGCAGGTAGTTTGTCACATAACCATAGCAAACAACAACAGTGCGGTGTGAGTCGGAGTGAGGAAAATGTCAGTATTTCACAGTGGAAAATCCAACAAGTAAAACTGAATAATAAAAGAAAGTTCTATTGCATTCATTCTCTGTATGTATTCATGTATTACAAAGGGTTTAACCTGAGCCAGGCCAAACAAACATAGTAATCATATCATATCCATACATGGTCAGTAGTAAACAGCTGTTTAATAATAATAATAATAACAACTATATTTTGTATCACGCTGGTATCAGATCGGTACTCGGTATCGTCCGATACCGCAAGTTCAGGTATCGGAATCGGTATCAGGAAGGAAAAAAAGGTATCGAAACATCTCTAACTTAAAATACAGAATATAGCATGAAAGTTTGTTATTCTTGGAAGCTGTTAGTAACTCTTAGTTAAGTTCGATAAAATAGCAGCTGGAAATGCACTAACAGGTTTGCTTTGTGGTGTACAATATGATAAATGTGGCTCACTTCATAATTAAATCATTCAAATATACACTTAGTTCAGGGGATTTGGAGCGTTCCCCTCTCAGGTGTTCAGCTAAATAAGAGGAATTAAAGACATACTTAAAAGATATAGGCGCCTTTTGCATTCGTACCCCAGTACAACTCGTTATTTAGAGTCACTGGTTAAACTGGAATGGCTTCTTTGTAACAATACAAGTGTCTTGCCGTTGGGTTGACTGGGTTCATATTGAAGGAGTGGGAAGCATCCTGGACCATTGTAAAAGCACATAGCAATCAGAAATGCATCCACCGCCTAATCACTTTATATCTCAATTTAAACCCAACCATCAGTCCTGAGTGCCTCCTAATGGACAGAGAGAGACAGAGGAAGGAGGAGAGGAGATGAAGGAGAGATAGAGGAATGGGATGAATAAAAACAGACAGCAGCAGTGACGTGTCGAGGAAGGGAGGCAGAAGGCAGACAGGCAAAGAAAGGAAGTGACCTACAGATAACGCACATAAACAGAACATATAGCACATCGCTTCCCTCAGAAGTGCACTGTTTGTGGTTAGAGGGTTGATTCCCACTGGTGTCACCCATATTAAATATATATGCATTTGTGGCACATTTAGGCACTTTAAGTAAAAAGCCTCCAAGATTCGACATATTGCTCTCACTGATGAAAATCACTATCTCACTGCTTTCACTTCAGTTCAGAATCGACATGTCCCCCTGTGGTTTGAGAGCTTTATACCACCACAATAAATACTTTTACCTCCCCATTAGATCAAAACGAAAATGTGTGTCACCGAGCTAATAAATCTGTTCCTCAGTGGCTGACATTTTGAAGGTTTTTCACTGCTCCATCGCTGTCTCATTTCATTCAGTCCATCTCCCTCTATGAACGGTGGTATGCAAATCTCCTCTCTCCCTTCTCCTCTCTCCTCTTCTTCCTCTCGTCTCAGGAGACAGAGGAAAGAGAAAGGATGCTGGCCTCCCCCGGGAGCGTCTGACTGAGAAAATAGGTCAGTGTGGAGAGCTGTCTACCTGTTCTCCTCACCCACCCACACACACACACACACACATGGTATGTACTCATGCAAGTATGCACGCAAGGATGCACATGCGCAGGCGAATCCACAATCTGAACATAAAGCTGAAGAAGCTCACACTAGGCAAATATTATGTATATAATATATATATGCTAATGCAAGAAAATCCCCAAATATAAGGGAATAAATGAACTAGAAAAATGCCCCTTGCAGCATGCTTTACTTTGTGACCCATTTAATTATACATGCCAAAAAAATATACAAATATTTGAGTTATTAATTTTGTTGTTATATATATATAAAAAAAATGTTTTTAAGCTGCTGATTCAGAATTAAATCTTAATTCAAAATACATTATCCACTTATAAAATATGATGCATTCTTTGTAGATTAAACTACCCAACAGTATATAAAGTAGTTACAGTAATAATAGCTCCACCTTGACCAGCGAGCAACACTGTGAGGCTGTACAGGTGCGCTTTGAGCTAAATGCTGATGTTCAGCAGGTGTAATGCAGGCGGCTACCTCTGGTTCTGAAAAGTGAAGCCAATGCTGAAGTGCCTTAAACTTGCGTTCTTTCTAACAGCCAGCAGGGGGCGACTCCTCTGGTTGCAAAAAGAAGTCTGATTGTATAGATGTCTATGAGAAAATGAGCCTACTTCTTACTTGATTTATTACCTCAGTAAACATTGTAAACATGAATTTATGTTCTCAATCACTAGTTTCAAATCTTCTTCAATACATCATGATGTTCATTTAGTAAATTATGGTCCCATTTAGAGTCAAATAGACCATAAAGCAGGGTATGCTTTAGGGCGGGGCTACCTCGTGATTGACAGGTCGCTACCACGGCGTTGTCTGGTCTGGGAGTTGACCGTGTTTTCGTCTTAGAACTTTAACCCTTTCACAGTGTGTTTTCAGTTCAAGAAAGTTAATTATAACCTTTTTGGTCACCATAAAGATGTCTTATTCAGTGTTTGGTTGTGCTTAGCTCCATCCTCTCGTGTCACTTCAGGTTGCAAAAAAAACAACATGGTGATGGCCAAAATGCCGAGGTTTCAAAACATCCACTTCTTATATAGATTCTATGATATAATGTTTACCATCTTCGTTTAGCATGCTATGCTGCATCAGTAGTAATAATCCAGTATTGTAAAACATGTAATAATTTAACACTCTAAGGACCATTCTGCATAATGAGTACTTCATCTTTTAATTACTGTTTTCTGTTCAAGAACTTTCCTCCCATTATTATATGTATTTCACAAACAAAATACCCTTAAATTGCTCACACATTAGAGACATAATGCTAGACCCACAGCACATAATAAGTGTGGGGTAAAGATTAGTGGCTGGCATAAAGAGGCCGCTTGCTTGGTGTGTGTGTGTGTGTGTGTGTGTAGTAAATGTGTAGAGGCATGCGTGCTCAGCAAAACCACCCTGAACCCTGGGAACATGAAAGTTTAACAAAGCCAGTGCTTACATTTAGGGCACTAAAGCACTGAAATGTCATAGTCAAGGATATTGCAATACACTGTATGTGACACACCATATATCATGGACCAAAGTGTTGTGTTAAACCTTATAGCATGAGCATAATGGTTGTGTAGTATGTTATCAGCTCAGACTCAAGACATGATGTGGTACATTTAAATGTATTTGACGTTTAACGTACACTTTAAGCCAAACTAGGTCACATTATTATGCTATGTTCTTTTGCATAGGTGCCTCCATTGGGCAACTAATCTTTATCTCTGGCTGTTGTATTGCTGTATCCACCGAGGCACAGAGACACATTAAGCTTTGCTGCCAGCTCAGCCTGGAAAAAAAAGTGGTTTTCATGTTTCAATGCATCAATGTTCAGACCGTTGATCTAATCACAGGCAACAACTGAAACGACAAAGAAACTGCAATTTCTTGAGAGCAAGAATGAATCTAAAAGTAAAGTCGTTGTCTTGTAGCAGTGCTGATAAAAAGGTAGCGATATACTGGATGATATCTAAAGCAAAAATGAAGTGATGAATTCAGAACGAGAAAGAGGAAGTGTCACGAGGCAATGAGCTGAGGCAAGAAAAATATGAGCAGTCAGACGATCGGACAGGTTCCAGACAAGCCAACAGTTTAGAAAGATTATCTAAACCACTAAAACAGGAAGTAAGTGCTCTCTTATAATGTCAGTAGTAAGACCTCCAGTATAGTAGGTCTGTGATGGATTATAATGTGTGTCTTAAGCTGGGCATACACTGTACGATTTTAGAAATGTTGTTGTGCAATTCCTACTCCTTCTGTACGAGTAGATTGTTTGCAATGTAAAGCCAAAGGTCAAAATGTATGTGCTCACACTGTACGGTCCGATCGTCAGCCACGACCTGAGAGCTCACACTGTACGTGTTAAATAGAAAAAAGAAAAAAAACACGGCCCGTTGGCCGCTGTGGAGCGTTTTGGGCTGTTGACAGTTGTCAACAAAGATTCGTTTAAAAGCTCAGAGGAAGGTAAAGTCTTTTTTCTAGCAGAGGCCTGTACGGGTCACAATGCTAACATGGCAGAAACGTACCGCCTCGATCATCAGCGCCATCCTGTGCGCTGAAACGTCTAAAAAAAAGAGACGCCAGCGTATGTGGACTCGCAGGTGGCGAGGAAGATGTGAATGTCAGAGAGGATTGGAGGTAAGGTAGCTATGTTTTACTATATCTATTGTACATTGATATCGGATTATTGGAATCAGCTCGTGGTTCTGCTTCAACTGTGCGAGAGCCTGTGGATGGCCGACCCAAATTTCTGACAGGTCAGAAATTCATCCGGCTGTCCTACGGTCGTTTGGGAGGAGTTAATCGGCCCCTATACACTGCACGGCAAACGACGTACAATGAAGTTGAAATTCGTTCCGACTCTAAAATGAGTCGTGTTGCTCAGAATTCGGGCCAGAAACAGGTTAAAATCTTACAGCGTATGCCCAGCTTTAGGTTGGTCTTCTTAGCAATGTCACTGCATTCCCAGATCTCAGCAATGATGAACAAAACTACAAAAATAACCCAAGAAATAATTAACCATATTATAGTTAATATTTTGGGATAGATTCTTATTACAGTATTACAGCATGAACAGAATCTCAGTCTTGAATGACTGTTTTACTGTAACCTAATTAAGTAAAAATAGTTGTAAATGCTTCAGCAGACATACAGTACATTATATATTATAACCTGTAACTGGCCCCCATGTCAGAGATGTTGAATGTTTTCAGACTTCAGAGACTTTCAGAGACTTCAGACACTCCTTCTGAGTGCACAAGGGAACACTTGAGAAGTTGACAGGGACCCAAACAACTTTGCAGAAGTTAAAGGTCTCTGATGGAACAACCGGTCCAGCGTGCAGTAAGAGCAAGAATCTCTTTTCTCTTCCACACTTCCACTTTCAAAGTGTAGAGCAATCACCTCTACTATAGTGCAATGTATCTCCCCCCCTGTTTTGCCACCCCTCTTTCTCTCTATCTCTATCATTAACACACATGCAGAGTATGCTCGTCATCACTTAGGGCTCCATGCTGCATTGGTAACAGCCTATAGTGTATAATGAGGTCTCTAATGCTTTCAGCCTCCGATGGAAAGTCCATTTCACATCCAGCCTGGTGCCGGCTCGGCTATCTAACTGCAACATGATCCACCAGCAGGAGCAGATTATTACCCTGCTGCTTACTCTATAGATTAATGATGAACGATGCTTTTGTCTCACACAGCATTCAGCAATTTCTCTTTTTCCCCTTTAGCTCTACAACGCAAACAAACACATTCATCTAAATTGAACCCAATCTTCATTTGAACGGCTTCCGGGAAAATATGAGAAAGACTAGGTCAGTTTTTTTTCAACAATTGAATGAACACAAGATTTTCCAGGTGCACTAGATAAACAACACACTGCCTCTGAAGAGCATTTCCTGTAATGGACTTGAGGTTTTTTGTCTGCTTGTTGCACGGGTTGCAAGTATTCTGTTTATTTTATAAGTAAAACATCAGAAAACAATGCAAGAGGAAATGATCTCATGCTGCAAATTTGGCAAAACAAGCCCCACATTAACTGTTTTACAGTTCCTCTGTAGAATCGTCATAAACAAATGAAGTCATACTGTAATTGAATTCAGTTAAATGATTTCTGCCCATTGAGAAGAAAAAAAAGCACACTTGGAGGCCTAAAGATGGTGATGTCAGCCGGCTGGTTATAAGGTCTCTTTGTCTAGAGAAAGACTGGCAAGATTGTCATGAATGTTCACATGCCATGAATATATTGGCATTGATATTTCTAAATCTCCCACAAAAAATTACCCTTATACCCACTATTTTGCAATAGCAAATATGTTTGAAATGTCACTCTGATTATGTTTCTCATCAACATAAAAAGGAAACATTTATATTGAATGTATTTGTGATCTGTTTAATGCCACCAAAGCAAAACGCTCATATTAAATGTATCTACAAAAAGTTAATTGTCAACAAACTTTATGTGTTTTCCCTATCATATTCAAAAACACTGCATCCTACATTTCCCATAATGCACCTGGATAGCGTTTCATTAGACCCTCACTGCCTGGTAAACATCACCACATGCAGTTTGTAATGCAAGCTCCCTATTAAAAATTTAAAATCTCAAGACCCAGTCGATAACGCTGATGACATCACTATGACATCATCGGGGTGGGCAAAGCTCCTCCAGAGCTACAGAAGACAAACTATAACTTGTATAAATGAAATAACCACATGGTAAGACCTGTTTTTGTATACTGTGTGAATTAAATACTTGACAAATGAAAAGTACTCTAGAGTATTTCCTCATTTTAAGACCTTGAGTGCAAAATTCAACAACAGTTGCAAGTGAAATTATAGAGAAAAAAGAATATAGACCAAGCCTACTGTATATCGCGATAGAAACAATATCGAAAAAATACTCCCGATAGACATTTTTCTATTGTTTTGACGATATATACCGTCATATTGCCCAGCCCCCAGTCTTTCTGTTAAAAATGTGTTTTGCCCAAGTCCAAGTCGAGATTACTTAATCGATTTTCCCTCCACCTTTCACTTCCTCCATCATCTATGATTGCGATCAGATCTGAGAGCATTAGATCTGTCTGGTGTGGAGGCACAGCCTGCTTTTTCCATTTCGTGCTATTCAGCAGATCTTCCATTACACAGTGAAACATGCACATTAAAGGCTGCGAGATACTCTCTCTGTGTTCGAATCAGACGGAACGGCTTAGTACAGAGTGAGTATCGCCTAGCAACCAGGTGACCTTTCCCTATTAGCAGCCTGTGATTGTGTCTTTTTGTGTGTGTGTGAGAATGTGCATGTGTGTGTTATTGTGTATGTGATATAGGTAGGGAAATCCTCAGACAAGGAAAAATCATGCAATTAGGAAATCCACAAACACAGACGAACACGCACAACTGTTGACACACCCCGCCACACAAGTCAACACACAAACACAGATCGATCCTTTCCTCAACTTTATCCCCTGTAGGGAGTGACATAATCTCTTTGCAGCCACCTGATTACCATGGACCGCAGACAAACACACACACACACACACACACGAGCTACAGACACCTCACTCCCCTTCCCTGAATGTCGCTTTCGCCTACACCCAGGGGAAGATGTCAATACTGCCCACTAAGCAAACATTTAGCTGTCTCTCCTCTCTCAAGCGTGGACACACCCACTGCAGTCTTTCTGCACATAAAAGGCAGCACATGGGGTGAGACGGCTCGCTCCGGGGGAATATCATTGACTTGTGTCACCATATTGGGTGCGAGGGTATAGAAGCACCATACCACCACATCCACAACTAGCCAGGGTTTAGGGAGAAATGTAAAGCTGGATAGAGAAAGAATAAACAGAAGAGTGATGGAAGGGAAGCATTGCGTACCTGTCAGGTCCAGGGTGATTGGTTCACGAGCATCGTCCAACAGCAGGGTCAGTCTGGTCACCTGGACATTAGCCACATTGGGGTCTGGTGAGGAAAAACAGTCTGGTTTTAAAAGTATTCATAGATATTTGTTTTCATTGTCGTACATCTTTGTACAACATCATATATATTGCCTATTTAATCCATACACAAACAGAAATGTAAATGTTGTGGTTTTATGGGAGGTTACTTCCTGGTACTATTTCTTCAGTTACACAGTTCAGTACATTTTCATACTAACATTTGATACTTAGCACTAAAGGCTAACTGCAATTGAGGCGGATGGTAATGTCAATAATGTGATGTTAGTTTTGCAAAAATGAAAGTAGCTATTGGAAAAAAACAAATGTCACTCAAAACCACAAATGTCAATTGCATGGTGGTGCTACAAAAAAAGTCAGGAGATCAGCAGAGTCGTTAGGATTCATCCCCTGGGAACCTTGAACATCTGCACAAAATCTCACAGCAATCCATCTAGTTGTTGAGGTATTTCAGTCTGGATCCGAGTGGTGGACTAAGGCCCTGTTCTGACCTGATATTACCACGTGTCCTCAGTGATCGGATCAAAAGTGGACAGCTTTAAGTACGTCTGTTCACACCTGGCATTAGAATGTGTCTCCAGATGCGTCTTAAGTGACCACGTGATTGGATCTCACTTCCCCCCGCTCTATATGCAAATAAACACATTGTAAACACACGACTAATACAGCAGACGTTGTTATGTAATATTACAGGAATATCAGTAGTAATATCCTACATATTTTTGAATTTATCAACATCAAAATAAAAGATTTTTGCACCGGCGATCCCCAGGGACCTCCATACTGCTGGCACTGCCGCCTTTGCTAGGCAACAGCAGGGTACAGAGCTTCAGAGAGCCGAGGATGAGAGAGAGAGCGAGCGGGCGGGTGTCAGCTCCGCGCAAAGTAGCGGAACAAAAACCCCAACACACTCCGACATTGTGATAATAATGTACTTTGCATGCCTAATCTGATAGTCTGTAGATATGTAGCCTATAGATAAGATATATTTTAATAAAATACAGTTGTACCGACAGAATACAGTAGAGCACAGAGGCCGTTTCCATGCTGCGAGGAAGACAAGTGCTCACGTCTGTCTGTCTAGTCACATGAGGAGCGAAGAGATCTGCGGATCCCAGAAGGACCTCAGTTGAGTAGGCGGTCCTTAATGTGGCCCAGGACACATTCACTACACACTACTAAAATAATGTGGTCATATGTGGCCCAGACCGCCCGATCGGATCTCAATGTGTCCTCAATGCGTCTTGAGTGCGTTCTCACCTGTACTCAGAGCTGTCCATTTGTGATCCGATCACTGAGGACGCATGTTAATACCAGGTCTGAACAGGGCCTGACTGACAATTTAGCCACGTCACTAAAATAAAAAATATTAATGATATTAGTGCTGAAATTGTTAAAATAGCACAGTCCATAACCATTTCAGCCATTGTAAAAGAAAGTAACCGTCCAATACCAGTATTGTGGACCATCAGGATTCAGCATGGACAGATTAAAAGATAAAAGACTCACAATAAATTCCTCTCCTCCCCTCTCCACTCCGCTATGCTTTTCCTTTCTCTCATTACAGCCTTTCCCACCGTATTCAATGTTACCAGATGAAGATGAGGCGGTGTTGAGTTACAGCAGTGGGGGAGTCAGAGCTATTCTACTGATATCAGCTGTTATGGCCCGGCTGCTGGATTAGAGATGCTGAGGCAAGCAGGTCTGTTCCAGTGTGTGTATGTGTGTGTGTGTGTGTGTGTGTGTGTGTGTGTTTGATCAGAAGTTGATGACTGCGAGGAACTATGCACCAAGTCGTTATATTGAGTGAATGGTATTATTAAAGCTGCAGTAACACTAGGGTGAATCACCAGCTCCTCTATCACCTCATGTAAACAACAAACACACACACACACAAACACACACACACACACCTGCCGTCATTGCTGCCGTTCCCAGCAGGGTCTGCTTGTACTTGACCAGACTCTCGTCCTCTTGGTCCAGTCGATGAATCTCCTCCAAACTCCTCTGGGCCGGAGCAATGTAGTTTAGGTTTCTGTCGTCTTCTTCCTCCGCAATACACAAATTCTTCTTGTCAGACAGTAGACCTTCAAGAAAGAAGAGAGAAGACCATTAAATGGATACTGTTGAAGTGACTGCAGGTAGACGTATCCCCCACACGCCTATACAGATGAGCTCAGTTCATTAATGGAATCAGTCTATTGAGCACAATCTAGCTTGTTATTAGCTCACCTTCCTCAAGCCCAGGATGGCCAAAATTTTAAAAAATGTGTGCATCCTGGACTTCAAACCCACAAAAGGCACAACTAGACCACACCGTCAACCATCATACCAAGTTTGAAGTTCCTAAGTTAAATAGTTCCGAGTTCTGCTCCGGAAATTAAAGTGTGATACGCGGACAGGTTCATTGGGAATATAAACTGAGAGGAAGCTGTTGTAAGAATAATATGTTAAATTAATAGTGTCATTGTAGGTACAATGACACTATTAATTTGCTCCAACTTCTGTTTGATAAAACATGCTCTATAGTTCTGTATAATGTTGGGGTTATTTAATTTAAATTTCTTTGTTTTACATGGTTATAAAGTCATGTCAGTTTAAAACAGTTTCCTCCCTGTCTCACAAAATATTAAGAGAAGATGAAGTGCCTATGACTATTACACTAACAAAAAAAAACAAAATAATAAAAGCTGACCTCTCTGACGGTCCCTCGGAAAGTGCAAAGAAGGGAAAGGCAAATAACATTTTCAGCAGAGCTCATCTGCAGTCAATATTTCTGTTATATTTCAGTGACTGAAAACTGCACAGGCACAGGCAAGATTGCTTTACTGTCTGGGATAAGACGCATATTACTCCAGGTAGGCCAGCTCTAGCCATCCGGGGTTTGATTTCATCAGGGATTTTGATTCAATATTGAATTTTACAGACATTCGATAATGTGTTCTGCAAGCTGAAATTTAATTTTAGCATCTCCACCTTATCAGTATACCACCTCCAGAGCGTAAATACTTGCAGACTGGAAAAGTTACACTAACTGGAAGGATGTGGCCGGACAAAACCACAGTTGACAGCAGTAAAGCATTTCTGTTTACAGAACAGTATTTGAACCTGTATCACAAATATAGGTGAGACATTTATACCAGAAAGAGATCGTACAACACAGCAGGCTCTTATTTACCAAGATGTTGACAACCTTTTATCATTCCCCAGAGTCCTCACTAAAATTTGCTTTACATACTAGATAATCCATCAGAGTGGGCACTTCATGGCTGCATTACAACCAGTGGGCTACCTCCGAGTCTCAGAAGTGAAGCCAATGCTGAAGTGCCTTAAATTTGCATTCTTTCTAACAGCCAGCAGGGGGCGACTCCACAGGTTGCAAAAAGAAGTCTGATTGTATAGAAGTCTATGAGAAAATGAGCCTACTTCTCACTTGATTTATTACCTCAGTAAACATTGTAAACATGACTTTATGGTCTCAGTCACTAGTTTCAAGTCTTCTTCACTACAGCACGATGTTCATTTAGTAAATTATGGTCTCATTTAGAGTCAAATAGAGCATAAAGCAGGGGATGCTTTAGGGCGTGGCTACCTTGTGGGAGTTGTCCATGTTTTCGTCTTACAACTTTAACCCTTTCACAGTGTGTTTTTAATTCATGACAGTTAATTATAACCTTTTTGTTCACCAGAAAAATGTCTTATTTAGTGTTTGGTTGTACTTAGCTCGAGGTTTCAAAAGGGCAGTCCACAAACCAATGGGTGATGTCACAGTGACTACGTCCACTTCTAAGTCTATGATTACAAGCTTAGCATTAGCAATAATGTAACTTTGACCACAATATGACCGGACATTATGTTAATTCCTTCTAAATTTTTTCAATAATGAATAAACTCAAGATTCCTCAAGATTCTGTGTCTTTCTAAAAAAGAAAAACAGGTCCAAACATTCAAGGGCGGAGATAAGAAAGCGCTCGCACAAGTCATTTTTTCAACAGCCGTAATGGAGGTTGGGGAATAAACTGATAAATTACCTATTTAGTGTTCTTCCTTCTCTCATCAACTAACAACACACACACACACAGCGACAGATCATTTATAAAACATTACATGGTCTCCTACACAAATGTACAATGCATACCTCTAGACTCCAATTATCTGGAGAACGAGACACGCAGACACAAGCGGTGCTGTGGACGTGTATTTACTGTGCTGTAACAGCCTCGTGTAATAGCCTCTGGTTCTGTTTTTACTGTTCATAATGAGACGGCTCAGTGTACATCAGCTCAGAGCTGTGTGTGCAGGTAATTGGATGGCACCGAGAGTATACACACACACACCTTAGTCACAAACATACCCACCAAACGGCATGTAAATGCAGTCAAACAGAGTTACAGACTCTGTAAACATTAGTGGAAATCAAATGTGTTAAACAGGGACATGATGACCCGACACAATTGTCAACACACACACACACACACACACACACACAGATGCACTCCTCTGTGTTCGAAGCAGCACCCCACCCAGTCAGGGCCAAACATGACTGCCTTCGCCCGTCACCATGGCAACCTTTTCAACTCCCCTTGCGGTGACATCACCTTTGCTGTGGATCTGTTTTATATGACTGAATATACAAGGTGGAGCTTTTATTTTTTACTTGTAGCAAGAGAGATCTATGGTGTATCAGTGTTTATAGTACATTTCCATAAATCTATATATTTAACGGGATGGTTTCTTTCTTAATGGGTATTATCTCTTGGTTGTTGTTTTTCTTAAATCAATATTTAGCCACAGTGCATTTTAATAATATAATAAATAAATATATAATAAAATAGGCTTTTTTGCTACAATACATTTTTCTCATTTTTGCGATAAGGCTAGTCCACAATCACTTAACACAGTGTGTGGTAAATTGTTAGCATGGAGCACTACAGACAATGATTTTCTGGGGTCAACACATGGATGATTTTGGCATCTGCAATATGTTGTCATCACTTTAAAGGACCAGTGTGTAACAACTAGTGGGATGTATTGGCAGAGATGCAATGTTATATTAATAAGTATGTTTTCTATAGTGTATAATCACCTGATAACAAGAGTTGTTGTGTTTTCGTTACCTTAGAATGAGCCGTTTATATCTACATAGGGAGCGGGTCCTCTTCACGGAGTCGGCCATGTTGCACCGCCATGTTGCTACAGTAGCCCAGAACGGACAAACCAAACACTGTTAACTTAAAAAGTTAACATGAAGAGGACCCGCCCACTATGTAGATATAAACGGCTTATTCTTGGGCCGCAGTCGATGACATTACTTGCTCCCATCGCCGCCGTTTTCTCTCTCTCTCTCTCTCTTCATCACTCACTTCCCACATACACACACACTCTAAGCACTCTACTTTTACAACAAATGGCTCTAGATAGGGTCATTCACGTTTTCCTGTCGACCACTGTAGTTCTTCTGCACGCTTGGCAAACAGGAGAGGCTTCAGTTGGTTGATAAGTGATAATATTTTGTTGAGCCCCCCCCCACCTTTAAATCTATTTAAAAGTGCAATTTACACATTTAAATATGTGTATGTTTACACACATTTTTTATCCTTAATGTAAAAGGATTAGGTGTTCAGCAGATGAACAGAAGTTTCTTTCACATCCACTGTGCTGTCTTTGAAAACGAGACCTTCAAAATGTTCTTTAAAATCCTTGATTCTGATATTAAATATTCATACGTGAAAATCCATAAATTAGCCATCCGGTTTGAATCATACTATTCTATACTATTAAAGACAACTGTTTTTTTTAAAGATTTCAGGTGGTGTTGGATCCAGTTCATTTATGAAAGGCGCTGAAAACATGAGGAAGTATAATGGTGAGGTGAAAAACATCTGGTTTGAAATATTAACATAAAGATCTAGTGCTGATTTTTTCCCCTCTCCCTTCTACACACACAAACACATTAAACTCTATAGTATGTCAGATATGGATGGTACATGACTTCATAAATGATTCAGCCAGCTTTATTTACATATCAAACTCTGCAGCCCATCCCCATATGTGCACACACTGCAGCGTAAAATGTGTTTCTGAACCGCTATTAAAGCCAGTTTCCTCTCTGACATCTGAGAGCTCCTCTTTGATCTCCACACTGCTGACCTGTCACAGGAACCGTCAATTAGCATTTATTTTGAAAGGCAGGGTTTGGTTCACAGAGTATTTTAATATGGATTTCTTTTAAAGCTAGTATGTGGTAGTAGAAATCTGTCAACCTTAGAAAACAAATCTCCTTTGTTTAAAGGTATAATGTGTAATCCTGAGCCACATGCTCCAAATAAATAAGGGGTAGCATTTCACCTCCGCCACTGGGTCCATACAATCTACATTTACAGTCGACAAAAGTGTTAGAAAAAGCCAACTACTAACTAACAGCAGGACAAGAATACGCAAAATTCAACCAAACTGCTGAAACTCAGAGCCTGTCAAAATAACACAGCTATCTATAATCTTCATGTGTGGCGTCGGCCTATAATGTGTTTACTGTGTGTATGTTTTTCACGTTAGTTGACTGGATTAAATCCAAAGTGGCAGAAACGAGAAAACAACTTGTACTTTTTTTAGCAACTCTTTTCTTTAGCAACTCGCATTGAGCCAGCGCAAATCGGGCGCTGGGTCTAACTGCCCAAAATGAAAAAGCAGCTGAATCAATGAATCAAGCAGAAACATGCACCTCCATATTGTGTGAATCTGGTGTTAGAAACAAGCTAACACTATAAAAGCCAGCAGTGTGTGTGTGTGTGTGGACATGTGTGGCTGGTCTTCCAAATGTTCCAGCCCCCCCCATCTGTAACATGATGTTAACTGGTGGATTTTCTTTGATGGCCGTAAGA
Source organism: Sebastes umbrosus (assembly GCF_015220745.1). Taxonomy (NCBI): domain Eukaryota; kingdom Metazoa; phylum Chordata; class Actinopteri; order Perciformes; family Sebastidae; genus Sebastes; species Sebastes umbrosus. The sequence continues at coordinate 8,788,004 of NC_051282.1, read as the reverse complement.
CTGCCCCATTACCCCAACAGCTCCTGAAAACATCTTCTGCATCATAACACACGTGTCTGCTGTAAAATATGTGCTACAGGTGTAAATCAGCACTCTTGTGCTGTTACAGAAAAACTTAAAATGGATGGTGAGGAATTTATTTGTTAACTTTTTTAATTTTATTTTAAACAAAATAAAAGTGAGAAGGGATGTGTCTAAAAAGGGATGCTATACTGAGAAACAAATAGACTTACAAGTCACTTGTCACCTCTAAAAAAGACTATTACTGTTCCACTGAGTGAGCTTTTATTATTTATGTGGTTTTTGTAGGCCCCTCTAGGTGCCGTGTGAAAGCCAAAACCTAATAGTCAAATAACTTGGGGTTCATTTATCTTCATTGTTTTTACTTCAGTGAATGAAAAATGATTTATCTTCAGGTAGTCTCTATAAAAGAAAAACACTATATTTTCCACACAATTTTGAACCGCCTCAGACCTTTGCCTATCACCTGCTAAGTTAAAACCCTGTCGTCAAATAAAACCGCATTTGCAGAAGAAATGTATATTTTTAGGTCTGTCAAAGTGAATGCGATAATAAAGCGTTAATGCAAATTTGTTTTAACGCCACTAATTTCTTTAACGCAATTTGCGATTTGTAGGTTATAGCGGGCTCAATTTTAAAGCTAGAGGTATGAGTCGAGGAAAAACTGTCATGGCCATTTTCAAAGGGGTCCCTTGACCTCTGACCTTAAGATATGTGAATGAAAATGGGTTCTATGGGTACCCACGAGTCTCCCCTTTACAGACATGCCCTCTTTATGATAATCACATACATTTTGGGGCAAGTCATAGTCAAGTCAGCACACTGACACACTGACAGCTGTTGTTGCCTGTTGGGCTTGAATTTGCCATTTTATGATTTGACAATTGATTTTTTTATGCTAAATGCAGTACCTGTGAGGGTTTCTGAACAATATTTGTCATTGTTTTGTGTTCTTAATTGATTTCCAAATATAAATATATACATACATTTGCATAAAGCAGCATATTTGTCCACTCCCATGTTGATAAGAGTATCAAATACTTAAAAAATCTCCCTTTAAGGTACATTTTGAACAGATAAATACTGTGTAATTAATTTGCGATTAATCCCGATTAACTATGGACAATCGTGGGATTCATCGCGATTAAATATTTTAATCGATTGACAGCTCTAATTTGTTTTTACAGCTTTTCCACTAAGACAGAGAATCTAGAGCATGTTGAACCATAAGACTCAGACTCGGTGTTCATCTGCTGGTATTTACAGCTAAACCAACATGTTTAGTGAAAACCAACACAGCAATCTGTCTTGGCAGGGGAGCGGTGGCTTCAGGGGAGGAAGGATTTGAAGAGGACTGCTCACAAGAGACCTCAAAAACACACACACACACACACACACACACACACACACTGAACATGTTCTTCTGTTAGTTCCTTGTTGACACAAGTCTTTCACAAATGTCTGTATCCAGATTGTGACTAAATCTATTGTAGCTGGTGGGCAGACTTTGTCATCTTCAGACAGTGCCAGGCTAGTTGTTTCCTTGTTTCCAGTCTTTATGCTAAGCTAACCAAACCTAACCGGCTGCAACCTTATATTTAACAGACAGATATGAGAGTGGTCTCGATCTTCTCATCTAATTCTCAGCCAAAAAGCGAATAAGCGTAATTCCCAAAATGTCCAACTATTCATTTAAAGGCACAATAGGATTTTCCTAAAAAAAACAATATATAGACACAAAATAATCCCTCTCAATCATCACTTATGACCCACTAGGAGTGTGTGGCGGTGTCTGTATCCAGCCCGGTACTCACCAAATGGCGTATGAATGACACAGCAATTTGTAAGTCATTTCACGTGCAATAACAACACCGTTCACGCCATGTTGTCTGTACTGACTGCAATGTAAAGGCATTTGCGTGCATATGCTACGCTCAGAGCTGGTGACATAGAATAAAAAGTAAGAAAGAATGCCTAAGGTGGGCAGAACGGGGACTTTCAACCAGGAGAGCGGTGTTCGTGTCCCAAAGTGTTGTTGAGTTATGAAATACGCTAGTGAAGTTTGTGATGTTTTTTCTGTACTTATGTTACGTTGTTTACGTATGGATTTTACTTAGGTTACATATTTATGTTAAGCCTAGCCATGATGTTTATCCTAAACCTAACTAAGTGCTTTTGTTACCTAAACATAACCACAACCGTTTCACAGTAATGACGTGGCGGTAAATGGCACGCGAAAAGTCTAAAATGCGTTATCATGAAACGCGGAATGTCTGTAAAATGTTGTGCTATTTACACCCCTTCCCATGAGATCAGGTTGTTGTATCTGCAGAGACGCTGCCCCCTGACTGTATTTCTTAGTTTGCTGTGTTTGGGATGTTTCTGGGCGTCAACCTCTATAAAAACGTAGCAACCGCGTGCCAGATCGTCAGCACACATCCAAGAGGAAGCTACAAAAATAGCGGACACAGCGACGGGAAAAAACGCTCAAAAATAGCGGGGCGAAACACCAGACGGACAAAGCTCGTTTCAAAATGAGAGTGAATCTGGGGTTGGCTTTAACCCGCTGGCGAGCACCGTAACCCTTGTTGAGCAGGGGCCAACTTTGAATGTTGTATTTACAAGCCTTAACTGACAAATCCTACTCATTCTAGTGAATTGTTTAAGTGTCTGCAATTCTGGTGTTAATCTACTAACCCGATATCACGCTAAAGCGTGTAATAGACCTGCCTTTCCACCAGAGGTTTGTCAGTGTCACATTTTGCCACGGCGTGATTATTACACACATGTATGAAGGTACAGTACCAGCAGGGGGCAACACAATCACTCAGGTTTAGGAAAAACGTTATGGTTGGCCTTAAAATAAGTACGTAAACTCAGTACAATATGTATGGAAGCAACGTAACATAAGTACGGAAAACACGTCACAAACGTCACAAAAAAACGCGTCACAAACGAAACTTACAAAACAAAACACCGGCCTCCTGGTTGAAAGTCCTGCTTTTGTTTGACCCATCCAACTCCCCTCCCGTCTGCCATAAGCAGTCGTTCTCACTTTTTATTCTACACTAGCTCTGAGCGTAGCATATTCACACAGATTACATTTACATTACAGTCAGTACAGACGACATGGCGTACAAATGACACGCCCAAAGCAAGAACAGCGTTGCGATTACACGCTTTTGCCTTGCACATTATCGTGCCATTCACACGCCTTTTCGTGCGTCCGGGCTGCATCTACGCGATGGAGGCTACAAGATGTAAATGGAATCGGCATAAAAATAAAAAAACATGTTTGTTTTTAAAATACTGTATCATAAATGGGGCATTAATGGGACTTTAAGTATTCAAAGTTAAACTGCTCTCCTTTTTCCTCAACAGCCTTCCTCTGTTTTAATAATTTCCTCCTCTTCCTTTAACCCAGATAACTGTTCACTGTGTCAGGAAAGCACTGCTTTCTCACTATGTGTGTGTCTGCCATGTGTGTGTCTGTGCCCCAAGCGTTGATATGCTGTTTTTTATAGTCCTTTGAGGCCCGCTGTCACTGCTCTGTTCTAATACTATAACGAGACCTCTGGGACACTGAAACACACACATATACAAACACACACGGCTGAAAATAAAAAGGGATCTTTCAGGTCTGCGCAGCCGATAGCAGCTTTTACAATGAAGGAAAAGGCAGTAAAGGAAGAAGGATCAAAATAACAGCATTACAGCAGGCCGTGAGCCGCTGTCAGCGCGTGGCCTTTTCCGCCACAACACGACCGGAATCAATATGTCACCTGCAAGATTTCCATGTAAGGCTGCAGACACCCCGTCAACACCGGAGACACTCATAACACTTCATCATGTTAACCAGCAAATCGTTGAAATCTCATTTCCCTCATGTTTCCTTGTTGATGAAAGGCTGAGATGACAAACAAATGACACCAGCTGCTGTTATTGGTGATATCAACACACTGAGGATGTCTCATGATACTGCAGCTTCTGTGGCATATTGTGTTACTGCAGACCTGCTGGTGCTATTAAATATGCTTTGCTTGTCATGTTACAGTTGTCAATAGTTGTGATTGCGGTATGATGCAGCTTTTCAGCGTGTGCTCATACAATGTTTCATATGATATTTTAGTGCTGATGAGAAAATGAGGATAGTTCTTCCTCATATTTTGTGCGTTTTCCCATGAATGTCCAGCAACATCAAAGACTGTATATAAGAAGTAGACGTAGTCACCGTTACGTCACCCATTGGTTTGTGGACTGCCAATTTGAAGCCTAGAGTTCGGCATTTTGGCCGTCGCCATCTTGGTATTTGGCCATTGTCATGTTGATATTTTGCAATGAGAAGTGACACGAGAGAGTGGAGACATTTTTAGGCAACAAAAAAGGTTATAATTAGCTTTCATAAACTGAAAACACACTATGAAAGGGTTGAAGTTGCAAAACGAAAATACGGTCAACTCCCAGACTGGACAACGCCGTGGTAGCGACCTGTCAATCCCAATGAAGCCACGCCCTAAAGCATCCCCTGCTTAATGGTCTATTTGACTCTAAATGGGACCATAATTTACTAAATGAACATCATGCTGTATTGAAGAAGACTTGAAACTAGTGATTGACACCATAAACTCATGTTTACAATGTTTACTGAGGTAATAAATCAAGTAAGAAATAGGGTCATTTTCTCATAGGCTTCTATACAATCGGACTTCTTTTTGCAACCAGTGGAGTCGCCCCCTGCTGGCTATTAGAAAGAATGCAAGTTTAAGGCACTACTGCATTGGCTTTACTTCTCAGACCCACTGAGCAACATGTGTTAATTTCCACTCGTTACATGGATACAGTCTTTTTCAAAATAAACCTCCGCCTAAACAGGAAACAACTTGGTTAGGTTTAGGCAACATTACTTAGTTAGGTTTAGGAAAAGATCGTGGTTTGGGTTAAAATAACTCCAGAAGTGGCATACGGAAGTTACGTCAACGTTTACATCTGGTTTCACACGCTCTTTATACTTCCTATTTCACGATTACGTGGATTACATACAAATTGATTACGTGGGTTATATAGTTTTATTACATGGTTTTGTTGAATACTTGATTCTGATTGGTCAATCATGGCATTCTACGCTTTGTTATTTCTTTATAGCAGACCGTTGCTATGTATAACAGTCCGTTGCTATGGGCGCAGTTCTGATGTCGGACTATGGAGGACCATTTTTGTGTCAAATTATTGATTTCTTCAGTAATTAGCCGTGTAATAAGCGGGATAATGTACAGCAAGCAGGTCATTGTTGTGAAATAAACCCCCTCAGTGCGATGCAAGACCTATCGGGGTCCACCCCTCCACTTGGGATCAGGGTGCCACATCACCCTGTTGGGGTTTATTTCACAACAATGACCGGCTCGCTGTACATTATCCTTTATATAGTGAAGTACTTTCTGTAGGTAAAACTACACACGTTGCAAGAGAACAGCCTGTTATTAACCTCAAATTTAAATGTGTTTTTGCAGTTTTAAAACTGAAATAATCACACAGAAATGACAAAAACTAACTCAACACCATAGAGACACCAAGACATAATGACCAATGTGTGACATAGCTCTTTAAGTGTTCTATCCAATTTTAATGAAGAGTCTCTTTACTGTAACTTTTAAAAGAAAAAAAATACACAATCTTACTATGAAATGTTGAATTCATATGTAATAAAACACACCCTTATTCAATTTAATACACTTAGGGTTTTAGTCTCTGGTACGAAGTTTAGATAAGGATGGTAATTTTTTGATTATCTACTAGCATTGTTTATAACATATTTCTGTCTGCCTTTATCAAACACCATTTCCCATAAGACCTATACCTTTACAAAAGAGGCGAGTCCATGGGTGCGTCCTAAGACATGTTTGCAATAACAGCAGTAATAAGAGAGGACTGAACGCTGGAGATGTTTTTAGACAGCAGAGATTAAAACTAAAAAAATCACTTTAGAAGAGAGCAAATTTTTACGTATGGACGACATCAAGTTACGATGACGTAAGTGCACTGCCGCCCTTTCAAATCTTCATTTGAGGCTGTAGTTTTTTTCTGTGCTCACAGAAAAATCAGTGTTTAACTTTGTTAAATCACGAAAGACTCAATTTCTATTGGCAACTACTGTGGCGGATGCATATCTGTCTTAGTTGCAGTGAAACAGGCTAGCCCGGACATGACTTTATGACTTTGGCTCTCTATAGACAGAAAGCAAAATGAATGTACATCATCCCCTTTAATCAACCTCCTCACACACACACACACACACACACACACACAGTAATGTGTCCTCAGCTGCTCCGTCAGCCTTGTAGAGACAGCAGCAGGTTGTCTAATTGACTGACTTGATTGGTCTCGTATGGGTCTGCTCACCCGTACAACCTCATTTATCACTGCTGGGACAAAAAAAAAAAAGGCGGAGGGGTGATGTGAGGAGTAGATACAGTTTCTTAAACACATCTTACAAGCTTACAGCATGTGTGAGCGTGTGTGTGGGTAGAAGAAGTGAGCAGGTGAGGAGAGAGAAGAGAGGGAATAAGGAGGGAAGGAAGGAAAGGAGGCAAGGCAGGAGAGGATTAGAGAGTGAGAAGGTTGTGTATTTAATCTGACAGCGGGAGATAGAGGGAGAAAGAAGACAAAGGGAGACAAAAAAGAGAGAAAGAAGGAGGTAAAAAAGTGAGGGAGGATTAGAGAGAAAATGCAGATAGAGAGACAGAAAGAAGGAGGAGAGAAAGGGATTTCAATTAGCCCGTTTGAACGCTTGCTGCTCGCTGCCTGCGCCGGTCTTTCCCTGATTGACAGCTCATGAAGAGCGTTCTGCCACGACGGGCCTCACCCACTCACCCACTCTTTCTCTCTACCACACACACACACACACACACACACAGACACGCACACACACACACACGCACACACACACACACGCACACACACAGTTTCTTTCCTGATAACAGCTGCTGACAGAACACGTCGATCTCAACCGCCCTTTGTTTCCTTTCTTTTGTGTTTACCCCCTCTTCCTCCTCTCCTCCTGCCTCCTCTCTTTCTCACCTTCCACCTATCTTCATCCTCCTCTTCCCACTTATCTCCCTCCTCCTCCTCCTCCTCTCCTCATAACTTCCCCCTCCTCATTGCTTCTTCTTTTTTTCCTTTTCACCTTCTCCAAAAACCTTGTTACCTCGACGTTTCTCATCCCTCCTTCCTCCTCCTCGCTTCGTCATTTTGCTCCCTGTACTCTTGCCATTTATCTTCCACTCAGTCACCTCCCACGCTCCCATCAAAATCTCCTCCTCCTCCTCGTTTTTCAAAACTCAATCCCAGCCAAGTGGTTTTGACAAGATTCAGTGTGTCATAGTCACAAAAACAGCACAGACGCGGCAAAATTCACTTAAATCCCCCGTGTACGGTTTGCAGTTTTTTGTTTCTGGCAATAAAGACATAATTAGTAAGGCTGACAATCGATTAAAATATTTATTCGTGATTAATCGTATGATTGTCCATAGTTATTCGTGATTAATCTCAAATTAATTGCACATTATTTATCTCTTCAAAATGTACCTGAAAGGGAGATTTGTCAACTATTTAGTACTCTTATCAACATGGGAGTGGACAAATATGCTGCTTTATATAAATGTATGTAAATATATATTATTGGAAATCAATTAACAAAACAAAACAATGACAAATATTGTCCAGAAACCCTCACAGGTACTGCATTTAGCATAAAAAATATGTTCAAATCATAACATGGCAAACTGCAGCCCAACAGGCAACAACAGCTGTCAGTGTGTCAGTGTGCTGACTTGACTATGACTTGCCCCAAAACTGCATGTGATTATCATAAAGTGGGCATGTCTGTAAAGGGGAGACTCGTGGGTACCCATAGAACCCATTTTCATTCACACATCTTGAGGTCAGAGGTCAAGGGACCCCTCTGAAAATAGCCATGACAGTTTTTCCTCGCCAAAATTTTGCCCAAGTTGGGAGCATTATTTAGCCTCCTTTGCGACAAGCTAGTATGACATGGTTACCAATGGATTCCTTAGGTTTTCTAGTTTCATATGATCAGTATCTTCACTCTAGCTTGAAGATTGACGGCCATAATTATTACATATTCAGAGTGATCACCTAATGAATGATTCAGTGCTTTAAAAGTGGCTCTCTGAGATGTTTTAAGAAATGAATAATGGTAGAAGTTTAGGGATCCAGGACTGAAACACTAAGTAGTAAATGGGCAGACGTGAAGATCTACGGTGGGTGACTCCTTGGATCCTGACTGGAGCAAAGCGATCAATTCAAATCGCTGTTTGAAATTCACAGAGTTTGGAACGGATTGTTCATGGCCGCCTTAAATCTTAAATCACATTTCATTCCCACTTCCACCGAAACCTTCGATTGAAGATGATCTCCTGTTCTCTCCTGTTTCTTCTCTTGTAATTGTCACTGTAGCTTTCCCTCTCTCTGTCTCTCTTTTCAAAGGACTTCACTCACTTTCTCTTTCTGCATCCCTCTTTGCCTTTTTTCTCTCTATTGCACAAAACATACACTCTTATTATATATACACACACACACCTGTGTGAGGGGAAACCCCAGGACTGCTCCACCATCTGTAACTGCTCAGCACTACTGCAGTGTAGTGAACACACACACACACACACACACACACACACACACACACACACACAGAGAGAAAGAGAGAGAGAGCTGCCTTGCAAATGTAGTACTGTTGTAAAAATAAAAGCCAAAAAATACCGTTAGAAGTAACAGCAGACATCATTTGACTCCTGCATACGCTGTCATCACATACAGCTGCTCCCTCTGCCAACATGTCTCATGAACACACACCCTTTTGCATATTTGTGTGTGCACATGTATGTGAGCAGAAACATAATTACAAAAGCCGGCAGCACACACACACACACACACACACACGCACACACACACACACAGACACAGGAGATAGCGTAGGATGTGATCAATAGCTATTGATCTGCCACCTTTGGCTTGTCTTGGCAGCGCTTCATGTTAGACATAAAAATGTCCACACCCGCCAGGATAGAGACATATGGCACACACACACACACAGACAGATTTGAGCACACACACAGAAGAACATCCTTTAAAAACACACACACACACTCCCACGATTTAAATTGTATTCCTATATTATTATGAATACTTTAAAACAAACACCATTAAAATAGATAATTCATGCACAGTATAATAACTTGGATCAGTGAAGTTGATTCACTAGAGCATCCACACACACACACACACACACACACACACTCCTCCATCGCCTCACCTCTGTAGCACATAGTTAACCACAGCAGCTCCAGCACCTGACCCCCAAACTCACACACGTCCAATCCCAGCATGGTGCCTCTCGACGGGGCTGCGCTCTGTGCGACGGCTGGCAGGAGAATAACCAGAAAACCAGGGGAAACCTCCACAGGTAGCAACAAAGTAGCAGAGCAGGGACAGATTAAAGGAGGAGACCATCCACAAAAGTCTTGGATTTGGAAGAAGAAAAAGGGAGGAGGGAGGTCAGATGAGCATCTCCTCCCCGGAGGAAATATATAAAAAAATGTAGTTGTAGGGGTTGAAGGGGAAGAGGAAAAGCGTGAGCGAGACGGAGACGGAGGCAGAGAGGCAGGGAGGGTATCCTTGGGTGTGGGTGTGGATGTGATGGGGATGTGTGTGAGCTAGAGAGAGACAGAGAGAGAGAGGATGGAGGGAGGGTGAGCCGGCTTTCTACACTTCTTCTCTTTCGTAAACTAGAGCTCAAATCTAAAGGCTAAAACATATTTTTTGTTGCATGCAGCAGCGAAGGATGCTGGGAGCTAACGGTGGCAGGCAGGCGCTGGTTCAGCCGGCAGAGCTGTCTGCAGCAGCATGTGTGTGTGTGTGTGTGTGTGTGTGTGTGTGTGTTACTCAGACGCTGGCTATCGATTCGCAGACGAGCAGCGAGCAGCGAGCACCACCCTCCCCTCCTCCCCCCTGCATCCCTCCCTCCTCCTCCTCGTGTCATCAGCCCAGAGACTGCAATGAGCTCATCCTTTACCCCCCCTCCCTCATTCACTCTTCCTCGCCTGCCTCCTCATTCCTTCTCACGCACCCCCCCCCCCCCCCCTCAACTCTCTCATGCTTTTATTTTCCTCTTCATTTTTCATCACTTATACAAATCCTCATGTGGTGTCCACTGTCTGTCTCCCTCCAGACATTCATCACTGTGTCACGCCATCTCTCTCCGTGTCTCTATTTATCTTATTCCCCCCCCCCCCCCCCCCCCCCCACCCCCCCCTCCTCCCAGCCCTTCATCTTCTTCTTTATCTCCCTCTGTCTTTTAGTGACCACACCCTGTCAGCAGTGTGCTTCAATCATGGCTCTCATCTTTTTTACACTCAATCTTTTTCTTCTTCTTCATCATTTTGTCTTTTTTCCCCTCTTTGTCTTCCCCTCCTAGGCTGTAGTACTGTAGAATACAAAAGGGAGCTGTTTCTCCCACTTGACAATCAGACACACTCCCTTTCACACACACACACACACACACACACACACACACACACACGCACACACGCCTTGTTAATCTGTCATTCAGAGGTTGTGCAGCTGTCATGTAGGATGTTATGTGAGACAACTTCTGTCTTTCTCTGTCCCTCCCTCTCTCAGACTCTGGCAGACCTTAGCACGATTGTTATTTTACACCCACATACATAAATACAGAAACATGCAGAAATGAGGGTACCGTTTGGTGGGAGTCGTTTCCGAATTTAGTCAAAGGCTGTTAAATTAAGTGGGATTTCATAGACTGTATATAAGAAGCGGACGTCGTCACCGTGACGTCACCCATTGGTTTGTGGACTGCCGTTTTGAAGCCTCGAGTTTGGCATTTTGGCTGTCGCCATCTTGTTTTTTTGCAACCAGAAGTGACACGAGAGGGCGGAGCTAAGTACAACCGAACACTGAATAAGACATTTTTAGGCGTGGTGCAGGAATGAGTCCTAAACCCCAGAAATGAGTTAGCATTTTAGCACTTCTGGTTCCCTCGTCTCAGAGTCAAAGGGTTTTTAGTTAGATGCTTGAAATAAGGTCTGTAGTTAACACAAGCTTAAGAGATCTTTGTTCTACGATATAAAATACGTCAGTTAATATCCTACTCATGAATTTTGAAGCTTTGAAGCTGCTAAAAAGTAACTAAATGATACTACAAAACGTTGCATCCACGCTTCTAAATCATATAAGTGGTGCACATATGTGGAGATTATTTTACGGAACAAAACATGTATGTATCATAAACGTTTGTTTGCCACAGAGCTTATTTTCTGCAATAATCAAACTCAATGGAAAAATCCTATTGGCTATTTGTCAAAGGAACCAGGGCAATGTTAACTTCTGGGTTGGCCTACAAAAATACGTCATTCCTGCACCACTCTATGTTACCATTAACTTTCATAAACTACAAAAGGTAGCCACGCCCTAAAGCATACCCTGCTTTAGGGTCTATTTGACTCTAAACAGGACCATAATTTACTAAATGAACATCATGCTGTATTGAGTGGTGCAGGGATGACATATTTTTGTAGGCCAACCAGGAAGTTAGCATCGCCCTGGTTCCCTCGACAAATACCCAATGGGATTTTTCCATTGGGTTTTGGATTATTGCAGAAAATAAGCTCTGTGACAAATACACGTTTATGATATTTACACGTTTTGTTTCGTCAAGATAATCTCCATAAATGAACACCACTTCTATGATTTTTGAAGCGTGAATACAATCGCAAGAAGTAAAAAGCTAACGTTAGGCTATAAACTAACTACACCACGGTCGCATGACTTCACGTCGCCGCCACTAAGCTGAAGATGGACTAGTGTTCGGCGTGATGACGTTTAGTAGTCTCATTTAGCCACGCATAAAGGCTTCAAAAATACAATTAGGATATTTACTGATGTATTTTATATTGTAGAACAAAATGTTAAAATCTCTTAAAGGAACAGTGTGTAGGATCTGGCAGTATATCTACCGGGGAGGTGAGGATATTACAACCAACTGAAGCCTCTTCCGTGTGCCAAGCTTGTTGGAGAGCTACGGTGGCCAATGCGAAAACCTCTCTAAAGCCATTTGGAGCAAAACCAGTGCGTAGAGTGTGTGTGTACGTGGGAAGTGAGTGGTGAAGCAAGAGAGATAGAGAGCGGCGGTGAAGGAGCGAGTAATGTTATCGACTCCGGCCCAAGCAGGAAAAGTTAACAAGGTTTAGTTTGACCATTCTGGGCTACTGTAGGAACATGGCTGCCGGCTCTGTGCAGATATAAACGGCTCATTCTATTCACAATGATTGTTATTATCAAGTTATTATACACTGAAGAAAACATAATTATTAATATTATGTTCCATTTCTGCCAATAGATCCCCCTAAATGTTACACACTGTTCCTTAAAGCTTGCGTTAATCACAGACCTTATTTCAGGTATCTAACCAAAAACCCATTAAAAAAAAAAGAAAACACTGACTCTGAGAAGAGAAGTGCAAAAATGCTAACTAATTTCCAGGTTTTAGGACTCATTCTTTCAGCACTCTATTGAAGAAGACCTGAAACTAGCGATTGAGACCATAAACTCATGTTAACAATGTTTACTGAGGTAATACTGTAAATCAAGAGAAAAGTAGGATCATTTTCTCATAGACTTCTATACAATCAGACTTCTTTTAGCAACCAGAGGAGTCGCCCCCTGCTGGCTATTAGAAAGAATGCAAGTTTAAGGCACTTCAGCATTGGCTTCACTTTAAAGAACCAGAGGTTTCCCACTGGTTTTAACACAATTCCTCCAATAAATTTTGCCTCCCAAAAAGGCGCTTACAGTTTTTGACTTAAAGAACAATTTTAGACAAATCCCACATATCAACTGTAAACTGACCCAGATTTGCCACCTTACCATCAATGTTCAAACTCAAGAAACTGACTGACATTAGTGAAATGGGCCAGTTTGATAAACGAGGGATGTCGGCTTGTGTGGTTAAAAAGAAAATGAAAATATAGCAAGGGAAGAAGTGAGAGCGAGCAGAGATAAAAACACAGAGGAAGAGGAGAGACAGAGCTGAGGCTGTGTCTTAATACAGACTCAATTTGGAGATAGTTTGTCTTCTTGCCAGCAGAAAACAGGGAGCTCATATTGGAACAGAGAGAGAATGTTTATAGGTTGGAGCAATAGAGCTGCTGGACCAATATATTTGGGTCAATATACTGTAGGTCTTTCATTGAATAATAGATATGAGTCGTGGTTCAGTGCTGATCATATAAATGTTTTAGATTCTGTTGTACAGTCTCTTTAGGTTTCTTGAGAAAACAACTTTAAGTAATTAACGTGAAACAAACGGAAGAAATGAAAGATTATAAATATTGGCACATCATTTATAATAGCTTGGCTCCAAATATTGACTCTGGTGGCGTCACGTCAAGCATCTATTAGTTGTATTTTACAAGGGGACATGAAAATATACAATGTTATTAATGTTAACGTTGTATTACAGTTTGCACAAACTGGGACATTCCCAGCTGACTATAGTCTTAATAATATGTAGTAAAGCTAAAAGTTGATCTGGTAAAAAACAAAAAAAACTCAGAATAGACAATAGACAAAAAAATCCCCTAAAACTGGCAAAAAAGTGCTTAAGCCTCGTTGTACAAATCCATCATTTTAAAATGGTTAACGACAGTAAAAACTGATTTAATATTGTCGCCTTGCCCTACCAATCAGCCCTGTCACTGTCAGCAGAGGGTCTTTCTCTTGTCTGTCCTAAAGCAAGCAGCGCTTTAAACCCATTATGTTCATATTGCTTTATGGAAATATAAATCAGCAGCAGCAGTGGTCCCGGTGGAAGGAGTGGCATCTATAAAACGTGTGCTTGAACAAGGATGGTGTCATAAAGAGTGTCTCAGCGTAAAGAGCCCCCAGGGTTTATCCACGCGTACCCACATTTTTTTACTCAAACAGGAAAAACCTGATCAAACGCTCTGCTGGCACCGACTGAGGACCGGCTGAGCTGAGGTATTATCTTATATATAACATGAAGCCAGTAGCACAACCTTAACTGAACCCGTCCATTACTCATCTGTTTAGACAAATACAGAGTCACTACTTTGACAAGATACAGCTGGAGGTTATGACAACAGTGTAAACAAAGACTTAACAACGATAATTAACACATTTAAACATATGCAGGCCAACATAAAAGCAATAGCTCCACATTTTTGGAAATGCACTTAATCTGTCCAAAGGTAACAAAATCCACCTGTCAGCCAGGGCTCGAAATTAACTTGTTTCCTACGTATCCCACAACTGTCCCGAATTGTACTGTCAACTGTCTCAGACTTGACAACCAATGTCCCAAAGTTTTCATTCTACATAATAAATATAGTTTAATTATAAACGATGTAAGTGTCCCATTTTTTGGAAAACAGGCTTGGACCCAAACGTAGAGTACAATGATTTAATAACAGAAAAATTTCTATGAACAAAACTGCAGCTGGTCTGTCAGACAGGTAACAGCAGAGTCAAACAAAAAACTTAGGTCACAATAAATAAACTTGAAACTCTAAACACTGGAAAAACTGAAAAACGACACAGACGGAGCGACGACACACTGACAATGAAGCTGGGAAACGCAGATTAATAACACGAAGAAGAGCAGGATGATTAGATACAGGTGGAATAAATCAGGGTGGGGCAGATAATCACTAAGGTGGGAAAACACAGAGGCAGGAAGTGAAACCAGACATGACACACACGGTGAGTATAGAGAGGCGAAGTCCCTCCCCTTCCGGTGGACCCCATTGGACCTTATTTCAGAAAAAATATGTACGGTAGCCAACGGCGAGAGACAAATCATTTTTTGGATCCCGTTTGAATCACAAATATGATGTTGGTCAATTTAAAACATAATTTTGCAAGTCAATTAAGTTACAGTTTGCTGTTGTATCATTTAGTTTTGTATGAAACCGCTCAGTGAACTACATCTCTCGTCTCAGAGAGAAAAGAGAAGAGAAAGAATGAGCGAGACCCGTTGCACGTGTGAGTACATCCCAGTACGAAACACACAGGCATCCTAGCTTCAGCGAGCGAGTGTAGTCTTTCTTATTATGTATTTTCACAGTCTTGTACTCTTATAACAGTTTTACAACAAACTGAGACTTTCTTGATTTACAAAATTATCTTTAAATTGACAAAACATCATGTGTGATTCGTGGCGCAATTCAAACGGGATAAAAAAACTTGACTACCGTTCATATTTTTTTCCAAAATAAGGTCCCATGGTGGTCCACCAGAAGGGGCGGGACATCGCCTCTCTATATCAAAATAAAACAGGAAACACTAAACAAATAAAACAAGGAATATAACAACAACAAAAAAACAAGCTAGAAACCAAAATCCTCTACACCATTCAGAACTAATAAGTAACTAAAAAGATAAACTCAAGATAGTCTAAAGTCTTAACAAAAAGTCCAAGGACCTCTGGGAACAGAGCCAGACCGTGACAGCAAGTTAACTCACATCATTTCATTGACTCACTCTGGTCCTCAATGGAAGTTCTGCTAGTTGTTCCCTGCACTTGTATCTGAAAATTTAAATCACAGGTTTGTTTTGAAACAACAACTCAACATTATTTCCCCGTAACAATAATCTTTCCATTTTATTCTAAACTGTGAAGCCATTTGGACCAGAGTGTAGGATCTGGTTGCATCTAGTGGTGAGGTTGCAGATTGCAACCAACTGAAACTTCTCCTGTGTGCCAAGCGTGTAGGAGAACTACGGTGGCCGACGCGAAAACAACAATTCTTATTTCAGGTGATTATACACTAAAGAAAACATACTTATTAATACTATATTCCATTTCTGTCAATAGATCCCCCTTAATCTTACACACTGTTCCTTTAATTCATACACAAAACAAAGTGTAAAACCAACAAGTTGGGTCTTGCTGTTCATAAAATCATGGTCAAAAGTTATTTTAAAGAAAAAAGGTCTCCTGTCATCTCGATAAGGTGCCGATGAATGAGGAAAAGCAATTATCATACAGTAACACAGCTAAAGTTTAATTCAGGGACTGATATCACATGGATTTGCAAGTGTAATCTGCATTGATTTGGCAAGTTATTCCATTAAACTGTGGGTACATGAGCTCTGGTAATTACTTTTTCACGCGCGCACAGATACAGTATGCACTGTAAGCTATACACTCGGGCTGCGTGTATAAAAAGTGTCTAAATGGTTTTCCGACAGCATATTGGGCGGGGAGCATTTATCTCTGCTTAGTGTGGAAAGAATAACGCGACTCATTTGAAGCCCATTCAACCACAGCCGCCTGATTTAGTCAGACTGAGAATGACTGAATAACCCAGACGCTAATTCTCTGAGGGGATGAATAATAATTTAATGTGATAAAGGTATTCGCTAGTACAACGATGAATGAATAAATACGAAGGTGTTTGTCAAGGAATGATTGAATACGTATGGAGATAATCAGGCGTGGTAATGAAGTTTGTCAGGGGACGAAGGAATGAGGAAGAGGCTTTTTTTGTCAGGTGATGAGTGACTATTATGTGTCTGTATTTGACTCAATTTGTCAAAGGCAGAGGAGGCATTTCAGATGGTAGCATTAGCAATAATGAGACACGAAACTGACTATATCATAATAAACTATGCTCAATGCAAATGCAACATTGTTTTGTTGGTATTGTTTGTTTTTAGCCATGCTAGCAGAGTAGCTCTAGGGATGTCTGTCGGTCGGTGGGTCCACCACTTTGGTCCACACTGAAATATCTCAACTATCCATCTACTAGATGAATTGCCATTAAATATTATATATGCATGTTCACAAGAGGATGAATCCTTCTAACTTTGGTGATCCTTAACTTTTCATCTCGTGATACTTTTGCCTCTATTACAATTCTTACATAGGCGAAGGGCTTTTTGTGTTTCCATAGGATGTGCGCCACTAAACGAAGGCTCTTTGCTTCATTGGCCTTCTTCGTCAGTTTGGTAAACAGAGACTGTCGTCTTTTAAGCCTTGTTTTTGGCTCCTTTACCTTCTTTGTTCGTAGACTACTACCAACCGGAAAGTCCAAGTATATTTTTTTCTCCTTTTATTGGCCTGGCTATTTTCTGCGATCATTGTCAAATCTGGTGTGCACTAGCTAGTCTGCTAACATCGCTGTATGTTATGGCGTTACAAACCTGACAGCAGCCTAACTAGTTTAATTGACAGCCGATGTCTGTGGATTTGATTTGGTAACAAACCATCTGACGCGTCAGGTTACTCTTTAGTACAATGTACCAAATAAAATTATCTTTTGAGACAATTCCAGAAGTCATGATTCTAAAAAAAGGTCGCTGCTTGTTTTATTCGCTCTTTGGTTTTATGATTTCTAAGTGTATTCATATTTGATATTAATTTGACCTTTTCAGATGAGGCGCTGGCAGCAAAGATCTCGTCTCGTAGCTCAGTTGTCAAGATGACAGGGACTTTTAGACCCTGAGAGTTGACTGCAGGCCCACCCCTCTTTGTCATCAGGTCACACTTCAGGTTGGTCTCCATTGCTGCAAAAAACACATTGGAAAGGATTTTTCCTTTGGATCATCTTGTTCTTCCTGCACAATTACAAGCAAAGCAAGTCTTTCAGACAAAAGTCAAACGACTCTGTTCACTGGATAAAAGTGGACACAGTTATAACCTCTCACAGGTTAGAGATTCTAGCAGTCAGGGTAAGTTTCATTTTTAGTTAATCCTCATTGATATAAATAGGCTGGAGAAAATATTATAAAAAAACATTTCAATTAAATTCATCAGCACCACAAACGACAGCCTCCAAAATGACAAAGAAGTTGAAATAACACCTCTCACAAACAATTTTTTTTTACCCAAAGCTGAACATTAAAATGGGGATTTTTTGGCAGGGCTAATAAACTGGCAACCGAGTGTACACATACATAAGCTTACCTACATACACACATATTGTATATACACATGTGCACATCATGTAAGCCAATTAAAACAAAGTTAAAATATTGACTGGTATTTTCTTTTCCTTTTCCGGAATAGTTTTTTCCATCCGTTCCATCCTTTTTGATCCTGGTGGCGTCACGTAAAGCATCTATTGCAGTATTTTACAAGAGGACATGAAAATATACAATTTAGAGCTTTTAATTTGAGCACTGATATGTGTGCTTGAAAAGAAATCCTATTATATCTTGCATAAACTGAGCCATTCCTAGCTGCCTACAGGAATAGTCATAATAATAAACACTGAACATTGAACAGCATACATACTAAAAGTAAAGCTAAAAGTTGATCTGGTAAAAAACAAAAAAATCAGTATAAACAATAAACAAAAAAATCCCCTCAAACTGGCAAAAACCTTAAACCTCATTGTACAAATCCATCATTTTAAAATGGTTAACGACAGTAAAAACTGATTTAATATTGTCGCCCTGACAATCAGCCCTGTCAGTGTCAGCAGAGGGTCTTTCTCCTGTCTGTCCTAAAGCAAGCAGCGCTATAAACCCATTATGTTCATATTGCTTTATGGAAATATAAATCATCAGCAGCAGTGGTCCCGATGGAAGGAGTGGCATCTATAAAACGTGTGCTTGAACAAGGATGGTGTCATAAAGAGTGTCTCAGCGTAAAGAGCCCCCAGGGTTCAGCCACGCATACATACCCACACTCAAACAGGAAAAACCTGATCAAATGCTCTGCAAATATCAAGCTACTATAAAAAATATAGTTGATTATGAGTATGACAACAGTGTAAACAAAGACTTTCACCGGGAGATTAACAATAAATTACATTTAACTCAATTAAATATGACTATATGCAGGTCAACATTACCAACAACAATCCAATAATATAGTAGAACACAATAACACATAAGGGCATTTTTCTGAATTATGAGTACTTGTACTTTTGATATGTTATGTACACTTTTTAATAATACTTACACAGGGACACTTTTAATGCAGAACTTTTACTTGTAATAGAGTATTTGAATGCAGCCAACAACAGAGTGCTTCATCAAATCATTCCACATGAACGAAGCTAACTCATCCCCATGGCTTCCTGGGAGACATTTTATTTTGTAACAGACTGTCTAACGCTGGTTCAATACCTGAACGATTGCGTCCATTACCATCACTTTAATAGTAGCTTTTCCACAAATATCAAGCTGCCTAAAAGGCTCAGCGCCTGTCCCTTGTTCTCCTTTTAAGGCTGTCTACTAATACCGCCTGGAGAGTCATTTCTCTGTCCTTATATCCTATAGATTTTCTACTTCTGGTGTCTTCAGACTGTTTCAAATGAAAACCTACTGGAACTGTATGTAGCTACAGCCAGCAGCAGGTACATTTTCAGGTTTTGTACGGATAAAACAAAGGAGATACAACATGCGAACGTCCTGAAACCCACAATCCCGACCGACTTTACTATCTTTCAGAGGCTGTATCATTTTAGAGCTTAGAGGGAAGTTACAGATATCATATGAAAGTATAAAAACCTAAGGAATCCATCGGTAACAACCATGTCAACCATGCTAGCTTGTCGGGAAAGAGGCAAAATAATGCTCCAAAGTTAGGCTAAATTTTGGCGAGAAAGAATAGGCATTTTCAAAGGGGTCCCTTGACCTTTGACCTCAAGATATGTGAATGTAAATGGGTTCTATGGGTTCCCACGAGTCTCCCCTTTACAGACATGCCCACTTTATGATAATCACATGCAGTTTGGGGCAAAAACATGCATTGTTTTTAATGCATTATAAATGTGTTATTTTTGCCTATTCTAAAATGATGTGTTTGAATATTGCTGCATACTGGGGAACCTACATAGTCTTGGAATCACATAAATTAGGTATCACTGTAAAGCTGAGACTCTTGTGGATCCAATGAGCCCAATTGTATTCATGTGTGATGATGTTAGTCCCCATAGGAGACATTTCATTGTAGTGAGACCATTTTTTAAAACTTGACCTCACTGTATAAAATGACCTGTGTTGACCTCTAGGATAATCACAGCCTCATGAAACTTTACAACCACAAACTAAAGACCTAGGGCATTCAGAGGATGGATGAAGTGCTCACCATCCAATCGCTGAAAAAATACAATTTGTGTAGAAATCTCCAAATGTCAAACGTTTTTGATCCCAAATCACAGCATGGCTTTTTCTATGGTGTTCCTCAAGGTCTTGGTGTCTTAAGGTGGTATTTTGGAGGGATTATTGATCATTTTGATCAATTCTCGACAGGTAAAAAATGGTTAAAATTTAGCACCAAATCTGTGTAACAAATGGTTTCAATCCAAAAATTGCTGCAACAATTTATGAGACATAATAGAGCATGGGAATTACCATCATATACTTCTATCATCATGTTCTAAGTCCTTATACACTCTCACAATTTATTTTTAATTAATTAATTAGTTAATTAATTAGTTAATGTATATTTCTGAGTAATGACTACAACAACTTGATTCATAGTGCTGAGCCGCATCTCAAATTAATCAGCTTTCAGATGATATACACCACGTCTATGTGACATCTACTGCTGTCCTGCTATCTCCCCCTAAAGACCCCTGTACCACCCTAAAAAAGAAATAAATTGGTCTTGGCATCTTTGGGTCCAATTAGCAAGTGTTTTTATCTGGCCCTTTGCTGACATCTAGTGGAGACTGAGAGAAGTGATTGTTTCTTTGAAATGATTTATTGTGAGCAGTTAGAACATAAATCCTCAGGGTATTACAGTATCTATTCCAGCCAGGTGTGGAAGTAGGTGTGTAATTGATCTGTATTATCGGCAGAACATACTACATATGATGTACCATTTCTCCTGAGGACTGCCAGTGTTTGTAAGATTACATTTCCTGCTCACTGTGTCTGCTGCATAATTTATCAGAATCAGAAGCAGGTTTATTTCGCCAAGTATATACATACATGGAAATTGACTCCAGTTTTTATGGAGCTCTCTCAATGTACTTCTTACACAGAATAGAAATAAGAGAATAACAGAATACAATAGTAACAATAAAATAAAAATAAAATGTCGATATACAAGTCAAGTGTTTGGAAGTTGTAACAATACAAATAGTGCAAAGAAATAAATACTGGATGGATATACATGGACTGGGTGATTATGTACAGTATGTACATGTGGAGACATCTATATACTGTATGTACAGTGAGTAGGGTTTATATTTACAGTGACAGGTATGTTCATATTATAATATGTACATAAAGTGACAGATGTGTAAATATTTAAAAAAAAATGTGCATTAAAGACTGTAAATTAAAATCTAAAAAGTGCAAAAATGTGCATTAAAGATTAAAAATTATAATCTATAACAGCAGCAGCGGATATTTAGTGTTAAAGGGTTATTGACAGTGTATGACTGACATATCAACTCCCAGAATACTATCTACTCTACTGAGAGTTATGTGTTAGTGGTAAATGTGTTTAATCTGGAGACACTGCTGTGTTATTGAAAGGTCACAGGTTTGATCCTGGCAAGCTCAGCTGACAGAGAGTGTTTCACTTGGGAGTTCTGACACTGCCAAGACTTTTAATAAATTTTTGTTCACTTTGAATGATGTATCACAATTTTTTATCAAAAGAAAAATTTGCCACCTTCTATGTGGATGTCTAATCAGTGAGGACGGTAGTTGTAGTCCACTGAAGAAATAGATCCCCTAGTACCTGCTGCTATATTGACCGAGAAAGCTGATTTGGTTTGGTTGGGCTTTCCACTGTCAACAATCAACAACTCAGGTTTGGTCGAAATAAATCCACAATTCACTGAGAAGGCTGTGCAAATGTGCCGGCTGTACACGCTGTTCTCCCATAGTTCTCCCCCCCTGCTGTATCGCTCTTCTTCTGTGCCAGCAGGTGTTATGTCGAATAGTGTTTCCCTCCTGTTAAGATGACAGCGTCCCCCCCCTCGGTAGTTACTACGAGCAACACCTACCGCAACAGAGAACTGCAGCTTTCTCTGTCAATATAGCACTCACTGAGGAATTTATCGCTTCAAACGACATTTACCAACACTGATTGAACATCCTCATAAAATGGAAAAGTTCTCTTATTAATACTATGTGACTGGTAAAATCCATACAGTGGAGAGTAAAATCACTCTTTTGCATAGGTTTAAATTAGGGCTGTCAATCGATTAAAATAATTAATCGCAAATTAATCACACATTTTTGTATCTGTTCAAAATGTACCTTAAAAGGAGATTTGCAAGTATTTAATACTCTTACCAAAGTGGAAGTGAGCAAATATGCTTGCTTTATGCAAATGTATGTATGTATTTATTACTGGAAATCAATTAACAAAACAAAAAAATGACAAATATTGTCCAGATGCTCAAATCACAACATGGCAAACTGCAGCCCAACAGGCAACAACAGCTGTCAGTGTGTTGACTTGACAATGACTTGCCCCAAACTGCATGTGATTACCATAAAGTGGGCATGTCTGTAAAGGGGAGACTCGCGGGTACCCATAGAACTCATTTTCATTCACATATCTTGAGGTCAGATGTCAAGGGACGCCTTTGAAAATGGCCATGTCAGTTTATCTTCGCCAAAATTTAGCGCATTTAGCCTCATTCGCAACAAGCTAGTATGACATGGTTGGTACCAATGGATTCCTCGGCTTTTCTAGTTTCATATGATGCCAGTATCTTCACTCTCACAAGTTAAGTTAATGCATTAAAGAAATTAGTGGCGTTAAAATGAATTTGTGTTAACACGTTATTATCCCGTTAACTTTGACAGTCCTAATTTAAATGTCTTCCGATCAAACAGACAAACAAATCATATAACAATAGATCGATTTCAACTTTATTAATTCACAAAAAGGCTTATTCAGTGGTTGTAAAATAGAGCATAGTCCATATTTTAACATCTAGAACTGTACAACAAAACAGAAACCACAAAGGAGATAAAATTAAAGTAAAACCTATGAAGTACACAAAAAAAAAAGAACACTGATAACTGAAGAAATGTTAAATTAACAAATTAACAAAATTAAATAATTCTAAATCAGAGTATCTGTGTTTCGGGCGGTACCCTGACTGGAGTAAAGCAATTGACTGGTTTGAACAGAGGGTATGTGGTAAACAACGGTTTACATTCATATAGAGCTTCATGAGGGACACTTGTAGGTATTTCTTAACAAAAGGAGAATTTTTCAGTAGTAAGCCAAAGTGTAAACATTTGTTAGAAATGATGTAAGTACCTATGAGTATCAGTCCACGTCTTTACTGACAGTTATACAAATATATATTTGCTCAGTGAAGCTGACAGAAAGAGAGACGGATCTGTATCGCCATGTAATAACAGATATCTTGCGACCAAATGAGACAAGATTAAAAATAATCAGTCGCCCATTCAGTCTCCTCTCTTGAATTATGGGATATGTGAGAACTCTGCCTGACCATACATGAGCCCAAACTACACGCTTAAAATGTTCAACGCTAACAATAAATAACAGCATTCGCTCAGTGCAAAACTACACAATAATGGAAAATAAAAACGCTTCTGCCAAAGAAGTTATTACAAACCATTCGCTCAAACTCAGCCAACCACTTTAAATGTCTCGTTAAGGTCAATAGCAAGACATAAAATCAGTGTTATAATGATTAATAATGTATCACTTCATACCGTTTATGTGATGTTGAGGAGACAGAATAAGACCAGACAGAGTGGCAGATGTGAACAAAACAAAGCAGAGGCTTTCCAATGTACCAGCTAACACAGATCAAACCGATTCTTCTCACCTGGATTTACTCACCTCTAGCGGTTTTATCTTATTTTGAAAAGATCCTGTCATTCTGACTTTACCCCATACATGAAATGTCAGTAAGTGAGGTCTGTGAACACGCATAAGCACAGGAAAAATCCTCCAATAAGGCAACTATCTTTTCTTTTTCTGTCCATTATATATCATTTGCATACAAGGGAAGCAGAGCCCCGTGCTAATGTGTCATTTGATGCCTCAGGACAGAATCCGACAAACAAACTGTGACGACAATAATGGAAGTCAGACTCCTTTCAAAGTAAATCATTTCACTTTGAACAAATTCGTGCTTTAGGTTATTTTTTCTCCCAATTTTTACACTAAGACCAGTTTGACATTTAAATGGGTCTTTTTGTTAATGACGCAGGCCTGTATATGGGGTTTCCTTGTGTTGTCATGGTGACCATTTTGGCATCAAAGAATAATAAAGACCTCTTGGCCCTTGAAGGTGTCCGGCATAGGGCTTACATAACTGGTGGTCGACAGCTTACGAGGCATCAGGTGGTCATAGTTCATAGATTTGTGTGTGTGTACTATGTGTGGGCCAGCGGAAGCTCCTCCAGTCCGTGTTTGCCCAGGTGATATCTGGCCAAGTCCTTCCTGGTCACCAGTCCAACCACCTGCAGAGGGTCACAAACCAAAAATGTGACGTCAGAACAATCGTCATCATTATGTCATCTAACTAAAAACCCATTTAAATTCCAGACAAGGGAACCAGAAGTGCTAAAATGCTAACTCATTTCCAGGTTTTATGACTCATTCCTGCAGCACTTTATGAACGTGATCCTTAAATGTAACTTTAATCAATACATAAAGAGAAGTTCTTGTGAAGGCTAAAAAAGACATTCAGGGTAAGACACAGAAACACACACTCTTACCCTGTTCTCACCATCCGCTACCACCAGGTGTCTGAGTCCCAGCGCTCTGAACAGCTTAAACACACGAGGCAGAGAAGTTTCCTGCAAACAAACCCCCTCATTTTATTGAAGCTTCATTCATTTATACACAACTTTTTTTCCCAAACCTCTTGACAGGAACACAAAGATAACATAAGATTGAATAAATCCTACTAGTGTGTGTGTGTGTGTGTGTGTGTTACCTGTGGTACGGTGTAAGGCGTTGCGTTCATGAACTCAGTGAGGTCCATCATGCACTCCCTCTCGTCCTGGGAGACGTGGATGCTCTGGATCGGGGGGAAGCGGGGATAGGCGTCCCTGAAGTCCTTCAGCTGGAGCTTCCTCTGGGTCAGCCGGGACCGGGCCAGCTCCACAAACACCTGCCAGGACAGAGCGGGAGCAAACAGTGAACGACTCCACTTTAATCCTCACAATAGTGATGTACGTCTTTCTTTCATATCGCTGATGTTACCTTGTGCTTGAGAAGAACAATGAGCTGAGAGCGGAGGATGAGGCCACAGAGCTTCGCTGGCTGAATGGGAGAGAAGAACAAAAGAATAAAAGGGGTTGTTAATGAAAGAAAAAATGGTTTCTATCCGCATTGAAGCTCTTCCACTCCTTGAGGGCACCGCCGCCCTCGGCCGACTTTACTTTTTCAGAGGCTGTAGCAGGTTCAGTTTTAAAGCTAGAGCGAAGGTACTGGAACTAAAAAACCTAAGAAATCCATTGGCTATGGCATGTCGGAAAGAACGCTAAATAATGCTACAAAGTTAGACTAAATTTTGGCAAGGAAAAACTGGCATGGCGATTTTCATTGCACCAATTCATTTTGAAAGAGCTACGGCCAACGGTGTTACATGATTACTCACTGCGACCACAACTTCATCACTTAGCAATTCACTCACTCAGTGACAGACTTTTGCGTTTATAGAGCTCCTGTTTGCTGCGGTCCAGCCAAAAACATAAAACCAAGCCATCATACAATACCTCTTCACTAGCAGCGCCCTGTATGACGACTGGGAATCCGTTGTGATTGGTAGACGTGTTGCTAAGGACGTCCACGATGACTCCCACCTTCTCTATCCGGTTCAAACAGGTGACCGGAGAACTCATCACCTCTCTGGATGTGGGGGAGACGGGGAGGGAGAGGGACGGTGAGGAGGACAGGGGTGAAACAAACAGAGTAGGAAAAGTAATAAGAAAGCAGAGAATGAGACCGGACAAAAGTCAAATTGAATTGAATATAATCTAACAATCAATCAATCAACATGGCTCTTATTCAGCCAATCACAAACAGAGAGGATCTTACCTGGCAGTCAACCAGTGGGAGGTGGCAGGAGCCTCGCAGTGCAGGAAGGGAACGCTCTGCAGCTTGATGTGGATATCATACAGACCCTGAACAAAGGAAGAGACAGGTTACAGACTCTGTCTGTGTCCCAACTGTGTACAGTATGCACTATATACTTATCTTTGTTGTATACCGTTTGTACGGTTATTATACAAGCAATCAACATAATTTCCTCTTTTGTACTAAGAGGAAATTTTACTACACGTGTGACATCAATCAAACTGTGACTTATTGACGATTAAACTTTACACAAAGAGAAAGAAAAATGTATTTCGAAAGATTTTGTTTTTTGTTTTACAAGATCTCTCAGGAGTTATTTCACACCACATGCTGTTTGTTTTTTTGCAGCTGTAGGTAGCTGCTTCATTTACAGCACACTCAAAAATTAAGCATTTTCAGTATGCATGCTGATGTTTCTGAGTATATCTGTCACTTGTGTAAATGTGTTACATACTCAAAACCTGCTGAGAATTAGTGCACTAGTATGGATTTGGGACTAGGGATATCACAATACCAGAGTACCAGTGAAATTCCACGATTCTCGCTACCAAGGTAAAAAAAACAAAAACAAAAGTAAAACAATAAATCCCATGTACTTCAACATCCACTCCTTTATTACCTTATGCATACTGTTTTTTGTTATTAAGTTAAACAGGTCATAATTCCCTCTCTATTATATATTTTATTTTTATGTGAAAACATCTCAAGTTTCTCGCCAAAAACTACATTTCACAAGATTACATTTGAACACATCATGATAACGTTACAATTTACCTTCGCCCAATACTTATTTTTACTGAACGCATCATAATGTAAATCAATGGCACCTCCCGCGTTGAAATCGGCAGAACGAGAGCTAGTTAACATTAGCCGGTAAGCAGCACAGTCCTGCCCGGAATTAACAGCTAACCTTAACTAACTCTTGTTTATCTTGTTTATCATACTCTGACAAACAGTGAGCCTTGAAACTGAGCAGTAGAGATGTTTAGAGAAGATACGTTTAGAGAAGTAATGTCATAAAGTTTATCAAGTTTAACAGATTTCTCCACATAGTGTTGCATTATCAGGGAAAACTAGGATGTGTCGATAGTGAGTTTACTGCGTACCAAACACATTTTTAATCGTCCCTGGGATGCTGTTAGTCTCGAGCCCTGACGGTATCTACGGTACCTGCGGTACAGTAGAAAAACAAGTACCTTCACGGTTTCAGAATTCGTGAACCGGTTCTCGTGACATCCCCATTTGGGCGCTACTATATTGTGTTTGTATGGGACGTTTTATGAGTTAGTTGGCTCTTTTCTCTATGAAATTCCTCTTTACTCACCTCTACAAAGTAGTCTCCCACTATCTTGGCAGTCATGAGGACGAGCATGATGGGAAGACCGTATGTGACATTTCCTGTCGCCTCCATTATGATGACAGTCAAACTGAGGGTCATCCTCACAATGCCACCTGTGAAGAGCAGTGCATCATTACTGGTACTAAACATCAGTCTTTTGTCTTAGTCTGTATTTAACAGAAGACATGTATAAAATATGGATTATTTAAAAAGACAATTCCTGAGTATTGATAGCTCTCAATAGGTTGTGTCACTGTGATTGGACAATTTCATATTTCCTGTGAAGCACTAAAAACTAAAATCACACCAACAAGGTGAAGATTACTCACCTAACTGAGCCGCAGCTCCAATCAGGGCATATTTACCAGGGTCGGCCAAGCTCTAACAAACACACAGAGCAAAAATCAAACAGTAAGTCACAGCATCTGAACATTAGTTTAGTTACAGGGGAAGACCTCTCACCAATTCATTAAAAAAATCACTTCAAATATATGTTTTACCTCTCAGTTTTGTATTATGAATATTGACATGTTGTGAATACAGTTTTGTCACTTTGTAATTGATTCCTGATCTAATCATGAATGTTATAAGTTAAATATTTATTTTTTTATATTTTTATTTCTGGGCAAGGGCAACGGTGACAGATTTCATATTCAGTTGTGTTGAGGAGGGGGGAGAGTTGCCCTTTATAGTTTCCATTTTTTGTGTACCAACATTTGAGTAGGTGTGAATATTAACTGTGATGTGATGTAATGTCTTAGTTTGTCAAAGCTGGTTTCTTGGATCTGAATGGTTTTGGTTCGCAGCTTTCAAATAATAGATGGGTCTGGTCCGGTTCGGTTCCCAGTAGTACATTTCCAGGTCTTATGGCATGAATTTTTGGACCCATGAAGACGGTAAGGACAAGACACTTGTTCTTTATATCAGAGTGTGAAATTGTGCATGTAATTTAGCACAATTTCACCCTCTGACACACAGTGAGCCTTGAAACTGAGCAGCAGAGATGTTTAGAGAAGATTTGTTTAGAGAAGCTACTATCATTAAGTTTATCAAGTTTAACAGATTTCTCCACATTGTGTTGCATGTACTGTATATTGTATTTTGACAACAATAAATCGCTCATTTTGAGAAGCTTTAATAATCATCTGTATTTAAAAGGCATTCAGCAGAATCTTTTCCCAACATAAACCAGGCAGAGGCCACTGATGTGTCAGAACAAAGGGCGTTATAGTCCCTTGAGATAGTAGGGGGAGGGTCGGGTAGAAAACCTGCTATCTTCAACAAGTTTCCCTTCTTCAGGAAAACCAAAAAGAAAAGAAATGCACACAAAGCAACATCAGTCACTAAAAGGTCGAACCAAATACCAATTTTGGCATCTGGAGTTATGACAAAATACGGTCTTAAGTTTGAGAAACCACATTGGCATGAGACAGAAACTACAAACAGTTTAAAATATGATCTCATTTAGGTCATTAAAGCAAAGTCTTTAGACTTTAATTCAACCATATTATGGTCTGTTTTAAATGTGGGAACTGAACATTGTCGTCTCGTCATCATCCTACAGAGCGAAGCGTAATACACACACAAACTAACCGAGGCACTGTTGGTGATGGAGGCCAGCAGTATTCCGAATAGTCTTCCCCAGGCTGCTCCTATTAGCAGAGATGGGATGAAGACTCCAGCAGACACCGCCAGGCCGTACGTCCAACACGCCAGGAAGAAATACGTCACGGTGAACAAACCCAGGGTCAACGGATTGTAGGTTCCTTTAAGAAAGAGAAGGATGAGAGGTGGAAATGATAAGCGAACACATTAATGTTTCCAGTTTTATTGTTTCCCTCCACTTGGGCCCCATGTGCTAAATAAAATGAAAAGAAGAAATGGCTGGTGCACATGTTTGTACAGAATTATTTTTAGCACGCTTGCCCTCACAAACAGCTTTACCTGGCTGGTTGTGGAAGAGACTACGAACACTCTTCTCAGGAGTGTTGAAGAAGGCCGTTGCCATGGAGTTATACTCCCCATCTGCACAGAACAACTGAGAGAGAGACAGAAAATTAAAAGAGTGACTCAACTAGAGAAAGAGGAGGTGACACAAAATGTTTTTTTGTGTTCTTGTTGAAGCTTTTACGTGCTATCTCCCAGCTGACATGCAATTATAAACAAAGGCTGATAAGGATCAGTGAAGGTATGCCAACCACATTTGGTGTTGTCATGGATCAGTAGTCCAAAGTGCATGACATGTAAACATGACGCCCTGAGTTTGAAGCTTTTCTTCATCACATGCCACTCCCATCTCTCACCTAATATTTCCTCTCTCCTTAATCTGTCTAATAAAAGGTGAGGACACCTAAAAACCCAAACTTTAAATACTAGCTACCCAGGATGTTGTATTTTAAATCTGTCTAGAATTGCCTCTATTATTTGAACAAGACTAAGGTCCCTTTTTTAATGATCTATAGCACATGGTCTAAAGTGCATGGCGCAAATGCATTTAGGTCCAACTCCACTTTTGCTAGATAAGCGGCGCATAATCTGGGTGCAAAGTAAAGCACAAAGGGCAAAGGGGTTGTATTCAATCTCTTAATTGATGATAAGTGTGTTTTGGGCGTAACAGGAAAATCAAACCAATCACAGTGTCATCTCTCATTCCCTTTAAAAGCCAGGTCCGCCTTCACATTGGCGCATTGCTATTTGAAAGGCAAATTTGTCAAATTGGAGAAGCGAGCCGTTTCCTCAGCAGAAAACGGATCTGCTCGAAGTGAAAGTGCGTGAGCAGATGTATGTGGTACTTGGCTGGTGGAGCCTCTGCCTCCGCCTTCTCCTAATCCTCTTTCCCATCAACAACTACATTTGACTGCATATGAACAAATGCACCGATAATCTATTTAACCAGTGCAGGCGGCATGGGGGGGCGGGCTTTGCGCCGCTTTGCGCCGCTTTGCGCCAGGTGTAAGATCTGGCCCCAAGAGTCTACAGCCATGCTAGCAGCTCTGTAAAGCTGCACTTAGTCACAGTGGTGCTTTTTAGCTAAATATTAAATCAGCATGCTAACATGCTGATGTTAAGCATGTATTATGTTCACCATCTAATTTAAGCATGTCAGCATTAGCTCCAAACATAAAGTACAATGGGAATGTCATTAGTTTAAATGTTGCCCTGATGATGGTGCTAGGTGAAAGGTCAAGAGATCACCAAAGTA
The DNA here is from genome assembly GCF_015220745.1 of Sebastes umbrosus. Taxonomy (NCBI): domain Eukaryota; kingdom Metazoa; phylum Chordata; class Actinopteri; order Perciformes; family Sebastidae; genus Sebastes; species Sebastes umbrosus. The sequence continues at coordinate 8,757,335 of NC_051282.1, read as the reverse complement.
ATTCAATTTCATGGCAATCCATCTAATAGTTGTTGAGACATTTCACTCAATACCACAAACGGGAAGCTCATGGTGAAGAAAAAGTCCGGGGACCAAAGTCAGTAGCGTTCGTCCTCTGAGGAACATGAAAAAGTCAAAAGTGTTGTACTCTTCTGAGATTCCTTTGGCAGTGTTGTTCTCATGACATCAATGGTGGTAAAGCTTATTGAACTGAAACTGGTCTGTCTGGTACAAAATAGGAAGCACCAAGATTCACCGTGAGAGGGACATGTCTTATCTTAATCTGCACATGTGTTTGTCTAACGCTGAATCATGCACATCAACTGTTCTTGTGGCACCAAGTTACTACGACTTCCCTATTTTTAGCTTTATTACATGACTTAGGTGACGTTTGTCGGAGTGTGAGTGTGTGAGTGTGTGAGTGTGTGTGTGCACCTGCAGTGGGTACTCCTCAGTGTGCTCTGGCCCCAGAGGCTGACAGTCATTGGAGAAGTAGATCATGGTGAATGACACACATGCGGTCACTGCAGCAACCAACATGGCCTCCACTACTTGTAAACAAGGGCGATGAACATACCTGTAAACACACACGCAAACAGGATGCCACTTTTCAAGGTAGGGTTGGTAGCGTTGCTCAAATACATTTTTAGTAATAATAGTTGAAATTGTCATTACATCCCGACAGCAAGCAATAAATCAGATGCTCTGACAAAAAAATGCGCACTCTGCCTGTGCGCTCATTGCGCGTCACCGGAGTCTTCCACAAGCTGCTAGCTTGACAGCTGTGAATACTAACAATAGCCATGTTCGTTGTTTACGGCTGTGTTGAATACTCAATTCTGATTGGTCAATTACGGCGTTCTGCGGTCTGCAGTTTCTGTATTGCAGACCATTTGCTATGTGTAGCAGACTGTTGCTATAGATGTCAGATATCAGATGTTGGACTCTGGCGGACCATTTTTGTGTCAAAATATTGATTTCTTAAGTAAGTAGCTGTGTAATCAGCGGGATAATGAACAGCTAGCGGGTCATTGTTGTGAAAGAAACCCCTTCAGGGCGATGAGGGACCCTGACGCGACCCTTGACCGGCGCGCTGTGCAGTGTTCCTTACATGATCATTTTAGGGGAACGGCTTTGGAAGGAGACCTGAAGCGACGGACTGTCACTGTTTCCGAATCGGCGACTTTCTCACTAGATTTTGTGACTTTCAGAGCGAGTGCTGCTACTTTCATTGGAAAAGAGTTGGCAACACTGGGCTGGGGTATTAGGTCGGATCACTTTTAAAACTCCTGTACTCTTGCTGGTTTCTCAAGATTACCAAGCCTGCCTGTAAGGAGGACATTTATCAAATCCTACGCATAACGACTTTAATTAACCAGAAACTTCCAAATTGTTGACGCACTGTTGGCCTCAGTACGGACTTTCCCAAGTGACGAGGAAACTCTGCACGCAAGAAAAACAGCTGAGTGGAAAACAAAGCTTCTTTGTGCCTTCAGGCAATGTGGCTCTATAAATGTCAAGTGGAAGCCAATTACTGTGATGTTATTGTTATTTCTGAAATGTGAAACAAATAAAGACTTTATCCCTATGCACACTCTGTGTCGGATGACAGAGGAGCCTTTTTAGAAGCAGCACTGCCCAGACATGTACTGAATATAAAAATATAGGAAATGAATGTCATTTTATTTTAATGCCAGTTCTGCTGAACAAAGTTACACAAAAACAGAAGTTTTTGTTTTACCCTTACCCTATTACCCTGTAGTCTTTGTCTAATAAAGACTTTTTATTACACGGATGTGTTGAATACTCGATTATGATTGGTCAATCACAGCGTTCTGCGGCCTGTAATTTCTGTAAAGCAGACCGTTGCTATGGGCGCAGCTTTGATGTTAGACTCTGGCGGACCATTTTTGTGTCAAAATATTGATTTCTTAAGTAAGTAGCTGTGTAATAAGCGGGATAATGTACAGCTAGCGGGTCATTGTTGTGAAAGAATCCCCTTCAGGCCGATGAGAGACCCTCAGCATTGCCCTGTCAGGGATTCTTTCACAACAATGACCGGCTCGCTGTACATTATCCCTTACGTATGCATCCGACTCAACATTAACATATTTATGTAAACCAGAGTTTCTAATAAGATGATAAAGTTCATTAGATTAGTTTTAGTAACTGGTCACATTGAGTACACAGCCTTGTCACATAAATCATATAAATATCTATTCTGAAATTGGCAAATTCTGGCTACAACTACTAAATTAAGCCATATTTATTCTACTCACACAGCTGAGGAAGTTGATGTATTTTTCACAAACTAATGGGTCATTATTATGCAAACCCAGTGGATCCTTGAACCTTTAGGTTTTATCCCTTGTGGGTTAATACTGTATCTCCATCATCATACTTTTGCCACTCTCACACATATTAAAAGCAAACCAAGTGTATGATATCTTATTTTAGGCTGGCATAGGGTTTGAATGTTATTTAGCCTCCTTCCCGACAAGCTAACATAACATGGTTGGTTCCAATGGATTCCTTAGGTTTTCTAGTTTCATATGATGCCAGTATCTTCACTCGAGCTCCTGAGTCCGCTACAACCTAAAAATCGCAATTTTGCGTTAATGCGTTAAAGAAATTAGTGCCGTTAAAACCAATTTGCGTTAACACGTTATTATCGCGTTAACTTTGACAGCCCTACTTATTTTAAATATTAAGTTCTTTGTAGCTTATCTTTAAAATATTACATTTCTAATTGATATCTCCCTAATTCACCATATGCATTATAACACAATTTGCAGTACTTGTTTACAAACAATACATATTTCAGTATTTTGTATTAAATATTTGCTCTAGTTCTCAAGTATGTAGAGAAATGGTAAAAGTTTTTTCATTAAATCAATAGTTCTTTAATCTGACCAGCCCAGTTTCTGATTCTCATTTATTTTTGAGAAACATTACATAAGTCCACAGCAAATCAATACAGCAATATTTTCGCTTCTGTTTTTTTAATTTTATTTTCATTTTATACTGTCCCTTTGTTGGTTGTGTTGTTGTCTGTGATTAATTTTTGTATTATTAAATCAATTTTTTACTCTGCACCGTAACTTTTACTCTTGTATTTTATACCTATCTTATTCTGTTTAGCTTGTTTTTATTTCTATTCTCTTGCTCTTAAAAGTGTTTTACAAATTATGTATTATTATTATTATTATATTATATAAGTGGGTTTTATTTTTATCTTATGTTATGCATTCTATTTAATCTTATTTTTTATTTTATTTTATTATTATTATTATTATTATTTTATCTTTTATAATGTGCTCTGATGTTTTATGTTCTATGTAAAGCGCTTTAAATTGCCTTGTAGCTGAAATGTGCTATATAAATAAACTCGCCTTGCCTTACTGACTGCTGTGCCCTTATTATTGTTCGACTGCCCCTGGTATACATCACATATATGTTCTAATTTATGAAAACTATATACAGTACATGACTCCATACTGGCATCATCATCTGATAAAATAACTCAAATGTGATGTCAATGGGTATCTCCATCTACAAGTTTTACTTATCATAGTTAAATGTAGCTTTTTAAATAGAATTCATCATATTGTAATTTAATGTTGAACCTAAATACATATAATCAGGAACAACCTCAAGTTTGCTTAAAACTAAACTTAAATACAGAAAATGTGATACCTGTTCCAGAAAAGACTATTTTTGTTTTACTAGTAGTTCTGTATAGGCAAAAAGCTAACTTTACAACAATAATAATATTAGGACAGAACATCAAATGCTGTTTTTTAATTCTTCTGACCAGTCAGATTGTAATTATTATGCACTTGCATTATAATCTACCAACTCACAAACAAACTGCACAAAATGTACCATCCAGCTCCAGACAAGGAAGCAGGAACCACAGGTTTCTTGGCAGAAGTCTCCTCCCAGTGATTACATTTGTCCTGACTCTGTGTGACTATTTTAAAACACTTCAATCACAAGACGCTGAGAAACTGTTTCAAATGCTCATGAGAAGACTTCCCTTATTGTGCACCCCACCCTGTCAATGACAGGCGAGGGCAAAGCTTAAATGCTACCAGGTGTTTTTCTTGGCACACTACACAAACAAAGCAATTCTTCAGACTTTACGTCACCTGACCCTTTGTTGAAACTTTCTTCCCTAAGGTGGTGACAATTTGTTTTGTACTTTTTATTCATGTGATGCCTTTCTAAACCTTACCTGATCCTGAAGATGGTCAGCCAGTAGTTGAGCACGTTGAACAGAGCTCCCAGCAATCCACCTGCACAGGACAGCGATGAAAGACAGGAAATAAACACACAGGCTGTCAGATTTTAAAACACTAACAAAATCAAATAACTGTTCTTCTTCTTCTTCTTCTTCTTATTATTATTATTATTATATTATTCATGGCCTCCACCCAGTCATACAAGAGTCAAGTTCACCCTGCAAAAGAATCAAACATATTTAGAGACACATAAAGGAGTTTTTACCTATAGCTCCCATGGCGATGAACAAGGGAATCTCATAGAGGTTATAGGCCACACTCTGAAAAAGGACAAAAGCACATCGTGTCAACTTTTACACTGACTGACAAACAAAACAACATAAAGCTGGCAAAATACACAATGTATGATATGCGTTTCTCACATCGCTCTCAAAGCGCCCAAAATTGATGAGACCCGGGTTAGAAAGGTCTCCTGGATTGTTGTTATAGATACTGAGGAAGAAGTTCAGGGTGAAGGTGGAGATCATGGAGGCAAAGAACTGTAGGGGAAAAAGAAAGAGGGGGATGATGAGAAAGTGAAAAAAGGAGGGAAAGATACACAAAACACAACAGTTAAAAGGGAACACCTTTTATGTGGATGTCCAATCAGTCTTGATGGTAAATATATTCGATTAAAGCAACAAATTCCTCAGTGCGTGCAATATTGACCCAAAATCTGTTGTTCTTCCTGCATCCAGCGCCGTCAGTTCCTTTCAGGCTGTCAAAATTGGCTAAAAATGGCGTTTGAATATTCGTTCAAAAAACACAAAAACACATAGATTCGAACTATTCGAATAATCCATCCATCCATCCACCCTTTTTCTTACGCTTATCTGGGGCCGGGTCGCGGGGACAGCAGGCTTAGCAGGGAATTCCAGACATCCCTCTCCCCAGCAACGTTTTCCAGCTCCTCCTTCCAAATAATCTATTGCTGAATTATTCCTCCTTCAACATGACCGAATGTTATATTTAATTTTCAATTCATGAAAGTGACGTTGTGGGACTCCCCTCCTATCATTCAGCCCTCAGTAGTGCTGTTTTTTTTCACAATCAAATATTAATTTTCATATTCGAATCACAGACTATGAACGTATGTCACCCACAGGTTTCTGAAGAGCGAACTCCAGACGAATAAAAAAATGGGCAAAGAGGTGAGCTGTGGGTGGAGCTGAGGCGGCCCGGGTGACGCAGCAGAGCAGACAGCTAGTGACCTTGTACGGCACCCATCTATCACTCAAAGCTGCCACACCCTCATTATGTCTAATTTTAAACCTTAATATAATTTAAAGGTGTGAGTAATATAAAATTCACCCCCATACAGTTTTCATGAAAGAGAATATTAGCTATTTTTTTTTTGTACCAGGCCGTAAACATGTTTATTTCTGCTGTAACTTCCTTGTCCTCTTTGCTTGTATTGCAAATAGGTTACGTTTCCAACAGCTAAAAAGGCATCCCAAAATATGATGGCAGAGGATGTTATGGACTAGGATATATTTTACAGTGTCTTGGCTGACGCAGATATTCAGCCGTGTTTATTCGAGCCAGAGAATGCGGCCAAAGAAATTCAGCGGGGAGAGGCCGAGGCTGTGGCTGCATTAGCCGTGCAAGAGAATATGACCGGCGGGAACCCTCCTGTGGATGTATAAAGTAAAGTGGATACAGTGTTGGTGACGGGTTCCCGTTCATTCCTATGAGAGTTGCTCATTGGTGCATGAAGTCAAAATGGCTTGACTGCTGAGTGATGAAGTACCCGGATCATCCCTCGATCTTCTGCATCCATTGGGCCCATAGAGCAGGCGCAGTAGTGTTTCCTTTAACTCTGCCTCCCAGCCCTCGCAAAAAAAAAAATCCACCGAGTTACAGATGTCTCTTTCCCAATGTAAATCTATGGAAAAAAGTATTTTTGGGCCCAATAGCATCACATGATGGACATGGAAGTTGTAATTCCACCATTTGGCCACTATGAAAATTTGCGTCAAAGCCCGGCACTCTTCCTGGGGGCTTGGACCCTCTTGGCGTCAAAACCTTGCGCACAATGCATCCTGGTACATATAGGCACTGCCGGAACGGCTACGCGAGCAGGAGAACTCAGTTTTCTCTGTCAATATACAGTAGCTCACACTGAGGAATTTATTGCTTCAATTTACTACATTTAACGTCAAGAAATGTGGATTGGACATCCACAGAAAAAGTTTTTTTCCCCTTTTAAGACAACATTTGACGTCCTCATGCATCAACATTCCACTTTAATCTTCCTCCTCCTCTCTTCTGTCAGTATTCTGGATACAAACTTCTTGATTTGATTTACTTGACAACATCACATGATCGTTAATAATGAGTTTATGATAGGGGGCATATGTAGGACAATGGGACTTACTATCCTCCACGTCAGCATCTGGTTCCAGAAAGAAGCTCCCTCCTCTAGAGAGAACAGAACGCCGCCTGTCGACCAAAGAAATACAATTACAGTCAAGAACCACAGCAGCATTATAATTTAATTATCCATCTGATCCACTAATGACACGTCAGAAGATGAGTATCCATGCCAAGTGTTGAGTGATAAGTGCACAGTAGGAGCTGATCATTTACTGGTTACACATAAGGTAAATTTCAAGCACTCTTTTCACATGGCGGTAACACATAACAGACTGAGACACGGTCTGTGAAGCATCCAGTCTCTGTATGTACAAGGCAGCTTTACAATCATAACAAGCATCAACAGTTCAGTTCAGGTATGTCAGGTGATGGCTGGGTTTCTGCAGTGTTCACCAAAATTAAATCTAAGACTTTTTAAGACCACAATGGAACGCAATTTAATACATGTTTGATGATCATACCATCCAAAGTACGATGGAAAACCAGTGGGGATAATACAGCCTACAATTGTTCATTATTACAAATCACATTTTCTTCAAAACTTCCAGCCTTATATTTATCATTTCTGACGATAAAACGAATGAAAGCAATGTGACCTCAAACTGGATGAGCGGCATTAACCCAGACCTCCGTTATGAGTCAATGAGCTGTAGCTAGCTAATCCAATTATTTGTTTACAGATGTCTCCTGACTGCACACGATACGATCCCAAAACATTTTATAACTATCATTAATGCCTACAACAGGCAAGTGAAAACATTTAAGAGTTTTGCAAATTAAATTTAAGACTTTTTAATACCACCTTGGGCCCTTTTTGGACCTGTTTCCTAACAGGTTTCTTTGTCTCTAGTCTGAGCATGCAGCCATATTAGTTGGACTGTTGGCTTTATAGCAGCTAAACTGCCCAATAAGGCAGATTAATAACAAAGCACATGTGTATGCTGAGCTCTCGTGTGTGTTGTTGTGTTTTTTTACCGACTGGTGCTCCAAAAGCAGCTGAAACTCCGGCAGCAGCTCCAGCAGACACAAAGTCCCTTTTTTCTGTGTCTCTCCGGAAGTATTCAAAGATCTACAAACACAATCACACTCTTATTAATAGTTATACATTATTTTATTCACAAATGCACTCTAACCATTCACATTTTCACAAAACATATCAATAATACATAATAAGGCTGTCAAAGTTAACGCGATAATAATGTGTTAACGCAAATTTGTTTTAATGCCACCAATTTCTTCAAAGCATGAATGCAACTTGCAATTTTCAGGTTGTAGCGAGCTCAGTTTTCAAGCTACAGTGAAGATACTAGCATCACATGAAACTAGAAAACCTAAAGAATACATTGGATTGGCTAAATAATGCTACAAACTTACGCAAAATTTTGGCAAGGAAAAACTGTCATTTTCAAAGGGGTCCCCCTGACCTCCGACCTCAAGATATGTGAATGAAAATGGGTTCTATGGGTACTAGGGCTGTCCCGAATACCAGTTTTTGGGCTTCGAAGCTTCGGTAAGTAATATTCGAAGTACTACTGTACACACACGCACCTCTACACACAACAAACAGTGATATCCATCTGAGAATAGCTAATAATAATTCATGTTATATATGAATAATGTTGTGGATTATTCCTTATTTCATGGGCTATTTTGTGATTTATACATTATTATTACATACTTATATAAAAATAAAACAAAAACAAAGCATTCGAATACTGGTTTGGAGGCCGATTACTAAGGCAATGGTCGAAGCGTCGAAGCTTGGAAACATGTCAGCCCTATGTTAGACATTTGTGAAATTGTCATAATTAACATATTAATTTGTGAGTTATTGCCAAAAACATGTTTTGTGATGTCACAGTGACCCCTGACCACCAAATCTAATCAGTTCATCCTTGCATTCAAGTGGATATTTGTGCCGAATGTGAAGAAATTCCATCCAGGCGTTCCTGAGATATCGTTATCACAAGAATGTGACAGACGGACAACCCGAAAACATAATGCCTCTGGCCACGGCTGCGCAGGGGCATACAAATATGATTGTAATCCAATATACTTCCTTCTGTTGAGAAGCAAGAGACACACACACACACACACATACATACAGATAGAAACTCACTACACACACTGACCTTGAAGTCTCTCTTTAACGAGGTGCTCCTGCCCTGTGAGACCCCTGCAGCTACAACAGCACCAGAGTGAATCATGGGCCCTTCCTGAGGAATTGTGGGTAAACAAGAGGACAGGTATGAGAGGGAATTCTTGGCAGGACTTGGCATTCATTTACAAAGTCAATCCATACGACTTTGAATAGAAATGATCTAAATCAAAAGCAAAATCCCACATTTCAAACAATGAAAAAACATCGGTACAGTATGTGTTTTATAAACATCTCATGTAATTTAACATGTTTCCATCATGTGCAGTCTTTGTTGTGTATCTAGCTCAGGTGACTGTAGTCGACCCTTAACAGCAGCTTTTTCGGCGCAATTAAGCCTTTTGAATTTGCATTGGGGGCAGTCGCTGAGGGTTAATGTTTACCTTTCCAACAGCAAGACCACCAACCACTGAGCAGATAACACCGATCACTTTCACCACCAGTGTCTGTGGAGGACAAACACACAACATGTTAAGGATATGAAAGTCTCTCCTGTTAAAAAAACAGTGGTTCAAGTACATCCATTGATGTGTTTGTATGTGTGTGTGTTTACCTTGAGTCGTACCACCCTGGGAATCTTGACTCCATTTAGGTAACATTTGATCTGAGGAATACCACTTCCTGCTGCTATGGGCTGCATGAGATGAAGGAGAAGGAGGGTTATATTGAAGGAAAAGATAGAGAATTACAGTATTTATGAATACAGCAGGAATATCTGAGGATGTGATCAGAGAATAGCAGCAGAGTTTACATATTCATAATGACATCTCTCACTGGTTCACATGAAATTGCATGAATAGCTGACTCTGTGGGGAAAAAAAGCATGACTGAACCACTTTTTTGATCAGTGTGGTTGCAGGAGGAAACTTCAGCGCTCCCAGCCGACCAGCTAATAAACTGTGGTTAACCAGAATGGCAGGAATAAAGAAGCACATTCATCTTTTAAAATGTTCAGTATTACGCAATGTTGGAATCAAACTGGTACAGAAATGCTGCTGCCTTATTAGTTTTCACTTTCACATCGGTTTGAATGGCTTGTAATCCAGACACGTCACTGACACACTTCTTCAAATTCCACTCTCACATTCGAGGAATGTCATCAAAAGAAGAAGACAACTGAAACACAGATTGTGATGCCAAACAAGAAGTCACACTAATTACTAAAAATGTCACATCTTTTCTCCTCCAGTCTTACCTCAAAACATGCAACTATGATGGCCCCCATAATGACAAAGGCGGAGTTGAGGACGGCCCACAGGATGAGCGAGATCGACAGGCCGCCCACTTCTGTGAACTTCTCTATGTCTGTGAGGGGTCAGAGGTCAAGGAAAGACTCGGGAGGTCCTTATAGCACGTGGCTGAAATTAGCCAAACATGGCCACACTGTTAAGCTGCCTTATAAATTTCAGTAGCTATTATGAACAACAAATTTAAGACGCAGGATGAAGACATGAACACCATTTAGATGATAGAGTGGAAACTGCTTAAAGTTATCACGGTTACAGTGATCAACTATATGGATTGAATCATTCCAAATGTCAGAATCATTCCTATACAAACACTGTTTAAATAATTCTCTTATAGTAATCAAGTAGTCCGCTTACAGTGTTCATTTTGGGTCTTTTCATGCATGACGACATATGGAAAAACATTTTAAAACTACATTAGACTAACGTTAATTGAATTATTGTTTTGTTTTTTACTTTAATACCTTGATACTTTGCCTCTCGGACGGTCTGCTTACCAGCCGGATACCTGAGGCTGATGCTGCGTGCACATTGAAATCATAACGGGAAAAAGTAAGTAATTTTCTCTGAATGAAAAACGAATGCGCACGGGGGAAGCACCCTCGTCAAGTGGATCGATAATGCCTGGTCACATAAAGCCCCCAAAGTGAAACTTGGCCAATGCTCAACCGGCAAAGAGCCCCAGCAAAGTGGCGCTGTTCTGCTTGCGCTGTAGAGCCGACCAAAAACGGCAATGTCTCACCCTTGGTGAGGGAAAAGGCAGGAGAACTGGCAGCGAGCCAGTAAATAGCAAAGCGGTTTGTTTCATTACTTTGTATTCATGTAATAAATATACAAATGGCAATTAGAATGAGAAATGCATGAGAAATGGTGCTAATAATGATGATAATCATCCGCTTATTGTGATCTGCTCAATTTGACCAGGACAGACGTGATCACTATAAGCATTTTCCACTGTCGTCATGACTGATGGGATTAATAACCATCACCCACTTTAGAACATATAAAGGAAAACAGTGCAATACTAAAAATAATAATATATTCCTTCAGTAACTGCAGTGTCTCTGTGAACCATCCTCGTGCAGTAAAGCTATCTAGTTGGTCTGACTAGGTGTATCTTGTACAGAGCTTCAGGATACTCTCTTTGACCACTCGGTATTTGATCCCAGCCAGTTCCTCCACCACGATGTCTATGAAACAGGCGATGAGGCCAGTCAGAAAGCCAATTAGACCACAGACCACCCAGCGACTGATCTCCAGACAGCGGAAACCCTAAAAATACAAGATGAGAGAGGGAAGGGAGAGGAGGACAGGAGATGGAACAAACAGCAGAGGAGAGATGAGAGCAGATGAAAAGAAGATGTAAATACATGAATTCATCCACAGTGAAATATTAAGGCAGTACAACTTATATTCAGGTGATTTCCACTCATCACTTACCATATAGCTCATCCTCCTCTCCTCCTCCAGAAACAACTGGTTCTCAATGTTATCATAGTCCAGACTCTGCAATAACATAACAAAATAAATACAATAAATCAGTCAAATAAAGATGAAGCTGATGATGTTAACTTCTATTCTTCATGAGGAACACAGATCTGGAAAATGTGTGTGCATATACTTTTTTGGATCAATGTCAGCAAGTTCATAGCAAACCAAAAGCATGTTAATACAAAGCTGATTTTAGCAACTGTTGCCAGTTTCCAGCTTGCTTAAGGAGATTATTGCCCTCTTTGTTGCCCCCAAGATGTTGTTAAGGTTTTATGGCCTCAAGTGTATTTTCTATACCTGTGTTACTGACTTTTACCGTTTTCATCGCTTCCTTTATTTAGCCTTACCTGCCTTTTAAAGTCCTATAAGGTGTCATCAAAGTAAGAAAGTTTAAAATCCTACACATACACATGACGCTTTAATTTAAAACAATCTTGTCCGATGTAATCCAGGGTTTCTAGAGTCACACAATAATCAGCATCAGTGTTTGCCGAGAGGGCAGTTTTACCTCAAATTTAAGTGACAGCAGCTTCTCATTATGAGGGATCTCTTTAGGCCGCCCCCTAAGAGAGTCCTGTGGGGAAAAACACACAAAAAAACAGAGATCACCACACCAACACGGACCTTTAACCTCTGACCGGGGCCCTGTTTCAGAAAGCAGGATAAGTGAAAACTGAGTTTGTTAACCATGAGATGAGGGAAACTCTGGGTCAGTAACCATGGTAACTGACTCTGTGAACCTAACCTGCTCGCTGGCAAGGTTTTCTTCAACAAACCCTGAGCTTCTCTCTGTCTCCTCCCTCTTCCAGAGCCAGACGCGCGGTTTTATTTCCTCCTTCATTCAGTCCGTGTCAAAGCGTGTATTGAAGGTTTACTGTATGTCAGATATTAGTTAAGCTACTGCTTTTATATGCCGTCAGTCATTTCTTTAAACATTCCAATATTACAGTGTTTAAATCGACTACATTTGTTGAAGTATCTGAAATAAAGCCACTGAATGTTGTTGAGCCAAGATCCAAATAGATGAAATAAAATCTACTGTATTTTAACCAAAATCACCAAACACATTTTTATTGAATCAGATTATGATCTTACAATCATTTCTCTATGTATTTGCTTTATATACATTTTAAATCTTCAACTATATTTTTCATCTTTAGTTGCTTGCCCCTGTGTTTTGTCCCAGTCAGATTAAAACTGAACTAAAATATAAAGCTTAATGTACAGTCAGATTCCACGACTTTATTATCCATTAAGGAAATGTAAGTTTAGTAAACGATGAATTAAAGGACAACACTAAATAAAACATTGTGTTATTGACACTTTTCCCCGCTCTAACTATTTGTGCATGCATTAATATCTCGACATCGACTGGATTAAAATGCAGGCGCTGCCTTCTAATTACATGTTGCCATGGTGAATCGTAGTATCACAGCCCCACCATTAATGATGGCTTTTTATGTTCAGGTTCAACCTACTCAGAGTTGATTGATCTGACTCTGATCAGTTTCCCACCTCAGGATTAGTCAACTCAGAGTTCAGGCTTAGACTCAAGAGTTTGTTAAACCTGCTTTCTGAAACGGGGCCCTGTTGAATCATGTGAGGGACTGCAAGGAGCTGGGAACTAAAGTACTGACATCAGAGGAAACATTTTGAATACAACAGCAGCATTTCACAAAGCATTTGAGACAACACGAGAAAGCCATTTGTTTTTATCTCAAAAATCACTTTAAAAGAAAAGAGAGGACGGGTTTGACAGACTTTATCTAATCTCCAGTATCTACTAGAGCATTGATAATGACGCAGATGGAAGATGCATACAAGCCAGCTACAGGCAATTCAACAGTACTCCATTTCACATTTACATGCAATGTGAAGTGGGCCTCTGTCAAAACAGCCGTGGCCCGACTGTGCAGCCACACAATCAGCAGCAAATAAAGCAACTACATGAGATAAGTGACATTCACATAAGCAGATCAAAATACTGGAAAACAAAACTTTTGTTTACGGCAGCATACAACAAGCATGCAAACGATCACATGCATGGCATCACATTCCCATCAGGCATTGCAAAACAGAGCTGAATCTGATGGTTTCGGTCACGGAAGGAAAAGGATGTGATGTCCTGTCAAGCTAAGCGACGGCAAAAATAGCCTCAAGCATCAGTCGTATGGTCCTGTACTTGTCTTTAACTGACTTATTGGGATTTTTTGGGGGGCATTTATGGGAGTTTTTATTCCATCTGTGCTAATAAACTTGATTAAACCTGACTGGTATAAGCTAATTCACACGTCTTTTAATTCACATTTACAGCAGGAGGGTTTTGATGAGGTCTTCTTGGCTAAACTGTTCGTTCCTCTCTACTTTTTCTTCGTCTGTTTTTTTTTTTCATCAGTGACCAGTGTGAGGGATCAATCAGTTTCTGAAAACAAAATACTGAATGGTTGAGCGGTCAGGGTCGAGCACATGGCCTGCATCAATTCATCTTTAGCGATGCATCACAGTGGAAACCTTCAGACAGTTTCCAAGCACGTGTCTGGGTGAGTCAGTCTGTCCCCGTTGCAGTAGCAGGTCATTTCTGTGTCAGATTTCTCACATTAGGGTTAAGCCGTTTCAGCAACTGAGATTAAACACAATAATGTCTGAACCCTGAACTTTATCTCAAACTGCATCTCACAAATCAGGTCTTAAAGTTCCATGTGTAACACAACCTCAGCCTGAGCACGAGGCTGAATCACATGAAGTCTACTGAAAATGCCCCCCAACATGCCGCTTGTTATTGTTTTTGTCATTTTAAGACATAATAGTTGATGATAGTATTTTATCATGACTGACTAACTACACTAGAGTTGTTCCGATACTGATACCAATATCGGAAATGCGTCCGATACCGCCCAAAATTCGGGATCGGGTATCGCCAAGTACGCCAGTCACTGATCCGATACCATAATTTATTCACCCCGAAAAAAATCACCTTGTTTAACCGAAAATCAATTCTTCGCCGCTTCAAAACAGTAGCCTTCACTGTGCTGTCGCCCTGGATGTATCATAGCTGCCACTGGCAACTACTGTTTTAGAGAAGCAAAAAAGAACTGACTGCAGGAAGTTGGCACAGCTGTTAAATAATAATAATAATAATAATAATAATAATAATAACTACTATATATTTTCTATCACGCTGGTATCGGATCGGTACTCGGTATCGGCCAATACTGCAAGTTCAGGTATTGGTAAGGAAAAAAATGGTATCGGAACATCTCTAAACTACACTTTAGCAGTCTAAGAGAAATGCCGCAGACGGTCTTGATGGAGTGATGGTCGATAGGAGCGACAGACACAAGAGAGAAAGAGTGCGATGACGTTTCGGGCTCGGACTTTACCTCATCTGATGTTATCTCCTCCTCCAAATCCACCGTGCTGAGTCTGCCTATCTGAAATATATTGCCTCCTCCAGACAGCTACAGACATCACAGACACCAACAGAAATATATATATATATATATTTGGCTGTGTGTGGCAATTTGCAGGCTGATGTTTTAACACCACACAGATGTTGATATCCAGTAACAGGGTCCAAGAAGGAGACGCATGTATGATATAATGAACTGTAGTATATTATCAAAAGAAGGGCAATTAGTTTACTTCCACCTTTGGTCCTGATGGTGCAGAAGTAACTGACTAACCTGGTGGCATTAGAGGAAAAAGGAAGTTGGATTTTCCCGTGTGTTTCTATATTAGTTGGACAGACGACTTTGTTCAGTCTAAAGACAGCAGATCTACTAGCTCATGACTAAGGCTGTGTATTGGCAGGAATCTAGTAACGATTCAATACATTGCGATACTGTAAGCAAGGCGATATTTGCGATTCTTTACAAATCTAAGTTTAGGAAAACTCATAGTATAAGACTCACCACCATATGTATAAAATCTTAGTAAAAAACAATGTTAAATGGCTACTATGGGGACTAACGTCATTACACATGAATACAATTGGACTCATTGGATCCACATATTTGTACTGCATGTGTTTTTGCCCCAAACTGCATGTGATTATCATAAAGTGGGCGTGTCTGTAAAGGGGAGACTCGTGGGTACCCATAGAACCCATTTTCATTCACATATCTTGAGGTCAGAGGTCAAGGGACCCCTTTGAAAATGGCCGTGCCTGGTTTTCCTGGCCAAAATTTTGCATAATTTAGAAATGTTATTTAGCCTTTTTATATCTGGTATATTTTTTGTACTTTGCACTACTAACTTTTTTACTGCCTTTTTACTAACATGTTTTTGCACTGTGGAACTGTGATGCTGGAAACTTGAATTTCCCTCGGGATCAATAAAGTTACTATCTATCTATCTATCTATCTATTAATGTTACCATCAGGTTGACTTTTCCAATTCCAAAATACAATAGTGAACTATAAGTAGAAGGGAATAAATATATGTATGTATACATCCATTTCTGGACGCATGTGTACATTTATTTATATAAATTATATATATTGTATATTTGTTTTATCAACTTGTCCTACCATTTTACCACTTCTATTATTATTGATATGTTCTGTGATGTTTTGTTTTAACAGTTACCATATCTTTTACTTTTCTTTATCTGCTTTTATTGTCTTATGAAGCACTTTGTAACATCTGTTTTGAGAAGTGCTATATAAATAAATGAATTATTATTATTATTATATTACTATAAAACTCTCTAATTAGTCAGAAAATTATTGAACACTAATTTCATTTTCCCAAACAAAGCTTGTTGTTGCATCTGATGCTGCAAACATACCATAACACATGAACACACACCCCAAAATGAACAAGGCTGCAATGCATTAAAAACCCCACCACAAGCATCCACAACCCATGCAGCATTTAAAAACATGACTCAAAGTAACCTTATGGTGGTTAACAAACACATGACACAGCATCTTCTCTCAGTGCTGCAGGAGGACCAGCAGGTCAGGCTAGCTCTAGCTGCAGCTAGTTCCTCCAGTCTATCCGTACCTGTCTGGAGGTCCTGGGCTGCTCGGATCCGTTGAGCAGCAGGGTCGTCTCCCCGGTGGTTCCGGACTCGTCGGCCCGGCTGGACCACGACACTTTCTTGGTGATGTTGGCCATGCTGGCCTCCGGTAGCTCGCCGCCCTGACTGTGGCTGATTTATTTCATTAATAGCAGTTGTTTGCTGGCTTTACTAGCTAACTCTTCTGTTATTCTCCCTCAGCTGCCCACATGATCACTCATGTGACTCGTGATGCATTGTAGGGCTACCGCGCAGGGACAAAAAGGATCCGTTAGGCGCGTTGCATGCTGGGACTTGTAGTTTTACTGTTTATGGGCTGAAAAGACAAACAGGCCTACAGTTTATGGTCACCAGTGGTGGAGAAAGCATTCAGATACTTAAAGGGACTGTTTGTAAGATTCAGAAATGCTTGTTAACAGCGACACCTGTGGCTGTTAAGTCGACAAAAGTCAGCGTCGGGCTCACGCGTGTGCTCGCTCTAAATAGACATGAACGAGCATCGCTCAACACAGTGAGGCTACCAAAGCTACGGTCTCCCCCGCGTCCTCCGATCGCGGCCAACACTGTTTTGCAACGGGCTTCACTAGATATAACTTTGGTGCTTCCGTGTAGTTTGTGTTGGAGTCTCGTCTGAACAGCGTAGCCACACGCGAGTGCGCATATGCGAGCGCGCTTGGGAAACCGACCCGGTAGATTTATACGTGTAAAAAGTTACAAACAGTCCCTTTAAGGAAAAGTAGTAATATAAAAAGTATTGAAGTATTAGTATCAAAAGTAAAATAGGCCTATTTATAATCCAGGAAAATTGCTTTTTACAGTGTTATAGAATATAATAGAATAGAAATCTTTATTGTCATTGTACATGGTACAACGAAATTTGGAGGCTTCTCCAGCTCAGTGCAGTTAAAAATAGATAAATAAAAACAAACAAACAGCCACAATACACATTCATTCCTCCATTTTACACATAACATTCACAGCATTCACAGTACCCATTCGTTCCCCACATGATACACATATATTTGGAGTGCTTCTCCAGATCCGTGCAATTACAAACTGTGTATAAATAATGTAGCTATATCACTGATAAAAAATAATTATTGCACAAGTATGAGGTATTTACTGTTTGACAGAGTTTAGTGTTTTTATGGCCCAGGGAAAGAAACTGTTTGTGAGTTATTAATACATATCATATTACACATATGAATATGCTAATTTCAAGTATTTTATATACTGTTGACTAGTTTAATCTAAAACAGCCTTACATAATATGTCCTTTTGACATGGAGATACAGGGGAAACACAACTGTAATTGATCAAATTAATTATGGCTCCATTATATTTAGTGTCAGTCATTCCAGTGAACCAGCATACACAATACCAGGGCCCTGCCACACCTAAATGGAACAGGACCCCATAATTAATGTTATTAGTTACACCTGTGTTCACCCTGCAATTACATGTCAAAATGGCTGCTGTGAAAAAGAAGTATCATAGAATGGAAAGTATAAGTACTGTACTTGAGTTACTGTACTTAGTGACAATCCATCACTGGTGTTCACATATAATCCTATCAGCAATGGAATAATTTCATAACTTGATAATAGGTTAAAGACTGAATGAAATTAGCACCTGCCACCTTCCAAATACAGGGTAAATGTTGGCTGTGGCAACTGGAAATTTCAGTTCACCTGCCACCATGGCAGACAGGTTTTCCTTATATTAAGAAATATTATTTTCAAAAAGCAATTCTAAAGCCTCAATTAAATATATGGTAACACTTTATTTTACAGGTCCGCAAATTTCATGGTAATTAGGTAATAATTAGCAAGTAACCTATTTGAAATTTCTTTGGAATTACTGCCAAATTACCCCAATATTTAGCTATAAATCTATTGAAAATTACTTGGTTATAAACATTATTCAATAATTATATTCCGCTATTTCTCAATAGCTGGTAATTTATTTAATACATTTCCAGGAAAAGAATACAAAGTTAAATGATATGCTTTATTTCCATGTCTGCTGGAAAATAGATGATAATTAGCAAATAACTTCTTTGAAATTTCTTAAAAAAACTCCCTGAATCATGACATTAGCTACCAGGTTACATTTGTGTAGACAATAAGTCACACAATGGTGAGATTTGTGCCTGATCAGAAGTGTCTTCTATTAGTTTGGGTTTTCCACCTCCGATGAAGAGCAGCGCACAGCCGCTTCCTAAGCCTAAGGGTCCTATTTTAACGATTATATGCTAATTTAGCATATAATTATTAAATTATGTTTATAATAAAGTCGTTTTCGATCAATTTTGAGGTAAATATTTGGGTAATTTGGCAGTAATTCCAAAGAAATTTCAAATAGGTTACTTGCTAATTATCACCTAATTACCATGAAATTTGCGAACCTGTAAAATGTAAAGTGTTACAAAATATAGTCGTGGATTAAGGTTACATGATATATTACATAATTCTACGGTCTGGTACCACTGACCTAGTCTTTACAATTTTAAAGCGTTGTACCTCAAATTCAGAAGTGGCAGACAAAAAAATGTAGTGGCCAGTAGAAATGTTCAGTGACCTACCACAGTGGCAGGTGAGGAAAAAGGTTAATTTCAGACCCTGCTCACAACACATAAAGCAATATGACTTAGCAGGAAAAGCACATAGGTAACTAAGAACATTAACGATGAATCTGCATCATTTCCTATGTCTGAGTGAGCCGTACAGCGAACCAACAATGCAGCAGTTATGATTGTTATTAGTTACACCTGTGCTTGACAAGTCAAAATGTCAGAGAAAGGTGTATTTGGAACAAGTGAACTTGTGTATCTGCCCAGCAAAAGGATGAAACAAAAGCATGATGACTTTTACCAAATTTATTCATATAAAAATAAGCATTATAAGTTTCTGTCTGCAAGAAGACAGAGCCACAGATATCTCCATCTACAGTCATACAGTTACAAAAAAAGTTCAAAGACATCCACAAACATGTAAGAAAGAAAGTGCAGCATCATTGAAAAACAAGGTATTTTTCTCCTCCTCTAATCTCCATCCTGTACCTATATTATGTTTAACAAAATTAGTCACGGATAATAATCATAATTATATGCTGTTTTATTATATAACCTATTATGTCTGTTACCAATCAGAAGGAATCTGTTTCAAAAGTGAGCTTATACTGAGCTTAAGTGGGTCTCAGAGGTTTAATGGACGATACAGATGAGTGACAAATACAGAATAAAACATTAAATCCGCCATTTGAAGAGTTTCTATCCAGTATTGGAAACAGGGTGATACCCACCCTACAAGAATGTTTTTTTCATGAAAGTAATGGACATTAATATCACATTTACAAGCACACTCGTATTATTCCAAGATACTTTCTAGTGTTGATACTTGATGATTGACTGGTGGTTCAAACTCAGGTTATTATTGCATAGCTGACCAGTCCCAGTTTTGGTTAATCTATCTTTAAGTCCAGTATACTGCTGTGTGTACATCCAATGAATATAAAAAAAATGATATCTAAAAGAAAAAAAAAGTTTATTTGGCCTTTTAAGAGTTAGGCAAACAAGAGAAAATTAACATTCCTTTTAAAAATGTGTTTTTAGGATGAAATTCTTAATTTGAATCCTCCTCTGTAACTTTATCACACACAGTGCTCTAAACATTCACATGCCACCTGCTGCACCTCCCCATGTACCTCCTTTATGTCCTCCATGCCAAGCACCACCCCTCTGGGCACGCCTCTTCCAGCTGCCACCCCTTCCACCTCCGAAGGGCTCAGCACCCGGCTCCACACCCTGAACCCCGCCACCCTCCCAGCAAAACCCTCTGCGGGGTCAAACCCTCCACCGACAGTATCCTGCTCCTGCCCCAACACCACTGATCCGCCTCCGGGAATCTCCCAGCCCTTCCTGAAATTGGAGCCCGAGGAGGTGAGGCGGCGGTCGTTGTAGTGCCAGAAACGACCCTGGATGGAGGACCAGAGGACGCAGAGGTGGTGCCAGCGAGCGTCCAGGAGCGACGACGCAGGGAGACGGCGATAGACAGGGTCTCCGATGACAAAGTCCAAGGAGGGTGAGGGAGAGGAGGCGTAGGAAGATGAGGAAGGAGCAGAGAAGGATGCGTTGCGTCCATACAAAACTAACTGGTTGTCGTTGTCGTCTGTGGCGTAAGAGAGCAGTGTGCCGACATGTGAGGCGTCCACACGGAGCCACAAACACACAGAAAGTTCAGGAAGGTCGGGGAGAGTCTGGAAGAAGGTGACATAGTTGTCCGCTGAGGCCGAGGGGAAGAACAACACGGAGTCCACGTTACAGACTGCAGAGAGGGGCAGAGAGAAGATGTATTCTGTCAAGTAAAACCCTGGTGCTAACATGTAAAAAAAAGACTATCTCATCCAATCAGTATGGTAACTTACACTTTAAGGCTATGCAAAATTAATTTGAACCCCAGGTCCCTCTACCTTAAAGGAATAGTTCGACATTTAGGGAAATCATCCAGCACATAAACCCACGTAAACCGGCAAATTGTTGTTTTTAAACCTCCTTTTTTGTACGGATTCAACAAATGAGATATAATGTGTTAATTCGTGAACTTTAGAGGTGCTGGTTGGCAGAATTTTGCTACTTTCAGACAGAGCCAGGCTAGCTGTATCCAGTTCTCTTTATATATCCATGGTTCTCATCCCAACTCGTCACATACTGACGCATTGTCAGACCCCTCGGCGTCAATTTTCACTTGCAGTAAACACTTGCTTAGTGTTGTAAATTAAACAAAAACACTTGTTTAGGATTAGGCAACAAAATCACTAAGTTAGGTTTAGGAAAAAACAACATAGTTGGGCCTAAAATTACTCCGTTTTTACATTGAAAATATGACTTGACGTTGTGAACACGGGACACGAACGAACAGCTAATTGTAAAGTGAAAGTGAAATGTAACGCACAGGACACAAACAGCGTCCTCCTAGATGAAAGCCTTGAGTTGTTGGACCCATCCACCTCCACCTGCCCACCAGTGTGTCTTTTCACACTTTAAACCACATCACCACTTCACTTTCCCTGAGCGTTTACTGGGCGTGATAAAGTGTTGGTATTTGACGCCCCGGGAATGAGAACAGGCTGCCTGGTCATAAGTTAGTAGCCTACCTCAGGTATTGTGAGGTATTAACTATTACTTACTGGTAGCATCCTTTTTGGGAACTGGTCTTGCAGGGATCTTGTGCCTTACAGGAAGCTGCAGGAAGTTGTGGATCACTGAAGACTCTACCTTTGTGTCACTTTCTTCCTCCTCTCCTTCATCCCACCCGCTCACCCTGGTCTGATAAGACTCAGACTGGGGCTGAGGGAGATCATCTGAAGCCTGGGGCTGTGGAGCTCCAAGTCTGGTGCCGCTCTGTCTGTCTTTGGTGGGTTCAGGATAGGTTGGAGAACGGGGCAGGGGCTGGAGCCAAGAGGGGTGACTGGGATTGTGTGACTGGGGGTGTCTCTGATGATATAACTGAGGTTGGGATCGTTGCTGGACCTGGGACTGGGGCTGGACCTGGGCATGAAGATAAGGCACAGTCTGGCGAGACTGGAGCTGCTCCTGCTGGATCGGGTAAGGCTTTGTCTGGGCCCGCACCTGGATCTGTGACTGGGGACGGTAAAGGTCAGGCTGGGGCATGTAATCTGTGGGCATGGGTTCAGGATTTGAGTACTGGACTTGTATCTGCGGATGAGATTCTGGTTGAGGTCTTGACTTCTGGGTCTTTGATTGTTTAGGCTGGTTCGGTGTTGCCTGGTATTGTCTTTCAGTCTGGGTATAGCTGATACCTTCTGATCTGGGTTCGGTATCCAGAATCCTTCCAGGCCTCATTCCTCGATGCGTCTGGCTTCTCCTACGTGGTTCATGGTATTCCTGAGGTGTGACGTCGGCGTTGTGGGGCTCTCCCGCCCTCCACAACCCCCCGGTGTTCCCTCCTCCGTTCTGCTGCAGGACCTCGCTGAGCCGGCCCTCCAGCCGGGTCACACGCAGCGCCTGGTTTTTCAGGGATTCCTGCAACCCTTTCAGCCCAATGATCAGCTCGTCGCGCTGGGCCTGAAGGGCACCCAGCCTTTCGTCTTGGCTCTGGAGCTCCAGGGTGAGGTTGGCGTAATCCTGACCAGGATCAGGCTTCTGTTTCTGGGCGTGGCGGCGGTTCTCCCTCAGGTTCCTCTCCATCAAAGCTAGACGACCCTCCATCCGCTTACTCTTCTTCTCCAGCTTCCTGCTCCACTCTCTGGGGTAATAATCCACATGAGAACACTTTTTAAAACAAATTCTATTATTGTTGTTGTTGAAAATGCATCATGCAGAACAACATGTGGTCCAACATTTTATCATTTTGTCTAACTTGAAGGGCTAGATGGGTGAAGTTTGTATATTGTAAAAAAAGGTCTTGGGTCAGTTTACACAAAAGGGTATGCCATGCCTCCTTGAAATATGATATAACCTTCGTTCCTCCTCAAATGGATAGGTAACATCTTCAGTATTACAGAAATGTATCATGTGTTGGGCATTTGTTTTTATTTATGAAAAAAAAGCTTGACGGAAATTCAAAAACAATGACCCTAAATTCACCCTATACATGATACTCGTATGAAAGATATAGGTGATAATACATTTTAGAATATATAAAAAGCATCAATAACTGATCAATTCTGAAATGTATTGCAAATGCAGTTATTTATGTATGTCAACAGGTTAGATCTTCAAGTGTGGAAGCTTTTTTTAATGCAATTTTTTGTTGCATTATAGAAGAAATGAATCCAGTCAGAGAAAGAAAGTTGAAAAGCAGTTCTGTTAATCATTACTTGTCACGCCCCCAAAAAGAACAGATGCTAAAAGGAAAAGCCGCCCACTCATCATATTTCTTGCTTTACCAAATTTTCGGAGCTGGACTTCAGTAAACGTCTCTCCTCTTCTCCAATCTAATCTCCACTTCCCATGATGCCTTTACTTAACAAAAACCACCGGTAGGGATTTGTCCCGGATATATAGTTTCACAGATATATTTACAGTAGACCCTCAGTTAGTTAGTTAGTGACCATTGGTACCACAGCTCTAACCTGAGACCCTCTATCTCCTGCGCTGAGCTCTGCTTGAGGTGTTCGAGGTCCTGTGACATGTGGCGCCAGTGGTCACTCAGGACCTGAACTCGGCTCTCCAGACCCGCTGAGAAGTTTCTGTTCTGGTTCAGGGCCAACATGTCCAAACGGGCCTGGGTCAGCGCCTGGAACTGCTGGAACTAACAGAGAAGAAATGTGTTTTCACAAGTCTTTCTACAGATGTTTGGATTTGAAGGTCATTAAAATACTCAAAACCTCCAGAAGGAAAAAAAAACAACATACAATGGATTTCTGTGATGACTTTCCCTCTTGAACAGTCACCATTGTTGCAAGAGTATTTTTTTCACCATTTCAACTACATACTGTACCCGCAGTACCTTTACAAAATGACTAATAACATATATGTCCTAAAAGTGAAGTGTAGTAGGCCTACAGAGACAGCTAGTTGAGGAAAAGGATTTGAAGTTAAAGCTCTTAGCTACAGATGTATGAGTTGTAAAACCTTCATTTTATGCCTTTTAGGCTAATTATTAATCATTGTCACAAACGTTAAATAAAACAATCATTACAAAATCCATTTAAATATGTGATGTGGTTTATTTGATGTTACTTTTTTCACACATAAAAACAGTCTTCCAGAGTCCGACATCAGAACTGCGTCCATAGCAACGGTCTGTTATACATAGCAACGGTCTGTTATACATAGCAGTGGTCTGCTATAAAGAAATAATAGACTGTAGAATGCCACAATTGAGAATTGAGTATTCAACAAAGACATGTAATGACATAATATACTATATATAAACACATAAAGTCAAAAAACATGAAGACACAAGCGCTCCTTCAATAATTTTGCATAATTAAAAAAATACCAATATAATAACAGCATAAAAAAACCTGCGAATGTAATACACATGTCCAATGTTTTGATGAAAGATAGCCACTGTTAATGCACACACACACAGTCTGATTCCAACTGACCTGTTCGTTGAGTCTTCGTAGTTTCTTGGACACGGGATCAACTCCCTGCACCTTAACGGGCTGGATTTGCAGCAGAAGCATGTGGACCAGGATCAGAGGCCAGTGGCCAGGCCAGAGGCTGCCCATGATGCAGTGGAGCTGGGATAGATGCAGCTGGGAGCCTGGGTCACTATCTGGATGTCTGGAGGTGAAGGAACAAACAGAAGAGCGAAAGACATAGCTGGAAAGGGCTGGTCTTGATACACACTGTATACACACAATGAACACATATGCACACACACATACAATACACAAAAGCACGCCCACAAGCTGGGACAAGAATGCACTTTCCATTTTCCACAACACCATTGGGGACCTCAGAGGAAATGCAGATGGATTTAACAGGTACTCAGCTTCTCTCTGCTGAGAATGATGTTGCTCGTGTTTTCCTCCACTTCAATCCCACTTTGAGTTTGTTTAACTGCATCTTCTATTGATAAAGTTTTGATTCATTCAAAGCTTTAATTACATTCCTGCACAGCAAATTATTACTGTTTGGTATCAGTCAGCACAAATAGCCTATACTTTTATCTGTGTGTTTGTTTTTGCACTCTTGTATAGCAGTAAATCTCATGATGCGTGGGCTGATGGAGAAGCAGCCTGTACTTTCCTCTTCCCTTTGAATCAACTGGCATGAGGATCTATTCTCCTTTCTTCTTCTTCTGCTTTTTCTTTGACTGGCCCAATCCAGGAATCATGCTGTTCATCCCTCCCTTCTGCTTTCCGCTAATGACCTGGTTGCAACACTTTGGCTTCATTCACACTGGACTTTTGACTCCAACAATCTGACCGATGTGTGTTTTTAAACGACAGTTTAGATGCACCTGAATCTGTCAATAGCCCATATTTTGAGTCAGTATTTTGTGGCAGTTTTCATTCCACAAATGTGTAATTAGTCAGTAGTTTTACTCAGGGTAGAAAGGCTGTACATGGGACCCAAATGCTGCAATCAAAGTCATACAGAGCAGATTAACCCTTGTGCCTCACTTTAAAATATGTTAATATTATTTTCCACTATCACTGAGTTAAATATTTAAATTTAAAAATGTTATTATTTTCTGTACAATATTTTTTTTAACATTTGCTCCATAATAAAGCAGAAATTACCCAAGTGGAAACCAGGAAACTAGCATGTATTTGCCCCATAGGGCAAACATGAGAAAATGGCTAAATCTGGTGGAAAATAGTAAAAACTACAATTTTGCTGTAATGGCCGCAGGATCAAAAATTGTGGTTTTAATGGGTTTCTAGGGGACATTTTTGTCCTTAAGGGGCTTCACAGTTTATAAACTTATTATAGGAATGGAGGGGGCATTTCCAAAATTAAGAAAAAAAACTCACACCCTTGCCAAAATGAAAATAAAATAATAATAAAAATAAAAAAGCCAAAAATGTCCCTAGTAAGGCACAAGGATTAAAAAGGTGCACTAAAATAATCTTTTATAAAAAGAAAAGCTTATTCAGCTCAAAATGTTTAATAATTCCCCACACCACAAAGCCCAGTTCAATTTCACTTGTGAATGTCAGTGTAGACACAGTTTTCAGTTTCAGTTTCATTATGACTACATAACATGTGGCTGGCTTCCGCCTGTCTCATTCTGTCAGACTGGAATACCCTGGACCACACGCACATTTATCACTTGTAAAGTGTAGATATTACTCTTTGAAACAAAATAGTCTTTATATTTAACCGACTTGCTTTCATTTTTCTAATCACTTTTGCTGGAAGCTTCATTTCAACTTTGGTATGTTTTCATCTGGCTGTGTTTTCAGAGGGCAGGATTTCTTTTGACATTAGTGATATTTCATCCCTGCGTGAGGAGAACAAACAGATCCTGAAATTACACTTTGATAAAGACTCCTCTGTGTCATCAGACCGCTATGCCGTCTCCTGCTGCAGACATGGATGAAGAGACTCCACTGCTGAGGAGAAGACCAACATCATCTGAATCCCAGGTTGGAAACATTTCACTTATATTAATGCATCTTAAAATCTCAACAATAGCCCATAGCTTCACTTTATGGTTGAAAGGGAAGGGACTGCTGACTGAGCAGAAGTAGCCTACTGAGTCCTGTCACATTATGAAGCCACAGCATGTCAGTTCAACTACTGGTCTGCACTGCAATGAGATTTTATACTACTGGAAGTTCTTTTTATTGTTACACTCTTCGCTGAATTGTTCCAATAAAATGTACTGTAAGCATTTTCTCCTGGGGTGAAGGTAGTTGTGTCTAGAAGGTAACAGGCAAATTGTGAGACTCTCGCAAAATGGTTATGGTTAGGCATTGACCTCGAATAGTTAGGATGGGTCATCAGGGTTAAAGGGACTGTTTGTAACTTTTTAAGCGTATAAATCTACCGGGTCGGAATCCCATGTGCGCTCGCATATGCGCGCTCCACACTGCAGAAGAGTTAGTTTAGCTCTGAGAATATCTAGTAAATGTACAGTGGACGTTTGTGCAGAAATAAATGCTGCAGCTCCTCCAGACCAACAGAGGTTTCCCGTGTCTTGTGAAGTGACGGGGCTCCGCAGCGAGAAACATTATCGTCTCTGACCGGGTGCCGGTATCTCCCTGCGGGCGCGGTCAGGAGACAATAACGTTACTCTTCCTGCTTCAGCCCCGGCACCGACCCGCTTTTCCTGCTTCAGCCCTGGAGGCTGAAGCAGGAAAAGCCAACACTAGGATCAGCAGTGATTCATGGAAGGACCTCCGTCTGGTCAGCTAACATTACTGCCAAGGTGAAATATAGAGTGATATTGTGGTTTTAGCTGACGTGTGTCGCCTCACTGTTTTGAGCGATGCTCGTTCATGTCTATATAGAGCGAGCAGGCGCGAGCCCAACGCTGACTTTCGTTGACTTAACGGCCACAGGTGTCGCTGTTAACAAGCATTTCTGAAAGTTACAAATAGTGCCTTTAAGATAAGGTATCAAGAGTTTTTACCTTCTAGACACAACCAGTAAAGGTAGCTGAGTGGTCAGTCATGTTTTTAAAGTTTTAATTCATGGTAAATTAGTCCTACGGTGGCCTTAGGGTAACGTAACTATGCGAAAGGCTCTCGCTAGAGACAGTTCTTCTTCTGTGCTACTGTAGAAACATAGCAGAGCAACATGGCGGACTCCGTGAAGAGGATCCGCTCCCTATGTAGATACTGTATGAAGGGCTCATTCTAAGCTAATGAAATAGATAATTAAATAGATCATACAAAATAAACAAAAGCTAATTAGCATAACATCAAACCTTAAACAACCCACTCCCAAAACATAATGGTTTTAACACATGATACTGATGATGTCAGCAAGAGCTTAAGAGATGGAAGTTTTCTGTTGCCACCTCCTTCAACTGTTGGGTACAGCAAAGAAATATCAACCTCAAGAAACTACAGACTAAAGCAATAACAAAATGTAATGCTGAACACAAACAAACCCGGCATAGTAAGGGTTGCCACAGATTAAACAAATAAACAGAAAGTATGGCAGGCAATGTAGATCCTGATAAAATGTTGGTTTGTAATCATTGCTGTTAAGTTTTTCACTGCAATTCCCAGAGATCACCTGTCCTCATACAGCTAATATTGTGATGAGTTAAGATTTTCTGCAGTTAACTTTGAATCAAACTGGAAACAAAAAACACTTCAGCACTTTTCTGAATCTATCAGGCACCAAGTGTAATATTGACTTTAATTTTAAATGAACTGTATTGTGAAGTGAAACTTGTGACTAGATCCCAAACTTCCCTTTAACTTGACCACTTGAACTTTAAGTGCACCTATTAGCTCTGAATCTTAAAATATCTAGTAGCCTACTGTATTTATGAAGCTCATCCTCTGAGTTTTAGCTTCCACATCCTTCCACCCTCTAGATCAATAACTCCAGACTGTTCCTGGCTGTCTTCTCGGCCGTCCTGGGGAACTTCAGCTTCGGTTACTCCCTGGTGTACTCGTCCCCGGTCCTGCCAAAGCTCAAGAGCCACGATGCCGACCCTCGGCTCAGGATGGGCACGGAGGAGGCCGCCTGGTTCGGCTCCATCTACACGCTGGGTGCAGCGGCCGGAGGGCTGGGGGCCATGCTGCTCAACGACATGATTGGACGGAAGATGAGCATCATGATGTCAACATTGCCGTCGACTATTGGGTGGGTCTCAGTCACAACATACAGCCGTCAAACTGTGGTGTCACTAAGTGCATTCACTCAATTACTGTACTTAAGTACAATGTTGAGGTACTTGTTAAGCAACTTCTTCTCCAATACAATTCAGAGGGAAATATGGCACTTTTTATTCCACTGCATTTATTTGACAGCTAAACAGTAACGAGTTACTTTGTAAATTAAAAGCTCAGCACACCCACACAGGTGATTTGGAATTACTCGGGCTTATTAGACCTTTAGTCTATAATGTAATAAGAATGATAACAGGATGGGGTATCTCACCCTAACTTGTGAAGGCTACTTGTACTTGTAACAGAGTATTTTACGCCACAATATTGCTACTTTTACTTAAGTAGAGCATCTGAATATGTCTTCCACCACTGCCTGATAGGTAGCTGATAGGTGCTCTAAACTAGGGGACACACAGCTCAACTTTTCAAATGGTGTATTGTATAATATGTAATGAAATTTTATATATTATAATCTACAATATAATCCATTTTATTCTACCTTGTGGACAACAATATGATCTGAAACAGTCCTTTTAGTCTGAGCCTTTAAATGTAAATTCTGTGACATAGTTTATAGTGAAATGTACACTCTTGTCTATAAAATTACATTTTATTTCCCTGTTTATGATGCTTTATAATTATGCCCAGCGTGATGTAAGAAAACTCAGAGAAACAACTGCATACTGTATGTTCCAAACAGAAACTGTTTTGCAAAAGGAGACATTCATTAATGTATACCTTATTGCAAAGCTCTACTATTCCCTGTTCTGAATAAACTGCTCCATAGTCTGTATGAGTCTGTATGTACTGTTTGTTTTAAAAACTCCCATCTGTATATATTAGATACATGCTGATGGGAGGGGCTGTCGACTTGTGGATGCTCTATGTGGGCCGTTTCCTCACAGGCGTTGCCGGAGGGATGACCGCAGCATCCATTCCCGTAGGTTACCATGGTTACAGAACTTTTTTTAACCTATTAATGCAAATGTTCCTCTTTTTTGTCCCAATTACCCCTTTTTTAATCAGAGTTTGATATGACAGTCCTGACAACAATTATGTAAATGGTTATGCTGTTAATTTGAGTGTTTGTTTTACTGCATGTGTTCATGTGGCTGTGTGTGTCTTTTGTGTCTTCATGTCACAGGTCTACATCTCAGAGATCTCGCACAAAAAAGTGAGAGGAGCTTTGGGCTCCTGCCCTCAGATCACTGCTGTGTTTGGGGCCCTGGCGCTCTACGCCATGGGTAGGAACATACAATATATTTTTTATACATTTAGCTGAAACTGTTATCCAGAGCTCTTACAATCCCTGAAAATGTATAGTGTAATGTTCGGTGTTGTGCTCAGAGCATTGCCTGTCTATGTTAGCTGACACAGCAGCTTCTGCAAGAGTCAGCTTGTTTAAAGAGGACATATTATACCTTTGTGCTTTTTCTCTTTCCTTTAGTGTGTTATATAGTTTTTTGTGCATGTAAAAGGTCTGCAAAGTTACAAAGCCCGAAGTCCACGCCAAAGGGAGTTACTCTCCCCCACAGATACACTGCTCCTGAACTGCCTGAAATGCCTTGATCGAAGTCCCGCCTTTTCTTCCGTAACGTGGTGATGTCACCAAGTAACACATTTGCATAATACCTGCCTTGCGGCTAGTTTGGCACGCCCTCAAATAAGGCTAGTTAGAGCGGAGCTGGAGCAGAGTCTGAAGAGTTTGGTTTGTTAACCAATCACAACAGAGTGTTTTTTGAACATTAAAGCATGTAAACATGCATAGCTGTACATTATCCCGCTTGTTACATGGCTATTTACTTAAGAAAATCATTAATTTGACACAAATATCGGCATCCAGAGTCCGACATCAGAACTGCGCCCATAGCAATGGTCTGTTATAAAGAAATAAAAGACCGCGGAACGCTGTGATTGACCAATCAGAATCAAGTATTCAACAAAGCCGTGTAATAAGTTCTAGTAGAAACAAAAAGTATGCACTTGAAAATGAGCATAATAAGTCCTCTTTAATGACAACACTGGCCATGCACCTTGCATTTCTAGGCATTTGGTGGTGTGTTTTTGTTATTCTGGCTGATAACTGGCTTAGTGTAGATAACACTGGGTCATGTTATGGTGCATCTAAGAGATATGATGCTAGCAAGCTGTCGAATACCTCAATACGTCAAATATTTCCTGTTTTGCCTGTTTCAACAATCATATAGGAGGAAATATATCATAACAGCGGCACAGCAGCGTCATAGACCAGTGCTTTCATAATCTGAATATCACGTACGATGTGTAGGTCTGGTGGTACCATGGCGGTGGCTGGCAATAGCGGGGGAGGTGCCAGCTGTGCTGATGGTTGTGATGCTGGCGTTCATGCCCAGCTCCCCCAGGAGGCTCCTCGCTCTGGGCAGAGAGCAGCAGGCTGAGAAGGCCCTCCGCTCGCTGAGGGGAAAACACTACGACACACACATCGAGCTCAGTGCCATAAAGGTAAGAGGCACGCGGGTTTAAGGTGGTAACATCGTGACTTCAGTAGTATGAGTTTTTTAAATAAATACAAATAAGAACACACACGTATGTTTATGTGTTTTTCTGTGTGTCTCCTAATGTAGCACAGCATTAACACACAGGGTAAAGTCACATGGTCACAGCTGGCCACACCTGTCTTCTACCGGCCAATCATCATCTCAGTGGTGATGCGTTTCCTGCAGCAGATGACGGGCATCACGCCCATCCTGGTCTACATGGAGCCCATATTTTCCAAAAGCAAAGTCTCCCTGCCGCCCAGGTTGGTCATCGCTTCTGTTTATCTATATCTATCTTCACACTTTTCTGTCTCTTGATTTTATTTTCATTTCTCATATAAATATCGCTGTTTGCTGTCTAATCATTTATAAAATAATCACAAATCTGTTTGGTCGGTTAACTTCAATCCCAGGATGCTTCCAATCAATCAATCAATTTACTTACTATATACTGACCTCTGCTTGTTCTGTGTCTGTCAGGTATGATGCTGCCATGGTAGGCGCGGTCCGCCTCCTTTCTGTCATCGTGGCAGCCAGTTTGATGGACAAGGCGGGACGCAAAGCCCTGCTGTACACGTCGAGCCTGCTGATGTTCCTGTCCACTCTGACTCTGACCATGATCTCCCACACCACGCCGTGCCCTCCAGGCCCCGCCCCTCATAATATCACTGGGAGTTTGGACTACAGCGGCCACAACGCCATTGGAAACACTTTGGACGCCACCCAGCAGGCAACGGGCCTCATTCCTCTCATCGCCACCATGGTGTTTATATTTGGTGAGTTGTGTTGATGGTAATCTTTGTTTTTAGCCATGGTAGCAGCGTCGTTCAGTCTACTGCTCTGGTTTAGAATATCTCAACAGCTATCGGATGGATGCCATGAAACTTGCTTCAGATGTTCAAGACCCCTAGTGGATGAGTTGTAATAATCATCCCCAGATGTTTCATGTTGCTCCACCATCAGGCCAAAAGTTCTTTGGTTTATGACCAAATACCTGCAAAGCTAACGATGTTCCCATCATCCTCAGCTGTACTTAGTGTTTAGTGCTGATCAGCAAATGTTAGCTAAACATCAGCATGTTAACATACTCGACTAAGGCAAAAATCCTGATTATTTTGGTCAATATTGAGATCCCGATTATTTAACATGATTACTTATCGACTTTGGAAACATCATGCATTTAGAAAGAAAACTTTGCATCAATCTGGTGCACTTTGAGAGCTAAATCAAGAGTCTAGATCTATGAGGAACTTTGTGCTCTTGTAAACAATTTAATCATAAACACATTGGTTGTATACATATGAATGGTGGTGATGACACCAAAAAAAGTCGCACCCAGAAAGCAAACAAGACGGGGTCCGTGCTTCAAGACGGTCGGCCTTTCCAAGCCGACCTAGAGCCAGTCGCGGCGCACCACTAGGGAGGAAATACGCCCAGTGAGGGCAAGACAGTGCTGGGAGAGTTCCCACGAGGGGATCCTCCCACACGACTGTCCCACGAAAGCACAGTGCAGTAAAGGAAAGTGGTGTGCTGGATTTATAACATAAGACAAAACTTTGCAAAACTGAATGCCGCACAATAATTGTTTTACGTTGATTATCTTGTTTTCATAATCGCTGGAAGCCAAAATCATAATTGTAATTGAATTTCAATGAATTGCACAGCCCTATGATGTTAGCATTTAGCTCAAAGCATCAATGTGCCTAAGCAGCCTCACAGAGCTGATAGCATGGCTGTAGAGCAGTGGTTCTCAACCTTTTCTGTCTCAAGGATCCCTAAATTGATACACCATTGTAATACATAGGTCACAGACCCCCATTTGATCAGATTTCGCTTCAGGGACCTCCATCTGAAAAGATTTTGGTTGTTAGATGTGATTAAGACCAAAATTAGTTGTCAACTAGACTTGAAATAACTGCGGAGGAAGTGAAACCTATTATCAGAATAGCCACTCTTATGACATTAGGCTCACTTCGTGAATTAAAGGGGAATATAACCTAAATTAAGCATTCCGATATATAATTTCCATGGCCGAGGAAAGTTCAAATAATATTTGTGAACACGAGCTGCTCTCTCTCAAAGCCAGAGACCAGAGAAGTAAGTCTCAAACTTGTGATGTCATAAGGTATAAAGTCTGGAGCTGCTCCATAGACAATGAATGGGAGACTGATTTTGCTTTCTTTTTTATACCTAAATGAGCTTTACTCTGT
Organism: Sebastes umbrosus; assembly: GCF_015220745.1. NCBI lineage: Eukaryota > Metazoa > Chordata > Actinopteri > Perciformes > Sebastidae > Sebastes > Sebastes umbrosus. The sequence goes on along the minus strand of NC_051282.1, from coordinate 8,723,755 downwards.
TGTAGTGTTGTCAGTTGTGAAACAGAAAATGTTCCCATATACTCAGAACATTCTCCTGGGTGCTCTCAGTGTCACCTATAGCATCTCTCCCATTCATTGTCTATGGAGCAGCTCCACACTTTATACCCAATGACATCACAAGTTTGAGTTTTAGCACCCTAGTTTTTAGATTGGGGAGAGAGTTATTCATCTTTACTAATATTTTTTGGAAACTCTAGGACCATAGGAATAATATGTATGAATTTTGAAGACCCCCTGGGGGTCCCTGGACCCCTGGTTGAGAACAGGTACAAGCAAACTAGCACTTGTAAACAAACATATTCTGTACTAGATACAGTTAGCTTGTTTGTTGGGCAGAGATTTGCTAACCTGTCAGGCATGTGTTTATTTGGGTTAATGAAGCACGTGCGGTTTGTTTTAAATCACATCTCGTCTTGTTTCAACAAATTAAGTAAGACCTGTTATGTCCTCGGGTTATTTTGTTACACGTTGTTCTTGAAGCATGATTATTGGCTATCTATTACAGGTTAACACCCATCTTCTTGTACACATAAAACCTTGGGGTTTTTGGGTAGTTCAGTTTTTTTAATTATGTTCTCACGCCTTACTTAATTGGGAAAAGTATCACATTGTGGTTTTGTGGTGCTACGTAGATTCTGGGATGTTGCTGTCACCTGTCCAAAATCAGAACAAAAGGAGAGAACAAATCGTTTCATACCTTTTTTATATGATAATTATTTTTAGCCAATGAAGCAAAGAAAGTCTATAAACCTCTCAAAAACATAGCGTGGTGTGACTGTGCCCTAACTATGAATTGCAGTGGTTTTGTTGTACAATGATAAATCAATCAGTTCATATTAAAGCAGATGTTTTCACCACATTGTCGGTTGTCTCCTAGGATACGCCATGGGATGGGGCCCAATCACGTGGTTGCTGATGTCAGAGGTGTTGCCACTGGTTGCCAGGGGCGTGGCCTCGGGACTGTGCGTGACTGTCAGCTGGTTGACGGCCTTCATGCTCACGCACGCCTTCACACACATGGTGGACAGGTACGGCCTGTACGTGCCCTACCTGTGTTTCACGGTTGTGTGTGTGCTCTGTCTGCTGTTCAACGCGGTGTGCATCCCAGAGACTCGCGGCCGCTCCCTGGAAGAAATAGAGAACTATTTCAGGACAGGACGTACGTTCACCATCAGAAGGAGTCACTCGACTGCACAGTCAAGCTGAAGCCTGAACTTCCCTTTGATTAACAATGAGTCATTCTCATGATATACCTCTGATATACCTCTGATATATAATATGTAACAATCAATATTTAAGGTTAAAGCCCTCTGAGGAAAGTGCTACTTGAATAATTACTAAGCACAGATGGACCACTGTAAGGCTGATTGTAAAAAAACAATTACTATTAGGTCAAGAAACATGTCACTTTATGTATCTAGGTAATAATCATGTTACAAAAATATACAGTAGCAGCAAACAACAATTTTCTATGTAAAGAGATAGTGAAGTAATGTCTACCTGAGCAGAGAATAATAATATACTTAAACAAAAAAACACTCTGACATGTCTGACAGCAACATGCACTGAATACAAAAGAAGATTGTTCTGTTGTTAAAAACACACACAACAAACACACACACACACACACACACACACACAAAACTTTTTTCTTCAAATTTTATCTTCAAATACTTTACAAAAATCCATGTACATTTTACATTTGCTGACAGTAGTTGTTGCATATACAATATTTTTGTCCATGTTGTATTAATACATTTCACACTAAATGTATATGAATGCTAGCATTGCACAAGCTACTGTGTTTGTACAGAAAAATCAGTCTCTCTGTGTCAGGTGCACACAAAATGATTTGATCAAATCTAATTTCACTAATTTCTTTAACGCATTAATGCAACTTGCGATTTTTAGGTTGTTGTGGGCTCAGTTTTAAAGTTAGAGTGAAGATACTTGTATCATATGAAACTAGAAAACCTAAGAATCGATTGGTGCCAGCCATGTCATACTAACTTGTCGCCAAGGAGGTCAAATAACCCTACAAAATTTCACTAAATTTTGGTGAGGAAAAACTGTAACAGCCATTTTCAAAAGGGTCTCTTGACCTCTGACCTCAAGATATGTGCATGTAAATGGGTTCTGTGGGTACCCACAAATCTCCCCTTTACAGACATGCCCACTTTATGATAATCACATGCATTTTGGGGAAAGTCATAGTCAAGTCAGAACACTGACAGCTGTTGTTGCCTGTTGGGCTCGAGTTTGCCATGTTATGATTTGAGCATATTTTTATGCTAAATGCAGAACCTGTGAGGGTTTCTGGACAATATTTGTCATTGATTTGTGTTGTTGATTGATTTCAAATAATAAATATATATATACATTTGCATAAAGCAAGCGTATTTGTCCACTACCATGTTGATAAGAGTATTAAATACTGATAAATATCCCTTTAAAGTACATTTTGAACAGATTTATAATATGCAATTAATTTGCGATTAATTACGATTAATCAACGAAAATCATGCGATTAATCGTGATTAAATAGTTTAATCGATTGACAGCCATAGTTCTGATATGACCATACTATAAACGTTGCATTGATTGACAACAGATGTCAAAACATCAGCTACAAATCACACAATACGTACAATATATAAAGCAAATAAGCGATTGAATTTCTTTAAATGTTTGTCAGTCCTATGAACAAACAGGTTGCCAGCTGTCTGGGAAACAAAACTGGTTCACCATCTTTCTATTGTTCATAAAAAAGAGAACAGGAAGTGGTGTTGCCGTCACACACTGGTGGCTGAGCAGGCCAGGTCACATGCCACAGTGAACTCTCACTGTGGTAGGTTTGAGTCACGGCCAATGATACGTCGCTGCCTCCCCAATCCTCCATCCTTCTCCAGTAACAGCATAGGACTCATCTTCATGTTGCTAAATCACAGCAGTTATCCACTCTATATTTCTGTCACTGTATTGAATTGTACCCTATTATACAAATGCAAGTGCATAATGTACCAATTATAAGGGATGAGTATGACCTATAATCATGTGTTGCCAAAGAAATGTATAATACAGTATGTGATCCTGTACGTATGTGTGTATGGTTGCTATCACACTAAAATCTCTTCACCAAGGTAGAACAAAGTAAAAAAAAACATCCAAACAAATAATCAATTCTCTTTATTTTCGAGTAGAGACTGTATAGTAAAGAATTAAAGTAGATTATACTAGATAATAGAAGTACTGATGAATAATATAAATATACACCCACAGACTTTACACCTCTCTAAAACTGTCTTCATATGATAAGCAATTTGCTCATCGTGAGGTGAGACACAGAGCGTTGCAGAGGCAAAATGTAGCGCAGGTATAATATATTATCAAAAAGTGTGCAAGGAACGCCATTCACTGTTTCTAGGCAACAGCAACAATTGCAGCTGTTATGTCATTGGTTGCGCTTTGAAAGGTCACTGGCAACAAGGTCAAAGTTGAAATAATTTGAATTCTGAACGCAGCGCTTGGTGGCAATCTTGAGCGGTGCGCCACGCCAAGGGTAGCACTTCCGCCAAGTCGGGCGGCACTACTCTCCCCAAAGGAAGACAATGGCACAGCCAGTGCAGAGCGATTTTACCGCTGATCATTTGTGGGCGGCTTAACACAGTATGGGATTGCATTACACTGTTCTTGTTATCATTTTGTCTACCCCCTGTTAGTAGATAGTACTTTAGAGAGTGCTAGTATTTTACAGTCAAATCTGTGTAGTCTGTATGCTGTTTGATTGATTGACTGTCAGTTTTATTAAAGACGGGAAGAGGCAACTCAGGTTTCGGTGTGTGTGTGTGTGTGTGTGTGTGCGTGTGTTTGTGTGTGTGTGTAACTTTGATCTCTTTAGCTGCACCTTACTGAAGCAGTGTGTTCATTGATGACAGGAAATATAAAAGCTACAATACAGCATTAGAGCAGCAGTAATGTTTACTTTGTAAAGCTATTGTGCTCTTACACAGTACATACAATTAAATATAGCCTGTACATGCATTGCAACAGAGCAGAAACACACATTTTTTCAGTGTGGAACAATAGTAAAAGGGATGTGAAATTTTATTTCTGAGCTCACTTGATGATGTATTTTTCTCATTGGATTATTGGTCAAACGTGGATGGTGTTGTTACTCCAGCAGCTACAGTGGAGTTACTAACCTTAACTATCCGAGGTCAATGACCGACCTTAACCATTCGAGGTCAATGACTAACCTTAACCATTCGAGGTCAATGACTAACCTTAACCATTCGAGGTCAATGCCCAACCTTAACCATCTCGCAAGAGTTTCGCAACTTGGGGTTACCTACTAGACATGAGTTGGTTACAGATGGGTGTTCTGTTGCTTGTAGCAACCAATACGTACTGGTGCAGTTCTATAGCTGCTTAAGCAAGCCCCCGAAAAGAGCGCCGGACTTTGAAGCAAATGTTCGTAGTGGCCAAACAGTTTAATTACAACTTCCGTGTCCATCAATGATGCCATTGGGCCCAATAAGACTTTTTTCTCATAGTAAATCAACTTCCCATTACAAACACTTGAATATGTAAAATGCACTAATAGGTGAATCCAGAGTTATTTTCCTTCCTCCGTTCATGTGGCCACGGCTGGAGGAAGGGCTGAAAGGCGGAGCGAAGGCTGAGAGGCGGAGTTGAAGAAAACACTACTGCGCCTGCTCTATGGACCCAATTGATGCGGAAGATCGCTGGATGATCACTCAGCAGCCGAGCCATTTTGGCTTCATGCACCACTGAGCAACTCATAGGAATGAAAGGGCGCCCGCCAACGCTGTATCCAGTTCTCTAAATACATCCATGTGCTTAACTGACGTTGTTATATCCACCATATTTCAGACCCTCAGGCAGTCTCTCCCTCACGGCAACCGACACAACCAATAAGCTTCATGCAAATGAATGCACAATGACTTCACCTGGCAACTTTTAGCAACATTTGGAGCTAGCACTTGCTACTTTGATTAGAAAAAAGTTGCCAACACTTTTCCACGGCCGTGACGTAAATGGAGCCTTTCATTTTTCCAGTAGATTGTATCCGGTGGCAGACAGAATTGCATAATGAAAGGGAACCAGTGGTGTAATTATTACATTGTGCAATCAACATTTACTTTCAGAAACCTTTCATGAGACAATACATTATTTTTTGGCACTCTGAGCTGAGCTTGTGCTTACCATCAGGTAACCTTTAATCAGCTTGATAGACAGGACACATTCCTGGCATAATTACTTAAAATAACACCCTAAAGGTGATAGTCATAAACCCACACATAACCTACTGCTAGGTGGTATGTTGCATTAGTAGATATGCATCTCTTAAGGCATTCAGCATGTATGCGTGTGTGTGTGTGTATAATGCTGGTGCAGTTGAGGTGTTTGTGTCACACTAACATCAAATATTAATCAATTTTGTGCTAGAATTTTCTTGTAAATCACATTTGTATTTTTTGTGAAACTGCACACCAGGCCCCAGCAAGACCAGGACAAGCAGAGTTACTAAAATATTCGTTGCTGTGTGATTTCATGTGTGAAAACACTTCGAACAAAAAACATCAACCCTTTAAAAATGATTTGCAGTACTCATCCCAATGATATATATATTTTTGAGAAAGGGTTTCAGAAATCTGATTCACATAAAACACAAGCCTGAAAGCAATAATGACTTGATTGTTGTTCATAAATAAAATAAAATGTTGTTGTCGTCCTCGATAAACAGACAGATCGGATAAGAAGAAAGACAGATAAGCGTAGAGGTAGACAGAAAGGCAGAAAGCGAAGTGGCAGGTGGATTGAGACATTAGTGACACAGATAACTTCCGTTCACACAGTATTTATATAACTGCTGAGTCAGAGGCTATTTTTATATTTTTGATTATACCCTCCTCCTTCCTTTCTTCTCCTAATTGCTCCCGTCCCTCCATTACTCCCTAAGTAAGCCAGATTATAATATTATTCAATATAGTTTAACAGTTTAAGCCTTAACTGATGTTTTTGGCATTAGACATCTCAGATTTTATGGCAATACTAGTTCAGCAGTCACTTGGCATCTTAACAAATACAGTAAAATCAAGGAAGCATATAAACTTTAGTCAACACTAAGCAAGTAAAGAAACACAAAATCTATTTAGTCAAGTTTTCTCCTGTCAAGGAATATTGTTTCTCACTTGCGTAGATATTTTTAAAAAACTTGGATATTTTCTCCACTGCTTGCTTATTCACTTTAAGCAAGCCATGACTGAAATACGGGTTGTTTAAAGACTATAAGGAAGAAAGAAATAGATTTATTGATAACCCATCAGGCTCCCCAGGGCTGTGCTCCAAGCTACATCCAACATTTTAAAAATATCTTTTAAATTAGAGTGTGGCTGTAAGGCCTCGGGCATCCTGCTGCTTAAGGCTAAAAACAAAAGACGAAATAATAAAAGTGATGGATCACCCCATTGTCAGTCTCCGCATGAAGAGTTAAAGGTTTTGTGATTATCACACCAAGACCTGTTGTGAGCTATTGCTTAAATGAATGTTGTTTTATTCAGAATTTTTTTTTAAATAATCACCACATTCCCCTTGAGTCAGCACTCCAGAGATAAAAATCAATTAGACAATCAAAGGACTGACAAATCTGCTGATACGTTTGAGCCTGTATCAGACCATCTATGACATCAGTGAGCTCTCTATTTAAAAGGACACATCATGTGATCACCAATCAACAGAAAACAATTACACCTGCTGCACATCTGCAAGAAGATCCTCCACTGCCCACCCAACAAAACAAAAAATAAAAGACAAGAAAATAAAAAATTATATATATCATATAAAAAATACTTTAACTATGTTGTTTTCCTCATTTGTTTTCATTTTGGACTGCTGTGCTGCCTTTTGACTCGTTTTTTTCTCTGCCTCTTGAATAACACGGTGTAGTGATACAATACTCAGCAAAAAGGCGCGGTATTGATCTCTAATGTTATGCAGATGATACTCAACTATACCTCTTAAGTATGCCAGATTATAATATTGTTCAATGTTATGCCAATGATACTCAACTATACCTCTTAAGTAAACCAGATTATAATATTGTTCAATGTTATGCAGATGATACTCAACTATACCTATTAAGTAAGCAAGATTATAATATTGTTCAATGTTATGCAGATGATACTCAACTATACCTCTTAAGTAAGTCGGATTATAATATTGTTCAATAGGCCTATAGTTTAATTAATGTTTTTAGCATTAGACATCTTTGATTTTATGGCAATACTAGTTCAGCAGTCACTTGGCATCTTAACAAATACAGTAATATGAAGGGAGCATATAAAACTTCAGCCAACAGAGCAACTAAAAGAAACACAAAATCTTTTTCTAGTCAAGGAACATTGTTTCTCACTGACACAGAAAGAAATAAAAAGTGGATATTTTCTCCCTTTCTTGCTTATTCACTTTAACCAAGCAATGACTGAACTACAGGTTGTTTTATGACTGTAAGAAAGAAATGAATAGCTTTATTGATAACCCGCTAGGCTCCCTGGGGCTGTGCTCCAAGCTACATTCCACATTTTAAGGCAGAGAGTGACTTTCAGGCCTCTGCATCATTTTCCTGTCAGCTTGAGGCTATAAACAAAAGAAAAAAGGGTAAAAGTGATGGATCACCCCGTTGTCACATTCCCCACCCTATTTTTGGAGTTTTCATACCGAACTTAACCATTTTATTTCTATCCCATAATTAGTATAATCTAAATGTATTTATTTTTAACAGTACTCATGGTTTCAAAAGTGGTATATGCATAAAAGCTCAATATTATTACTATTATTAATTGGTTTTAATCTCAGTAGAACCAACAAAAAATGTCCTTCTCCATATTCTCTCTTTAATTGGAATAATTGATATGAAAAATGGATGAATTATATAATATTCTTAGCATTTGCATTAGTATCAGCATTAACATTGTGTCAAAGCTATTAAAGGGAAAGGGATCAGCCCCGTCCCTGCAATCACTTAAAAATGTCCCAGTTTATACAAAACACACACACACCTCAGTCTTTTTATGGAATGTAAAACTCTGTAGGGATTGGTCTATTCTCTGGAATGTTGTTCATCAGGCCCATCGAAACACACACACACACACACATACTACCACCTCACCCAGTTGACATCATGAGCAGAGGCAACACCCCACACACACACCTTTACCACTGTAGATCCTCCAACTGAGGTGTTTTGGGGTCAAGGGAAACTTCGAAAGACTATGTATTTATTGGCTCATTATTATTGCAGAAAAAAATGAAATGGTGCCATCAAATTGGGTCGTGTTTACCATGTTCACAAGAAGAATCCACATGAACGCCCCTAACATATTGTAATTCCAGTTGTATATATTGTTTTTCTTCGTAATTTTATAATAGGTCTGAGGGAAATGTTGATATTCCCAACGGCATCATCTTTGTCCTCTGTCATTATGCGTTTGCATCTCTTGCATTATGTTACCACTTGCTATCTTGCTAAATTGTTAGCCTCTGTGGCTTCTAGACGTCGACAGTAATGTTAATATTGCCGTTGCTTAGCAGCGGCGTTTTCACGACTCAAACCATTTGAACGCCAAGCATATCGTATACACGACTTCCCATGTTGTAAACACAAGCTCACAAGTTTCATTTGAAGGCACCAAAAATCCTCTTGGTTTTGAACGTGCACTCGTGCAGCATTAGTCTGTAATGATAAAAGGACAGTCAGGTTGACGCAGTCTGCCTTTAGAGATTATGTGGAGGCAGCTGATGGTGTGCAGCACTGAGTCCAAAACAGATTTCCCCAAGGGGACAATAAAGTGTATCGTATCGTAAAAATGGGCTCTGGGCTGGAATTGACATATTCCCTACACATGATAGAAATCGTTATTTTTACAATCATTTTCTAGCCTCCCTCAACATACATGTTACGATGGGTTTCGGCAAGGCCCTCAACCCTCAACAGTACTCTGTGATCCAGTGACCAACAGAAGAAAAATGTGGTTCAACTGGCCTGCTCTCAGCTGACTGAAAGAAAATGTAGACCTTCACAGACATCTTTTAAGCTGAAATTCAATGACGTTAACATAACAAAAGGAAAGTCAGGCAGGTTTGTACATTCCAAATAAAACTAAATTTGCCATGTTAACACATATGTTCATATTTTGGCATCAATGATTGCACTGTGTACAGTTTGTATAGCCAAACCTCACAGCATCATTCACCACCAACTAGCCTATTGTCTACCATTGGCAAACAATGACAAGGGATTGTTTGGATTTTTACATACTGTACATACTTTGTGTGGCCATGTGTTTACTTCCATAATGTTTGTTTGCAGCAACATAATAAACAAAAGTTTGAAAAGAGCAATATTCAATTTTCATTTAATGGATCATGCCAGCCTTTAAGAAATAGTTTACATTTTTGGAAATAAACATACTCGCTTTTTATGAGAAGATTGATAACACTCAGTTGATAGCATAATTTAGCACAAAGAGTGGAAACAGGCTCACCAAATGTTATATTGCCTTTAATTTGTACAAAACTGTTTTTTCGGTTTATATGCGACACTCATTAGGCGATTTTGAGAGGGATGCCATCCCCCTTGTTAACCTGCCATCCACCCTCTCCATCTTCTAGTAGCAGAGAGTGCAGGGCAGAGTTTTTTTTTCAGTTCAATATGTTAGTCTAATCCAGTGGTTCCCAACCTGAGATACAACCCCCCAGGGGTGCACCAGTTTTAATCTGCTCTCAGGTCCAAACTAAATTTGTTCATGTATAACTAAAATCATAATAACACACTTACTGGATAATTTATACAAAAGTCTGTATACAAAACTATTTTACTTAGTAGCAAAATCTAACTAAATATTCTGCTTTAATCCATATTTGTTGGCATTTAGCATTTCAAAAACAAAATTTTCACTGCGGTCAAAAACCTATTAGCTCTCCGCTTGACACATACAAAGGGAGGCTCGCACCTCTATTAACGAACAACACTTTAAATTACATTTATTTAACCACAATAACCAAAAATCCATTTTGACTCTAACACTATATTAGTAAATGAATTAAGCGGTTAAAAAAAAAAAAATTGATGTATCTGCATTTGCTTGGTGAATCCGTCGCGACATCATCACTTTATTTATGTTGACAAACTGACGAGTTATATTCATTAATGGATGTTGATTTAAGTTGACTCCTCTGGTTGCAAAAATAATTCTGATTATACAGAAGTCTATGAGAAAATGACCCTACTTCTCACTTGATTTATTACCTTATTAAACATTGAAAACAAGAGTTTATGGTCTCAATCGCTAGTTTCATGTTTTCTTCAATACAGCATGATGTTCATTTAGTAAATTATGGTCCCATTTAGAGTCAAATAGACCATAAAGCAGGGTATGCTTTAGGGCGTGGCTACCTTGTGATTGACAGGTTGCTACCACGGCGTTGTCCGGTCTGGGAGTTGTCTGTGTTTTCGTCTTTCAACTTGAACCCTTTCACAGTGTGTTTTCAGTTCATGAGAGCTAATTGTAACATTTTGGTCGACTATAAATGTCTTAGTCAGCGTTCGGTTGTACTTAGCTCCACCCTCTCGTGTCACTTCTGGTTGAGAAAAACCAAGATGGCGACAGCCAAAAGCTAAGATGGCGACGGCCAAAATGCTGAACTTGACTTCAAAACGGCAGTCCACAAACCAATGGGTGACGTTACGGTGACATCACAGGTTTCCAACACAGGTATCCCTGATCATACTCAATAAGTGTCAACAATTAGCTCCCAGGACTCCAGCCTATGTTTTAGCCTCATGGGCTTTTTCATATAATACATGCCTACAGATGTGTGTGGTCATGTTCAGATTCCTTACAGTATGAAAGTTGACTTTTCTTTTCTTTCTACATCTTGTCCAATTGTGTAATTGTTCTTCAAAGTGTTTGTCAAATTCTCCATCCATCCATCCATTACCTGTAAATGCTTATCCCATTCGGGGTCGTGGGGGGGCTGGAGCCGATCCCAGCTGACATTGGGCGAAGGCGGGGTACACCCTGGACAGGTCGCCAGACTATCACAGGGCTGACAGATAGAGACAGACAACCATTCACGCTCACATTCACACCTACGGGCAATTTAGAGTCAACAATTAACCTGCATGTCTTTGGACTGTGGGAGGAGGCTGGAGAACCTGGGAGAAAACCAACGCTAACACGGGGAGAACATGCAAACTCCATACAAGGAAGGGCCAAAGAAGGGCCCCAAGCCGGATTCGAACCTGCAACCCTCTTGCTGTGAGGCTAACCACTGCATCACCGTGCAGCCCTCCAATGCTGACAAATACAATGAATTCTTGACATTTTTTAGGGAAAAGTGACAAAATGTAAGTATGTGTTAACACATGTAAACTTATGTCACTCAAACATTGTCAACGGCCTTCTGGTCACATTCCAGGACGAAAACTATGATCGTCTCGAGTGTGTGTCAGGTTGAACATTCTGCTGTAGGAATATGAAACAGTAGGAGGGAAACTGGTTATTCTCACTTAAGAGAGTGACACACACCCTGCCTCAATAAAGAACAAGTTAAAAAGATGACCAGTACAGCCTTTGGAAATTACACCTAAACCACTGAGTGACTCATTCACGCTGCATTTTCAGGGCGGGGGCTGTAGGTGTATACAGGGAGAGGCTGGTAGAGGTACAGGTGAGACAGGTGGCTTTCACAGATACAGTCTGTCTGGATTCAACAGCAGCTTACACATATCTCTGCATACAGACAACAACACCCCGCCAAGGTAAGAATGTCAGAGATTAACATGGGATGTACAGAAAAAGGATTTGATTGTACAGATTCATATACAACGACACAGATTCAGATTTTGTGTTTCTTGAATTTGTAAGACAGGATTTGATATTTATGAGTTTGATGTTTGAAACCCATCAACAATAAATGAAATGCTCATGCAGGAAAAGGTTGGTAGTTATTAGAAAGTTGAGATAGAAGAAAAAAACTGAAGTACAGAATATTCATCTTGAGCTTCGAACCTCAAATGAAATCACTGTTAATGAATCTGTTTTTACTGTTGCAACGTGATCACAGACACAACTGGTTTTATAGACTCCAGCTCCGCCTGCAGGAACATTTTCAGACAGGAAGTCATTTTAATATTTATTTATTTTTGTATTTGTTTGGTATGTGAGGTTTTGAACAGTACATACAGCCATGGGTGTAACCCAGGGTACATAGTTCAGCTGAATGTGCCATTCAGCTGAACTACTATTAGGATCTGTTAAGCTCCTAGTACATGTATGTAGATGTGTGTCTAGCCATCCCTGCTGCAGACAGTAACACTGTTTTTTTAAAGAGAGAGGGTCTGCTGTAGAATCTTTTCATCAACACTTCATGTCAAAAACTGAGATTTTAGATGTTACTGTAATGGACTTGAGTAGTAGTAACTGTGGTAGTAAGAGACGTTGTCTTAGTAGTTTTTGCAGTAATTCTGGCAGTAGCAGCTCTAGAATAGTGGTATCACCCGTAGAAAAAGTAGGATACAATACCATACTTGTTGGTTAGTGAGAAAAAGTTTAGCTCTGAGGTTGTAATGGTGTACATAAAACCAATGACACATGACTGTATCTTTCTATCTTTCTAAAAGTGGTGCTGAGGGTTTTATATGAAAAAAAACAAAACATTATAGAGACCGGAAATGCTCAACTTCAAGAACGTAGAGGCAAGGTGGTGCACCGAATGAAGAAGAACTCCCCTTCAAAACAACTGATACATAATTCTTCAAAATTAGCACAAACAAACTCTGAGATCTGACTCAATCTAATATTTGATTTAGAGCATACTGTGTATATATATATATATATATATATATGTCATATAGAGTCATATACTTAAAAAACTACAGTCACAAGAACGATACAAAGAAAAACATCTTAATTGATTTCTAGTTTTAACATCATATAATATGTTGTGATGGTTAAAATGAGTTCAGAATAATGTGAGCTAGATACACTGCGATATGTTGTGGGTTGAACCGTGCACTTTGGCTGATTTGGGATCAGAATCGGGTTCAGACTGAACATCGGAGACTCGACTTCGTTTGAACTCCCGAGCTCTGAATGAGTTAAATTAATGTTGGATTAACACCATGTCTTTCTCAGTGCTGAAAAATGATAATTGGGTAATTTCCATTTCTAAATTACCCCCCATTAGTCAGCTGATCATTAAAATGCATCATAAACATGATGTGAACATTCCTCTCTGTCACACACAGAGAGAGAAAGTCAGGTTTAACCAGCACAGATGTCACATACAGTCAGACCACGCCTATGACTCAGCTGTGTCTCAGGGTGTTAACTTGTCTAAATGAAAAGTCATCCTACTTGGCATCAGTAAGAGCGAGTTTCACTGAACTCAACATCTGTGATCGTCCCTCTGGGAAACAACCAGCTGATATGTCTGATGTTTTGTATTTTTAACTCACTTGCTTCGGGATGTTTCTTTAGTTTGTCACCAGAATAAGATAGATGCCTCATCACTGGCTCATTAACTGGGCCAGTTTTTCTCGATCAGTCGCGCCCAGTTCTTCATCCATTAATCCACGCCCAGACACCTGTTTCAGTGATGCAGCTTCATGGAAAGCACACGTCATCTGAGCCGAGGTCATGCGCCTGCGTCCTCTCTCACAGAGGATGTATTGTTTGAACAGCAGCCTCCAACTTTTCCCCTTTGTGGTGTTAAAGTATCTCTGCAATGTGGCAGATGAAATTTTCAGAAGCCGCACCTTGTCGCTCGCTGCCTCCATCAGCGGCAAAACGTCCCGTCTGATGACAGAACCACCAGCATAACAGCTATTTGGGTATTGGACCTACTTATTCAATTCATATAATCTGATTCTCAGTGATAGAAACACTGTTTTGACTGGATTTTTTAAAATCATACTTTTTAAAAGTCAGGTATCTTTTCATCAAGGGATCTTTGCAAGCAATTTTTTTCTCATTCATTATGAGATAGAAAACAATCATAGAAAAATAGGCCTGTGAGGCTGCTGGAAACAACTATTTTATTGTCTAACCTGAAGCCAACACGCCCAAACCTTCCAATTAATGTTGCACCAGCTGCTTATAGCGCAGTGGAACGCAGTCAACGTGAGAAAATGCAACTCGGCGAGTTATCCGTGACCAGTGCTTCCCCCCTGACAATCAGCTTTTGCTGTAACTCTTCATTAAAACAGACATGCAGGGTGCAGGCCGGGAATCAGGCCGGAAGGAATAAGCCATAAAATGTTGAAGCTGTGTAGAAACACACTTGGAAATATATTTAAATTCACTTTTTTGCGATGTATTTCCCCTTTCATGTATAGTCAGTCTTTTTTTTAAATGAAAACTGTCAACATGATGTCAGGTTGTTTTTTATTCCTCAGATGAGCTCACTCGACAGATTTCAGACAGATTTGTGCGAGGCAGCAGCGACACACCCTCGGTCTGTGACACACAGAGAAGCATGCAGCTCGGTCGCATTCCCGCACCAACATATGGGTGTATACAGGCCCTCTGTGTGTGTGTGTGTGTGTGTGTGTGTGAGACACAATGAAGAAACAGTCTGTCATCTTCTAAAGTGATGAACTATGGCGACACCTTGGTGCATGTGATGCACGGCGAGAGGAAAGTGTGTGTGTGTGTAGTGGAAGAGAGAAAGTTTGTGTTTGTGTGGGTGAGCGAGAGAGAGAGAAACTGAGAGGCAGAGAGGACGTTACATGATAGCCGAGCAAGTGTGTGCACTGTGGGTGTTTGTGTCGGAAAATAGATGCTTAGTCATGCTCGATTGTGTTTTTGTTTATATGGATAGAGTGACACAACGAGAAAAGGGAAACAAAAGAAGAAGAGAGAAATGTAGAGAGGTTGGAGCCATGTGTATCTTTTAGGCAGGTTTTTCCTGTATGGGATCATTGTATTAAACTGGTCACATGACTTTTTGTTTTTCAATGGGCCTAAAAACCCAGCAGAGCAGCTGTTTGATCGTGACAATGAGAGGAACAGCCAGTGTTACAATGTGAAGTTACTGATCTGTTGTGAGCAGTTTATACACATAGACTGTATATAAGAAGTGGACGTAGTCACCGTGACGTCACACATTGGTTTGTGGACTGACGTTTTGAAGCCTCGAGTTCTGCATTTTGGCTGTCACCATCTTGGTTTTTGGCCATCGCCATTATGGTTTCTTGGAACCAGAAGTGACACGAGAGGGTGGAGCTAAGTACAACTGAACGCTGGATAAGACATTTTTAGGCGTCCAAAATGTTACAATTAACTTTCATGAACTGAAACACACAGTGAAAGAGTTCAAGTTGTAAGACAAAAACACAGACAACTCCCAGACCGGACAACGCCGTGGTAGCGACCTGTCGTAGCCACGTCCTAAAGCATAACCTGCTTTATGGTCTATTTGACTCAAAATGGGACCATCATTTACTAAATGAACATCATGCTGTATTGAAGAAGACTTGAAATTAGCGATTGAAACCATAAACTCATGTTTATAATGTTTACTGAGGTAATAAATCAAGTGAATTGGCTTCACTTCTCAGACCCGGAGGTTGCCCACTGTTAAACACTCGGTTCTCTCTTTACATTGGGCAGAACGGTGTTAACGGTGTTATGGCTATTATGACCTAATTGTGAAGTTATAACAACACAGAGTTTTGTAATTTGTGTGTCAGATTGGTCTCACATGACAAGAATGCCAATTATAGACAGACATTCAACCTTTAATTTGATCTTTAATCAAACTTAATTCATGTTTAACTCGACTCCATTTTATTTATCCTTTTGTTGACCAAAGAGTTAACGTTTTAATGACACTTTGGTTTCATTATGAACAATAAGTCATTTTGTTAGAGTCAGTTTTAAAGTTCTAATCCTTAAGATTTTAATTAAATGAAACCCTGTTTTTTTTTAATAGGATTTATGTTTGGCACTTTTTCAGCAATAGCCATTAAATGTATACAACTCTCGATATTGTGGTTTTCATTGTTAGTGGCGGAGTCCGCCATTCCGCAAAGGATTCACAGGAAACAATGCAGCATGAATATAAAAAATATTAAATGGTGTTAATCTGTTTTCCCTCCATTGTTTTGTTTGATACAGAATGCGTTTTCTCTTATCCTTTAAAGAAAGTTTTAGCTTTAATCCAGTTTTACAAGTAATATTACGGTCATATTAACAAAAAGAAGATGACAATTAACTATGAACAATGAGCAAAATAGGAAAATGAGTAAGAAATCAGAGGGGATTTGGATGTTATGGTATAATGACTCTTTCGATAAATCATCATCTAAATACTACCTATTATAAGAGCCTTCAGTGTTTTCCCTCTTGAATTTTACTCTCGTGCACTGATTCGTTTAAGCTGAACAGCCAATCAGAGTGATTTCTCTCTGCTGCTGATTCAAAATGCTGAATCAGCCAGAAAAACTCCGCCACGGGCAGACAAGAGCCGACCGTGCGGGACACCGAAAAAACTAGGCTGGTGTGTCAGGGCCTTAAGATACGACATTTACATCGGAGCTCTGACCGATGTTTTTAGCTCCATCAGTCAGGATTTGGCCCCATCTGGTGGCAGAAAGCAGCACCAAATTTGTGAATTTTGCTCTCATGAGCGGGGGAGGGGATGTGAACGTTTTTATTACAGTACTGAGGAAGATCTAATGTTTCATAGGGTATTATTAGTGTATTTTGTCTTCACTGCTGATGACCATTTGTAACCATCTTTTTTCTGTCTATGCCCTCTCTCTGCAGCACAATGAGTGGACCTGAGTCAATACCAGGTAAACCTGAACACACCATGCATTGCTCACACTCATCATCATTATCATCATTATCAGACTGGCTCATTAACTCTTGTGTCCGTCTCTCCAACCTTTGGTTTTTCTCCTCTTTCTTTCCTGTTCCTCTTGTCCAGCTGGTGATCCGGCTGTGAAGGTTTACAACACCCACCACCAGTTCAGCCATACAGGAGCAGGGCTGGACAGCTCTGTTGGCGCGCAAGGTAAACAAACACCTGATGTTACACTTCCTGGAAACACACATCAAAAACCTTACCTACAATTTGCTCTCGCACATAGTTGATTAACGTTCCCGTTTCCTCCACTCTCGTCTTCTCATCCTCTCTTTTTTTTTCTTTCTCCCTCCCCTCTCCCTACATCAGTGTTCACCAGTGGAGGAGGTCTGGACACCGCTGGAGGAGATGGCAAAAGTAGGTTTGTGAGCTACGATGGGTCACTGGGGCGTAATCCCGGCATGACGACCTGCACCTCCTGCCAGCAGCAGGTCATGACCAACGTCACCTACAAAGCAGGGACGTACGCCTGGCTGATGTGCTTACTCTTCATCTGCTGCGGGTGAGTGTGTGCTTTAGGCGCTTGTGGGCCTTTTAACAAGGCCACATTAACCTGTTAGGGGGCTGTATGGCCCCTACAGACCACCTTACACACATCTCAGTTACCTCCAAGTTTACATTAAGAACGGCGCACACAGCAGACTAATGCAGTAGAGTTGATATTGTACTCCAGTGGGGCAATAATCCCTAACAAAGTTTCAGTTAATCAAATGAACAAATGGCAGCTGACATACAGTAACCTTGAGGCCTCAGGGCAAGTGGCTTTGGTGTAATGTGAATATGTCCCTCACCTCACCAAAAGTCCTCAAAGTGTGCAAGAGGGCATTGTCCATATTGTCTTAACAGTCAAATATACATATCTTACATGACATATTACAGTAAGAGTATATGTACGAAGCGAAAACAAAATAGACAAACATTTGAACAGATTTGGACAGTAGTATGGTATGTTAGACCTTGTTGCATCTTCTAAATAAATAAGTATTTTAAAGGACCATAGGGTTGGGAATCACCAGAGGCCCCATGATACGATCTAATTGCGATTTTAAACATTTTGCGATATGCTGAGTATTGCGTTGAGATATGTAAGGGATAATATACAGCGAGCCGGTCATCATCCTGAAGGGGTTTATTTCACAACAATGACCCGCTTGCTGTACATTATTCTGCTTATTACACGGCTACTTAAGAAATCAATAATTTTACAAAAAACGGTCCTCCAGAGTTTGACACCAGAACTGCGCCCATAGCAACGGTCTGTTATACACAGCAACGGTCTGCTATAAAGAAATAACAGACCCTAGGACGCCTTGATTGACCAATTAGAATCGAGTATTCAACAAAGCTGTGTAATAAATTGCGATACATTGCGATTTATTCCTTTTTCAACTGCAAATTATGCAGTTTGTCAACATCTATTTTATCGAATAAGATACAGTTTTCACTCTGTTCATCTCAGAGTTTTCATTTACATATCTTGAGGTCAGAGGTCAAGGGACCCTTTTGAAATGCCAATTTTTCCTCGCCAAGATTTTGCATAAATTTGGAGCGTTGAATATTGTTCTTCCCAACAAGCTAACATGACATGGTTGATACCAATCGATTCCTTTTTAGTTTCATATGATACAGTAGTTTAGAAGGATCCAGTAGAAGGATATTTTAATTTCTCTTTTTGCTGAAGGGAGGGTAGTCTAACATTATATAAATCTCTTTAATATAAATCTAATGCAAGATTCACATTTCCATCATCCCTTGGGAGATTTACAGCAACAAAAAAAGTAATTAAGGTGCGTTTTGCCGTATGCAAAGGACAACAATCCCGTTTCTGTACCGGGGCTTTATTTTCCACAACAAAATGAGATTGTGGAAACAGACAGATGTTAGTCTTTATAGTCATTAATGATTGAAAGTAATCTCTCCAGAGAGTGGGTATTTTTTATATACATATTTGGATTATGATGGACAGTCTGGTGATTTAATTCATATTCATTTTCATGATTTGGCATCCACGGTGAGGCGAAAATATTATGGTGATGAAGTCCATCTAGCAGGCACAAAGCTGACAAATGGGCCTCATTCACTCACTCAGTGGCTGTAATAACCTTTAGCAGCTGGCCTATTCAAATTGTTGTTTTGTTTTCCATAAATATATCGTAGGGTAACAAAATGGTCAAAACAAAGCAAATTCTTACATACAGCTAGATGACACTAACTGTGTGTGTGTGTGTGTTTCAGGTTAATCCTGTGCTGCTGCCTGATTCCTTTCTTCTTGAAAAACTTCAAGGATGCGTACCACACGTGCCCCCGCTGCAACAGAGTGCTGCACGTTGACAAGAAACAATGCTGTAAATGATGGACATGAGGCAGACATGGAGCCATAGATATAAGAAATAACATCCTGTTACCTTTGTCTTATCAGTTGCACCATTTTGTGAAACTTACGGAGAAAGGTCGCAGTTCAAATGTAGCTTATTCTATGGTCGAGCCATTGCATTGGCCGAGGCAATATCAAACATCATATTATTAGCAAGCAGGTGGAGTCATTGTGTTATCAGAGCTTAAATACCATGTGCTCACTTATTTGTAAAGATCTGGTAAGTTATATTAACCCATTTGTGCCTAAAGACTAGGCTAAATTTAGTATGATTAGGAAAAATGCAACATTTTTGTTCTTGTACGGACATACTATGGGCAAGAATCAAACATCCTATCTTTGACATTTTTGGATAACATGAAAAATCACATTTGTATCAATGGTCAAAGTCAGGATTTTGGAAAAATGAGGAAAAATGCTGACATTGTGTGTATATTAAATGTCTTCCATATGAAATATCTTTACACTATGTGTGTATATCTTTGATATTCAACTTGTTATGAGTTCATAGATACCAAATACTTGATTGTGCTCATTGTAGTTTCTGAGATACAGCCATTTTCTTATCGCACTATATTTAGTCTTTGAGCACATGGGACTACTGTTTTTATTAAATTATGAAATATATAGAAAAACAGTCGTCACATGTACCCAATGACTAAATATAGTATGATAAGAAAAACTCCCAGAAAACACTTCCACCAATTCAAAATTCTAAATTTCAGTTGCGGGCACAAATGGGTTAAGCACACCCCATTCACTTTATGGGAGCCGTTTTATTTATGTCCCAATCCAGCAGAAAAAAAACTTTCTCCATTAACCTTTTCAGAAACTTCTGCATACATCATGTTGTTAAAATGAAGGCTTGTATATAAACATTATCAAATACTATATGTTCTAAGGGTGTTCATTTGAAATTTAATCAAACCAGCTATCCATTTGACGGGATCGTCACAACTTTACGCCTCCCAGCCTCAAAAGTGATGCTTTCTGAGAGAATCCTCGAATCGTGTGTATATGAGTTGATAGAAATGGTAGTTCTCTCTGTTCACAAACTGATCATTTAGGCCGGGAATTTGACTCCATCCCCGGCCATGCTGTCCACGCAAACCACTCATGTGTAGGCGAACCCTATTTGTTGATGTAATGGGTATAACTGATTTCTCACTTTTTCTTTGTTAGATCACAGCAAATGTTCATTCACCTGTGTCCGTAGTTCTATTTTCTTGTGTACACACACATTCAGCGAAAGTCAGCATAAGCTAGAACAATCTAAGTGTAATACAAATGTTTATTCACCAGTTTCCGTAAAGCAAACAGCACTAAAGTGGCCAAATGATTGTGTGTACACCTATAGTATTGTACTGTATATAACCTAAACTTACACTTGTATTACTTGTGTCATCGATTGTATGTACAGTCCTACTGATAATCTAATAAATAAAGCACATAATCTGAAAGCATAGCCTACATGTTTAGCTTTGTGCTCTTGTACCTGAAGGTTCCTGCTCTGAGTCTGGCTCTGAACCGTCCACTATTCGAGAGACAATAGACAATAACATAGATATTGTAGTTTAGGCTACACTAAGACACAACATACTGTGCATAAATCTGAATTTGGCAAATTTTCTCAAATTTGGCAAAAATATTCTCTCTTTGAGAAACAATATTTTACATGTAAATGATCGTGTCAGTTTGCCATATTCTGATATTGTGCAACATGCTTTCTTAAAAAGGTATAATATGTCACACTGTCTGTTCCTGTTTGTAGACACACGGCATTCAAAGTTGGCTACTCCTCCTCGGCTCAAAGAGCGAGCGGAGGAGAGAGAGAGCAGCGATGGTCGAGCGAGCTATAGAGTGACTGAAGAGAGGGAGCGGGGTTAGTGAGAACAAAGCAGTGAATCAGAGAAATAAAACATTATTTTCTTATTGTTTTCACAGCGCTTACATTCTAAAACACAAATACACACATCCACAACTCCGCACAAGGTGGGAAGGTGCCGAGTTGCCGGATTTTGAATGAATACAGCCGAAGGGCAGGCTTCATTCTGTCCGCTGTGGATCAGCGCTGCTTTCGGTCAAACTCAAACTGACACACCGATAGCAGCACTCTGCTCGATTAAATTTCACATGCTTGATCGAATTCTAAACGACCAATTAATTGATTGTCGATTAATCGTTAGCATCCCTACTCCAAACACTTTCAGGGGAGGCTCAGTGAATGGATGTGAAAAAAATATTACATTAGTTATTACATTAGTTATAAAAAGAAGATCACATAAAATAGCCTAAAAGCGCCTGGGCTTTTCATACACTACATGCCTACAGCTGTGTGTGGTCATATTTAGATTCCTTACAGTACAAAAGTTATTTTCTTCCAACCTTTCTATCTTGTTCAATCATGTAATTGTTCTTCTCTTCCATGCTGACAAACACATTGAATTCTTTACTTTTTGGGGGGAAAATGTCAATGTCAAAGATTTTAACACATTGTAGCCGATGATGATCGAAAGACAAAGAGTACTGAAAGATGATAATAATGAAATTATTATTTAATTCTTGAAACCCCTCTCCCAGAAACTGCATCTGACCTTTGGGGCCACTAAGTGCTGAGGCTCTTAATTTAAAACTGGCCTGGTTATACTCACGGAGGAAAAACACAACACAACTTAGTACCCTTCTGACATTTAAAGCTTCAGTAGGCAACACTTTTTTGGCATCATTGGGCAAAAATTCCATAATAATCTTTCAGCATATTGTAATTCAAGTGTTCTGAGAGAAAACTGGACTTCTGCACCTCCTCATGGCTCTGTTTTCAGACTTTAAAAAATCTAGCCCATGACAGAAGACTTTGACCAATCACAGGTCATTTCAGAGAGAGAGCGTTCCTATTGGCTGTGCTCCGGTCATGTGACCGGTGCTTGGTATTTCCTGAAGAGATCTTAACATGGCTGTCGGGTCACAAACTTTCTCATTTCACAGTACACTACAAGATGATTCTGAAAACATTTGAGGAGAGAAATAGGCATTACAGTAACAGAATATTGATTCATATTTGATCAGCGCTGCCTAGTTTGACCGTTGGTCGGAGTTTGCGAGTGATTGACAGCCGGCTCTCATAGACGGCAGCTGGACAGCAGACTCCAGATCAGCTCTGATTGGTTGTTTTCCTCCGGTCAGTGAAGTCTTGCAGATGCCGTTAGGAGCACCGGAGGACACAGAGGTACATGTTTTTTTTTTCAGGTTACCTGTACTACTCTCAGGATATAGCGACCGTTTTATAAAAATAACTTTTTTTACTCATATTTGCTCCAATCTCGCTTACTTCAGCTTGAAGTTGTTTATTGAAGTACGGGTCAAAGGCCCTGATGTCTGGTCTCTTCCCAAAGACTCAGAAAAGCGGTGGAGACCAACCAGTAAGACATTAAGAACTGATGATTAAGAATGAAACTAATTCTGCCATTAAAATGTACATTAATTAATATGCCATGTTTAACTAATCATCTAAAAAGAACTGAAGTTGTGTACAAGATGTAGCTTTCAAGCAGAACTGGAGAAACAAATGAAGAAACAGAGGGGATTTTATGGCCTCCTCCCTGGGTTTTTACGGCTGTCTACATTCCTGAGATATTGGACCCGGGCACAAAAAAAAACATGCAGCTGTGAATAAGACTAAATAAAACTGACATTTAATGCAAATGAACATGTATGGAATTGATGTGTTATGCTTTGTCAACATAGGTTCTAGTAACAGGAACCTGTGTTGCTAACAAACTAAAGGAAGTTAAAATAATTATAAGCTGTAGATCCAAACCTTCCTGTTATATTAATCACTTGGTAAGATCTTGCCAGCCTACATATAGATTATTTCTATATATGTATATTATATGTCCCCAGAGATCTTACACAGAAATTTGGGCGCACATTAAAGCCTCAGTTAATCTTATATTTTGATATATATTTGAATCTAGTTGAAGTGTATTACACCTTTTTAACGTTGATTATGAACCATATATAATTGAGTTCATGATAATCAACTCTGTTTACATTTCCCCTTAGTTTCATGTTAAGTTGGCAAATTTTATACAGTATATAAACATGTATAGGCCTGTCTTTTGTAGTGTTTGTATACCTACATGTTATGATAACAAGGTTGATCTACGTTGTGTAATTGGAATTCATTTTAATTCCACTGATCATGTTTTATTCAGTGATTTATATCCTATAAATGTTTGGTAACATTCTGTAGCAGATCAAACAGATCAACATCACTGGCAATAATGGAATCAATCGAGGAAATCACTAACGCTATAGATCACAAAAAATATGCAGTAGGGGTATTCATTGATATCAAAAAAAGCTTTTGACACAATCAACCATGACATATTAATCAATAAACTGGAAAGCTATGGTATCAGGGGTATAGTATTAGATTGGGTTAAAAGCTATTTAAGTAGGAGACAACAGTTTGTGATGTTGGGCAATTTCTCTTCGTCATGTTTGGATATTGCTCGTGGTGTCCCCCAGGGGTCAGCGTTGGGCCCTAAATTGTTTATATTGTATATCAATGATATATACAAAGTATCCAAGGTATTAAAATTAGTATTGTTTGCTGATAAGACAAATGTTTTCTGTTCTGGGGAGAATTTAAAACAACTATTGGAGGACATCACTAAAGAAATGAGCAGAGTAAAAACATGGTTTGATAGAAACAAATTATCATTAAACTTGAACAAAACTAAAGTAATGTTATTTGGTAAAAATGTAGAATTAATACACAAGTACAGATACAGATAGATGGGGTTGAAATTGAAAGAGTTCATGAAAATACATTTCTCGGGGTGACAATAGATGATAAAATCTGCTGGAAATCACACATTAAACATGTAGAAAATAAACTGTCAAGAAGCATCTCAGTATTAAACAAAGCCAAACAGGTTCTGGATCAGAAATCCCTCCACATTCTCCAATGTTTACTAGTTCTACCATATTTAAATCACTGTGCGGAGGTCTGGGACAACAACTACAAATGTCCATTACATTCACTATCTATTCTCCAAAAAGAGCAATACGGACTATTTACAAAGTCGGATATCTGGATCACACCACCTCAATATTCTTACAGTCAAAATTATTAAGATTTGCAGATTTAGTGGAATTTCAAACAGCACAAAAAATGTTTAAGGCTAAAAATAAAGCGGCTACCAGGAAATATTAAAAAATTGTTCAGTGATCGAGAGGGGGGTTATAAATTAAAGGGATAATTTAATTTAAAAACTCTCAGTATTCGTACAACCATGAAGAGTTTTTGTATCTCAATCTGTGAAGTGAAACTATGGAACAGTTTTAATGTGGCGCTAAAGCAATGTCCAAACTTAAACCAGTTTAAAATAAGGTATAAAGACATGATTTTCTCAAGGTTCAGGGATGAAGTGGGGGTTTGACAATCACAAGGTGTTTACAGGGGTAACTGTTAATTTATTACTGTTTATTTATTTATTGGTTACTTAATATTTATTCTGTATTAGTCCATCTTCCTATATTTTCTGTAAAGAATAATGCAAATTTGTGGATATTTGATTTTGGGTATAAGAATGATGTATGCATGGTCGGATGCTGTGTATTGTATATATGTCTATAAATATGTACAGTATATATATATGTATATGTGGTATGCAGTGTGCGCATGTAGTGCAATGCGTGGTGTATGTATATATATATATATATATGTGTATATATATATGTATATATATGTATGTGTATGTGTATGTATGTATTGCATGTTGTATTGCATGTGCATATTGTATATTATAAATTGTATATTATAAATAATAATATGCGCATATAAGAAAAAATAACAAATAGTCAGTATGATTAAGTTAAATATGTAAGTAATGAATTTGTATTCTGGATTGATAACAAATTCATATATTGATAAGGATAATTATATCAGTAATTAATTTGCATTTCTGTATGACAGAAATTAATGGTAATAATTATAGTTAGAATAATTATAAATAATCATTATAGTTAGACAAATTTAGGAAAATTGAATTAGAGTATATGTATGGCTCAATAAGGAAGCTGGTTAATTATTAATAATTGACTTATGGAGAAGGGGTGGGATTAAATAAGTTTGTACTTCTCACACCTTTTCGAATATGTAAATCAAGGCATCAAGTGTTTGACAATTTATTTTTTTCTTATGCTTTTCATTGTATTTAAATACTACTTCTTTTTGACTGTCCACTTGTTGGTATGATCATTCTCTTTTTCTTTATTTTGTATTTTTTTTGTATTCTACATTTTCAAAATAAATTTTGAAATGAAATGAAATGAAGTCCAGATGTTAAGTTCTTTTTATAAAACGGTCGCTATATCCTGACAGTAGTACATGAAACAGGTAACCTGAAAAAAATCATGTGCCTCCGGTGTCCTTCGGTGTCCTCCTGTGCTCCTAACGGCATCTGCAAGATTTCACAGACCGGAGGAAAACAACCAATCAGAGCTGATCTGAGGTCCGCTGTCCATCTGCCGTCTATGAGAGCCGGCTGTCAATCACTGGCGAACTCCGATCAAACGGTCAAACTAGGCAGCGCTGATCAAATATGAATCAATATTATGTTATGTTAATGCCTATTTCTCGCCTCAAATGTTTTCAGAATCATCTTGTAGTGTACTGTTAAGCTGTAAAATGAGAAAGTTTGTGACGCGGCCGCCATGATGAGATTACGTTGCCAATAGGAACGCTCTCTCTCTGAAATTACCTGTGATTGGTCAAAGTCTCCCATCTCGGGCTAGATTTTCTAAAGCCTGAAAACAGAGCCATGAGGAAGTGCAGAAGTCTAGTTTTCTCTCAGAACACTTGAATTACAATATGCTGAAAGGTTATTATGGATTTTTTGCCCAATGATGACAAAAATATACTGCCTACTGCCACTTTAATCTGCTCTAAGCAATATTGCTACAACATGTGATTTTATGTCACTCAAACATTGTCGACGGCCTTCTGGTCACATTCCTGGACTAAAAACTAGGATCTACAGTCTGTGTCAGGTTGAATAGTCTGCTGTGGGAATACGAAGCAGCAGGAGGGAAACTGGTTATGTGACACACACACACACACACACACACACACACACACACACACACACACATTCCCTCAATAATGTCCCAGAAACAAGGAACAAGTTAAAAAGATGACTTGCATAGCTAGTACTTTGATAGTTCCATCTAAACCACAGAGTGACTCATTCACGCTGCATATTCAGTCTTTGTCGGTGAGGGGCGGCGCTGTGGGCGTGTCCAAGGCTTGTAGAGGTGAGACAGGTGGATGTCACAGATAAAATCGGTCTGACACACATCTCTGCATACAGATTGCAACACCCCACCACCAAGGTAAGACTGAGATTCAGATTTTGTGTTTCATGAGTTTGTACGACAGGATTTAATATTTATGGGTTTGATGTTTGAAGCCCATCAACGATGAATTAAATGCTCAGGCAGGAAAGGGTTGGTAGTTATTAGAAAGTTTTGATAGAAGAAAAAAAACTGAAGTACAGAATATCCATCTTGAGCTTTAAACCTCACATTAAATCACTGTTAATTAATCTGTTTTTACTGTTGCAACGTGATCACAGACACAACTGGTTTTATAGGTTCAAGATTGAACTTTCACTATTGTTGTAGTTTGCCTCCTCTTCCTTCATGTTTCTGATGGTATATCTATTGTTATTGTGGGTTTGGTATTTGAGGTTTTGAACAGTAAGTTCAGGCTACATGGAGTAAAAGAAGTTGTGGTAGTAGTTTTTGTAGTAGTTCTGGCAGTAGCAGCTCTAAAATAGTGGTATCAGATTCAGTAATAGAATTGGGGTGAGACTGACAATCAGAGACTCGACTGCTTATAGAGCAGTGGAACGCAGTCAACGAGAGAAAATGCGACTCAGCCAGTTATCCGAAACCATTGCTTCCACCTTGACAATCAGCTTTTACTGTTACTCCTCATCAAAACAGACACGCAGGGTGCTGGCCGGGAATCAAGCCGGAAGGAATGAGCCGTAAAATGTTGAAGTTGTGTTGAAACACATGTTGGCAATATATTTAAATTAACTTTTTTTTGTGATATATTTCCCCCTTTTTTAAATAAAAAACTGTCAACATTATGTCAGGTGTTTTTTTATTCCTTAGATGAGCTCACTCTACGGATTTCAGATAGATTTGTGCGAGGCAGCAAGCGACACACCCTCGGTCTGTGACACACAGAGAAGCATGCGGCTCGGTCGCATTCCTGCACCGACACATGAGTGTATACGGGCCCTCTGTGTGTGTGTGTGTGTGTGTGTGTGTGTGTGTGTGTGTGTGTGTGTGCGTGTGTGTGTGTGTGTGTGTGAGACACAATGTAGAAACAGTCTTTCATCTTCTCAAGTGATGAACTATGGCGACACCTCGGTGCATGTAATGCATGGCGAGAGGAAAGTGTGTGTGTGTGTGTGTGTAGTGGAAGAGAGAAAGTTTGTGTTTGTGTGGGTGAGCGAGAGAGAGAGAAACTGAGAGGCAGATACAGAGAGGACGTGCACTGTGGGTGTTGGAAAATAGATGCTAGATTGTAGTTTTGTTAATAGACGGGTTTCTTGTATACAAACATTACTGGGTGCGTGCGCACTCTGGGCAAAACCGCTTTGGCCGCCGTTGTCATCAACGTAGATTTCATATTGTTTGTACGCTTTTGTTGACTATAACAGACGTATTATTATATGACGTATTAGTATGAGATTTGTGTATTATTATCACCTGTTATGAAATGGGTAACGTTAGATCAGATGTAAGTATGTATTTGACTTGGGGGATCTGTGTCTGTTTGGTTGACTGACTCCGGTCAGCGTTCAAGTTACGCAAATCCCTCTTGATGGCCGCCGCCGCCCGACACTTTTTCCTTCGCGATTTCTCAACAGGTTTAACGTTAATATATAACTGGAGACTTGGATTTTGGTCTCGTTATTAGTACAACCAGTCACACAGCAGCTCTTTGTATGTCGAGCAGGTGAACATTAACATTAGACCCTTGACTAACCTCTTGCTGGTTGCAAGCTAACGTTAGTTGGAAACGTAATGCAAAAAGTCAATACAGTAGCGCTGATATGTCCGATTAGAATTCAAACTAACCATGGCTAACGGTAGCTTCCACGGCCGCTTGTTGTTGCGACCGCGGGGGAGGACGAGCGGCTGGACAATATTTGTCATTGTTTTATGTTGTTAACTGATTTCCAATAATAAATATATACATTTGCATAAAGCAAGCATATTTGCCCACTCCCATGTTGACAAGAGTATTAAATACATGACAAATCTCCCTTTAAGGTACATTTTGAACAGATAAAAAATGTGTGATTAATTTGCGATAAATCACGATTTAATTATGGCCAATCATGCGATTAATCGTGATTAAATATTTGAATCGATTGAGAGCCCTATCATTAAGTAATGCATTATATTTTACTTAATCAAATCTACACCGTGTTACAGTCATGAGATAACTGCACAGTATGAATCCATCAAAACAAATGTGTTTCTTTCCAAGAAGTACAAAATCTCACAAAATGAAGTTACTTTCAAGCTCTAATCACAATAATAATAATAACAATGATAAAACACTTGGTTCTCTCTTTACACTGGATAGAACATTTGTTCCACACTCTATTATGACCTAACTGTGAAGTTATAACAACAAAGTGTTTGGTTATTTGTGTGTCAAATGACAAGAATGCTAATTCATTCAACCTTTAATCTGATCTGTAATCAAACCTTAATTTGTGTTTAACTCCATTTTTATTTATCATTTTGTTGACCAAAGAGTTAACGTTTTTATGAAACTTTGGTTTCATTATGAACAATAAGTCATTTTGCCATGACACCCCAGAGAGAGTCCTGCCCAGGCGTTTCCCATCAGGGATACAGAGAAGAAACATCCATACAATGCACTACATATACCCTGTGCTGACATAAATGTTTTCATCAGAGCTCTGATGGATGTTTTTAACTGTGGCAGAAAGCAGCATCACATGTCTCATGAACGGGAGAGGAGATGTGAAAGTATTATTACAGTACTGAGAAAGATCTTATGTTTCATAGGGTATTATTAGTGTATTTCATCTTCACTGTTGATGAACATTTGTAACAATCTTTTTTCTGTCAATGCTCTCTCTCTCTGCAGCACAATGGGTGAAAATGTAAAAGACCCTCCTCCCTACATCATACCAGGTAAACCTGAACACACCATGCATTGCTCACAGGCATCATCATTATCAGACTGGCTCATTAACTCTTGTGTCCGTCTCTCCTCCTCTGGTTTTTCTCCTCTTTCTTTCCTGTTCCTCTTGTCCAGTTGGTGGTTCGGATGTGAAGGTTTACCACACCCACACCCCGTTCAACCATCCAGACTCACAGCTGAACATCGCTAGTGCCACGCCAGGTAAACACACACCTGATCCTACACTTCGTGGAAACACACATCAAAAACCTTAGCTACAATTTACTCTCGCACATAGTTAATTAAAGTTCCCGTTTCCTCCACCCTCGTCTTCTCATCTTCTCTTTTTTTCTTTCTCCCTCCCCTCTCCTTACATCAGTGTACAGCAGCGGAGCAGGCACTGGTCTCAACACTGGTCTCGACACTGGAGAAGTCAAAAGTAGGTTTGTGAGCTACGATGGGACACTGGGGCGTAATCCCGGACAGACGACCTGCACCTCCTGCCAGGAGCAGGTCATGACCAACGTCACCTACAAAGCAGGGACGTACGCCTGGCTGATGTGCTTGCTCTTCATCTGCTGCGGGTGAGTGTGTGCTCTAGGCGCTTGTGGGCCTTTTAACAAGGCCACATTAACCTGTTAGGGGGCTGTTTGGCCCCTACAGACCACCTTACACACATCTCAGTTACCTCCAAGTTTCCATTAAGTATGGCGCACACAGCGGACTAATGCAGCACAGTTGATATTGTACTCTTCTCCAGAGTGTCGAAGACATACGGCCACAGAGCTGATGATTCGACCACAAAGTCGATCATCGATCATTGGCCTAAGGTGTTCTGGTACCAAGCACACTTATGAAACACCCTATGCTCAAACATGGTGTTTGTTATGGCCAATCCATGACTAGCACAGATGTCCAACAACAAAGCACCACTCAGGTTCAGATCAGGCAGGCCATTCCTCCCAATCACCCCCCTCAAGGTTTTTTCATCATTGCCCACGTGAGTGTTAAAGTCCCCCAGCAAAACTATAGTCTGCGTCCTTTCCAGGACGCCACCCAGAGATTCCAAGAAGGCGGAGTACTCGAAGCTGCTGTTTGGTGCATAAGCACAAACAACAGCCCGTTCTCCGGGGAAAACTCTAACACAGCGACGCTAAGCTGGGGGGCTCGTAAGTATCCCCACACCCGCCCTGCACCTCTCTCCCTGGGCAACTCCAGAAAAGGCCAGAGTCCAGCCCCTCTCCAAGAGTTTGGCTCCAGAAGCAGAGCTATGTGTGGAGGTGAGCCCAACTGTATCTAGTTGATACTGCTCCACCTCCCGCACCAGCTCCGGTTCCTTCCCCGCCAGAGAGTTGACGTTCCACGTACCTAGAGACAGTCTGTGATGCTGGGGATCAGCACGCCCAGATCCCGGCCTTTGCTTGCCACCCGACCTCAATGCCTATCCCTGTGGTTGGTGGGCCCAGGTGTGTTTTCCATAAAACACACCCTGAGTCAACAGTTTGTACACATTTTTTTGGGGTGAAAAACTATAATAAACTCTAAATAATAGGATATATTCATGTTTTCCAGAGGAGGGTCCAAAAGATATGTACAAATCTTAAAAAAAGTGAACAACAAATGATCAACACTACAAACGCATAATGGTCAAAACAAAGCAAATTCTTACATACAGCTAGATGACACTAACTGTGTATGTATGTGTGTGTGTGTGTTTCAGGTTAATCCTGTGCTGCTGCCTGATTCCTTTCTTCATGAACAACTTCAAGGATGCGTACCACACGTGCCCCCGCTGCAACAGAGTGCTGCACGTTGACAAGAAACAATGCTGTAAATGATGGACATGAGGCAGACATGGAGCCATAGATATAAGAAATAACATCCTGTTACCTTTGTCTTATCAGTTGCACCATTTTATGAAATTTACGGAGAAAGGTCGCAGTTCAAATGTAGCTTATTCTATGGTCGAGCCATTGCATTGGCCGAGGCAATATCAAACATCATATTATTAGCAGACGGACTGGGAGTCATTGTGTTATCAGAGCTTAAATACCATGTGCTCACTTATTTTAAAGCTCTGGTAAGTTAATTAACCCATTTGTACCCAAAGACTAGGCTATATTTAGCATGATTAGGAAAAATGCAACATTTTTGTTCTTGTACGGACATACTATGGGCAAGAATCTAACATCTCATCTACGAAATTTTTAGCTCACATGAAAAATCCCACTTGTATCAATGGTCAAAGTCAGGATTTTTGAAAAATTAGGAAAAATGCCAACATTGTGTGTATTAAATGTCTTGCATATGAAATATTTTTTACACTATGTGTGCATATCTTGCATACATTGGGATATTCAACTTGTAATGAGTTCATAGATACCAAATACTTGATTGTGCTCATTGTAGTTTCTGAGATACAGACATTTTCTTATCATACTATATTTAGTCTTTGGGCCCATATGACTACTGTTTTTATTTAATTATGAAGTATAAAGAAAAACAGTCGTCACATGTGCCCAAAGACTAAATATAATATGATAAGGAAAACTCACTTAAGTAAAACGGTTTGACTGATTTCTTCAGATTTCTTCAGATTTGTGTTTAGCAAATTACCAATTCAAAATTTCAGTTGTGGGCACAAATGGGTTAAGCACACCCCATGCACTTTATGGGAGCCATTTTATTTCTCCATTATCTTTTTCAGAAATGTCTCGATACATCACGTTGTTAAAATGAAGGCTTGTATATATAAACTTTATCGAATACTATATGTTCTAAGGGTGTTCATTTGAAATTGAATCAAACCAGCTGTCCATTTGAAGGGATCGTCACAAGTTTACGCCTTTCTGAGAGAATCCTTGAATTGTGTTACAACTTTGATGATTTTACAGTTAGTTAGTTCTTTCTTTGTTAGATCACAGCAAATGTTCATTCACCTGTGTCCGTAGTTCTATTTTCTTGTGTACACACACATTCGGCGAAAGTCAGCATAAGCTACAACAATCTAAGTGTAATACAAATGTTTATTCACCAGTTTCCGTAAAGCAAACAGCACAAAAGTGGCCAAATGATTGTGTGTACACCTATACACTGAGTATTGTACTGTATATAACCTAAAATTACACTTGTATTACTTGTGTCATTGATTGTATGTACAGTCCTACTGATAATCTCATAAATAAAGCACATAATCTGAAAGCATAGCCTACATGTTTAGCTTTGTGCTCTTGTACCTGAAGGTTCCTGCTCTGAGTCTGGCTCTGAACCGTCCATCATTCTAGAGACAATAGACAATAACATTAATATTATAGCTTAGGCTACACTAAGAACCAACATAGAGTCCTGTGCATTTAGAATTTTTGGTCAAAGTTGGCAATAGAAAAATAACAACAATATCTTACATGTAAATGATCATGTCAGTTTGCCATATTCTAATATTGCAACATGCTTTCTTAAAGGTATAATATGTTACATTTGTCGGTTGCTGTTTGTAAACACGCGGCATTCAAAGTTGGCCCCTCCTCCTCGGCTCAAAGAGCGAGCGAGGGGGAGAGAGAGCAGCGATGGTCGAGTGAGCTTTAGAGTGACTGAAGACAGGGAGCGGCGTTAGTGAGAACAAAGCAGTGAATCGGAGAAACAAAATGTTATTTTCTTATTGTTTCATGGCTCAGGGCTGCTCTCGGTCAAACTACTGACACACCTATAGCAGCACTCTGCACACAGCAGAGGAAAGACAGGGGAGCAGGGGGACCACTGGAGCACATGCACATAAAAACACACAACCTGTTCTCATCCATGAAATTTGCCCGCTTTGAATCTGACAGAGCTAAAGGGGGACTTGTGCCTTGATATCAGACGCCAAAGGGTGTGACAAAGCGGTGTAAGCATATGCATCAACCAATCACATCTCCATCCATCCATCCATTATCTGTAACCGCTTATCCTTTTCAGGGTCACAGGGGGGCTGTAGCTGATCCCAACTGACATTGGGCAAATGCGGGGTACATCCCGGACAGGTCGGCAGACTATCACAGGGCTGACACATAGAGACAGACAACCATTCACGCTCACATTCACACCTATACGGGCAGTTTAGAGTCAACAATCAACATGACCTGCACCCGTTTCATTTATATTAAGGCTTAAAGTTCAGCATAATGAGGGCGTGGCTGCTTTGAGGGACAGGCGGGTGCCGTACCAGGTCGCTAGCTGCTGCGTTCACCGACGATCCACCTCTTTGCCCATTTTTGGATAAGCCGTTCAGATTCCTTACAGTACGAAAATTGCATTTATTTTCTTTATACATCTTGTTCAATCGTGTAATTGTCTGTCTCTTCCATGCTGACAAACACATTGAATTCTTGAAATTTATTCCCGAAAAAATCTACAAAAATGTTTAACACGTAATCTTATGTCACTCAAACATTGTCGACGTTGTGACCCATTCCCGCTGCATATCCAGTCTTTGTCCATGAGGGCGAGGCTGGAGGCGTGTCAAAGGCTTGCAGAGGTGAGACAGGTGGATGTCACAGATACAATCTGTCTTACACACATCTCTGCATACAGATTGCATCGCCCGCCTCTTTACCCCCAAGGTAAGACTGTCACATAATATGAGATGCACAGAAAAGAGGATTTGATTGTAGAGATTCTTGAGTTTGTAAGACAGGATTTGATATTTATGGGTTTGATGTTTGAAGCCCAAATACAGAATATTCATCTTGAGCTTTAAACCTCACATTAAATCACTGTTAATGAATCTGTTTTTACTGTTGGAACGTGATCACAGACACAACTGGTTTTATAGGCTCCAGCTCAGGAAGTCCTCTTTATTTCCAGTTACTATTGTTGTAGTTTGCCTCCTCTTCCTTCATGTTTCTGATGGTATATCTATTGTTATTGTGGGTTTTGGTATCTGAGGTTTTGAACAGTAAGTACAGGCTACATGGAGTAAAAGAAGTTGTGGAAGTAGTTTTTGCAGTAGTTCTGTCAGTAGCAGCTCTAAAATAGCGATATCAGATTCAGTCGTAGAATTGGGGTCAGACTGAAAATCAGAGACTCGACTGCTTATAGCACAGTGGAACGCAGTCAATGAGAGAAAATGTGACTCAGCCAGTTATCTGAGACCAGTGCTTCCACCCTAACAATCAATCTTTTACTGTCACACTTCATTTCTCTACAAAACAGACACGCAGGGTGCTGCCGGGAATCATTGAGTGATGTATTTCTCTCATTTTTATGTAGAGTTAGTCGTCACTTTTTAAATGACATGTCAGGTGTTTTTTTTCCCTCAGATGAGCTCACTCAATATAATTTTTTTTGTTCCTGAGCACTGAATGAGTTAAATTTATTCTCAACAGCTGTTGGATTAACTCCATGTTTTTTCTCTGAAGTGACGGACTGGGTAATTTCAACATCTAAACTTGTCAGCTGATCATTAAAATGCATCATGCACATGACATGAACATTCCTCCCTCTCTCAGACACCCACGCACAGAGAGAAAACATGACAAACAATCGTAGAAAAACCGGACTCTGATGCTGCTGGAAACAACTGTTTCCTTGTCTAACCTGAACCCTGCCGGGAATCAGGCCAGAAGGAATGAAATGTAAAATGTTGAAACTGTGGAGAAGCACTTGTTGGAAATACATTTACATTCACTTTTTTTTGAGTGATGAATTTCCCTAATTTTCATGTACATTCATAGTCACTTTTTTAATGAAAACCGTTGATGTTTTTTTTTCCTCAGATGAGCTCACTCGACAGATTTCACATACTGTAGATTTGTGCGAGGCAGCAGTGACACACAGAGAAGCATGCAGCTCGGTATCCAGGCCCTCTGTGAGTGTGTGACACAATTAAAAAACACTCTGTCGTCTTCTTGAGTGTGTTGTTACTTTCGAGCTCTAATTACAAAAATAAATAAAGGTCTCTTAAAGGCTTAAAGGCTATCACTCTCTGACTACGTGGCAGAGACTTTCATCCTTGTCTTCATCACCTCACGTCTGGACTACTGTAATGGAGTCCTGTCCAGGGTACCCAGCAAAGCCCAGGACTGGCTCCAGTATGTCAAGAACTCAGCTGCCAGGGTTCTCACCCGCACTAGGCCCTGGCAGCACATCACCCCAACACTCATCCACATTCACTGGCTTCAAGTGTTCTGAGAGATAACTAGACTTCTGCACCTCATCGTGGCTCTTTTTTCAGGCTTAAAAAAATCTAGCCCGTGATAGGAGACTTTGACCAATCACAGGTAATTTCCTTGAGAGAGCATTCCTATTGGCTGTGCTCCGGTCATGTGACCGGAACTTGGTGTTCCTTCAACAGATTTTACAATGTCGGCCGCGTCACAAACTTTCTCATTTTACAGCTAGACCGTACAATACAAGATGATTCTGACAACATTTGAGGCGAGAAATAGGCATTAGCATAATATAGCTGCCGAAGTAGTGGCGGGGCTTCAGATGTATCTCACTTGTGTCACGCGTCATATCTTTGGGGGTATAACACATGCGCAGTAAAATCTGGTCTGCACTCCAGATGAGACCAGAAATTCCTGGAGGAAAACAAACAGTGCCAGTTTTCCAACCTGCTCTCATTCTCACATCTTTCACGCACGCACGCACGCACGCACGCACGCACGCACGCACGCACACACACACACACACACAGACACACGCACACACACACACAGACACAGTGTGTTTATCAGGGTGTCCTGTCTCTCACGGTAAATTATTTAAGCTATGGGAGTTATGGTTTTTGACTGGGAAGAAGGAGTATGAGAGGTGCACCTCAGCCTAATCTCTGTGAAATCATCTCTCTGACTGAGGAGTCACTTAACAGTTGCCATCACCATGGCAACCTTTGATTGTAGCTGGATGAGACACAGCTGATTGCAGTTTGACAGACACAGGCTCAATCCCTAGTTTATACGCTGTACCTTTAAGGCTTGAAGTTATGCATAATTAACTCCCACATCAGACCAATTTGGGTCATATTTCTTACATAAACTTCCAATCAATGGGCGAAATCTCATGTCTCCACCATCTACCATCTCTCTGGAATTTGCGCTAACATTTCTGAAGATAAATAATAAACCAACACAACATTCGGGCTTGAAACCCCAATTATAAAACACTCAGTTCTCTCTTTACACATTTGTTCCACACTCTACTGTGACCTAATTATGAAGTTATGAAGAGACAGTGTTTGGTATTTGTGGGGCGGATTTGTCTTACATAACATGAATACTAATTATGTTTCAATAACTTCACATCGCACACGGAGAGATTTGGCTCATCTAAGTCCGAAGCTGTAGAGTAATAACAGTAATTATCTTCTGGATTGACAGGACTGGGTTATCTATTGACAGACATTCAACCCTTAATTTGATCTTTAATCCAATTTAATTACCTCCGCCAAGGCCGAAGACCTAGGAAGGAGGTTATGTTTTCACCGGCTTTGGTTTGTTGGTTTGATTGTTGGTTTGTCCATTTGGAGGATTACGCCAAAAGTTTGCGATGGATTTCAACTGTAGATTCTGCGTTTTTTCACATTAAACTCGGTGAAATTAGTTTTACGATGCTCCGCTACGTATAGCTGATCTCAACTTAAACAAAAATACACGTGGATGATGGCACAAGCTGAACGGAGAGGGGGGGGGCAATCGTACTCGGGCAGCTTGGCGGAGGTCTGCACTCTCCAAGTGCCATTCTAGTTCATATTTAACTCAACTCCATTTTTATTTATCATTTTTGTTGACCAAGGAGTTAACGTTTTTACGAATCTTTGGTTTAATTAATGAACAATAAGTTATTTTGTATGAGTCAGTCTTAAAGTTATAATCCTTAAGATTTTAATTCAACTTAAACATGCCTGATTAGAAAACGGGCCGAATGCTTGGCCTGCGGTGTTGCCGCTTGCAGCTTTCTCGAGAACCGCTGTTACAAACAACCTCACACTCAACACTGCGCTTCCTTGGGTCCTGAGCAATACACCTGCCACGACATAGTTGCATCACACACCCAAATTATGGCTACTGAGAAACACCGGTGAAATACACTCAGGTTCACAGGAAAAACACACCCAAGTTGCAGTTACTCACAGTCAGAAACACCGGTGAAATACACACCGGTGAAATACACTCAGGTTCACAGGAAAAACACACCCAAGTCGCGGTTACTCGCGGTATGAAAAACTGCTGAAATATACACTAGGTCACGGGAAAAACACCTGGGGCAGACTTAACCAATACCTTTGGCAACCTGGCCCTTGGGGCCCCAACTAAAAGGGCCCCAAACAGCTATAGATTTATTATGATGTTTAGATAGATATGAAATGTATTGAATCATATTACTCACAAAATATATCAATTGAAATAAGATGCATAATTATTCATTAAACTATCCAGCATCATATTAGAATTGAAAGCTCCACCTTGAACAGATGTTGAGTACATTCAAGTATATTGTGCCGATCTTACTCTTCACTTGAAGTAAACATTTGAATGCAGAATAATTTCACCGCTTTATCTTGCCATCAGACAGACAGGGAAACTGAACTGGAAGTGATATGCTATGCTCTCTTAAAAGTAAAAACAGTATAGATACGTTTCACTTTCAGTTTAGTTAGAAGAAAATATTCTAAATATAGCGTATACTTAAACAGATATCAATTGTTTTTAGGTGGGTCTTTCTTTTAGGTGGCTAAAATATGTTTTGCTTCCCATCCACAGCGCTGTATTGCTTTACTCCGGTGCCGGTAACTCCTGTCTGTTTCTCCAAGCTGGGGGCGCACCGACCGTCATCTACTGTAAGTAATACACCTTACTGTGTGTCATTCAGTAAGAGATGACAGACAGAGTCGTCAGAGCTCTGACAGATGTTTTTAGCTCCATCAGTCAGGCTTTGGCCCCATCTGGTGGCAGAAAGCAGCATCACATTTGTCTCATGAGGGGGAGAGGTGATGTGAAAGTATTATTACCCTATCCCTGGCAGCACATCACCCCCACCCTCATCCACCTCCACTGGCACCCGGTCAAGTCCCGCATCACCTACAAAATCCTCCTCCTCACCTACAAATCCCTCAATGCCCTGGCTCCTCAGTATTTATCTAACCTCCTCCACCCATACACACAGCCCCGGAACCTTAGATCCTCAGGCACGGGTCAGCTCTCCATCCCTCACACAAGAATGCAAACTTTTGGGGACAGAGCCTTCAGTGTGACAGCCCCCACACTTTGGAACTCTCTCCCCATAGAGCTCCGCAACGCATCATCTCTGGACACCTTCAAAAGACTCCTCAAAACCCACCTCTTCACCAAGGCCTATGGCCCCTAGCTTCTGTTACATTTGTTGTGTTTATTTATGTCTTTGTTAAGCGTCCTTGGGTTTCATGAAAGGCGCTATATAAATCCAAGCTATTATTATTATTATTATTATTATTATTACAGTACTGAGAAAGATCTTATGTTTCATAGGGTATTATTAGTGTACTTCTTGTCTATGCTCTCTCTCTGCAGCACAATGAGTGCAGATGGAAAAAATGACCCTATCTACATGATACCAGGTAATCCTGAACACGTCATGCATTGCTCACACACATCATCATCATTATCAGATTGGCTCATTAAAGAGGACCTATTACATTTTTGTTTTTTTTGCTTTTTCTTTTTCCTTTAGTGTGTTATATAGTTTTTTGTGCATGTAAAAATCTGCAAAGTTACAAAGCCCAAAGTCCACTACAAAGGGAGTTGCTCTCCCCCACAGAAACACTGCTCCTGAACTGCCTGAAACGCCTTGATTGAAGTCCCGCCTTTTCTTCCGTAACGTGGTGATGTCACCAAGT
The DNA here is from genome assembly GCF_015220745.1 of Sebastes umbrosus. Taxonomy (NCBI): domain Eukaryota; kingdom Metazoa; phylum Chordata; class Actinopteri; order Perciformes; family Sebastidae; genus Sebastes; species Sebastes umbrosus. The sequence continues at coordinate 8,684,302 of NC_051282.1, read as the reverse complement.
AACACACTTTGCCTAGAGTGTGTTTGCTTGTTTTAGTTTAGTTTTGGTTGGTTTTCGGAGTGTGTTTGCTCATTTAAGTTTAGTTTTGGTTGTTTTTTAGAGTGTGTTCAGCGGCTAGTTTGGCACGCAAACAAAGCTATTTAGAGCAGAGCTGAAGTGGAGTCCGAAAAGTTTGGTTCGGTTGACCAATCACAACTGTAGGCCAGCTGACCAATCAAAGCAAACTGGGCTTTGTGACAGGAGCTCAAACAGAGCGTTTCAGACAGAGGGTGAAAAGAGGTGCAGTAGCACAGCCGGTATGAGAAAAATAAAGCATTTTTTGAACATTAAAGCATGTAAACATGTTACAGTAGAACTCCAAAATACAAGTATGCACCTGAAAATGAGCATGATAGGTCCTCTTTAAATCTTGTTTTTAAATATTCTTAAAATCCTCATTCTTTCCTTTTCTTCGTCCAGTTGATGATCAGATGGATGAGATGGGTTACCACAGACACATCCACATCCACACCCCATTCACCCCTCCCCCAAACTCACAGCAGAGCGCCTCTAATACCACGACAGGTAAACTAACACCTGATGTTACACTTCCTGAAACACACATCAAAAACCTTACCTACAATTTACTCTAGCACATATATACATTTTCTGTTTCTCTCTCGTCTTTTCCTCTCTTTCTCCCTCCCTCCCATATCCAACCCTCCTTCCCTCTCCCTCCATCAGTGTACACCAGCAGAGGAGGCGGCCCTGGTTCAGGTCTCAAATCTACAGATGGCAAAAAGGGTGTTGTGAGCAGCGACGAGGCGCTGGGGCGTTCTCCCGGCACGACGACATGCACGTCCTGCCAGCAGCAAGTCATGACCATCGTCACCTACAAAGTAGGGAGGTTCGCTAAGCTGATATGCTTACTCCTCGTCATCCTGGGGTGAGTGTGGGCTTCAGGGCGCTTGTTAACCCTTTAGCATTGCCACATTAGCCTGTTTGGGGGCTGTTGGGCCCCTACAGAACACCTTTTAGAGCCAGTGGAGATACAGGCATGTGTTCTAAATATTGAAGGAGATGTGTTCCCTGCGTTACCCCCAAAATTTACACCTGGGTCGTAGTAAGTGGTTGTTTTTTATCATAATTGTAAATGGGGTGGACATAAAACATTAGAAACAACTCTCATGAGGGATGTCAGTTTTGGTTAATGTTGTTTTCGATTGCCTAACACCCATTAACCGGCTGTTAATTTTGCAAATGCAAAATGACGTGAAATACAAGAGCCGCTTTCTTTTTACTCCAGCGCACCATTGACTCAATGAGCTTTGGCCCCTTGACCCCCCTACTTCCAGGGAACCCATGGGTCACTGGTGGGCCAATCGAACAGTCACCGATCGTTATCAGTTGATATTCGTTCTAAATAGTTGATCGGTGGTCTCTATAAAGGCCGATCAGCAGACGCTCTGAGAGCGACACAGCTGGACACACACACATACACACACATGCTCAGCGGTGCTGGGCCCAGTGCATGTGTGTGTCCAGCTGTTTCGCACATTCACTGGGCCCGGTGTCGCGGAGCTCTGCACCGTGTCCTGTCTGAGCACCGGCTGGTGGCCGGTGCTTGGTATTTCTTCAACTGATCTCAACATGGCTGCCGGGTCACAAGCTTTCTCATTTTACAGCTAAACAGTACACTGCAAGATGATTCTGAAACATTTTACGCGAAAAATAGGCATTACAGTAACAGCATAATGATTCATATTTGATCAGTGTTGCCTAGTTTGACCGTTTGATCGAAGTTAGTGAGTGATTGACAGCTGCTCAGAGACGGCAAGGCTCTAACTCTGTTCTAATTGGTTGTTTCCCTCCAATCTGTGAAATCTTGCAGATGCCGTTAGGAGCACCAGAGGGCACAGAATCACATGATTTTTCCAGATTACCTATCACATGCACTACTGTCAGGATAAAGTGACCGTTTTATAAAAATAACTTTTTTTAAATAATATTTGCTCCAATTCTACCTACTGCTGCTTTAAACAAATATGATCGACAATAAAACGAGCTATGGACACAACAGCGCCTGAAACTTCTTTTAGAATCAACATCACCAAAGCAAAAAACGTGGACATAAACAATATACAGTATGTATGAACAATATAAAACTCCACAGCAGCTGCAGCCACAAACACACTAACAGCAAAGCCACTATGTTGCTAGGCAACTAAGTGGTTGTTGACGCTCTCATCAGGAGAGTTCAGCAGTGTGTTGTTGTACTCACCTGTCTGAAAGGCACCAAGAAGAAATCCTCCACTATCTGCTCCTGGTTCTACTTCGTTCATTCTCAAAGCATAGTACAACCAGTCCACTCGGCCTTAATGCTCCCAGTATAACCAGTCCACTCGCTTCTCTGGTCCCGCTGCGCTCCTCCAGGTAGAAGCTCCTCAGTGAATGCAAACGTCACAGCATGTTAGCATTTAGCCTGTTAGCCAGACGCAGCATGCCTCATACTGTCACAAACATTGTGGGTGTGTCACTTAGCGTGCTGGCCAGGTGGTCAGGTGCATTAAATCAGTCATTAATTAACTCTACCAAGCTACAATAACGCTAATTATAACCACAGCCCACACGTGATCCTTCATTTGATGGTGTTTGAAGTGGTCCCTCCCGTGAACGTGAACCATGGAGACCTGGAGTGTCACCTGCTCAGAACCATATCACATGTCTATGATAGACCGTAGACCTGGTGGAGCTCTGTTGCCCACCTGCGGCCCGCAGACACACCTGGAGCTTCTTCTCTGATGATCTATCTCCTTTCTTCTGGTCCTTTCTCACACAGTTCATCAGGACGTTTTCATATCACTTTTGTTTTTACTTTGTAACGGATGCGACTTGATATATAGCGATATATATATAAGTACAATATTTGCGATAAATAGTAGAATTACAGATTTTACAGGTACACAAAAAAACTTACTTCACAATAACTCAATTTTAATAACAGGGAGAGAGATAATGAATATTTGATTTAATCATTAATTAATAAATGTTAATACATAACTAAAAAATATACTTAAATTAAAGTCACTGTAGGATAAATGAAGCATTCATTCATCATTGATGAACACTGTCAATGCATGTCAATACAGTTTAAATAATGTACAGTACAATACAGTACAGTACAGTATGTATATGTATATATATATATATGTATATATATAATACTTTTTTTATAGCAATAATAATATTTGTTGTTATTATTATTATTAGTCTTATTATTTATTTTCCCTTTTTCTTGTTTGTATAAAATTGTATAGGGGGACAAAATGTAAAACAAAACAGAAAAATATGAGTCCTTAATGTTCACTGTATTTCATCATACCTGCTAAAAGAATAAATACATATTACAAAACAGTGCTTGTGCTGACAAAGACAAATTATACTACTGGTACAGGCAATGTAATGTAACGACCATTCTGCAGTCTAAAATATGTGATTTTATTTACCCCCCTTCTATAACCCCCAGGTTGAGAACCACTGCTCGAGAGGAGCAAAGGGCTTAATACGTAAGATCTCTAGCAAAAAATGACAGTATAATTCTCTTGCAAGATTTATTCATAAATTTAATAAATAAATAAATATAATATTTTAAGTTTTACTGCAGTTTTTCAGTCAAGGGGAGGGTCCAAAAACAAAACAAAACAAGAGTCTTAATTTCTTATCATGAAATATAAGATTCAGCTCTCCTCCACACTTAAATCATTTTTGTACGGCCCCTAAAAAAGTGAATAACAAATGCTCAAAACTACAGTAATGGTGAAAAACAAAGCACTAATCTACACTAACTGTGTGTGTGCGTGTGCGTGTGTGTGTGTGTGTGTGTTGCAGGCTGCTGATGTGCCTGGCTCCCATGGTCCTGCTTCCGATTCCTTTCTGCGTGAAAAAATGCAAGGATGTACACCACACGTGCCCCCACTGCGACACAATCCTGCACGTTGACAAGAAACAATGCTGTAAATGACGAAGACGAGGGCAGACATGTACCTATAGATACGCTATAAGAGTTGCACCATTTTCATCAATCTGATGGAGAAAGGTTGAAGTTCAAATGTAGCTTATTCTATGGATGAGCCATTGCATTGGTCAAAGCAATATTAAATATATTAGCAAACAGACTGGGAGTCAATATAGCTTAAATATCATGTGCTCACCTTTTTAAAGCTCTGGCAAGTTAAATCCAGCACATCCCATGCATTTTATTTTTCTAATATCCTTCTCAGAAACTTCTGCATTCATTATGTTATTAAAATGAAAGCTTGTAAATAAACTTTATCAAATAATTTCTGTTTCAAAGAATTGCTCAGATGAAATTTAAACATACCAGCTGTCCATTTGAAGGGATCGTCACAGCTTTTGAATAAATAACAGCACCATAAAACAAGCCTACACATTAAACCAGAGCATGACAGCAAAAATTGCTCATCTGCAGTTATTGCACAATACATTTGTGTTGGCATTGTTGTTGGTTAATTAGACATTAAAACGCTCCAGAATAAAAGACCAATGTGTATTATATTTCTATGATGTCAGCCACAAAACTACTCGTTAACTCTTCTGTGAAGGGATGAGCGAGCATTAAGTTCGAAGAAAAGCTTGTATATAAAGTACAACAGCAAAGATTTGCCGTACTACATTATGATGTGTTGGTGGAGCCACTGATAAAGATACTTCAAATAAAATGGGTCAAATTGTTTGAATATTTTAAATCCTTCTTTGGCTGTTTCCGTGTAATCTATAGGTATTTTACTGAGAAATATATTTTATTTTGTTTTACTCACTTGTTGCTTCCTGACACAATAACAATGTATTTACAGTGTGTCCCCTGGATGAAACCGGATATGCTTGGACTTCTGTTATTTACTGTTATTAACTATTTTATAACATTTTTTCTTTAATAAAAGTAGACAATATACTGCACATTACACTCTGCTGTGATTCTGTTTATTTCTGTTCTCTCTAGAGAGGTCAGAGGTCAAAGCCAACCACCTGACCTGATGGTTAAATTGGTGTTTTTTTTCTACGAAGCACTAGCAAGCAATCTCGCCTCCATATCCATTTAGTGGCTGTCCTGGAGCCTTCGGTCACATCACACAATCTCATTTTAATCACAATTTTATGAGACAGCATGGTTGGGCAATCTGCATCCCTGGGGGAGATCATGTGATAAGGCTCCAGAACAGCTACTAAAGGGACGATTTGTTTTGGTCCACTGCTGTTCCCAAGGTCAAGAATGAACTTTCAATATTATGTTTCTGTATTTGTTAGATAGCAAAGTTAATGTCAATGATGTTGATCCTGTATTAAGTGATATTTGTAGCCAGGCTAGCAGCTCAATGGATGCTAATGTTGGTCTGTTTGTTGATTAGTCTACCACTTTGGTCCAGACAGAAATATCTCAACAATTTCAGGAGGAATTATGATACAGACTCTGCTGACCTTTCATCTATCAACATCTGTTATCAGGTAAAAAATTTGAATTTGTCCAATACTCTGGTTTATGACCAAATACCTGCTAAACTAATGACGTTCCAATCAGCTTCAGCTGTACTTTGTGTTCAGTGCCGATTAGCAAATGCTAGCAGGCTAACACGCTAAGCTGGGATGTTGAACATGGTAGCTCAAAGCACCGCTGTGCCTAAGCAGCATGGCTGCAGACCAGTGATAATCAACTTACAGCCTCGGCTTGTGGTAAGGTGTCAGGTGGCCCGCCGACCATTTTCTAATTCACAATTGGAATTTTTTATTAACATTGAATATAAATAAAGTACCAGAGTATAAAAATGCATCAAAATAGACTAATGGTGCTTGTATACATATATAAAAAAAAAACATGTACGGGGAGGATCCCCTGGACCTCCAACAGAGGGCTGAGCCCCAAATGTCTGTTATGTGTTTATTAACTGGCCCCTGGTCTCCTGGTCATGTCTAGAAAACGGTTAAGGTTAGGCATTGATCTCGAATAGTTTAAGTTAGGATAGGTCGTCGGACAGCGAGTCTCACAAAAGCTTTTGCAAGTTTTTAAAGATTTCAGATCAGATTTTGCAGTTTGCAGGTAACCTTCTAGACACGACCCAATCTCCTGTCATTTTGCAAAAGTGGCCCCCGGCAAAGCAAATTAAGTATTCCTAAACACTTCGGTTTAAATTAAATCTCATAATGTCATCTTGAGTAATAGTCAGCATGCTGTGCACTCTTCAGCTAAGTATCGCTGTCAAGCTCCAGGGTGAGCTGTCCTGTGACTTGACCTCTGACCTCACTGGGAAAACCCCCTTCTCTGAAAATCTCTTCAATCATTAAGCACGCTGTATGGCTCTGAAGTTTAGGAAAACATTTGCTGCATGTAGGCAAGTTTTAGATGATGCCATCCAAGTAGGAAGATATCTCCAAGTTTTAGATCGAAGGCAACTTTAAATCTTAAAGGAATAGTTTGCCGTTTTGGGAAATACACTTATTCATTTCTAGAGTCGTGTAGAAATGATATGAGTTAGATGAGAAGATCGATACAACTCGAGAGCTATCGATCTTCTCATCCAATCCTGCACCAAGAGAGCGAATAAGTGCATTTCCCAAAATGTCGACCTCTTCCTTTAACAGTGTTTCAGGGGCCAAACACTGGCGTGGACAAGCAGCAGAGTGGCGTTTTTGTTTTTATAGAAAATTTTATTCAACATACATTTTTCCAGCAAAAAGGCAATATACAGGAATAGTTGTCGTACACTGCTGCTACACTGAGGATTTTAAACTGGAAAAGATCAAATTAAGGTGTGATTCTGCAGGTCATCTTCGTACTGCACTTTTTAACAAGACAAAACCAATGCAGTTAGTTTTGAAAAGAAAAGAAAAAATAAATCCAAATGTAACAGAAAAAAATCGTCAATGGTACATCAGGAACGCAAAAAAAAAAAAGAGATAAACCCTACACACAAGAAATATGAACACCTGGCTCCTTCTGTACCCAACAACAAAGGCGTGTTTCTCTTTAATTTTACACGTTCATATTTTTAAATATACAATTCTTAAATGTTGTCTTTACAGAGCCAGCTATGCGCTATTGGGGGGGAGCATTCCATCTGTGCTTTAAAAGAAACAAAAGAAAAATGAATTCATAGGGCTTAAAGTGTTTGTTACAATGCTGGTTTTGTCTCTACACAATCTTCAAACCAGTGGGCTCGAGGTGTCTGCAGCTCCCTAGTAAGCACAGCGCAGTTACTGCTCCCAACCACCGGGGGGCAACAGATTCAATCAAGAGAGAAGATGACGAAGCTCGTATGCGTGTGAGCGCGTGTTTGCGTTTAGAGGAGGAATGACTGAGAAAGACATTAAAACCCCCCGAAAACAAAACAAAAGAAAGAAAGAGAAAGTCAAGGGGGGGGTAATGTCCGTGCGTGTGTGTGTGTTCCTTTAAAGTCACTAAGCAACTCAAACAAAATGTACATTTGCCAGTCCTGAGAAACCTCTGACATTAAGTGCCAACGTGCAAGATGAAATACAGACAAATTTCCTCCTTATTTTTTTTCCCCATTTATTTTTTTAAACAGATGCTGTGGATTTTTATTTTATTATACAAGATCTGCAGAAAGAGACAAAAAAAAAAACATTTTTCCTCCAACCAAACTAAGTGAGAAAAAATTGCGTGTAAACTTGGAAATACTTGCTTTTGTTGCACTAAAAAGGATGGGAGCAGAAAATATAAAGAACCACATCAGGGCAACTAGTGAGCCTCGGGATGGATGCCAGTTCGCAGCTGCAAAAATGACCATCTTCCCCTCTTTTTCTGTCAGTTAGTCCTCACAAACATCCTTCCATCTAACTCCACACAGCAGCATGACGCCTCTTCAAACAACTCTTTATTTAAAAACAACCCCCAAAAAAATCTGAAGGGAAAAAAAGCTTGTGAGAGGTGGGAGAAGGAAACAAAAACTAAGTCTAGAAGTTCATATATATATATTTGTGTATATATATATACTTATATTTATACTGTGTCCCACTTCCTCTCCCTTCTCTGCTTATTTTATATTAAAATCCAATTTCATTTTCCCACTTCCAGACAGGCAACGAAAATAACAGGCAGTCAACAGGTAGAGAAGCCAGGGGGGAAAAAAACAAACTGAACAGCCTCAAACATGGAGGGAGACGATAAAAAAAAAAAAATAATGAAATAAAATAAACAACAAAATCAACAGTCGGGAGGTGGTTGGTGCAGTTTATTTTTGTGGTTGAGGGATAATCCGTCAGCTGCAGCAAGATCCGAAATCGCTGAAGACATAGTGCCGGTGTAGAGCTGTAGGTGTCCAGGCAGGGTGTTAAAAGTGATGAACACACACATACGCACGCACGCACACCCACACAGTCTCACACAAACACACACACACGGTTGGTTACAGTCTGTGGTTATGGTGTGTTAAAGTAGGTAGGGAGGAAGGCGGAGCAGGAGCAGGAGGAGGAGGAAGAGGAGGAGGAGGATGAGGAGGACAAAGAGGAAAGGGCGGGCTGCTTTTAGTTGTGGATCTTGATTGCTTTCTCCAGGTAGGTGTAGCGACCTCTCTTTGGAGCTTTGTTGAAATGATCCAACCCTAGCCAGGGGCGCGGGTGGGACATGTTACCTAGAGAGGAGATGCGTCAGAGAGGTCATTACACGCCAAGGCTCTCTTTGAAAGCTATTATCTCTATGATAACTGAGGAATATTTAAGCATTTTTAGCTTAAAAGGAACAGTGTGTAGGATATGGTGGTATCTGAGGAATGCAACGGCGGCCGACGCCAAAACGCGAATGGCCCTCTCTGGAGCCAGTTGTTGCAAGAGTAGAGTGTGTGTGTACATGGGAAGTGAGTGGTGAAGCAAGAGAGAGAGAGGGCGACGGGAGCGAGTAACGTTGTCGACTCCGGCCCAAGTAGGAAAAGTTAACAGTGTTTGGTTTGTCCATCAGGGCTAGTGTTGCAACATGGCGGTGTAACAAGGCGGACTAGTGAAGAGGACCTGCTCCCTATGTAGATATAAACGGCTCATTCCAAACGTAACGAAAACACGGTGACTCTTATTTTCAGGTGGTCAGACTATGGATCTATAATAAGACCTGGACACGGTGCCACTGCTCAGCCTTGCTTACAATCTTTCCCAGTGGCCACGTGTGGTATTGCAGCAAAAAAATCACCCAGCGGCCCAAAAAGCATTTTCCCCCTAGACCACCATTGTAAAAGATAGGTCTGTAAAACTGTTGACAGGACACACTGAACTGCAAACAAGGTTGATTATGAATTTTTGATCAATGGAGGTTTTATATTTGTAAAACTTTCCTTGAGCCGAGAAAAGCGGTTTTAAAATCTGTGATGTCATCGCAATGTAAAGTCTATGGGCTGAGCGGGAACTCGTGGGAGAAACACTACTGCGCATTTTCAGTGGGCCGCATACCCCGTAAGTAAACCCAGAAGCTTGAAAACGTTGCTGTTGCCGACACAGCAGGCTCTGGACAAATTGCCAGCAAAAAAGTTGAACTAGGCTCAACTAATACAAGCAAAGTAAAGTGATGAACCAGACCGTGTTAAAAAAATACACACACTGGTGTGGGCGTGAGGCAGGATTAAAACATAGAAAGGTTATAATGGCAGCAATTAATCTCTCCTCCGTCTCTGCGTTCACGAGGTAAAAAGCACAATTAAGATGTTCCGATTAAAAAGTATCAACCAGGAATGTGCTCTTGCATGAATTTCATTGGCCGAAAGTGCATCGCCGCATGATGATGTCGCAGAATAAGTGGACCAAAAGGAAACCTTTTGAACCGGAGCTTCGTGCTGTGCCAACGCAGTGGCCTCGTTTAAAGGATTGATCTCGCAGGACTGTCCTCGTGATGCATTTGCATGCTTTGGTTATAGCCTGTTGCACTCCTAAAGTTACTACCTTTAGTACAGTTACAGTAACAGAAGCAGTAAATACCTGGCTGTGGTTCAAAGTCCTTCAGGTTGACCTCATACTCGTCTTCAGTGATGTACTGATGCCGCCCCATCATCACAATCGCAAACTTGAACTGAGAACGAACACACACAAACGCATGTTACTTGACAGCCTGCCACTGTTTACCTGCAGTGTACTAAATACTGTAAAAATATTCAGACTGACTTCTGCCATTACTTATTCATTGTACATCACATTGAAATATCCATAAAACTAGAACTGAACCAGAATGAAAAATGAGCATCAAATATTCATCAGAAAACATTTAAAATGCACTCGATACAGACAATTTTCTCTGGTTGTGCAAATAGAGCGTGGTGTTGTACCTTCTCAAATTCTTTCTCCTGAATGTCCAGCATGGTCTGGATCCTCCTCATCACCTCCCGAAATGACTCGCCCTGTGGGGAGGGGGGACAGGGGTGGTCAAGGAAGGAAACAACCAGACAAACACAGCATGAAGGTAACTGAATAATACATTATGTTAAGTTCACACATGTGAACAAACAAGCACACACCTGTCTGATCTTGAGCAGGAAGGGGATCCCGAAGGTGCCGAAGACTTCCTTGTGGAAGTGAGCGACGGGGATTAGCATTTCACTGTCCTTGTCCAAATCCACCTGGTCCAAAGGAATCTCCTGAGTGAAGGAAGAAAATAGGAAGAATGAGAGAGAAGAGGTTTAGTCAAGTCGGTTACTAACTTTACAGCGGGTTACTCTGATTACTGGTTATGAAATGTGTGTGGTCAGTTCAAAATGTATTTTAGGAAAAACAAATTCTGTAATTGTTAGTGGTCGAAGTTTTCGCCATGCTACGTCTGATGGCAAAGTAAAGCGGTGAAAATATTCTTAAGATATATCGTACACTTAAACTGATATTGATTTTTTTAGGTGGCTAAAATACATTTTTCTGCTCCTCCCGTCCACAGCCGCTTTACCTCGCTGTCGGACAGCCCCCCTGACAGGGAACTGAAGTTGTTATATCGTGCTCTTCAAAGCCACCAGACTACATTCACCAAAACAGTAATTTTACCTTGAATAACGTTGAAGTATACAAACAACCCCACTTCAAAAATCTGAACTAACACTTTCAGCAATTTCCAAACTGAGCACAGCTAACTTTGACGCAGTTAGTGCCAGCGTTCACATGATTCATAACCTTATTGATTAGCTTACTTTGGTAACCTATATCACTGCTTTTTATAACGGCTGGGTGGGTGTTTCCATTTGAAAAAACAAAACAGAACACAGATAGACCCGCCCTTTAAAACCCGGCATTTCTGCACAGTTGTAGATAAAGATCAGGCTTCACTAACATTATAATAAATATTATTTGGAGAATTAGATTCCAGTGGCGGCTGCTTAGGATTGTTTCAGATTCATGTGATTCAAACATTTCCAATAACTCCAGAGCGTTGTAATGTCCTAAAGTCAAAAACTATTGGAAAAAAATTGTTATGTAGTCATTTCCAAAATTCACAGCATGTTTTTATCCAACAAAATATTCTGCTTCAATCCATATTTTTTGGTGTTTAGCCTTTAAAAAAACAACAGGTCAAAACCTGTTTGCTCTCCTGCTTGCCGTTCAGCCAGAAGAGTTTGGTGCTTTAGATTGGTTTTAAATTTATCTTTAACAGATTATTTTGAAGAAGTAAAACCCTGAAATTATGGCTGCCAAAGTGTCTGCTTATGTGGTGGACCAGGTCAAAAAATATACCAGTGTCACGCTGATGGCCTGTTAAGTGGAAGAGTGACTAAAGGAGGAAAAATGACTAAAAATAGACTAAAAAGAGAAGAGACACTAAAAGCCACACAGGGAACGCCTCACATACACACATACCTCTATTCTGAAGGTGCGGCTGGCAGCCGGAGATAAACATTCTAGCAGCTCGTCCTCCTGGTGAACCCCGATGATTTTATAGCTTACTATCTCTAACAGCCTGCAGGAGGAGGAAGAGAGGAGGACAGACAGAGGGAGGAAGGATTAATACACTACAGCAGCTTTTCAAAGACAAACTGATTTCTCAGAGCAAAAAAAAAAATCTAATTAAACAGGGGATAACATAGAAAAAAGGACCTTGCATGACAAAAAGATTAAAAACAGTTAAACAAAATCCAGAATGACAGCCAACTATACAGGCTGAAATTGACCAGACTGTACTCTCTGAACTGGTCCTGACCCAACATACACTGGGGGAAAAATGTTTGTGGTCTTAAGATTGCATAAAAAACAGCTGATATTTCATTTAAATGTTGGGCTGTGGCAGCATTGTTTTCTTTCTCACCACAGTGAGCTGACATTTCACCTCAGCAGAGCAATTAACTGCCATTTAAGTTCTTCACATTTTTTTTTTTTTTTAAAAACAAGAGTACAATCGGGGGTGGGAATCACCAGATTCCCCATGATACGATATCACGATATGATCTTATTGAGATTTTAAACATTTTGCGTGTATTGCAATAACATATATTACAATATATTGCTACAATATATTGCGATTTACTACCTTTTTCGACTCCAATTTATGCAGTTTGTCAACATCTGTTTAATTTAATAAGATAACAGTTTTCACTCTGTTCATCGCAGAGTTTTTATCCACGTATCTTGAGGTCAGGGGTCAAGGGATCCCTTTGAAAATGGCCAGTTTATCCTCGCCAAAATGTAACGTAATTTGGGTCATTAATTAGCTTCGTTTCCGACAAGCTAGCATGACATGGTTGGTACCAATCGATTCCTTAGGTTTTCTAGTATAAGACACCAGTATCTTCACTCTAGCTTTAAGACGGAGCCCGCTACAACCTCTGAAAGACAGAACAGCGGCTGGTCCTGCCGGCGGGCCGACAGATTAAGAGGTTAATAGTTTATTTAATAAAAGATCGACACTTGACATCCGTGTATTGATGCAATACTGCCACGCAAAATATCACGATACTATGCCTTATCGATTTTTTTCCCTCCCACAATAAGTACAATTATTACTGAAACTGAGCAATAGCGCTGGGACTGTTTCCTGTGGAGGTGAAATACCGCTACTACTACTTTTTTTTAATTTCATAACGTTCACCATCAAATGCCCAATAAAAGCTTTAAAATGTTACTGTTCAGTATAACAAACTGATTGTAAGCAGTGACATGAAGTATTATGTTTGCATTAATGAAAACAGAGCAGAGCAGATGAGAGAATTAAGTTTGCCGTCTGATGGAGATCAGTGGTCATGATTACAGTATAACCAACTGGTAGACATTGTTTTATTGTGTTAACCTTCTCAGACATAATTCAGTCAAACACACTGAAACACACTCGTGCAGGGTGGATACCTGAGCTTCTCGGAGCCTTTTTCAGAGAGCTCCACTGCCTTTTTACATTCTTCCAAAAGGTCCCGCACACAGCCGTGCTTGTCAGGGTAGAGGGTGATCTCCTGCAACAAACACACATGCACAGTTTACGTCTGTGCTGGAATCACACAAAACATTTGACTTATTATTATGTGTAATGATATATTCCTCAGGGGGAATGAGTGTGAGACTGACACGTATTGTGTAGCTGTTAAAAGTGTGTGTTAGTGTGTGTGTGTGTGTGTGTATTACCTCCTCTCTGAACTGGCTGTTGAGCCATATGGATTTAAAACTCCTCCTGTTCTCAAAGTCTGTTATCTTCATCTTCAACTGTGGATGCGTGAAGAGAGAGAGAAAAAAATAATTATCAGAAAAAAGTTTTGCTGAGTGTCTGGGAAGTTTAATGGGTGGCTGGCAACACCCTGTGGTCAAATGTGTTTCCATAACTCAGATCCCACAGGTTCCAATCAAAATTAAATGTGTGGTGCAACTGTGCGCACACAATACAGAATTATCCATTTGCAGAAGGATCTCCCTTCATACTTATCTGTACAGCTACAAAGAAGTTCTGTAAGCTGCCAGAGAGACTACTAACTAACTACTAATACTAACTGTTTTATTTAAAATAATAACATACTGATGAAAGATGATGAACGCCTTGTTCATTTCTCGAGGTTTGTCTTTTTCTGACACAGGGAAGTCTGCCTTAGCTTACAGCTCGCTAAGGCCCCGATCAGACAGGGTGCATTTTAGCAGCCTGGGGCGGCGTTTTTCCGTAATTGTTTTCAATGAGAGTGAAGCGTTTAGCGCGCTGCTTTTGCGTTGCCGAGAGCTTCATGTTTATCAGCTCTGTGCACCTCAAGTTTTTACAGGAGCGCCCTGAACTCAGAGCGGAAAAGCGCCCAATGACATTAGCATTTTCTCTCCATGTGGTGACTTTGTATGTCTTCATCAACCATGGTTATCATAATCTGAACACAAAACAGTTGGCCTGGAGGCTGTTGCTGGATAACCGACGCTACTGTACATAACGTTACCAACTGTAGCTACCACGATCTGAACAGAAAACAGCAGGAGGTAAATTAGTGCGGTACTTTAGATTTCGGGTAAGTTCTTTTCATTAGTTTAAACTGTACAATGAACTACTTGGGTAGCGTACAATTCGTGGTTTGTATTAAGGCAACATTAGCACTCATTTGGTGGTTGCCTGGCAACAATATAAAATAAAAGGACGCGGCAAACTACAAAGAACACCCTGTCTGGTTTTCCACCTGCAAAAAGCGCTCTGTGTGATTAGAGCCTAAGATAGCTACTATCCACTAGGACCCTCTACTACGAACTAAGTCACACCTTAATGAGCATTTGGCCTGGCACAAGATGAAATATTAATGGACGTTGAAAGTAGGGCTGCAACCAAACTATTTTCATTATTGATTAATCTTACAATTATTTTCTCAGTCAATGAATTAATTGTTTGGTCTATAAAACATCAGAAAACAGTAAAGAAAGGCACACCGTATTATCTTGGAGTACCAGTTACAAGCCATTACATGTCTTATTTTGTCCGACCAACAGTCCAAAGGCCAAAAACATTACATTTACTATAATGTAAGACCAAGAAATGCCCGAATTCTTATATTTGAGAAACTTAAACAAGATCTGAATGAAATAAACACGAATTAAGAAAGAAAAAGACAGATTTCAGGAATTGCTTGAAACATTGAAACTACCTTTTTGGCTCAATAGCAGCTGTCTTGAGCCAAAATACATTTCCAAAAACTTGTGGGGAAAAAAAGAAAAGAAAAAATACTAAACACAAGAAGTCCCAGAGTTGGCAAACCGTTCCTACCTGCTGATAGTAGAGTTTCTTGGGCTGCCGAGGCTTGAAGAATTGCAGCAGGTCCCGCAGCGTTCCCTCATAGTTGTGTCTGAGAGGATTCCCTGGACCGTCCCTGTACCTGGCCACCACACCACCAGGCAGGGGGGGAGGACCACCGAAGGGAAGAGAGAAGGATGACAGGAGAAGAGAAACAGAGGGTGGAAAACAGAAGAGAAGGAGGAGAGAAAAGAAGTAGAGGTGGATGAACAGGAGGGGAAGACGAAAAAATTCAGAGAGATGCAGAGGCAGAATAGAGGACGAATGGAGGGGGAGAGGTGGAGGGGGAGCAGGAGGAGGAAGAGGAGGAGGAGGAGGAGGAGGAGGACGAGGACGGGAGGGAGGCAGAGTGGGAGGAGTTAGAGGAAAACAACAAAGAAAGGTGGGGGGGGACAGGTTACGCAACATTTCTACTGACAACTGCAATTAATCAAATCAAAGGCAAACATGACAAGCTGTGAGAATGAGAACTGGGCATATAAAGGTTTCGTATTTCTTTCTATGTCAAGCAGGACGTCAACATTTTGATAATTATTATAACGTGTACATAACGTGTGAATGGGTGCATAGCATCTAAAAGAAGCATTTTAACTAATATTTAGTCAACTGTCTTTAACTTTAAACCAGCCTGATTTTGTTTATGGTGCTTTTGGTGATGCTAGCTCATTGGCATTGTCATATGCTGCAACATGCACTAATAGTAGCATTTCAGGAAAGTCTGATGATTATTGTGATAAAGCCATTTATCGTGTTATTGTTGCCACAATAATCGTAGCATGAAAACTTTATACCGGCACATCCCTAATTATTACCTTGAAATGACTTTGTATCATTGTTACACCATTAATCATTTTCAAACATGGCAAGTTAAGCTTTCATGCTTTTTAAATAGGAATAATTAGTCCACAGCAAAGGCATTAGCAGTCAATTACAAAACAAATACTAAACTCTCCCATGGTACCCTATCTTTTTCTTGTCTGATATACCAGTTTTATATTAACAATAAGTGCCATTCTTTTTATTCCCCCTGGCTTAGCATACAGTGAGAAGAACCGTGATCAGTATTGTATTTTTAATGTTACTACACACCTCAACTACATTCACGCAGTATGCACCTCTTGGGTCTGTGTCAACATCACTGATCATATGAAATTATAATGACAAGACTATTATCTGTGTGTGTGTGTGTGTGTGTGTGTGCGTGCGTGTGTGTGGATGAGACAAGCCTCCTACCCCTGTGACTTGAAGAACTGCAGCAGCATGGGATCTGTGTTCAACCTCTGCGCTACTGTCTTGGCCACCTGACAAACAAAGAACACAACACAAACATTACAAGTGGGGAACACCGCAGGCCTGTCAGATTTAATCTGTGTCTGCTAACTGAAATGCCAACAGGGGGGATTACAAGGAAAAAGTGGAAGAAGGCATTTAAAGACAAGATTCATAATTCATCAAGCTCAGAACTTGGCAGGTTTTGATCATTCAGAGCATCAAACGAGAACTTTTAAAAATGTCATTTTAAAGATCCAATACCTGATTGTGTTTTAGGGCACAATAGTATCCCCTTAAGTGTCCTCCCCACCCATTGCTCATGTTTCATATTAAATAGCAGTCAATTACCAAAATAAATTACAGGTTGCTGAGTTTCACCAGACCAATTCAACACATGAAAACTAGATTGAATTAAAAAAAAAAAATTGAATTTAGGAAGCTGCTGTATTCCCTGCGATTTACCTCCTTATTTTCCTCCCAAACTTCAAACATTTATTCAAAGTGCCTGAATGGCCCATACCTGAAAATAGTTCATGCGGTTAGAGAGTGTGACCACGAAGCCAGGGTCGTTGTGGATGGTCTTGTCACAGAAAATGACGTCCACCCGGTGGTAGAGATCCCGGAAATACTCCTTGGCCGTAGGCAGCTCGCTGCTGTCGTTCTCTGGGTCGTCCCTTTATGATTGGAAGAAGGTGGGACAATGGATAAGTTGAGTTACAGAATTTGCAATGTTGACAGGAGTGGGCAGAAAAGACAATGGGAGCGAAGAGTTGGTAGACACAGATGTGACGGGGAATCAAGATTAACAGATCTTTAACCCTACGGACACCATTTCTAACAAAGATCTTCCTCTAAATGTACACACTCCTTGTTTCATGTACGTATCATAACAATGGCTTGTATATCCGCCATTCTTGGTCTTCCTGTTTCCCTTTTTGAATGACAATTATGGACTAACGTGACCTGCTGGTGTGCAGAGTTATATCATCTCACGCAGGCACAGAACGTACGTGGTAGTTGGCAGTCGGCTGTAGTCTTTGCAGTGTGTTCAAGTGCAACTTTTTGGCCAAGACAAATGCGACATGAGGCGACGCAGCTGGTGGCCTTCATTGCCGCTACTTCTTTGATGTTGGCTTGAAGTGTCCCCAGCGTATTACATGTGGTGAGTGCATTTCCTTCCCCAATGGACATTACATTTTTTATTTAAAAATCTAAAATTGTTAACATTCATGTTTACTTGCTTGCAGTCTTCTTCACTGACTTTTTTTTTGGGTATATTGCAACGTTTGTTGGCGCTTGACCTCCATGAACTGTCGATTAGCAGTACTAGTGGACAAAACCTCCACAGAGTACCTTTGATTCTACATGTTTATCCTGATATAATGTTCACAGCTAACATAAAAACAACTCAGCCATGCAGCTGTTAAAATTCAAAACATATTGCGATATAAATTAGCTCACACTGCGCGTCCCAAATGTAATACACACAGAAAAGAAAAAAAAATCGGTCTTACTTCTGGAAGACAATGATGTCCCCGTCCATGAGCTCATCCAGGGCCTTGTCCAGAGAGACATCATAGTCCTGTATCCGCTCCGTTAGATTGGGCTTTACTTCCTGTAACACACAATGCATCATGGGAAATGTAGTCAAAATGAAGCCGTCTGCTAAGTGTAGGAGTATTTGGTTAAAAATGTGTAAACACGCAACTACAGAAGTGTGAGAAAGAGAGAGATGCTGCATATGATAGTCTGCAAGTGTGCACAGGAGAGTGTGTGAGTCGAAGCTTGTGTGCCGGAAAGAGGAGCATGTGAGTGTGAAGGAGCCAGTGAAGAGTGAGAACAAGTGAGAAAAAGGCAGAGGAATGTGCCAGCAAGGGAGCGCTACATAAATAGATCACCTCATAGAGGATAAGGCTAGTTTCCTGCTGAAACCCTGCTCTCTCACACATGACTGGTAGAAGGTCTCCTGGTACAGGGAGAGAAGAGCAACAGAAACACAATTTAATCCTTAAGTTCAAGGCATTTTTAAGTAAAGTATGACAGTGTGTGTTGAGCTTTAAATAGACTTGGACGTTGCCAGCACTTACTTATTTTGCAGGATATAGGTGTGTAGATATGTCCACAATAATTTAAGCTTCTGGTTTTGGGGTCGTACATCTTCAAGAACAACATGACATCATCTAAAAAGAAAGAGACAAAGACATTGTTGCTACAAACCATATCAAAGAAACCGCTTAAATGACCATAACTTCAAGTTCTTAAATTTCCAGGGCTACTCAAGTTACACAAAACTACCCAAAATTACTCTTATTATATTACATCCCTCAGTGTTTCCCACGATGTTAACACTTATCAGCCCAGTGATCACAACCTGTCAAGCAGCATTTCTAGTATTTCAAGTTGCAGTATGTCTGTGCCAACACAAACGCAGTCAGTTTGAATCTATTACAACCTTGAAAATGAAATGGAGGAACAATGTTGTGGTCATGCTGCGCTGCCATAAGCTTTAACGTTTTCACCTAAAGAACGAGTCACTGAGCTCTCTAAATCAAACATCATTAACAAAATAATGTGTAGAAACACTGCTGAAACTGACACTGGGCTGGATGAGGGTTGACGTGCGGGACTTACGGTCTTTGTCGAACTTGGGTAATGTGGCCCCGCTGGCCGCCATCTCTGGATCCACCGTCTCGAGGAATATTGTCCAGGGGTTCTCATTGTCGCTCAAGTCGATCATCTGAAACGTAAACATACACCAATTTTTAAAAACAAAATCCATATAGACGACAGGGATATACATTAACATTTTTAAGCACTGGCCCCACAGGCTACCATGCCCCTAAATATGGTGGCCAAAGTACATTTTTTGATGGCCCAAATGTAAACCTAAACTTACAGAAAAGGCAATTTAATGCAACTTAACACGGCCTTCTTCCTTAACTGTGACATTAACAGAATGAACATATGTAATTATTGATTTAGATGAAAACTCAAGAACTTTTGAACAAATCATGATAACGTTGTAATATACCTTTGATCAATATACATTTTTACTGACTAGATAATGAACACACAGTGATGTAACTCAATGGAACCTCTGTTAATGTTAGCTGTTAGCTCCGTTATTTAACCAAGCAGGACTGTGTTGCCCACCGGCTGCTATCAACTAACAGCCACTAGAAAGCATTGATGCCGATCTCTTGATCACATCCCTAAAGATAACTCCTCTTTTAAACTTCACAAATCAGCCGTTCCTTATCTACTGCGGCGCTTTCAAAGTGAGCGACAGGAATAAATAGAAACAGGGCGTCTGACAAAGGTTCAGTCGCGCTGTGCAGCGCTGCATCACTTGGGGCCAGTTAGAACATTCCAATAGGAAACAATGCAATCAAACTGATTTTGTCGCCGACGCTTGCGTCGCGTTCAATATACAGTTTATGGTTAGGACACGGACACCGTAATCTCACTGAGACTCAGTCTTATTCTCATTCTCAAGAGAGACTTGACAAAACGTTGTGGCCACAGAGGAACCCAATTTTTCTGATTAGCGTGATTGAGATGTCTCACTATGGGATACACCCCCTCGCGTATTCACAGATCCTGCATCCACTGTGTGAGGTAACCTAAATTAAACATGTCACAGAACTATATATGTACTGGATGCACAGTAACGATACAGTGGTAGCTTCTCACCTGACTGTAGGTAAAACAGCTAAGACGAAAAGGATTCCAAAAATGTCGAAGGTTACACCCACAAACAGGCCATGCAGACACAAACACTTACCGACTTGCTGCAGTCGGCCTCGTAGTCGAGCATGGCGGGCCGCTTGGTGCCATTGCTCCGGGCCTGCATGGGCCACAGCCTCATCTGGTCCTGTGGGAATCCCTGCAGCAAATCAATAGGTGAGTTTAATTTAATTTGCACTCATAAAAAGGGAACAGAAAAGCCAAAAAGGTGGAAAGTAGCAGCATGACGGGAGAAAAACAAATCAAGCAGATAATGAGAGAAGGATGTGAAAGAGGTTTACAGGAAGAGAGGTAATAGTCATGACAGGACTCCAGATTACAACCATTTAGCTGCGTTTTGAGACCATTTAAGACTAAAATTTTCGATTATTATTTATTTATTAGTGCGAGTGTGCACACAGTACATGTTTTTTGCTCTACACAGGTGATTGGCTGTCTGGTTTACATATTATAGGCAAACAGGAAAATCAACAAGCCTTCTCTCTTTGAAAGAGGCTCACGTGTTGAGAGCAGTGACTCGATATACAGTGTATGTGGGATGAATACATTTCAATAATACATTAGTTGCATCAAAGACACACAACATCCAGTATTTTTTCTCTCTCACCATGGTCTGGGAGAGGGTCTGGACAAACTCTTGCAGCGTAGAGCTCTTCAGGACCTTGAAGACTGTGTACTTCACCTTCTCCTCATCATACATGTCGTTGCCCTGATGACCACAGAACTGGTCCTCTGTTACTATCTGTCAAGAGGAAGAAGAAAGCAAGAAGAAAACAACCTTAGTGAATGACTGACTGAGCCGAGGACATGGAAAGAGAGAACCAAAAGCTTGGGAGGGGAAAGGCAACACAATAGACAGACATCTGTCCAAACTGCAGTGAAGTGTCAGATCACTGTAAATGCATTTATAATTATTTTTTGTTTTCCACACATTTCAAACTGCAAGAGGAATGTCCATATCGTAAACACCATGTTTTAATCAAAGTTAGCAGTCAGTTAGTAACTGAGGGCACATAATAGACTTTTCAGATTTTGTCTTAGCCACAATAGAGATGTCACAAGAACCGATACTAGGCTACCAAGTCGATGCCAAAGAATCTTAAAATGTGATGGTACTCGTTTTTCTACAGTACTGCAAGTACCGGGGAGGCTCGAAACTAAAGCTTGATTTATGCTTGCTGCATCCGCGAGGGTTGCGAGTGTCTGCACAGCCAAAGGGACGTCACACCATCAGACAAGGCCCTTGGCGGGGGTTCCATGCATCTGGTTTTTGCTGAGATCAGTTTAAACGAAAAAAAAAAAGTCTCCTCCTATTGCCCCTCCAGAGAAAAGTAATAAAGAGAAATTAGCCTTTTGTACTGACTTCATACTTTGCTAAATAATATAAAAGGCAGAGCCGCTGACATCTTTGGGCAGGATAAACCTTTTTCTTTTAACAAGCCATTTCCTTATTATCACTCGTTGCTCTTCTCACCATCTCAACCACACTGTGAAAGCCGCAGCTCAGCTAGAGTGCCTGCTGCTGATAGGTCGCCCTCAGTCAGAGAAAACAACTGTCAGCTATGCTTGACAGAAAGGTTTAGTTGGCCATGTTGTTGTTCACTTGGAGAACCCTCTATGTATGTGCCAATATAATGTCACAATAATGTTCTTCTATTATTATTATTTCAAAAGGTAAAGATGTATTGATTGAGTGCTAATGCAAACCTCAAATAGGCCTGGTAATTTTTGGACACAAGATTTGTATGTTTAATCTGTTGGTCAGCTAAATGTAGTTTCTATCCAGCTATTAAATATACACAACCACTTTTGCAAGTATTTTAATGTTAAAAGTCAATTAAAGCAGCGCATTTTGCTCAGTTTCATCTTGTATTAAAGGGTAACTTTGTATGTTTCAACCTTGAGCCTATTTTCCATTTTTTTTGTGTCAAAGTGACTAATGGGGACAACAGTTGAGGGAGAATGCTGTAACCGGCACTGTGAAATGAGCTGCAAGGGCAAGTGGGCAGCATCAATGTAACGTTACGTCAACTTTCTTGTTTTTGCCTCTGACAGGCTCAGATTGTTATTATAAGTGTCTGACAACATTAAGGAAAGGACCCTACAGAGAAAAAAAAAATTCTTTCCATGATGTCAGACACTTATAACAACCAGAGCCTGTACATGGCAAAAACAAGCACTTTTAGTGGACGTAAATGACGGTGCCAGCTTGCCTCAATAGGATGACACCTCAGCACGTGAGCAGCTGCCGTCTACAGCACTCTCCCGCAATACAGGACCAATTTCAGAAATTGTTGTCCCTGTTAGTCAGTTAGACACAGTAACGTGGGAACGTGGATTAAACATGGAGATCTTGGTATGGTCACATCCACGGCAACACAAGATACATTAAGTCGCATCTTAATTCCAACTCTTAGCAGTTATGTACTCTTGCAGACTTAATGTAATGAGCAGCACATCCCTCGCATCACAGTATGTAAGACCAAAGCCTGCCAAGGGCCCAATCTGCTGGTTTGGCACCTCTAGCGCTACACTGCCTTACCTACTTGTACAGCACTGCAACAACAATGTCAGGAAAACTTCTAGGTTCCTACTGTACCTTCCAGTATGGGAAGCCCAAAGCCCAAGTGAAACCCAAATTGCCGATGTATACTCTTAACAATTACTACTTGCACCAAGCATGTTGCACCAGCAAAGTCTGCAAAGCATCACAACACCTAAGAGCACTTAAACAGCAGTCCTGGTTTCCTACCTGGACCTGCATGTAGAGGTGAGCCTCTTGGCGCTCCTTCCTCTTCTGTGCCTCCACCCTTTTCTCCTCCTGCAGACGCTCCACCAGCTGCTGCGGGATGTCCACGTCAGTCATTGGCAGGAGCACCTCGCCTGGGATACAAGGAGAGATGCAAGTGAGAATCATCGAGCGGACAGAGCTCAGTACAATAACATTTGTGTTTACTATAGTCATTAAGACCGTAAACTTGAAGGACAGATTAGCTTCAAGAGAATATTTCAGGTGTTTATGGGACTGCCTCTCTAGCACCAGCTTGTGTTTAATATAAGCCAGAAAGGCAGACACTTACTGAGCTTGGACTCACGGATGTACACCAACATGTATGCGTTGGTGCAGTGGCGCACTGAGAGGTCATCATCATGTCCGCCATAGTTGTGCTCTATGGCCTCCTCCTTGGTGCACCGCGACACCACGTCATCATCAAACTTGCACCACTGGGAGGGAGAGAAGGAGTGATAGACAAAGAGGGGGAGGGAGGTGGATGTGACAGAGGTAAAGTGCGGTCAAATGGAGAGATGAGGAGGAGAAGGGAGGAAGCGGAGGATAAGGACAAGAGGAGAAGATGGGGGCAAGGAAGGAAGAAAAAGAGAAAACCAGAGAGCAATTAAGACAATTGTTTATGTCAGGCTTTCAGTCAACCCCAATATCAACTCATTTCCCTGATCATCTTATGTTATAATATCGATAAACATCCCTTTGTCTTCCTCTTAGAAGTATAACTAGTACAGGGGTGCTCAACCAGTTGACCGTGTCTATCAATCACAACAACAATATTCTAACACTAACATGTCCGTGTGACAGACAGGAGCTCAGCAGGTGATTGGGAATGGCTGAGGGTGTTGGGTGTGTAAGAAGGTTTTTAGATGTACTACTATTTGACCCTAGCAACTATCAGTATTATTAGTGCAAAAACCCCAACCCTGCCCACAGAATTTTTGGTGTAAAGTGTATAAAGAAATTGTCCTCACTATTGGTTCCTTGACACTGACTTTGCCGTCTCCTTTTGGGTTAAGATAGACGACGTAGTGACCGCCATGGTTGTCCCCGCTGTGCACAAGCACGGCGTGCAGGATGTAGTTGGCTGGGTCCTTGGAGTCTGGCTTCTGAAGGAACTCATCCAGGGGTAACTGATCCGGAAACTCAAACCTATACAGAAAAGAGGAGAAAGGAGAAGCAGAGAAGAGTGATCGAGGGGAAGTGTGAGAAGAGGGAGAAATGGAAGATGGAAAAGGAGGATGAGAGAGGCAGGGAGGAAGAAGATAGGAGATGGCAGTCAGGAGAAAATGGGAGAGAAAGGCAAGAGGCAAGGCAGAAAAAAAAATAAGAAGAATGAGAGAAGAAAAAAAAAAGACGATCGAAAAGGGTCAATATTAAGATGAGGAACAACATATAAGCACAATAAATAAAGCATGAGTTTAAGCTGTCATGATTCAAGTTCAACTGCCACTGCACAGCCACAGAGTCTGGATGTGTGTGTGTGTGTGTGTGTGTGTACATATACAAAGCCCTTAGGGGGCCAGGTGCCGGTGGCAGCGTCACATGGATGACTCAGAGCTTGTTGAGCTGCTTCAGAGGAAAATTAGCTATTCTGGACGGCTGCACATGTGTGTTTGAGTGTTCCGAAAGTGTCACATTATCCTGGTGGATTATTAAAACACCATTAGCTTCCACAGAGCTTTACACAGAGTGATACGGCCTACAGGAAACACTCTCAATGACTCACTTTCTCACTTGTTTTAGTGCAGGAGGTCAGGGCATGCTGTTCAGAGAGTGCTGCCGTTTCTGGAAATAGACTGCTCCTTTAACCTATGTTAATAGACCCTTTACAATTTGCAAATAATGATGACGTACATAAGTGTGCGCACGTGCAATAGCTTGTCAAGCTAAATGCCAGAGCATTAACCACCGATCAGGAATGCAACCTAAACAAATTGACTTTCAAGATCCGTGTGGTCTTAGTGAGTGGGTAGAATACATTAGCAAGTGGCCCAATATTTCGTGGCCAGACAAATACAAGTATTTGGTGGAGAAACCAAGCATGAAACGTTACAGCAGCGAGAAATTAGGAGCATACACTAGATGCTTACAACTGCATTATCTGTGGTCATTTAGAGAAAGCCAAATACCATGACAGACTCAGAGTTTTGAGTTTATTGAGTTTTTAAAATGGGCGCTACTTGCAGCTGGGGAGGTGTTTTGGTTTAACAAGTGACCATGTTAACTGGTGACTCTCAGCCGAATGCGCCGTGGTTGCTCGTAGTGACGGCAACTGTTGAAAACATGAACATAACATGTAGGTGTCCCCCTAAAAGCCTTCAATCAATTTGCAATCAATCAATCAAATATGTGTTTAAGTCAATATGAGCAACCACGGATGCATTTGGCTGAAAGTCACCAGTTAACGCCAGTACCGTGCATGCGCATATTATTGATAACGTTAGCTGTAAAAAGGTCTATATGGACCAGACCATCTCTAAATGTATGTCAAACCACCAGCCACCGACGCACTGTGTGAGAGATCTGATTCAAGCAGGGCAGTGTATGTGTTTGTAAAGTAATATACAAGTAAGATTAATAGAAAGAATGAACGTGTGCGAGTGAAGTTTGGTGTTTTTGCTCTACCTGTCATTAATCTTGATGTTTTGGTCGGTCTGTGGGTCGTACATGAACCTCATCAGCTGCAGATGGAGGATCGGAGGGAAGGTAAGGAACTTCACCCCCTTCTCTGCTTCCTGTAGCACAAACAAACGTGTCAGGCATCTGGTCAGGACATCCCATTGACATTCATTCTCCAACCCTTAATGTTTGCAGCATTAAGTAACTTATTCTAACTAGATTTTCACATTCACATTGTAAAGTCAACAGGGTCCTGCTTCATCAGTTAATTACAGCTTTCTTTTTTCAAATTAGCATAAATACCAATTGAGATATAGCAAAAATAAATAAAACGTAATGTAAGCAAACTAAAATAAACAAGAACAAAAAAGACGCATAAATAATTTAGATCCAGTCCCTGTGAAGCCTCACCTGCAGGCCATGCTCTCCTGCGTCGTATTTGTTGTCGCCGTCTAACTGTTCGGTTGCAACATAATCTTTGAATGACTCGAAGACTGGAAATAAGCAGAAAGCACAGATGAGATCAAGAGAACATTCATTCTGGTAAATTCAAAAACAGGTCTTGTATACTGTAAATAGCAGTGAACAGACTTTTGCAGCAGGAAACACAACATATTTTCAATGAGGGTGAAAAGTCAGTCAAATCAAATCAGATGTGCTGCATGTGATTTCGCTGACTTTTCACCCTCATGTTCCATTGTTTGAGAAAAGCCATGAAGTTGTGTTGATACTCACTGTTCTTCTTTCCTTTTATGCTAAGCTGGATGTCATAGTAGTCCTCTATCCGCTCTGACCGGTAGTCCACATGCTTGCACTGGATATATGACTAGAGAGTAACACATACACACACGGGTCAGATTGTATAATACAATTGGCAAGTCAAAAACATTATTTCTAAGAGATTCACTTCTTGATTTAACCTCCTTCTATTCTTAAACTGACTTTGTTCCTGGCTACATCCTGTGCTAAGTTAGACTACTTCACATCATCACTGTGTTACAGCACTGTTTACATAATGCATGCTGTGCTGGCTTTATTGTGTACTTGAACTTCAACAAATAAAACAGAATCATTCTCATTCTAAAAAGCTACGTCTTTTTGAAATGTAACTCAGGGTAGACTGATAAAATTTATTACAACTACACAAAATGTGTCCGTAATCATGAGGACAAGTCAGACGAGAAGAGGTAGAGAGAAAGAGAGAGAAAACATACCACCATCTTTCCTCTGAAGAGCTTAGGGATTGTTCCCTCAACACAGGTGCCTTTCATTTTGTTCTCCACATTGTCCAGGAGCTGAAACACACACACAAGTCAGTAATTGTGCAACATGCATACATACACACCCACATTCTTTAAGAGAGTATGAGAGAACTTACCACTCTGCACAGCTCCTGTACATCATGTTGCATGAAGCTATCTAGTGTTTCCCATCTTCACACAGGAAAAAAGAAAACACAGCAAGGCAGTTAGATACTATACTCACAGATCAGGAAAGAGTTGTGGCTGGTAACCATTTCAAATTCTACTGGAAAATTATATTTAACACAGTCTTAAAGTGTCAAAAATCATCTGGCCAAATCATGGAACATCAGGAAACATCCTACAAAGTAATGCAAACTAAGATTTTTCTGATGTTATTCGAACTGAGAAAAGTATCTTTGATGTTTTGAGCATTCCAATGCCAACAAGAAAATACAGAGAAAATGTACACCACTGAGCCAAAAACACTTAATACTGGTTGTACTTCTCATTCTAGCCTCCATCTATGTCACCTTAAGTCAAAACACAGGTGAGCTGTCAATAAAGAAAGTCTGCACTACCCAAAGGACTTGGTGAGTTTCTTGGTGCCGACGGGTTTGTCGCTGTGTTGCAGCTCGTAGAAAACCCTCTGCAGTGCCAGGGGAACGCTCTTGGACGAGTCGTCGCCTTCTGTGGGCATCATGTACACCGCCTGGGAAGAAGATTCACACCACGATTAGCTTTAGACAATAATCAGAATCAGAATCTTTATTTATTGCCAGGTGTATCAGGTATACACTAGGAATTTGCTTTAGTTAGTTGGTACAAATAAGCAGTAATAATAATAATAGAATAATTAAAAAGTTAAAATAAAATAAATATAAAAAAATGTAAATTCTACTAATATATAATATAAGATATAAACAAAAAATAAACATATATACACATAATATAATACACTTAGAGGGAGGTTACGAATTTTCACCATTTGTGAAGAAATGTACTACAGTATATTTAAACTTTGTTTTTTTTAGGGATGCACCGATTTTACTTTTTTAGTTCCGATACCTATACCTGGTCTTTGGTTATTGGCTGATACCGAGTACCAATCTGATACCAGTGTTTAATTAATAAGCTGTATGCCTCACTGTGGGGAAGTGACTTGGATCATTCTTTTATGTGAAAGGCAACATCAGGTTTGGCTTAAATATTGCTTTCCTAACTTTGACAAAATGTAACAAATAAATACATAGATATAAATTTACTGAATTGTTATTAATTATTTAAATAATTAATTGTACTCTAGCAACTTGAATTACAATTCCAGTATATAATGTATATAGTCTATACATATAGAATTGACTAGATCGGCCCCATTGTTACCGATACCCGATCCAGCTATCTGATCCGGTATCGATCCATCCATTGTTATATTCATGACAAGTAAAATGTACATTTTCAGAGGTTCTGTTGGAAAAAGCTATGAAACTGGATTAAGACTATAAGGGCCTCAGTGAAATCAGATGATAGTGGTAGCAGTGCTACAACATTGATAAACAAAAAAGGAAAAGCAGCAGCACACAGAGTAGAACTATACACCACATATGCAAGTTGTGAATTTCAGTATATATATATATTTCAATATTTAGCCTATATTTGAGGTTGGCCTTCAATATTTGTGATTGGAATTTGGCACCAGCCCCGAGCTAAAATATGCAAGTGGCTGCTAGATTCGCTTCACTCCGCAGCCAAAAAAGCAATGGTAACCTATTGAGTGGCTGGTAGATTTAAGAATCCAGCAGCCACAGTGGCAGGTGGTCAAAAAAGTTAATTTCTAACACTGTGACACATGTCAACATGTGGACAAAATGTACAAACACACACAAACAGAAAAAAAGAACTGAGGCTCTAGTGCACACATTTACACAAATTACACAAGCTAGTTTAAGCTTAACAGCTTAAGCCAATGCACAAAATGAACATGTAAAAATAGACACTGCGCCTCATACAAAGACAAACTCCATACCCGTCGTAGCTGGTTGGTGAAGAAGAGTGTCTGTAGCAGGCTGTTCATGTAGCAGGTAGCTCCCTGGTTCTTTAGTCCAACATAGCCTGTGTGTTTCTTAGAGTCCCATCTGGTTACAGAGAGAAATATGATGTTATTGTTATAATTCATAAAACCTAAACAGAGAAAATTAAACATGGGACCACTGTAGAAAACCCAACCCAGAGAGAATTAAAGACCCCAGAGAAAATGAAGAGCTACGTACGCCACTCCATGTGGGGCATCTGCCTGGACATAGACTTCAAATGTGACTTTGTCGTCATCAACGAAGCCCCTCTCTGGATCAGTCACATCCTGAAACACAACACCACCACAACAGTGAATATCAATAGGAATATGAACAATTAAAAGGCGTTTACTTGTATTTTTATTTATGATTAAGAGGTCCAAATAGATGAGCAAATGACATTATGTTGCACAAAAATTAAACAACTCCGCCAGCACGGCCTCTTCTATCCACCCAACCAACAAATAAATGAATATCATGTTTTTGTCTCCTGTGTGTGTCTACTTCATCAACCTCTTCATCAAAAACAGACAATATTTCTTTGGTGGTTCTTTGTCCCCTCTGAAAAACATATCTGGCTATTAATATGAATCTGTTTCTGTACTTACACTCCAGGACATGAAGTTGGAGAAGCCCCAGTCATTCTCTTTGTGGAAGAACAGGTGACTGATCCTGCGGCTGAAAGACTTCTCATCGTCTTTGTAGTTTATGATCTTCAGCATGGCCTGTGCGTGGCACGACCATGACCTGAAACAATAACAGAATACACAAATCTTTTAAGGATTTTTTTTAACATTATGAGACAGGTGATTTTAAAAATGATTTTACCATTTTCTCATGAATAACCACACTCCCTTGAATAAACATATTCTGCCATATGTATCCCATGATGTGTACTTTTGATACAGATTTTAACACATTCTGTTATTGAGGAATTCTGCAGGCATTGTGGGGGGATGAGCCATCTGACTGAGTGTTTTTAAGTTAAGATGTGTGTTTCACACATGTGTTTCACACAATGTAATTAATGTGTGGCCACTAGCTCAAGAAAAGTCACAGCCAGTAGGTTTTGGACACAATTCAGCAATGAATGAAGAAGGCCATTCATTTATTGCTAAAACAAAAGACCATGTTAGCGAACTGTGACCTATTGCTTCTATAATGTAACACAAAAAAACAATTTTTAAAAATAGGGGAAATGACAAGGTGATAGGGCCTCAACAGCTAATTTTACTTCCTGTCATGTTTCTTGGTGGCAGCTTTGAAGAATACCTTTTGACTAAAAAGCCACTGAGGCAAACAAAGTACTATTACTTGACCAGAAGATCAGGATCGCTGTCAGCAATGAAACCAAAGCAAAGTTTAAAAAAAAATCTTTCCAGAAACCAATGACTCTACAAATTGAATTCAAAATAAATTCAAAATAACTGACTGCAGAAGTATTCACCCCATCTACTAAAACATACCTAAATCATCATCGGTGCAGCCAAGAGTTTTTGGAAACTGCTTTATAAATTAAATGGAGATCATCTGTGTGTAATCAAGCTATGACATCTAGAAGGTCCTACAACTTTCAGTTTCCTGGCCAAAACTACATCATAAAGACAAGTGATGGCTCCAAATGAAACCGGAAAAGGTTACTGAAAAGTACCAATTAGGGGAGAGATGCAAGTACATTTTAATGAATATTCGTCAGAGTACAGTAAGGTCAATCATTAAAAAATGGAAAGAATATGTCACAGCTGTGAACTTGTGAGGAGCAGGTCACCCTGCCTGTCAAGTGTCCGCATGTAAAGGACACTAGTGAGAAGACGCCAAGAAACTTACACTGTTAAAAAAGTAGTGTTTGCCAGAAGGCATGTAGGAGACTATACCAATTTGGAAGAAAGTTTGATGGTCTGATGAGACCGAAGTTGAGCTTTCTGCTACATCTGATGTGGTCCAAACACCAAACAGAAATATACCACGCCAACCACTGGAGGAATGATGATGCAAATATTTAGTTTTTTTTTATATCTATACTTAATGTAAATCAATTTTCAGATTGTTTCAGACAGACATGAAAGAGTCATTCAGTGTCATAAAAGTACTTTTACGGTTTGGTTATAAAACAAAGAAAAGTGAACAATTGTGGGGAGGCAGCAATGTATACAGGCCCCATTACGTCAATGTTTTACTGCAGTATATGTCCTAAACTAATAGTACAGTATGACTTTCAGATTGTAAACACAAAGTGTCATTCAAAGCAGCAAAACCTGTATGTGGGTATAAGGTCAGTCAGATATTACCAATACATTCAGTACTTTTTTTTTAATAAATCAGCTCAGATTTGATATGTCTTCACTGATTTGAACACCAGTTTTGTGAAAGGTGGCCTCTTAAGCTATTATAACTATGGAAACAGTTAATTTATGTTATTTAAGAAACACTTTGTGTATGTGTGCCAGAGCATGTCAGTGGAGCCGAAGGACTTTTGGATGGAGCCCAGAGCGGATTTTTGAAAAAGGTTGGAGCATCGCCTCATCTACTGCTCCATCCTGCACCGGTACCGCTCACACTGTGAGTTCGAATCAGAAACGAGCGAGCCAGACCTAGAACGTGTCTGCTTATTGCGCACGGCGGCTGTGTAGGATTGTTTCACTTGTTTGATTCAAACACTTCTAGTAACTCCAGAGCATTGTAAAGTCCAAAACTCAAAAGATAGATTCCAAAATTCACGACATGTAGTCTGTAGTAACATTTAGCCTTTCAAAAATGAACATTTTTACTGTGGTCAAAAAAACTCTCCCACTCGCTGCAGACAAAGGACGCACCTGTATTAACGGGGCAGACTAGCAGCAATCAAACAAAACTGACAAGTTATATTAATTTAAGAAAGTGGATTTAATAAAAAAAAGATTAGGTCATTTAATCCATTAAATCACTTCATTCAAATTGAGAATTTTGTTGGAGGATATCTTTTAGGGCGATATCATACATTCGAAGCTTCATCCGAAAACCTCAATAGAAGCTTTGAATGTAAAATAATTAAAAATGAAAAAAGACATTCAGTACAGCCCTTATTAAAATACAACGCAGCTTGTTTCTTTATTTTAGAGTGAGCAGTGAGCGATTTGAGTGGATCTGGATGAAATCTGAGTTGAGTGTGGAGCAATATTGAGTGAAGCGGCCTTGAGCGCGGGAGTGGAAATTTTCACCGCTCACATGCCCTGATGTGTACCAGGACCATCAAAGGTTTTAGGTGTGTGCCTGTGCATCTCTGCAATGTCCCCAAAATCCCTCTTCCCACCAGGACACCTACGTGGAGTCTGATTCTGCGTTACACTGCAGGAAGAAGCCGACGCTCTTCTGGTGTGGCCGGTCGGGGTAGAAGCGCGGCATCACCATTATCTTCCACGGAAGGTTCCGGACAAAGCAGGACGGGCTGAGCACAGACTCACTCAGGCGGCTGAAGCGTTCTACCACAAAGCGGAAAGTCGCCTCTGACCGCCAACTGGTGTCTGTGGAAAGATGGAGGGAGATGGGAAAAAGGGGGTAGGTTAGATGGTGAGCAGAGGGAACAGGTTTCTTCCAGCTCTCAAGAACAGGTGCAAATCCGTGGATACGTCTTAATGTGAGACCAATAACTCTACAGCCAATTTAGACAACAAGTAATTCAAAGGATGATGTTAAACCTGGATCGTTAAATGACAATTACTTTCGCAGCTCAAGCTTCGAAACAAGCAAAGTGTTTGTAATCGTGTTTGTTAGTGTAAGTGCACAATATCCTCACCATCCTCCATGTCCTCCTCTGTGTTGTTGTGTCCATCTGCCATGGCCACGTTACCATTGATCACGGGGTTGGCCGGGATTCTTGGAGGGTCGTCTGTGTCCCCAGCTGAACAAAGAGAGAATCAATATGATAAGATTGTATGGTTCTATCATAGAGACATTTCTTCAATTGGAGGAAAGCTGGCTGAAGCCTATGCTTTGCCAACTATGTGACTTCAGCAGGTCAGAAATGAGGGGTCAAAAAGGTCAGATTATCCTACCAAAATCAATACAATACGACATCAAGACCTAAAAAAAAAAAAAAGCAGCTTCCTCTGACAAATTTATTCAATATCATCAATGTTCACCAGTCTTAATCGCACAACGGCAATAACCATTTAAAACTAAAGGTTGCACCTACAACAGACAATCTGCTAGATTACTTTCTTACTACCATTGGACCATTTTATTCATAGAAAATGTGAACATACAAATCAGTACTCCCATACTCCCTTTGGTTGTGGAAATGATGGGAAATTTGAGAGGGGATTAGTCAAGTTCTTAAATAGGTTTTATTGCCAGGTTTCTGTGAATATGTGCACCCTTTAAAAGAGCAGGATAGACTTACAATCTGAAAATTAACTTAATCATTTAAGGCACGAATACAGCATCAACCAAGATTGGCCATTTTTTGTATTAAAAAAAGCAAACTGACTCCATCTTTATCTCCCTCGTCTCCAGATAGTGATCCTTCATCTCCCATTTCATGCATTTCCCTGGGAAAACCCTGCTGAGCCAGCATGACATGTCTTCTTTCCCAGTCTGTGTGTCAGAGTGAGGGCAACAGAGAGAATGTGTGTGTGTGTGTGTGTGTGTGTGTGTGTGTGTGTGTGTGTGTGTGTGTGACAAAGACCATGCGACATTACAGTAGGCTGGGTAATTATGGACACAATGCAGGATTAGGCTGCAAGTCATCGCTCAAACAAAAACACACGCGCACAGAGGAAAACAATGATACCAGCCGAATAATGAGGCGGCTCGATGCGCAGTCTCATCTATCAAAACACATTGTTGACGGAAACAGATGAGCTTTGAGTCGACTCCAAAGAGTGAGTGAAATCTGCCTGAATCCTGTGATGATGACTGCGATGCAACAGAAGCCAGACTTAACCATAACGACAGCAGTGATATGAGGCATATGTCTCCAAATGTGTTGATGTGTCAGTCCGTCTCTTACACTGTATTTCATGTGCATCTGTGATCCTTGTCTTCCTCCCAGCTGACAGATGCAACGGTATCAGTTGTGTGAGTGTGTCTCCAGGTAACGTTACTGACCGAGTCCTGCAGGAGACTGACCTTGTTTCCTCAAGTGGATTACACCCTGCTAATGGGGTCTGTCAGTCAACTCCATGACAACTTCTTGTCCCGCCCACTGTGTCAGTCTATCCTGAAACCTCTGAGAAGTGCGCCCTAATGGATCAGTCACTGAAATCTGCACAAGCCGGAACTGGACATAGTTCCAGTAATTTCATATCCATATATTTCATATACACAACAAAGGCTTAATGTAGAATTTACTGTCCCTCAAACTGCGCAGGTCGCTGGAAGGGGGAAATCACAAGCATCTCAACACACTGATTTATTATTTATAATTATTTCCAAGAAGCAGCACAGTAATTGATCTGAATACCTGCTACAACAGTAACAATTAATCAAAAGCACAAACACATTTTTCTATTTCAAGAGAGAACTACCAACAAAGTACTCTAATCTTTCCTAATTGTTTTAAAGTCCACACCCTCTGGACTGAAAACAGCAAATAAAAGTCATCAACATCAAGACAAATTTTCTCCTATGAGACAACTGGATGCCAGGCAAACAGGAAAAAATTCACTCCAGATGTGCGTTTAACCTACAGCAACAAGGTTATAGCAGCACAGCTGATCCTGTTACACTTACTTGGCACTAAGAAGCCGAAATGCTGTTTGATGCATCAGATCACGAGTTGTGTCTGACTGATGCAGTAAAGGTATGAAACATCCCTATAACAATATCATGAAGTACAAATAATATCACTGAATGAAACCTTGACTGTGTAACAGTTATTTTCTAGCATCTTAGTCCTTAATCTTGTCCTATTAGACAAATTAAATTTTGTAAGAAAAGCATCTTTTGAGAAATCGCATAATGTTTGTTTACCTATTTATTTCCTACATGTTTGGAGAGCCGTAACAGGCATAAACACTTGGATTGATTGTGTGGCAGCAAGAGCCTGGCATCCCAGTAAGATTGCTGAGGCAAAAAAACAGATAAAATGACTGAGAATATGTAGAGCATATGATGGCTTAACCCTAAATGCAACCGAATGGAGCCTCATACCATAAAGGAAATGTGGTATGTGTTGCTATAAGCAGTAAAAAAAAAAAAAAAAGGGAAAAAAAGGAGTTTATTATGTCAACTTGTTTTCACTGTCCTTGTAAGGCTGCAGTGCATTTGGAATGAATCCAACAAGGATGAACCAGCAACTAAGGGGTGAGGAAGTATGATGAGTG
Source organism: Sebastes umbrosus (assembly GCF_015220745.1). Taxonomy (NCBI): domain Eukaryota; kingdom Metazoa; phylum Chordata; class Actinopteri; order Perciformes; family Sebastidae; genus Sebastes; species Sebastes umbrosus. The sequence goes on along the minus strand of NC_051282.1, from coordinate 8,649,065 downwards.
CACCTGCTCCTAGTATGACGAGTATTAAAATGAACCATTAAAAAAAATGTAAATTACACCTGGGGCCTTTCCTACTTGCTTATTGCTATAATTAAATAAATAAGCCATATATTGTGTGCAGGTGAATAACAAGCAACAATGTGTGTGTGTGAACAGATCATAAAATGGACCAAATGACGCAGTGATGCTGAAGGCTTCCCTAAAGCCTCTACTCTGTCCTAAATTGACATTAATAAAAAAAAACTTAAAATGGTGGTAAGGTGGAGTTTTCTGTGTCTTAAAACGCTTACTAAAACGGTAATATAGGTGGGCCCTGGCTACAAAGCTGACTAACAAAAACACAGATCATTAAAAATGGCGAGCTCCATGCCGTGTTGGTCGTCCATACAATGAAGCAGCAAATCCCCCGCGCTGCCTCTGTCTGTGTGCGGGCCTGGCTTACCGCAGCGGCGACCACCGTCACTTAAACAGCACTGCTACACGTTTCACACAACACATCAACGTGTAAACTAACAACTGAACCAAAGCATGATTTACATTCAGCCTGCCAGAGCGTCATCTGCTCCACTGACTCGTTATAGCAGAGTCAATTTAGCAAATCACGATCGACGCATCTGCGCGAGCCACCTTAGCTACCGTAGCTACCTAGCAACCACTAGCCACATATTCATCTGTAAGGCCGTTATTAGCCAACGTTAAGCTGGAATCACACATATCAAGCTACAACAAGCTAGAGAAACACACCACCCAGAGTATGTACATTATATAATTTACAGCGATTAGAGATAAAGTGAGAAAACTAAGATAAAGTGAGGAGAATAATTCAAGGCCTAGAATTCGAGCAGCAGCGGAGTCGTTGCAACAAATACAAGCCGCCATTTTGGAACGCCACACACCCCCTCCGTTGAGTGTTAGCCGAGCAGCTAACTAGCATGCTAGCCAGAGAATCAACGTAAAGCAACGGGCCGTGGAGCTAATGGACTAGCTTCAAATTAGCTGCTTCGCTAGCATTGCACATTAGCAGCTTAATGAACACAGAGCAATAAATAAAACAAATACCCCGGCGCTGTCGTCCACATTAAACATATACTTACACATTAACCAGTTAAATGTACTTACATTGCATTTGTATGGGCTCAAGCTGGTATAATTTAGTCTGTATATTAGTGAAGCGACATCACTGGTGTTACTCTGCAGGCCCCGCATTTCACGCACAAGCCATCAGACACACGATGCTAACACAATATATCTGTAAGAAACGCACCGTTACGTTACATATATAAAAGGGTTATTCACGGGCTGTATTTATTTAATTATCACGTTATCAGCTTTGTAAATGTATGGTTATTTTGTTCACAGAATAGACAACTTTGATGAGGAAGGTGCAGATAACTGTCAAAAGCAACCTAAAAGCCGCACTGTGTGAAGTCAAAGTAGGGGGTTATTAATCTACATAACCTACCATGGTTTCCACGTTAATTGCAGATTTAACAGCCACACTGTTTACAAACATTGAAACGTTAGGTTGTGAATAATCAGCAGGGCCTGGAAATATGTGACTCAAAACTGCGATGATTTGGCAAATCAGAGAACTATTACAGCAACAAAAACACAGTTTATTCAGAAATACAGTGACCGATACGAATGAATGATTAGTGTGGCTAATATCAAACAATGTGGATGAAGAACAGACCCTTTTGGGTCATCTAGAAGCAATGGCGGATTAAACATACGGAGAGAAATACAAGCTCCCTTCGCTTATAACGCAAAATGAGGTCAGCTCCACACAGAAGTCTGCTGCAACGGACGCGCAATCAGCAGAAAACGCAGCCGGCTATCCTCCGAGCTAGCTTCAGGCCTCCGTGTTTACTGTGAAGTTTGAGTACAGATTGCACAAATAAAACTTTCTCGTGCAGCTGTTAAATTATGACAAAATACGTTGTAAAGCGTCACCCTTCTTGGTATGATTGCTTACCTTCCATCTCCATGTCCTCTGGCTCGCTGAGCTGCTGCTCGCCGGCTTTCTGCTGCTGCTGCTGCTGCGTGTGGTGATGGTGGTGGTTCATGTTGGCAGCTGTTGTTGTTGTGGTGGTGATGCGGTGCTGCTGCTGCTCCCTGCTATCTCTGATACCCTCGACCTTGTCCGGGGTCGGCTCGGCGGGGACCCGGGTGGTTCTGGTGGACTGCTGCTGCTGGTGAGGTGTGGTAGGATGCGGAGGAGGAGGAGGAGGTGGTGTGGTGGTGGACAGGTCGAGCCTCGGCGGCCGGGCCTGCTCTGCTGTCGCGACCTCGGCCTTGTCCGCTGTCAGCGCCGGGGAGTGAGGAGGGGAGGTCGGCGGGGGAGCGGGTAGAGAAACGCGGACGTATTTGCTCGCTATTCGCCCAATCTCGGCGCCTGTGTTGGGTGCGAGTCGCCTAGGTTGGGTGGGATAGATGGTACCGGGGGGCACCGAAAGATAAAAGGGCCCGCTGAAATGAATCAATCCGGCTTTAACCCCGGGAAATGTGGTTGAACAAGACACAACACGACCTGCACCGTGAGGAGCAAAGAGCCTGTTTTATAGCTAGCGTGAAGCTACCTGACACTAGGCAGCCCGACTGGTGAGATATCGGTACAACAACAATGAAAACAATGGTTCATTTGCTATAGACAACACATTCAACAACTTGGTCTGCGATATCCCCAGTCTGTGTGCTCCTCCGATTGTCCCTCGTCTGGGGAAGAGCGGAGGAAAGAGCTATCCATTCAAACCAGTTTCCAACACGGAATAGCACTAATGGTGATCTGGAAGTTCGCGGAGACGAGAGTTAACCACACGGCCCGACATAAACCAATGCACCCCCTTAGCACGATACACGACAAAACGCGGCACCTCGTTGCATTTCTAGCTGAACCCTCTTGTTTATTGTGAGGAATATGTGCCCGGTCATACAACGCTGTAGCCTGAGCTGTGTGTGGCTGGCTTTCACCCCGCTCCTTCCCGTGGTTTGTGATGTGTTGAGTCTGAGGTAAATCTCAAAATGGCGGTCGCGCTCTTCTCTGAAATGTCACATCCGCATGGAGATCACAAACACTGGCCCATCCCAGCCAGGTTCACATCCAGTTAAATGATAGGGATCAGGCGTGTGCGTACAGGGATACAGCCAGGGGAAATACAATATAAGTACAAACAAGCAATTATTAGATGATTGGAAATTATAGATATACTATATAATAGATAATAATAAAATATAAGTACAAACAAGCAATTAATAGATGATTGGAAATTATAGAAATACTATATAATAGATAATAAAATATAAGTACTTAAGCAATTGATAGATGATTGGAAATTATAGAAATTACTATATAATAGATAATAATAAAATATAAGTACAAACAAGCAATTAATAGATGATTGGAAATTATAGAAATTACTATATAATAGATAATAATAAAATATAAGTACAAACAAGCAATTGATAGATGATTGGAAATTATAGAAATTATTATATATAATAGATAATGATAAAATATAAGTACAAACAAGCAATTAATAGATGATTGGAAATTATAGATATACTATATAATAGATAATAATAAAATATAAGTACAAACAAGCAATTATTAGATGATTGGAAATTATAGAAGTTAATATATAATAGATAATAATAAAATATAAGTACAAACAAGCAATTAATAGATGACTGGAAATTATAGATATACTATATAATAGATAAAAATAAAATAAGTACAAACAAGCAATTCATAAATGATTGGAAATTATAGAAGTTAATATATAATAGATAATAATAAAATATAAGTACAAACAAGCAATTGATAGATGATTGGAAATTATAGAAATTATTATATATAATAGATAATAATAAAATATAAGTACAAACAAGCAATTAATAGATGATTGGAAATTATAGAAATTACCATATAATAGATAATAAAATATAAGTACAAACAAGCAATTAATAGATGATTGGAAATTATAGAAATTACTATATAATAGATAATAATAAAATATAAGTACAAACAAGCAATTGATAGATGATTGGAAATTATAGAAATTATTATATATAATAGATAATGATAAAATATAAGTACAAACAAGCAATTAATAGATGATTGGAAATTATAGAAATTACCATATAATAGATCATAATAAAATATAAGTACAAACAAGCAATTAATAGATGATTGGAAATTATAGAAGTCAATATATAATAGATAATAATAAAATATAAGTACAAACAAGCAATTAATAGATGATTGGAAATTATAGAAATTACTATATAATAGATCATAATAAAATATAAGTACAAACAAGTAATTAATAGATGATTGGAAATTATAGAAATTACTATATAATAGATCATAATAATATATAATATATTATAATTTATAATAATAATAATTACAATACAGGGCTATACTGCTGTACTGGTGGCTGCATGTTGCATTGGGGCCCCAATCACTGATTTACAATGACTACAAATATTGTCTGAATGTAGGAACAAACTAAAATACAGAAATGAGTGAATCCATTTTCGTTTTATTTATTAAATTTATAAAACCTTATATTTTTCTGCAATAAACTGCAAAAAAACTTTACATTTTACTATACAGGGCTATACTGCTGTACTGGTGGCTGGATGTTGCATTGGGGCCCCAATAATCACTGATTTACAATGACTTGAACTGGTAAAAATATTGTCTGAATGTAAGAACAAACTAAAGTACAGAAATGAGTGAATCCATTTTCGTTTTATTTATTAAATTTGTAAAATTTTATATTTTTCTGCAGTTAACTGCAAAAAAAAACTTTACTTTTTACTGAGCAGTGTTGAAGAGCTGTAGATAGATAGATAGATAGATAGTAACTTTATTGATCCCGAGGGAAATTCAAGTTTCCAGCATCACAGTTCCATAGTGCAAAAACATGTTATTAAAAAAAAAAAAAAGTTAGTAGAGGAGTTAAAAAAAATATATCAGATATAAAAATACAAGGAGATGAAGAAAACTGTTAAAAATGAATATAGTGCAGGGTAACAGCTGTGATACAGGACTATTAAAAAAATGAATATAGTGCAGAAGAGACTGTTAACAATGAGTATAGTGCAGGGTAACTCCAGTAGCTTAGTCTATGAAAGTGCACTGTGTGCATTATTATCTGTCCTGCAAATAAATTTTTTTATGCCTGCATATTCAAATTTTGTATGCAAAACATGAGAAATCACGCGTTGTATGGGAACAGTATATCTGCATATATAACCAAAATTAAAGTAGGCTAAATAATAAAAAACACATAGTAGCCAATCCATTAACAGGAAGCAGGGGCCCTTTTTCAAAATGAGCTGCATTTTATTGTAAGGTCATGCTTCTTCTAATAAAACATTAATGAAGGAATTTTACTTCAATGCAGTATTTTTACATTGTGCTACAGCATTTCAATAGGCTACTATCCACTATAGGGGACCTATACTCTGTTGATGACTGCTTTGTGGCATCTATTTTTTTTTTCAACCCTAATTTATATGATTTACTAACTACTTTTACTTGTATTTACTTTTTTAATAATTTATTTACAAATGTATTTAATTTCTATGATTGTATTTAATATAAGTGTAATACAGCCTGAACTCGTGATGCTCTTCAAGTTTCCAGGGGCCTGTTAACCTTAATTGTTGATATCACTGCAGGGTCTCTTTTGCTGCAAATACTGTATTAGGATGTAAACAATTTAGTTGGTAAAAAAGTTTGGACTCTCCCACAAAAAATATTTTTGGTAAATAAGGGTCAAAGAAGTGTCATTTAAAATCATTCGGTTATGTCATTTTTTTGTGAAATTCAAAAATGACATTGATTTAAGCTGTGCCTTCTGTGATTCTATAATAAAACTATTGTCCATCTGTTCTGGAAATGTATACAGACGTACACTGACACTCTGATACAGTATATGCAGATTAGAAACTTCTACTGAAAAATGCATTTTTTTTGTTTTAAGTTTCAACACAATATGAGAGAGCATTTTTTAAGCAATCTCATTATAATTGTTGAAACGTTTTACATTCATAAATGTATTGCTAAAGTAGAACATCACAAGTTTTCATGATAGAATTGGAGTTATATATATATATGATATGATATATATATATATCAAGACAATAATTTCAGCAAAAAAAAAAGCTATTAAAACTGTGAGATTGTGCTCCCAATGTAATGTTACTCAAGTTAAGATCTATTTGTATTATTGTATTATTAACTGATTCAAAATTAAGTAAAACAAATAAAAATAGGCTAATCAAGGTTTAGTTAAAGTAGGGTAATTACAGAAATAATTCAAAATTCGGGCACATCCACAATTCCTGAATTATCTATCCACCAAAAATACCCTGCAACACTTTTCATATACAATCATTTTAATTTGGGGGCGTGTGTGCCAATATTAGTAAGTACACAACAAACTGGACACAGTGTTACTGTGGAGAAATGCACAATTTATTTATTATCTTTTAAATAAAAATAAATAGCCTACACACATAAAAAAAAGCAAAAAAATAAAATACAAAACTGCTGCAATATTAGCTGTCATGCAAATCATTTCAACCATATAGTAGTGGCATTTTAAAACACTTTATTCACTGGTTTAACTTACCATCTCGTATATCATTGGGTATCACCACTGTAGGACAACCTACGTCCAATCAGGAATTATTCCTTTATCAAGGCAGTGTTCATGTTACACCTAGCTGGCCCATATCTGCAGTGCTGAAACCAGACCGTGCGTGGCTGTAACAGACAAGCCTTCAGATTTTGAGTAAATGGCACCATTCAGTGGATAAAAACTATATTACACCAGGACTCAGTCTGAGATATATACCGTCGTAGTTGGGCTTTTTATAATGACTGACTCACTCTCGTTTATCTCATCTCATTTTTTTTTTATTTTAGTTGGTGTTCATTATCTCTTTTTTTTTTGCATATCAAAACTTCTGTTCTTATGGGTGAATTATCATGAGAGAGTCATATATTTGTAGAGTGTGCATGTGTGTCACCCAATATCAGAGGCTGGTTTTACTGTTGTCGAATTAGGTATAAGTTTATATGATTAATACAGTCGATAAATAAGCTCACAGAAGAATATAATAATGAGGACAAACTTTATTTATAAATATAATATAATATGATATGATATAATATAATATAACATAATATAATATAATATAGCATAATATAATATAATATAATATAATATAATATAATATATAATATAATATAATATAGTATAATATAATATAATATAGTATAGTATAATATAATATAATATAATATAATATAATAAAGTATAATATAATATAATATAATATAATATAACATAACATAACATAATATAATATAACATAACATAACATAATATAATATAACATAATATAATATAATATAATATAATATAATATAACATAACATAACATAACATAACATAACATAACATAACATAACATAAAATAATATAATATAATATAGTATAAAATAATATAATATAATATAATATAATATAATGTAATGTAATGTAACATAATATAATATAATACAGTATAATATAATATAATATAATATAATAAAGTATAGTATAATATAATATAATATAATGTAATGTAATGTAATGTAATATAATATAATATAATACAGTATAATATAATATAATATAATATAATAAAGTATAATATAATATAATATAATATGATATGATATAATATAATATAACATAACATAACATAACATAATATAACATAACATAACATAACATAATATAATATAATATAATATAACATAACATAACATAATATAACATAACATAATATAATATATCATAACATAACAAAACATAATATAATATAGTATAATATAATATAATATAATATAATACAGTATAATATAATATAATATAACATAACATAATATAATATAACATAACATAACATAACATAATATAATATAACATAATATAACATAATATAATATAATATAATATAATATAACATAAAATAATATAATATAGTATAAAATAATATAATATAATGTAATGTAATGTAACATAATATACTATAATATAATACAGTATAATATAATATAATATAATATAATAAAGTATAGTATAATATAATATAATATAATATAATTTAATGTAATGTAATATAATGTAATACAGTATAATATAATATAATAAAGTATAATATAATATAATATAATATGATATGATATAATATAATATAATATAATATAATATAATATAACATAACATAATATAATATAACATAACATAACATAACATAATATAATATAATATAATATAGCATAACATAACATAACATAATAGAACATACCATAATATAATATATCATAACATAACAAAACATAATATAATATAGTATAATATAATATAATATAATATAATATAATATAATATAATGTAATGTAATGTAATGTAATATAATATAATATAATATAATACAGTATAATATAATATAATATAATATAATATAATATAATATAATGTAATGTAATGTAATATAATATAATATAATATAATATATTACAGTATAATATAATATAATATAATATAATATAATATAATATAATATAATATAATATAATATAATATAATATAATATAATAATCTAACAGAGCAGTTTTCACGACTGAACGTGCACTCTCTCGCAAGCTTTAGTAATGGAGAATTTTCACTGTGGTTCTTTTGTGTCAATACTGTGACGGACGTGTCTGAGAGCCAATCAGATTCCGAGCAGAGCCCTCGAGCCCGCCCTGCAGTGTTCATGTAGCCAATCGCAGTTGACATTGGTCATAATGGGGCGGGATGAACTGCCCAACAGGGTAGTCTGCGTTGTATATATTCCGACGTCGGCGACTAAGGAGAAATAGTTAGCTAAGCTAATCTTCACAGATGGTAGTAGAGGGTAGTAGCGGTTCAAACGCTTTATTATAGAGCGAAATATTAAAACAATCCAACAGTATTCATGGATTTACTCACATAATTCTTCACACGGTGTCCCAGATATTCCTCTTTTAACACATTTAAAGGCGCATTTTCTACTCAGCGCATTAAATGGAGGAGAAGAAGAAGGAAGACGGAGACTCGGAGATACAGGAACACGGACCCGAGCACTGGTTCTCAAAATGGGAGCGGCAGTGCTTGGCCGAGGCGGAGCAGAGGGAGCCGAGCGAGGAGGAGGCCGACAACGACCAAGAGAAACTGTGGCACCTCTTCCAGAACTCCGCCACCGCGGTGGCTCAGTTATACAAAGGTCCAGACCAGTCTTAACTACAACTAGAACGCGACTGTGACATTGCTAGTTAGCCGTTAGCTCGTTGGCTAGCAACCGGGCTACGTTACTGTGAACGAACGTTAGCATCAGAATGCTAACTAGCTCGTTAGCTAACCCAGTACTGGGTTTACAGCTGATGCTACATTTAGCATCAGCTAGCTCATAGATAGATAGATAGTCACTTTATTAGAAACGGATGTATACATACATGTATTTATACCCTTCTACTTATAGTTTGGATAAGATAGTCCTTCCACAGTTACTTTGCTTATTCACTATTGTATATTGGAATTGGAAAAGTCAGCCTGATGGTAACATTGATAGATAGATAGATAGATAGATAGATAGATAGACAGATAGATAGACAGATAGACAGATAGATAGACAGTAACTTTACTGATCCTGAGGGAAAGTCAAGTTTCAAGCATCACAGTTCCATAGTGCAAAAACATGTTAGTAAAAAAGTTAGAAGGGCAAAGTACAAAGAATATACCAGATATAAAAATACAAGGAGATGAAGAAAAACTGTTAAAACTGAGTATATAATGCAGGGTAACAGCTGTGATACACAACTATTAAAACAAAAGTGAATATAGTGCAGAAGAGACTGTTAAAGTGAGTATATTATTATGACTGTTAGTTTAGTGACACAAAAGAGTTATGAACTCTAATCCAGATGTTATTATACACCTGTCTCTACTGTTAAACAATCACATCGTAGTCTGACTGACTATAATTAAAGCAGCTTAAGTTAACATGGTCAGTAAAGATGTCTTGTTGACACTAAGTTAGGACAAACAGCAGAGCAGCAGCAGAGAGAAGCTAACGTAACGTTAACCTGACTAGTTACAAAATGGCGACGGTAACAACAATCGTAGCTACGCGACATTCCCAGATGACAGTCTGCTGTCAGCGTTACCATCTGTTTAGCGTTACACCGGACACGATACGCTGTTGAAATGTGCTATAAAAGACGTAAAGTTCACAACACGGAGCTGTACTCTCGTTTCTTTAAACGCCCTGTTTGCTGCTGAGTGAGCAGATCTGTTCAGCGACCCGCGTTATAATCACACAAAATGGCGAGGATAGTATTGGTTCGCTGTGGAAACATTGGGTTTGTGTACAATATGTGGTGCTCATATAATCCACATAGACAGAGCTCCACTTGTTTTTAAGTCTGTCCATGTTTTTGACACTGCTTTGCAACTTTACTGCTGAGAGGGCAGTTAAAGTTGGCGTGTCGGTGCTTCCCTTGCTAAACCAGCTGGTTGCCAGGCTGCTGGCCATCTAGCGCTGGATGACAGTTATTTTTATGCCAAACCCTGTCCCTGCAATTGTAGATGCAAGACAAAATGGCGAATGAAAATGATCTTCACTTCAAACCCTATAATCACTAAGCTTGTTGTGCCTCTCAGATGTTGATTGTTGTCCTTTTGGTCATTCAAGAGTGCTTGTTATGTATAGAGACCAAACGTATTTCCTTTTTCCCCCTCCCACAGACAGAGTATGCCATCAGCAGGGCCTGTCATTGTGGGTGCCATTTCAAAACTCTGCAACAGCAGTTACCAACCTCTACAAAGGTATCTAACCACAACCCTCTTCTCTCCATCCTTGTGCTTTTTTGAGTAGGATTTATTGATCTGCGAACTACTACACTGACTATGTTGTTTTGTGCTTCTTTTCATCAATATGGACTGTTGCTGGCTATCGTTGTTCTTGTAAATGTAGACATGTTTGTATTGATAGGCTCATCCAACAAGTGGTAAACAAGACCGCTGTTATCAGCTCCATATTGATCGGTCTGTCACAGGGCTAGTAGGTTTTTGTGTGTCGGTGAAAGACATGTTCACTGTAGGGTTAAAAAGAAAAACAGACTGCATTTAAAACTGTCTATAACAATGTCAGGAATTCACCAGTGAAACAGAGCTGGTTTGTTGCAGTAAGAATGAGATTGTACTGGACTTGACTCCTAATTTGGCAGCCTACTTCCCAAAAACTGGTTAGAGTAGCAGCTAGCGAGTGGTAAGTAGTTGACACCCTCTGGATGTAATTTACTGTTGATTTAAAATGTGCTAGTCGTGTTTTTTTTATGTGTTCACAACAACATACAGAACTAAAGGTATATACATTACTACCCATGATACTAAGATTTCCTAATGGTTTCTGGTCTTGGACCAAAACATTGTCCCTGTTTAAGGTATCATGTATCTATGCTTGGTTTTGGAATACATGATATTGAACGATGATTATTTTTTATGATGTCTTTCACCATTGCAGAGAGTGTGGACGCCCATCAGAGAAGCTTTGATCGGGGCATCCAGATAGGCCACCAACGCCGTAATAAGGTGGGTCTTGTTCCTCTGTTACCTTTTTGTTAGGCACCTGCATTCTCTTGTATCTGGGCAAACTGTGATGTTACACCTCCCTGTCATATTTGTTTGACATTTAGGAAACGGGTGCTTACATACTACATTAGGTGTACACAGCAAACGCATTAGCGTTTGTTAATTAAATTAAACCATGTCTAACTGATGGACGGCTCACTCTTGTATTGGATTGCAGGACATGTTGGCCTGGGTGAAAAAGCGCCGGAGAACCATCCGTAGAGAGGATCTTATCAGCTTTCTGTGCGGCAAAGCACCACCACACAGGAGTAGCAGGGCCAACCCCCGGCTGGCCATGGTGGCTCCCAGCCGGGCTAATTCACCAGCTGAGACCGGCTCATCTGTGGAAGCAGACCTCCAGCCCTTCAGGGAGGCCATAGCACTGCATGGTGAGTTAAGTGCAAGCCTGGCTTACGCCTTTACACACTAGTGGTCATTCTAGCCACCTTATCGGGTATGTGTTTTACAACCCAGGAGGCAGCTACATTGTTTGATAGAAAAACAGTAGTACTGCTGGTCTTTAAGTAGTATAGAGGACTACTAATGTTGCATATCTGTTTTTGTGCGTGTACATGCTCACACTTAAGATGCTTCAAAATGTGGGTGGGACCTACTGATTCCACACATTTAATAGATTTAACGTTTGGCAATGTACTATGGAGTAGTTGTGAGATAAGGTATTTAATTTGAACATTTCTTTTTATATATCAACTGGCTCATTTACTAATATACGGTACATATTGTCACCTGAAGTAGAACAAATTATTGTGTAGAAGTCTAAACACTGAAGTACAGAAAGTTAGTTTGTGAGAGAGAGTGTGTATGTGTGTGTGAGAAAGCACGCTTATCCTTCAGTCATCCTACACTGCCACATGTGGCTCAGAGATAAGGGTATGTTGTGCACGGGTCTGTAAGTATTGGCGAGTGGTGAAAGAGGGCCTCACCTTCTTGGCCTCTCCTGTATGTGTATGTGTGCGCACGTCTGCGTGTTTGTGAGAGGTAACATCTCACTAAATCAAAAGCCAAGTAGTTTGTTAATGACCCCTCCAAATATGCAGATGCAACTGTCTGTTTGTAATTCAGTTACATTACAGTATGTTTGTATTTCTGGTGTGCTGCCAGTGCAAATGAATATTCAGAACTTTATCTGACGGTCCCCACGTTTTAAAGGGTAGCTGAGGGTGGATGATGTTAGGCATTTGGTGGTTTAGGTTACAGAAACACAAGTTCGTTCTGTGTCAGGAGGTTTCAGTGTGTCTCCTTTCTCAGTTATCAGATACCGTTTAGCATTTCACCACCGCTGTTTTTGTGTGCTGGGACTAGGTCTGGGCATCGTTTGAAAATTTTCAATACCAATACCTTGAATTTTATACCGATACCACAACGATACATTTTTCGGTACTTGGGGTGAATATGCACCTCATTGCCTAATTAGTAAACAAACTGTTTCTATTAATGACTACAGCTCATTTCTCAACTATATGTAAAATAAATTATTGGGTAAACATTCAGTTTTATTGAAATGTCAGTCTGTCATTGTGAGTTACGATGTATTAGTTAATTGCAAAACCAACATATTGGCAACATTATAAGAAAATAACATTCTACCACCTACCAACCACCATAAAACACACCGGAGCAGCATTACATCACTTGCAGCAAACTTCACAGAGAACAATGGGGGCAAAACAGCATCACCGATCTGTTTTAACCGAATATTCTCTGGTCTAGCTCAGCTAAAACCACAAAAACACTGAATCCGTCAGCACGTCGTTCACTACCGAGCCGGTTTGTAACCGGTACCGACAACGTTATCTTCTCCCCACCGTGTGTGTCTGGAGAGGCTCCACCGCACTCTGTGAAACAAGAGAGCAGAGGATATTAATGGTTGTGTGAAATTTTAGCAGTGTGTCAATAATAAAGGGGAAATGCTATACTTTGGATCACATGTTGAATCGTTTCTGATGTTGCCTGCAGGTGAATGTAGGTCTTCTCTTCTAAAGAAATTGCAAATAGACGGCGTGTACCAAAATATTGGGCCAAAGAGCTTTGCAGTGATTTGTCAGTTAAGTCACTCTGGATAATTAAACACTAGTAGAGATTGGTTGATGGACAAATACCGTAATGCACCGAAATGTGGTACCGTTTTTTTAACGGGTGGTGGGGCCGACATAATTCGGTTGGTACCTTGGTGACAAAATCATTTTCGGCAAATTGCATTTCACACTTCTGTCAACTGCACCCTTGACTCTTTTAGACAATCAGATTCACAGGTTGTTCAGTGTGGTAACACACATGACCTTTGTATTTCTAACAAATATGTAGCACAAAACCAGTTGTTGTGTATCACATCACATCACTGCAGTGGTGAAGACCTGTGTGAAAGGCTTTTATCTGTTGAAATAAAAATGAGAAAGCTTCATCATGAGTGCAGTAGATCCTATACTTAACCATTTAGACAACATTTTCATTCTTAGTTTGGTTTCATGATTGGTTTACCGCATTATCATCTCTCGTAAAGTTAGAAATACAGTTGCCGACAGAAATCTTAATACAGCCCTGCATGTTTTTTTGTAATTGCTGTTGGAGTAGTTTTGTTCAGCCTAAGTTTGGGCACTAAGTGATGACCTGTGTGTTTGTGAGATTGCCGCTCCAAACATTGTTTTGTACATCCTAACAATGTCATTCTGAAGAAACTTGAACCTGACTCCTGTTCTCCTCTGAAATCCAAAATGGAATCAGAAACAGACACTGAAATAACAGCCTGACTGAGTGACTTTGACAAATGATGAAGTCATGTCAAAGAGCTGTTTACTTGTGGTGTCCTTGCCCCTAACGGTTATATCTCAGAGAGAAGAAAGTGACATGACCTTTACATCTTTACATGAGGTGCGAGTTGACTACTTACAAGTTTCGCTCGGTGACATGGTAAAGCATTGCCAATGCAAAACATTTTTTGCATTGCAGATGCACATACCATCTTTCTGCCCCTGTGTTTCGATGCCACTTTCAGACAGTTGTCATTTGGAGTCATACAAAGACCCCATTGATGTACGTGTATGGTTCATTCAATAACATGACAGGATGCCATTTCCATTAAAATCATAACGGGTAGCTTGCCTCATAGCAAAGTCAGTAAATAATGGAGACGGATGGTTGCAGCTGCTATTAAACTTCCTGTTGAGATAATTTCTTTAAAACTCGTGATCAAGCTTTTCATCCAGTAGCCTCCAACTGATGCCTTTTGTCTGTTGCTTCTCTCTCCTCTCTATCCCGTCTCCTCCTCCTTCCACAGGTTTGAGTGGAGCCATGGCGAGTATCAGTGTGCGCTCTGGCGCTCCAGGGTCTCCCACACATGTGAGTGGGAGCAGCAGTAACGGAGGTGGTGCTGGTGTAGGTGGTTCTTCCGGCTCGGGGCCGGTGTGCCGCAGCAGGCGCAACGGGCTCCAAGACGTCGACCTGAACACTTTCATCTCGGAAGAGATGGCACTGCATCTGGACTCCACAGGCTCCGCCTCTGCTGGAGGGGGAGGAACCAGGAAACGAAACTCCACCCAGTGTAGTGACGTCATCACAGACTCCCCTACACACAAACGCAACAGGATGATCTGATCTGCTTGCCTGCCTATATGTGTGTGTGAGGGGGGTGAGGGGGGAAAAGCCTTCAAGGCCAAGGCTAGGAGAGGGGGGATGGATGGATGGGCTTATATGGGACAGATGCACAGATGGACAGACGGACATTCGGATGCCTGGCTGTGCAGAAGAACCCGGGCTGAAAATGAAAACAGGGACTGAAGGTTCGTTCTATTCAGATGTTGAATGAGTTCTATTCCTTGTCTCCTTTCCTCACACTATTACTACAAATCACTGATCTGCAATCAGAACACTTAAAGTGTGTGTGTGTGTGACTCGGAGGTCTGGACGACATCACACACTCCTCAGACGCCGCCGCCCTGGAAAGGGGACAACGAAGGAAGACACCAACTCATTCTGGGATGCAGACAGTTCTCAAAGGGGTGAACATGCACTGTGCTGCTTGACAAGTAAAAGCCACTTGATCCTTGACACATTTGTGCCCTTCCCTCCCGTAACCTCACTCATCCTCACCCACCACCTTAATAAGGAAGTGAGGGCCATGATCAAATCGTCTCACTCAGTGAACCGAGTTGCTCGGCAAATGTCGGAACCCAACTCTTGTCAGAGACGCAACCTTTGCGTCAAACAACCCCCCACCTGTTCTTTCTGTTACTTCATCATTGTAGCTCTCAGTTGACGTTGCCTGTCAGTGGCGGAGCTAAATCGCCCAGTAGGAGTACATCTGTGGCATCATCCTGCAACATCTGCCGCTCGTAGCCAGTTACAATTCTCTGGCTACTCGGTCGATGGCATGTAACTTTATTCTCTGCTTCAACAGTGGCTTGATTTAGTTTCAGCCTGTCGCCCTTTTTGTTTTTAGTTCTTCAACCACCAGTGTTAAAATTATAGGTTTGTTTGCCACTGTTTGCAGCAGTGATAGCCAAGTTAATTTTGCGTTCTTTTCTCCACCTTGTTTTTTTTGTTGTTGTTGAGGATAATGGAAAGGAATTTTTTTTTTTCTTTGTGTATACAGCTTGTCAAACAGCCCGTTTGCTGACTGCGACGCCCTCTCCCCCCCTTTTACCCTAGTCTTATTACGAAAGCAGCTGCTGTTTTATGTGATCTTGTGATTATTCTGATGAGTTGCAATAAGGATTTTTGCACTTAGCTTTCACCTCTAACTCATGCAAACAAATCGGCTCTTCCATTGTATCCCAGTTGTAGCCTCGTCCAGCCCTTAACAGGCCCATTTTGTGGTCAGTCCACACATTACTTGCAGGTTGCTGCTTAGATAAACACTTGGTATGACTAGAAAGGGAGCCCTCGCGCATACCTCTGGTTCCAACAACTCTTCAAAAGTGTTTGATCAGATTGCGGAACGCTTCTGCTGTGGGCTCTACTTGTATTCAAAGACTCAAGTCCTTCCCTGTCTGACAAATGTTTTAACTTTTATCGGGAGATAATCGGTGCTGTAAAGAAAGCATAAATCACAGATGTTTACAAAGGTAGCGTTTCTCAACAGACCCACCGAGCATGCCAGCCAGCCAGTGCACACAAGGCACTGGATTATTTGGTTAGAGTGTCGGCTTGGGTGTTGGGACGCTCTGCTTTTTGTATAAAGGGGCGTGTGCATTAATAAGACATGGATGGCTTTGATTTTACTTGGTACAGGATGACGCAACTCTGGGCTTGTTTCGTTCTTGAAATGGTTGTTGCCTTCCATCCTTCTGTAACGGAGAGGAGTAGGAGACACTGATATCGCATGAGTCAGAAATGTGGGTATATTTAGCAGTTTGTCAATTAATATGAACTGGTACTGTATTCATTTATAGGGTCTTAACAAATGATTATTGGAGTTATATCTTAAGCTTGTTTGGAGCCTAATAAAAACTGTTGTTGGAATATGCTTTCATTTAGCATAGGAAGGTAGAATGTAAATTATACAATCTTGAGATGTCTAGCTATCAAACCAATTAAATATCTCCAGTGACGCCCTGCCATAGTAGTGATACAGTAAGTTGTCAGTGAGTTGGCTGGGGCGTAAAGCCCTCAACTGTACCTGTAATACCCGCTGTAGCTGACTTGTGAGATGTCAATATTTCCTTCTCTTTTTCCTCCTTTTTTTCTGTTGACTTGTTCACTCCCCCTTCACCTTTTATGACCTGGAAAGTGGGTTTTTCTTTAGTTGTATAAAGCATGCCAGTTTTTAACTTCTGTTACATTTTGGTCACAGATTTCATTTTTGCGTTATAGGTTGGCTTTTATATTCATACATGACTGCTGGCTTGTCGGTGAAAGAAAAAAAGACCCAGACTGAGATTTGTCGCTTCTGTCAAGAGTTCTGCGTTTGTTCTTGCACACAAGTGAAAACCACTGAATTAGACTGATGAAAATGTAAACCTCATATTGGGAAAAAAGCGAGATTTAATTAGCTTACAGAAGAGCCTCTGCTTACTGTGAAGGAGGGTCAACAAGTAATTCATGGTGACGCTTCATGTCGGTCTTGGTTTTAAAACTATCTAAAAAGCAAACGATGTCTAAATTCTGGGTAGCTTCAGGTCTAGTGAATAATGTAACATAGGAAGGCTCCATGTTCTTGAATAGGAACTTAAACCTAAAAGTCACATTTAGAGCCCATCAGACAGTTTTAGACTGCGGGACCCTGCAGAGTGCTCATGGCAGAATATGGTGTTGGAGATGGAGTGAATCCTGACGGCCTGTCAACACACTCTACATTAAAACAGAGGAATGCATTTTAAATATTTTAGTTTCTTTTCTTTCTCCAGGCACTTTACTCACTGTTTTGTGTCCAACACTCCACATTGGCGTTGGTAGCAATCTCGACTGAAACCAAATGGCACGTGTTGTTACAAATTAGTAGTTATAACCTCCAAGTGTTTCTGTTGCATGACAACACGTCCGTTAAAGGGAAGATGTGAAGTGTCTGCTGACAGGAAAAATAAACTAAAATTCAGACTATCAAAGACTTTTTTCTTCTCCAAACGCTACTAAAGAGTTGGGCTACGAGCAGGATTGTGCCGTCTTTCTAATCCCACCGTTCAACCTGCAGCGTTGAATCCCATTGGTTATCCTGGTTATAATAGAGGGGGCACTTTGTGTTTTTCTTTTCTTCCCCTGAGCCAGTCACCGGCCTTCATCCACATTGTTTCAAAAGGCTGACTCATGCCACGTGTCTCTGGAGCCAACACTATTATCAACTGTTTCTTGATACTTATTTGTTTAAAAAATAATAAATGGCTAATCTATATACTTAACATTTAATTGTTGGTATGATATATGTGGTTCACATTGTAAAATAAATAAAACCATTGAGTTGCAATTGGATGGACTGTTTCATTAAAAAAAAGAAAGAAAATGGAGACTTTTTGTTTTATGTAGCCTCTTTTCAAAATCGGATTTGAATAAAGGCACTCTATACAATATTCAGATTATTAATATAGTAGGAAAAAACTATTTGCTATGTAAAGATATGGCAGAGTAATGTCTACCTGAGCAGAGAATGAAGTCACTCTCCCTCTGAGTGTGTTTTAATCAGAGCTTCTCTGTGCTTTGTTTACATAGCCGGGCCTTCTGTGTGTGTGCTTTTCGTGCATGTGATTGGCCACACTTGCTAGCTCATGACCGCTGCACTGCACGGTTCTCATACAGCGTTACAACTTTTTGGAGAAGTAGTGTAAGTCACAATTCCTTGATTCCTTGCTATCAGTTGACACTAAGTGCACAACAAAGTAATGAAGCTTAGTTTTCTTTTCATTTCTCACTTTGTGATCAGATGTATTTTGTGAACTCAAGAACTTGCAGAACAGGTTTCCCCTATGGAGAAGCAGAGTCTGGTGGACCACCATGGGACCTTATTTAGGAAAAAATATGAACGGTAGTCAACGGCGAGAGACGAATAATTTTTTGATCCTGTTTGAATTGCTCCATAAATCACACATTTGATATTTATCAATTTAAAACATAATTTTGCAAGTCAAGAAAGTCACAGTTTGTTGAAAACTGTTGAAGTTTCAGACTGAAAATACGTAATAAGAAAGACTACACACCCAAAAGTCGTGTAGTGACGTCTCTCGCTGATGCTACGATGCCTGCGTACAAAACTAAATGATACTATGACAAACCTACAACCAACTGTGACTTTCTTGACTTGCAAAATTATATTTTAAATTGCCAAACATCATATGTGTGATTCATGGCACAATTCAAATGGGATCAAAAAAAGATTTGTCTCTCGCCGTTGAATACCGTACATATTTTTTCTGAAATGAGCTCCCATGGGGTCCCCTATCTATAAACTGACTTGTGACATGCAAACAAATTTTCCGTTTATAGTGTATTTGATTGTGTTGTTTTGTCAAAGGAGGTCCCAAGACTGAAAAATTAACATATTTCACAAGAGAGAATGCATAAGCAAGACATACCAAACTGACTGATTTGTTTGGTAGTTAAAGGGGCCTTTAATATTTAAAAAAAATAAAAGATATATCTCATTGGCTTTGCACAGATCATTTATTTAGTTGACATTCGAAAGAAAATATCTGAGCCATGTATTTTAAAAGATTGTGGGACTGTCTCTGACGCAGATCTGGGATATTTTTTTCAGACCTCTCTGAGCAGTGGTTTCTGAGTTTGTGATGACTTCATTTCTGGACTGAGCTTTTCAAGAAAGAAATTACATTTATCTTAGCCCTGCTTTGAGCCATTAGGTGGTGCCAGAGGACAGCATTAGAAATATACTTTTTCCACATGTCATGATGAGGAAATGTAGAATGACAAGCCTGCAAAGTTTGTGTTACCCTGTTCTGATACTCCAGTGTAGCATTTTCAGTGTCCATCTCTAACTATGAGAACTCACATTCTGATAAAAACTGCTATCCTGAGTTTGTCCTGTCCGGTCTGTCTGTATGAAGTAGTTTTTTGATGAGCACATGCACGCAGCGGACTTGACGAATGGTCAACAGGTCATTTACCCTTATTTTTCTTACCAAAACATAGTGTGTATCCTTGAGGTAATGTGTTGAATGCATTTATTTCCTCATAAAACATCTTTAAAGCCGATTCATTCATTTTTAATGGTAAGTTAAAGTCGTAGTATATTATGTCGAAACAAGTCTTGTATAGTATTTCGAAAAAAATAAAAAAAAACTATAGTATGATGAAAAAGGTTTAAAAAGTCATGGTATATTATGTTGAAAAAATAAGTCCTAAAAAGGTTATAGTATAGTATGTCGAAAAAAGTCTAGTATAGTATATCAAAAAAAGTGAAACGTATATCTGACTTTTTTTGTACCCTTTTAGTCCTACAATACTAGATTTTTTTCAACGTAATATTCAGATTTTTTTCGATGTATATGTATGTATGTATGTATGTATGTATATATATACATATACAGTATATGTATACATACTGTATATGTATATACAGTCATTCATCATACTATACTATGACATTTTATATCTTTTCGACATACTATACTATGACTTTTTTTATTTTTTCGACATACTATAGTATGACTTTCTTTTTGACATACTATATACTATGACTTTTTTATTTTTTCAACATACTATACTATGACTTTTTTTTCCAACATACTATACTAGGATTTTGTTTCAACATACTATACCATGACTTTTTTTATTTTTCTGACATCCTATACTATGACTTTTTTTTCGAAATACTATACTATAACGTTTATATTTTTTCGACATACTATAGTATGACTTTTTTTCGACATACGTCACTATGACTTTCTTTTATTTTTTGGACATATTATACTATGAGTTTTTTTATTTTTTAGACATACTATACTATGATTTGTTTTCCCGACATACTATACTATGATTTTGTTTCGACATACTATACTATGACTGTTTTTTTTCTACATACTATACTATGAGATTTGTTTGTTTTTTATTCGACATACTATACCATGACTTTTTTCTTCCCATAGCATACAGTGAAATCAGTTTAACTGAAGATAAATGTTCAGGAGCTGATATTATGGAGTCAGAGACAGAACAACTTGCCCAATTATTGGAGGAAAAAGTAGATAGTTTTGTATTGCAGAGTCCACATTTTCAAGCATTTATATTTATTTAATTGCGGCACAATTTTAGATGTTGGTTCTGGTTATTGTATGCTCACAGAAAATGACGAAGGCAAAGCAGGTGAGGCTGTCCTGCACATATCAACATATTCAAACAAATTAACATTGCAGATGATAGTTTGAAACAATGAAAAAATCCACAGTTAAATAATTTTTATGACAAATTACGTAAGCCAGTGGAGGAAGCAAACAAGTTCTGCAACGGTAGAAATAAAATAACAGAGACTAAAACAACATAATACCTTTTTCACAAACTGCTGATTTGAGTGTACGCCTCTTTTTCCCAAATTATATGTGGACATGAATAATGCACATGTACAGCCAACATCCTCAATCACAACTGTTGTTGCAATTGTTTTGGTCCATGGGTGTCATACGGTATATAACAAGATGTGTTCATATACCTCCACCCTTCACCTGCTTCCTTTCATAGCTCCTCCACTTCCTCATCTTCACCTACAGCTGCTGTCAGAGAGCGAAGATTGTGATTATCGGCAGCCA
The DNA here is from genome assembly GCF_015220745.1 of Sebastes umbrosus. Lineage (NCBI taxonomy): Eukaryota > Metazoa > Chordata > Actinopteri > Perciformes > Sebastidae > Sebastes > Sebastes umbrosus. The sequence continues at coordinate 8,627,140 of NC_051282.1, read as the reverse complement.
CACAGAGGTCCTTGAGTTTCTCAAGTCATCAGACTGCATAAACATACTTCATTGGAAATAAAAAATATCTAAAACCTAGTGCCTGTTTTTTTTTTATTTGTGCCCTTTGAAGGCATCTCAGACTGGCTGGGTTAGTAAACATGAGCGTGCTGTGTGCAATTTAGTAAAGACTTTTCAAGACTCACTGCAATTTGGAGCTGCAAACATAAGCAATTACTCATAAAATAGAATCATATAGGTTCTTAATAAGACCAAATGTTTGTCCTGGGGCAGAGAAACACAGGGCCTCTGTGAGGTGAAAGATAGAGGGTGAGCTCTCAGTGTCCATTTCTGATGAGAGGCCCCAACCCGGACGTGGAACTGGCTGGAAAGGGTGTGGATCCGGCTGACGGTTCTCAGGCAGGACTCAGATCTGGCTGAGAGGCAGAAACTTCTGATAGTAACTTTTTGTTACATCAATCATCAGGTCCTGCGTGCACTCTGGGAGCTCTCCTGAAAATAGACCTGTGAGAGAGAAAGACAAACACAGGTAAGATGTGAGAGATAAACAGAAAGTGGAGAGGTCAGGTGTATATTCGTGTGGTGTAGCTGACCTGGGCATCCAGAGAAGACGGTAAAAGGCGGCACTACGGTCTCAGGAGGGAGCACGGTGTTGTCTAAGATCTTGCAACAGTCCTTCAGCACACAGCGACGACCCTGCACACAAAACAACAAACTGTGTCAAATGCTTCAAATGACTCCAAGTGTTTTCCTTCATTCTGCTTATTACAACATGATAAACAATGAATGGCGGCTGTTCAGAACAAGAAAGCAGTAAGCAATGCATCCTTGTTGTGTAAAGAAGAACTGGGCTGAGTTGGAGTCTTGACATACTAGACTATGACTTTTTAATTTTTTCAATGTACTATACTATGGCTTTTTTTCGACATACTATATTATGACTTTTTTTTGACATACTATACTATGATTTTTTTTTTTTCGACATACTATACTATGACTTTTTAAAAAAAATTTAGACATACTATACTGTGACCTTTTTACTTTTTCGACATACTATACTAGGATTTTTTTAATTTTTTCGACATACTATACCATGACTTTTTTTTCCGACATACTATACTATGAATTTCTTACAACATATATATATACATATACATATATATATGTATATATATATATATATATATATATACACACATATATATACACATATATATATATATATATATGTGTATGTATATATATACATACACATATATATATATATATGTGTATATATATATATGCATAGATATAGTCTTATACTGAAAATAATCATCTCTTTTGGAAACCAGAATCAATCATATAACTATATTAATTTATAATTGATTGTACCCTGCTCCTGTTGCTCAACTTCAATAACATTAAGAAAATGTATTATATGTCTTCCTTTCATATTACATACCAGGTCTGTGCCTGCTCAAAGCAGCTTGCCTGCAGTTTGCTGCTGCATTCAGTTCATCTGAACATGACTACCATGTGACTTTTTCACCACAGGCAAGAGGAGACACTGCTCCTGTTGTATGTCCTCTCTCACTGGGGCAGAGCTTTGTCTGTATGTCTGTGCTTTAATTCCACTCACTATGACACAGTTCTTGCCAATGTGGACGTAGGAACCAATCTGTGCTGCGTTGACCACACAGTCCTCCTCGATGAAGACGTGGTCTCCGATGTGCAGCGGGAAGAACGCCACTCTGGAGGGAGAGATGGAGTGTGGGAGCAGAACGAAATTAAGTTTTCATGTGTTTGCTTAATGGGCATAAAGCAACCAGAAATGAAGGACCCGAAATAAATCTATTATTTTCTGAGTGTGTGTGTGTGTGTGTGTGAAGCATGCTAACTTATTGAATGAAACTTTAATGGCATGTTGCCCACAATAAAGATGTCTACAAGTGGATCTGTGTTATGCAAGTCGTGTATTACTTGGTCTGTTAAAACATTTAGAAGGAAGACAAGACAATTATATAGCTAATTTCATTAAATGGAGACAAATGGAGAAGAATATAGAATAAAAATACCCACCCAGAGAGAGTAACAATCTCCACAGACACACACAGTAACTAATTATGAGCTTTGGAAAATGGTAAGGTTTTCAGTTTCCTTTTGATTTTTTCTGGCATAAAGATACCAGCTGAAACAATTTGTCTATAATAATTGAAAAACTGACTGACACAATATCTGCTACTACAATTTGCTATTAGAAAAGGGATGCTTTACCCTTTGCTGAATTTTTTGAAAGGTGGTCGAATGACGCTCCGGCTCTTCACCACACAGTGTCTGCCCACCCTGACATTAGCCAGGTCTCCTCTGATGATGCAGTCATTCATGACAATAGTCTGGAGGGGAGAAATCACACACACACACACACACACACACACACACACACACACACACACACACACACACACACACACACACACACACACACAATCAGAATCAGAATCGTGTGTATTGCCAGGTGTAAGAGGTATTTGATTTGGTTTTGTTGGTGCAAATAAGCAGTATAATAACAAAAGAAAAGATAAAAACGTTAGAATAAAAAATTTAAATTCTACCAATATACAATATAAGCTATGAAGAACATGATATAAACAGAATCCAAGCTCTATGAGCCTGACAGAGTACAGTGATGATAACAACAGACAGCTGTATATGATCCACTGTCAGGCAGGTGTGTCTTTGTATTTGTCTTACTTTTCCATTGAGTACGATGTTTTGACTTCCACACAGCACTGACTGCCTGCTCACTTTGTTGCCAGAAGCCTGAATCACAACGACAGAAATGGTTTAGTCTCTAAACTGAGCACAAACAATGATTTCAGTCATCCAACATCCAACATCCAACGCCCAACAGCCCAGCTAACGTTACAGTTAGCCACACAGCTAACGACTAGTTAGCTAACAACGGCTTAAAATCAACACCTTACCGTCTCAATGTACTCCGCCTTGTTGTACAGTATTTCAGATAACTCCATGGCTAGTAATACATATAATATAATGTATATATGGTGCAATATTTAAGCCAGCTGGGGTAATTCAGTCACAGTAAGCTAGCAGCTATGTGTCTGTGTTGCTCTGCTGTCAGCTCCCTCTGCTGCCGACTATGAAAGGATTTCAGACAATATGAGTTGAGTGCCAAATCATCGATGGATTTCCTTAAAGGGACTGTTTGTAACTTTCAGAAATGCTTGTTAACAGCGACACCTGTGGCCGTTAAGTCAACAAAAGTCAGCGTCGGGCTCGCTCTTGTGCTCGCTCTAAATAGACATGAACGGGCATCGCTCAAAACAGTGAGGCGACACACGTCAGCTAAAACCACAATATCACTCTATATTTCACCTGCTCGGCAGTAATGTTAGCTGACCAGATGAAGGTCTCTCCATGAATCACTGCTGATCCTAGTGTTGGCTTTTCCTGCCTCAGCCCCGGAAGAGACACGTTATCGTCTCCGACCGCAGCCGGAGGGAGACACCGGCACCCGGTCGGAGACGATAACGTAACTCTTTGCGGAGCTCCGTCACTTCACAAGACGCGGAAAACCTCTGTTGGTCTGGAGGAGCTGCAGCAGTTATTTCAGCACAAACGTCCACTGTACATTTACTAGATATTCTGAGAGCTACGAAGTCTTCTGCAGTGTGTAGTGTGCGCGCATGCAAGTGAGGTGGAGCGAGCTGAGTGAAGCCAAGTAGGCAGAGGAGCAGAGTACAGCAGAGACTCCGGCTCTGGAGACCAAAGCTACGGTCTCCCCTGCATCCTCCGACCGCGGCCAACACTGTTTTGCAAGACGGGCTTCACTAGATATAACTTTGCGATTTTGGTGCTTCTGTGTAGTTTGTGTTGGAGTCTTGTCTGAACAGCGTAGGCACATGCGAGCGTGCATGGGATACCGACCCGGATTGCTTTATACGTGTAAGAAGTAACAAACAATCCCTTTAAGCCAAACAAATGATACAGTTCACTTGGTATTTGTTATATTTGAGGTGTGTTGTATAAAAGTTATAAATGCATGTGAAGTGTTGAATTATTCTGCTTCGTCAGGTAATTTGAAAGGTAATTATTAAAGGGACTGTTTATAACTTTTTACATGTATAAATGTACCGGGTCGGGATCCCATGCGCGCTCGCATATGCGCACTCGCGTGTGGCCCGTGTCTCTGCTCCTCTGCCTGCTTGCCTACACTCACACACACCGCACGTTCTTGTTGTCTCGCTCCACCTCTAGACGTGAACGCGCACTCACTCCACACTGCAGAAGAGTTAGTTTAACTCTGAGAATATCTAGTGAATATCTAGTGAATACAGTGGACGTATTCACGTCAGAGTGGACGTTTGTGCAGAAATAACTGCTGCAGCTCCTCCAGACCAACAGAGGTTTTCCGTGTCTTGTGAAGTGACGGGGCTCCGCAGCAAGAAACATTATCGTCTCCGACCGGGTGCCGGTGTCTCCCTGCGAGCGCAGTCGGGAGACAATAACGTTTCTCTTCCTGCTTCAGCCCCGGCACCGACCCGCTTTTCCTGCTGCAGCCAAAAGCCAACACTAGGATCAGCAGTGATTCATGGAGAGACCTTCGTCTGGTCAGCTAACATTACTGCCAAGCAGGTGAAATATAGAGTGATAGTGTGGTTTTAGCTGACGTGTGTCGCCTCACTGTTTTAAGTGATGCACATTCATGTCTATTTAGAGCGAGCACAAGCACGAACCCGACGCTGACTTCTGTTGACTTAACAGCCACAGGTGTCGCTGTTAACAAGCATTTCTGAAGGGTAACAAGCAGTCCTTTTAAACAACTAATCCTGTAATGTGATTCTGTTATTGATTGGTCTTCCCTTAGCTGAATCACACAGTTTGAGTTGTGCGCATGCGTACAGACGGAGCCCCTGATCCTGTAACATCTTCTCGTGTTGCATGCTGGGTGCTCCCGTCACTTCTCTCCGTCATGGCTGCCCGTGTCCTGCAGCAGTGTGTCCGCTCGCTGGCCCGGCCCTCGCTGCGGCTCTCCTCCTCCGGTAGCCTGGCTGTCAGAGCCGCCCTCCACCGACCCGTCTCCTTCTCCTTCTCCTCGGCCGCAGACAGCCGGAGGACGCGGTGGCTCGGTCAGAGCCGGGTGAGTAACATTGAACCGTCTTCGGCCTGCTAGCAGCGCGCTGCTGCTGCTGTGACCTAGTGACGCCTTTCAAACCTGTCTGCCTCTCAGAGACAACAGAGAGCTCATGATGGCATGCAGGATGTTTATTTTACCATGAATGAAAACCTCATGGTGTGATATTGAACCTGAAGTCCATTAAACCTTGTTAACGTTATATTCTGATTACTCCACAGCCATGTTGTGCTGGTTAGCCAGTTAGCTAAGTTAACATCTGTGTTGTTGCCCTCGTCTCACCTTCAGTCTACAGACATGTGGATGCTCACACTGAAACCTTCTGACACTACATTCTAGCAGAGCAATAGCTGATGGTGGTTTGCCACATTAAACTGTGTTTTTGTGTTGTGTATGATGTTGTTATGTGTGTGTGTGTGTGTGTGTGTGTGTGTGTGTGTGTGTGTGTGTGTGTGTGTGTGTGTGTGTGTGTGAAGCATGCTGACTTATTGAATGACACTTTAATGGCATGTTGCCCACAATAAAGATGTCAAGTTACAAGTGGATCTGTGTTATGCAAGCTGTGTATTACTTGGTCTGTTAAAACATTTAGAAGGAAGACAATTATATAGCTCATTTCATTAAATGGAGAAGAATTTAAAATAAAAATACCCACCCAGAGAGAGTCATAATCTCCACAGACACACACACACAGTAATTTATTATGAGCTTTGGAAAATGGTAAAGTTTTCAGTTTGCTTTGGATTGTGGACATAGTTGTGACTGATCTCAGGTCATCAGGTAGTTTACTTTACTTTACTTTGACTTTATTGTCCACCTTAGTGGAAATCTGTCTTTGGCTTCTCTAGTACATAAAAGATAAATTCAAACATGACATAAAATTCAAACTTTAAAAACATACTGTCTGCAAAACACGCTGCACTGTTACAAAACATACAACTACAAATGTACAATTGTGCAAATGGGCAGGAAACAGCAGCAACAGATGGGGATAAGTTACACCTTTCAAAATACGTTAGGTCTTCACTAGTGCAGTCATTTTGCATTCAGTACCTGTATGGCATGGGGAATAAAAGACCTCTTATATATGATCCGGCTCGCTGTCGGGACCCTAAATCGACGGCCAGACGGGAGCAGCCTATACTCAGAGTTTAGTGGATGTGAAGCGTCTACAGATATCTGTCTGGCCTTCCTGACTACCGCTCTATCAAATATATCACAGAGCTGTCTTTGTTTCACAGAGAGACCAAGACCAAATTAACAAAAATCACCCTCACTAGATCTGCATCTCTTGTTTCAGTACAGTAGAAAAACACCTCATAATCTGAGAGGTCAAGACATGACTGCTGTTGAGTAGGTTAAAAAATGTATTCGAGTGTAAAGCCAGACTATAAATATACATTTTTAAGTGTGTTTTGTATTGCACTAATGGCTAATAAAGTGATGTATGTACTGGAGTAATGTGTTCAGCTTTGCTTGTAAGGCGTACTTCCTGTTCCTGTCTGCATAACCCAGGAAAGAGAGTAGTACTGTAGTGTAACCTGGTTGCGATTTATGCATGAATAGAGGATTAGCACTGTGCTTAACATGCACTCTTGAGCTACAGCCTGCTGACATTTGGTGCTCATAAGATTTTGACCCACCGATGGGAAGGGAGCTTAATAAATGTCATTGGTATCTTTTTTTCTGATCACCATTTCTTTAACCTCTGTGCATTTCCATGACCTCCGCCCACCTCATCAACCCCTGCTCCTCTTCCTCCTCAGATCCCCTCAGTTGGCGTGTTGTGCCGACAGTATGGGGACCTGCCCCCCCTCACCCTAGTAACCATCAAAGAACGCGTCATGTACGTCCTCAAGCTCTACGACAAGATCAACCCTGAGAAGGTGAGAGAGAGAAAGAGAGCGCCAACTAGCTAAGAAACTATCAGGCCTGCACTCTGCTCACTGACGGATAAAACAATGAATACATTGTGAACAATTGATGCGTTGTGTCTGTTGCTTAACAGGTTACATGTGATCATGTTTGTGTTTCAAAATGTGAATAAGAACCAGGCTAAAACTACATTTCTAATGTCTGCGTTACTGTCTGCTCCACAGCTGCAGGCAACCTCCCACTTCATGAAAGACCTGGGTCTGGACAGTTTGGACCAGGTGGAGATCATCATGGCCATGGAGGATGAGTTTGGTGAGTCAGCGAGCCGTGTAGCTGCTAGTCAGTCAGGGCTGCACAGTATACTGTGAAGTGAAACGGTCCGTCTGCACACCTGTGAAGCGAGTTTCCCGCTGTGAGAGAGAGTGGCTGTGCAGCCTATTGAATCACTGATTTCATGCATTCAGTACAGTTTTCCTTTATTTTTAGTCTCTGCCTTTTTTTCTTCCTCCACAAGCAAATTTACCACATAGTCACTGTTTTGTGAAAACCACAAATCTAAAAACAAAAGACGATGCATTTTTCAGATAAATGCTTTGAATGGTTAATTAAGTAGTGTGAGAATAGCGCTGCAACGATTAGTTGATTAATCGATTAGTCGATCAACAGAATAATGAATCTGTAACTATTCTGTTAAGTGATAAATTGTTTAAGACATTTTTTAAGCAAAAGTGCCAAACAATCTGTGGTTGCAGCTTCTCAAATGTGAGGATTTGCTGGTGTTTTATATCATTGGAATCTGAATATCTTTTAGATTTTGGGCTGTTGGTTGGACCAAACAAGTCATCTGATTAGGGGCGCAACTAACGATTATTTTTATTGTTGATTATTTTCACGATTAGTTTTTTGGTCTCTAAAATATCAGAAAATGGTGAAACATATCGATCAGTGTCTTTAAAAGCCCGAGATGAAGTCCTCAAATGTCTTGTTTTGTCCACTACTAAAATATATTCAGTTTACTGTCATAGAGGAGTAAAGAAACCAGAACATATTCACATTTAAGAAGCTGGACTCAGACAATTTTTTCTTTTTTCTTCTTAAGACATTACTCAAACCGATGATCAAAAAAGTTGGCGATTAATTTAATAGTTGACAACTAATGGATTAATCGCTGCAGCTCTACATCTGATGATGTCAAAAAGGACTCTTGAGAAAGTACATTGAGGATTATTTACATTTTATTGACCAAACAATTCATTGTGAAAAGGATCTGCAGATTAATCGATAATGGAAATACTCGTTAGTCTCAGCCCTGTGAGACTTTTCTCAACCCATAAAGACTCACTTAATCCTTAAATTGATATGAAAAATTAAAAATCACCAAATTGAGATGCATGGCTTTCATTGGACCATAGCAAGCATGTTTACGGTGGCATGAAAACGTGAGCCTGCGTTTATATATGACCTTTTGTGTTCTCTGTGTTTCTTCTACAGGCTTTGAGATCCCTGACGGAGAAGCAGAGAAGTTGATGAGTCCTGGTGATATTGTACAGTACATCGCAGACAAGAAGGACGTTTATGAATAATGTTCTCTATAGTTCACTACAGAGGTAAGTCTCTCCGTCAGCCCTGTTTTCTGCCTCTTCACCATCTCAATCTCACACGTACATTCTGTTGTTTCCTGTGTAGTCACTCATCAGTATTGTATATTTCTTCCAGAGAGGTTGACCCCAGCGTGACCGCACAGGAAGTACATTTCCCACTTCCTCACCGTCAGCTCTTCTGTCCAGTACGGCACCGTTGACGTCAAAGCTGCCGTGTCTCGTGTTTCAATGTATTTAAATGAACGTGTTCTTTCGGAGCTCGGAAGATGAACAGAACATTTAAAAAGTCTATCACAGTTTTGATTTTTTTTTCTCTTCCAGCTCCACAATGTGGTTCCAATGTATAATTTCTCATGAATAGATCAATAAATACACATCCTGTATAGAGCTGTGTGTCTGCTGTGACATTCATTCCCATATGACAGGAGGAGCATCGTCATGTCGTTGAGTTAAACTTAATATCAGAATGCCAAGTTCAGAAATAAAGATGTGGTTTTGAGACAAGAGTCGTATAGTAGAGTTTAAACAAGCGAGTCTCAGTCTGAAGGTCACGATATTTTCTAAATCCACAAAAGAACATATAATCCTTCCAACATTCATGTTACGACTGTTAAATGGAGCTTTTTTTGTGCTAATGAGACATTAGTCTAGTTTGGAGACAGTGATGTAGTAAAATTTAGCTTTTTAACTGATCATTTTTGTTCCAAAACTGTACAAATAAACTTAATGTGTCTAAACTGGATGGAAAAACAACTACATTTACTAAAGTACTATACTTAAGTACAGCTTTAAGGTACTTTATGGTTTCTACTTCATTGTAGAGGGAAATATTGTACACCACTATATTTATGACAGCTGTAGTTACCAGTCACTTTTCAGATAAATAATCATAATAAAGAAAAAACACTCAAATTAAAGCAGTGGTTCACAATCTTTTTGGCTTGTGAACTCTCAGGTGGGGAACCACTGGACAAAACTTGTATCAGTGTTAACAAATTAATCATGTAATATATAATAATTAGGGCTGTTAACATTATAATGCAAATTTGTTTAAACATCACTGATTTCAGGTTGTCGCGGGCTCAGATTTAAAACTAGATTGAAGATATAGATGGCATCATATGAAACTAGAAAACCTAAGGAATACATTGGTACTATACTAGTATAGTATAATATAGTATACTAACTATGCCATAGTAGCTTGTCATGAAGGAGGCCAAATAACGCTTCAAACTTTCTAAATTTTGGCGAGGAAAAACTGGCATGGCCATTTTCAAAGGTGTCCCTTGACCTCTGACCTCAAGATATGTGAATGAAAATGGGTTCTATGGGTACCCACGAGTACAGACATGCTCACTTCATGATAATCACATGCAGTTTGGTGCAAGTCATAGTCAAGTCAGCACACTGACAGCTGTTGTTGCCTGTTGGGCTGCAGTTTGCCATGTTATGATTTGAGCATATTTCTTATGCTAAATGCAGTACCTGTGAGGGTTTCTGGACAATATCCGTCATTGTTTAGTGTTGTTAATTGATTTCCAATATTAAATATACACATATATTTCCATAAAGCAGCATATTTGCCCACTTCCATGTTGATAAGAGTATTAAATACTTGATAAATTTCCCTTTAAGGTACATTTTGAACAGATAAAAAGTGTGATTAATTGCGATTAACTATGGACAATCATGCGATTAATCACGATGACATATTTTAATCAATTGAGAGCCCTAACAATAATAATATATCAGTCATGCGGGCAATTTTCAGCAGAACCAGTACTTTTAATTTGATATTTAAGCATATTTTGCTGATAATATTTCTGTAATTTTACTTATGCAGGAGTTTGAATGCAGGACTGTGGGATTGGAAATTAATTTGAACATTTATGAAATAGTTCACTTTCCAACTTAAAATTTCTCAGAAGTTTCTAAGATCTCAGTGAATTCTTGTAATTTAAAATATCTAATTTGATGAAATGTCTTAAAGCATAAAACATGGAAGATTACCTGACAGAGAAAAACAATGTGAGGAAATTGCAGAGATGCATTACATCTTTTAAAATAGAAATTAAATAACGCCAGGAACACAAGTTGTATCCATTTGTATATCACTGGCACAACTTATGTTTGTTCTGTGGTGACTAAATGAAAAACAATAACATTTACATTTAAAAGTAAAAAAAATGGAAATGAAAGGATTTAAATGATTGCAGATATTACAGCTTTTACCGAGAAGCAGACGAGGAGAAATAAAAAGTCCAGGAGAAAATGCTGAGTCATTGTTAGTCTTTTATTGAGGGTTGTACCCAAGTTTTACAGCTTTGTATGACGGCTGCAGGAGCCAGAGGGTTACAAACAGTAATCAGTATACGAGTACAGCCAACAGAAGACCTACTACTTACTACTCTACACCTTAGTACAGATTCTCTTAAGAGCACTAAAATCCAGAAAAATAGGAGAAAAAAAAATAATACAGAACAAACCAAGCAACAAAGGAAGGAGAATAAAAAGATTAAATGAAACCAAACAAAACAGACAGCATCAGAGGAGACATTCATTATTAGAGCACACTGGAGTTGGTTTTCTATACCTTGTAATATCAGGCGACTTCGTTTTTGTCAATTTATATACCCATACAAATAAAGATTGTCCTTCAAAAAGTGCAGTTTCCCCCGAAGTTTTAAGATAAAATCCTTTGATGACCCGAGGAAGACATTTGAAAATAAAAAGGTACTTCCTGTTTTGTTTGTAAGAGAGGAAGACATCCTCTCGTTGATTATAGACACTGTACGTTTATATTCTCATATATATATATATATATTATATATAGTTTCAACAGTCTCCCAAAGCAATGTGCATAATAGGTTTACAGGTGATCCAACTACACACTGTGGATTGATAGAATCTCTATAAAAAACATTGTAGTTGTGTAAAATTTGCAGTTTCACCGGCCTCACTCTCCTCGGCTTATCGAGGAGACAAGCTGTGAAAATAAAGAAATGGACTTTGCAAATCTTAACCTGTCCTCCTCTCCTGCTACAACTGGCCCGACGGTTGCTAGGTAATAAAGGTTTTTTTTTTCAGTTATTATTATTATTATTAGTAGTACGATTCAACGATGGCACAACATGTTTGAGGAATATTATTGGGAATCCCATCTCAACGGTGTTTTTAAAACATTTTTGGGATTTTTTTTTTTTAGTTTTTTTTAAAGAAAGCAAAAAACCCAAGGTGGACATGGAAGCCTGGGTTCAACACTCCACTGCATAGTCTCTCTGAGCGACACCCATCCCTCCCCTCTGTACTGTAAACCCACCCCCCCGCCCACGATAACACCACCCGCCCCGCCCCACCCACATCTTTGTGCTGGTTAGACTAAAGCTTTTCAGGGTTTTTGTTTGTGTGTATTCATATTAAATGTAAAATGACAAAAAAGACAGCAGATTCTCACAGTTTGTGTTTTTGTTTTTTCCTGTTTTTTGTTGTTTTTTTGTGTCAGAAAAAATAGCCTTAGCGCTTTTGATCGACAGTAGGAGCCGTAGGGTGTGTGTGTTATGATATAATATAGCATTTGCTCACAGGATAGTTAAGTCAAGAGAAAAAACAAGAAGTCACATTATTTTTCTTAAACATTAAAAAGTAGTAGAGTATCACCAGCCAGCTTCCCTCCTCTCCTCTCCTACCCTCCTTTCCTTATTTCCATCTTTCCTCCCCTCGTCTGGCCCTGTTGGTAAGCTGCTTGGCAGCCCTGGGGATTGTACATTGCTCGTGGTGGTTTTTCACTTACTGAAAAGGTTTTCCTCACATCATCCTTTTTGCAAATGACATTTTTTTTTCTTCAAGCATTTAACATTGTCCAGCTTTTTTAAATACACACGTACACAACAACAACCAAAAAAAAAATATTATCAATCCCTTTCCTTCCCTCTCACCCTCCCTCCTTGATTTGGCATGATAATGTGTTCGAACATACACACACTGTTTCTGAACGAGACTGGGTTTTTGCATCTTCCCACACACGCACACACACTAACAGTAGATTGGACGAGACAGAAACAGAGCAAGATTAAGCTGGGAACCAAAACAATAGTAACATTAACATCAATGAGAGGCGTTTTACAGACGTTGCTTGTCCCTTCTCTAACAGCAGAGCCATGCTGCCTCCTGAGCTGCTCGTCAGGGGGTCACATTTTGTCCCACTAATTGGTTAAGGTAAGGATACTGAGGAGGGACAAAACTGCTCCCGGAGCAGCAATCGCCAAAAAATCAGAATGAACGAAGTGTAAAATAATTTCATCAAGAGCGGAAAGGGAATATAGACTATTTAGAGTTCACTTGCCCCGGACCTCCTGTCAGTTTTGCGTTTCCTCTCCTGTAGTTAAGCTTAGGAGTTTGGAGAGGGAGAGCTGATCCTGGATGAGCCAGTAAAAGAGGCAAGTGAAACCCTGTGTCCCTGAAAAGCCAGGAAGAACCAGCCGATCACAAGTCCCCGTGCCTGAGTCGCTACTGGGCAACGAGAAGCCTTGCCTCATTTCAGTCAAGCTCAAGACACGAGCATTTCCACGCCACAACGATCGCCGTGACAACCGGGCGTGGTCAGAGCAGTAGTCGAATACTGTTTGAAATACATAAACGATGAGCAGTGGTTGCTTTATTTTTTCCGTGCGTTGGTTCCATGTTTGAGGCTGATCGAGTGCCAGAGAAGGCAGATCGAGGCGCCGGCCGTCATTTATACTTTTTTTTAAAACCGTTTGCAGCTACATTCTGGCTCAGTGCAGGCGACGTGGCGATGCCGCCGCTCTGACCAGCCGGCCCAGTGAACAGGGAGAGGTAAACCTGGAGAGGAGGATGACAACCCCCCTCCCTCTTCTCTCGCTCCCTCACTGGGGCCAACAAAGCACCATCTTCTCTAGTCACAGCACACACGCACTCACACACACAAACACACACATTACCCTGTCACAATACTCTCACAGACGCACCTTCTCCCTCAGACAGACCTGAAAATCAAAACTACACCACCAAGCCGTCTGTCTGACCGTCCGTCCGTCCGTCTCGGCTTTGCTCTCCGCTCGCTCGGCCTTTCCTCTAATCCACCCAAGTGCAAAATCCAAGGCTCCTCAGTTCAATTTGTCAAATTAAGTTAACTCAAAAAACAAACATGGTTCAGATGTTCCACTTGATAACATTTGTTAAACAAAAACAAATACAAATAAGAGATATATATATATATAGTTTAAGCAAAGAGATCTGGAATTAAGTAAACTAATCTTTTTGTATGATTGAATTATTTGGTAGAGAGCAGTTCAATACTGGCACACACCACTGTCAAGTCTGGCTAATACTCAAGGTTCTGTCTCACTACGTATGCTTTGAAGTTGTTAAATATTCACGACTAAACTTAAAAACACAACTTAAGCCAACGCTACTAGTACTTCTGAAATAAAAACCTATATCGGAGGGGCAAACACACACACACACACACGCACACACACACACACACACACACACAACAGGCAGAATTATTACACGATGAAGAAAAGAAATTAAGGTCCATGGCTTCGCTAATGCTGACTTCTCGTTAGCGCACTCTCTGAAGCTTTTGTTTTTCCCCCGATAATTGTGCATCATAGTAACTAAACAATCACTGGTAGATAGGTACATCTATTATTCACACGTGTATTTTGTCAACAAACGCCACTGGTGGATTTACATTCACGCCATTCTCACACACAACCACGACCCCTAACACTTGCCCTCCAGCGGTAGACCTCACGTCTGCCGATACAGAGCCTCTTAACACACCCACACACACATCCATACAGACACATCCACACACGATTCATCAGGTCAGGAACTTCAGATGAGTACACACCCCCCCCCTCCTCCCCCCACTCAAAAGGAAGAAAAAAAAAAAACAGTACAACAATACAATCATATTCTATTTGTAAACAGGTAGAAGCCACTTGACTTGTTGTTGCATCTTCGGACACAATTAGGATCAAGGCAATGAAATGTGGACGACTTTTGCACTGTTAAAATATTATCTTCAACCAAAACAAACAGATTTTTTAAAGTTTTTCTTCTTTCCTTTTTTCAAAACACCATTTGTGGCAATGAGAGCGATTAAAAAAAAAAAAAAAAAAGCAAGTTATATTTCGCATTTTGTTGTACTTAATGAAACATTTAAAACATTTTATGAGACACGGGGAAAAAAAGAAAAAAAACGCCTCTCGGTAGGCCATGTGAGAGGCTACAGTATGCATAGATACGGATTCGCCTTTCTCTTGGTTTATAAGTCTGACAAGACAGAACATTTTCCACTGACAGTCAAACACTCGCGCAATAAACACTCCCCACTTTTTGATTTTTACATCAGTGGAGTGGAGGAGTGGAGGAAGAGGAGGAGAGAGGGAGCATTGGGGTTTCTACAGCCCGTCCTCCACCCCCCCACGTCAGGACCCCCCTGTCCCTCAAAAGACAGCATATTGAAAGCAGTGTGTTGAGCTTCTCCAGCTTAAAGCAGTTATTTGGCAGAGAAAATAAAACTTACAGACCTATACATAGTTTTCAGTGCTAGAAGTTGGATTTTCCTTTCCTACAAGGAGTAGTAGTTTTTTTTAATTCACCTACAAGGGGGGGAAAACTGGCTTGATTTCCTGAGAACCATTGCTGGTTATTTAGCAGACAAAGAGGAATAGTTCAAATAACCAACGCCATGGCCAAAAACACTGATCCGAATTCCCAGAGTTACAAAGCATCGTCTTCATCCTCAATAAGAGTTTAAATTTTTTTTTAAGTTTTTCTATTTGTTTTATAGATTTTTTTATATTTTTTTTATTTATTTTGTATTTTTTTTTTTGAGTATTTTCTATTTTATTCCATCTTCTCTTTAAAATGAAGAATGAACACACGTTCCGCCTCCTAAGTCTTGTAAACAAGAGGTTGCAGTGTGGCACCTCCAAACATTGAAAGCCTATTCTGAAAGTGCTGTTTCCCCCCTGCCCACTAGGGGGCTAGTGGGAGGGCTTGCTAGATAGGCCCCGCCCCCTACACTGGGGTGGGCGGGGCTTGCTAGTCCCAGCTGCGGCTACAGTCCTTTGCACTGCAGAGCTCAACGTTCTTTAGTTTTAAAACAAAATTGGTGCAATACTTTTTAATGTCACTTTTACTATCACCAGATAATCCTCCTAAGTCAGCTTTTTATTCTTCTTTAACTATCTGTTGATCTTGAACTCCACGACAACGCAGTAAGGTAGGCGTGCCAAGGCAGAGAGGAGCGCACACATACTCATTCACGCACGCACTCACACACACAAAGTACTTCCGCACACATACGTGCGCGTGCACACGCATACACACATACGGTAAGGACCTCAATGAGTAAACAGCTACACTGGAAAAACTGGCTGCTCCCTCTATATTGCAGATTATATATACTGAGAAAAAACCACATTCAGTGCAAAGTTAAAAAAGCTCATACTCCAACATTGTCAGCAAACAAATGCAAAAAAACAAAACAAAAAAAAAGAAAACGTTAAAAATGAAAAGAATTGGAATTCAAATAAACATGACGAATGAAACAAAAAATATATATATAATAATGAGCTCGATTGAAGCTTTTTTCGGTCTGAAAGAGCACTACCTGGAAGCAAATATCCATCCGTTCACATTATAGAATTGGCCTGCATGATTCAAGTATTCCGACTGATATGTTTTTGGGCTAAAACAAAGTGGACATATGTGCAGAGAGAGAAACGTAACTTGTTTTCCACAGGGGTGACCCCGCTTTGTTGTATATCTTGTAAGTGAGAAAGAGTCCAACTAGTGCCATTGCATTTATAACTACTGTTTTTTTTTCATTTTCTTCTGCTGATTATTGATAATTCTCTACTGACCCTTCCTCCAGCCTGTTTGATTGGCAGGCGGTTCACATGGAGTCCACGCCCCCTGTCAGGTGATCCACCGGGAGGAAGGAGCTGATTGGAGAGGGGCTGCTGATCCTCCCTGTATCGGTGCCACTGGGGTTCCCCCACAGGCTACTGGAATAGTTGGGCCCGCCCCAGAGGGAGGAGCTGTGGAGATCGCTGCTGTTCCACTGGGTGGGTTCAGGAGCGCGGCTGGGAAAGGGGTGAGACTGATCCATTCTGCTCTGAGAGGAGCCGATGGTCTGCCAGCTAGAGGAGGGAGTGGCCAATGACTGCCCTTGTGCAAAGAAACGGTTGATTTCCTCCTCGCTGGCAAACTCGGCCAGAATAGTAGTGTTCCCCAAAACACACCTGCAGAGAGACAAAGAGGTGAGACACAGCACGTGTGAGTGAGTGTGTGTTGCTCCAAAACATCCTGTGGCGGGAATCGGCAATAGGTAATCCGAATGTGTTTACATCGATTACATAACTTGCCCACTGCCCCCACCGTTGATTTGATTTTTTTTTTACAGAAATAAAACCCATTTAGTTCATTTTTGCATATCAGCACCGTGTTATTTGGCAATATTTTGGAATTAAACCCAATGTTATAACGGAACCATAACGTTAATGAGGCAATTGCCTTGCTGAGGACGGAGCAGTCATAGCTGGTGTGCATGATGCAGAAGCGCCGGGTGGAAACCTGCGGCCCCGTAGCCAAATCTCAACTGGAGAGGCCAGACACACAGCCATCCAACGGTAAAGATCAAAGTAAGCGCTCTACAGATATACATATTTACCTGTAAAATGTCCGGTATGGTCGGTAACACCGGTATTGTCACAAGTTTATTAACCGTGGGAAAGGTTCCTCACTGTGACATCCCTATCATAGTGGTGCAACACACTGCTTTTTGGTTTTATTGAATTTTAAAAATGATCAAATGTTCAGAGGTCAAAACCAACTCATTTAGACTTATAGAGGCTACTTTTGATTAAGTTTCAGTCAGATTGGATGGAAATATTTAAAATAACGTGCATTGATCTCACTGCTATGCGTGAACATCGATACTTTCCCTTTCTAAAGTGTTGTCTTGCTCATGCTTGAGGCAGTTGCCTGTATACATGACAAGCAACTGACAATCTCGAGGAGAAATCTAGCTGAGGACATCAGGTCTATATTATCTCCTGCCCTGGTGACGGTGACTAATACTGAGTTTCTTCTGGCATTTAAGAAATCAACTTACTGGCAACAGCCAACTGTGCACATAAACAAAATGAATGCGTCACACAGTTAGAATACAGGGGCTGACTGTAAAACTGAACTTCTATTCATCTCTCCAGCCGCTGACTGATCCATTTCATTTTGTAAAAGGACAGAGTAAAGTATTGAACAGGCCAGTCAATGAACCATTATGAGACTGTAAATACAGGGCGACTGCTTTAACACAGAAATGGAAAAGTAGAGTGTGTGTGTGTGTGTGTGTGTGTGTGTGTGTGTGTGTGTGTGTGTGTCCGATGTCCTTACATGTGCAGGCTCTTCTGGGCCTTTGCGGCCTCATCCTTGGAGCTGTAGCATACCACGGCGTTACCGTGCGGCAGGTTGAGGTGGAATGTGATCAGAGGGCCGTGCTGCATGCACAAGGTCCTCAGGGTAGAGCCGTCAATCTGTGAGACACAAACACAGACGGGATGAATGGGGACAGTTGTTAAAACAACTGTTGCCAAATATGCAGAAATGTGTCCTCAAGAGTTCAGTTTGTTGAATATGAACTGACAAAAAACACCGTTGAATAAAGTTGCAGAGTGGAAGGAGCTATTTTAGGCGCCCATGTTTCCAGATGTAAAAATCCCATTCACATCCCATACAGTCAATGTTACATGACTCACAGTTGGAGCTCTTTTATGACTTGGATCAGCAAGAAACTCTCCCGGTTCAATCATCAGTCCAAAATATAACTGTGTCTGAAAATATCTGGTTCTTTGTGTACGAGCCTGTGTACATAAAATCTTCAAGGTAGGAGTTCAAATCACTTCAAATTTTGGGTACATTTTGGATGAATTCATCAACTATGGCGCTAGGTTTTGTTCTAATCTGCAACGCAGGAGCGTTTCAAATTAACCAACACTCTGATTCAAGTATTGTAGTTGTTTGAACCATCTGTCAGGACAAAGTGACATGACAAAACAGGATTTCTCAGAAACAAAGTTGAAATAATTAATTGAGGTGCCCCATAACAAAAACGTATACGATCATTGCATTATCCAGGAGAATCTCATGTTTCTATGTTACGTAATACTAAGGATATGGTTTAAGAAAAAATAGAAATAGGAATGCAGAGTTGGGAAAACGCCAGAACCACTCTGCAACTCTATAGGATGACAATAACAAAACAAAAACACAGATTCAGTGTTATGTTATGTCCGTGCATGTACCTGAGGTGTGAGATTTTTCAGAACAAGCCATTGGGATCTCCCTGAGCTGCTGCTGCTGCTGCTGCTGTCGCCCCAACTGGAACCTGCCAATACAAGTGGAAGAGTACAGGTTAGTAGCTGTATGGAGTTGTACACCCTGCATGTATGGCATGTATGGTTAGAGAGTATATGTCTAGCTTTGTCCACAACTCCAAGATATTCAGTTTACTGTCATAGAGGAGTAAAGAAACCAGAAAATATTCACATTTAAGAAGCTGGAATCAGAGAAGTTAGACTTTTTTTCTTAAAAAAAAAATGCTCAAACCAATTATCAAAATAGTTAATTCATTTAAAGTTTAACAACTAACAGGTAGTATATATAAGTGTGTATGTGTGTCTCCCTCTGCTCTCACCAGGTGTGTATCTGGACTCAGAAGAGGCCCACCCCCCTAGCCTCAGGGCAGAGCCGTCCCAGCCAGAGGAGGCAGAGCTGGGCTTCTGGCTGGTGAGGCCGGGTGGTGGTCTGGAGGGGGCCGCCACAGACATCGCCTTGGGAGGCAGGGGGACCTTCCACAGCTCATGGGCCAGGGAGGAGTTGGACACAGAACCGCCGCCGGGAGACCACTTTGACTCACTGGGTCTGGCTGCAAGGAGAGAGGAGTGAAACTTGTTTACGCCCTCCTGTCCATTTACACAGATCTGCTCACCGTCTCTCTCTACATACTTTTAAGTCACACATTTGTCATATTGTCCTATAACAGCAAAAGTAAAAGTCTAAAACCAGAGAATACAAAAACCAAATGCAGAGAACATGGTGTAAGGTCAGCTGGACAGACCTCTCTTTGAGGTAAGAAAGTTGTGTATAGTTGTATAAAGTTGATGTCCTCTTAAAGTGGACAAGATAGCAAAGGCTGAATTCCAAACAGGAGCGCATACCTGAAGTGCTTTGTGCTGTACTGGTGAGGGAACCGCTGTGGCTGGAGGCACGAATGGATGACCAGGCACTGTTAGAAGGCATCGTGGTGTTCAGTGATGAGGATGGCCCTGGAAATACAGAGAAAGAGAAGAGTTAGTGTCTGTGAGAGCAGTTTATCATATCTGAATCTAGCATCCTATCTGATCATCAAACCTGAGTCCTTTCAAATATCTTATTAAATTTATTCAGGTTTAGTTTTCAACATTTTTAGTGAATAACAAAACAAAAATGAATAACTTGATATTCAGGAATTAAAACTCAACTGAGATCTTTAATGAGATTTTGTGGCTCAGAAGGCAGAAAGACTGAAAATCTATATAATGTTGACCACCTGAAGCTACAACCTGATGAGATCTGAGCAGCATAACAGATGAAATCATGAATAAAATTATGTAAATCTGAGCCATTACAACATGTGTGGCTTATTTGGGTTTTACAATTTTATTAAAAAATCATGCCATACAAATCATCTATTTAATACAAGCTAACAAAGCTCACGAAAAAAAGACAGCCTGCTTCATGGTACAGAGTGGTGCTTCTTTCTCTAAGAAACCATCTTTGATCTGGCTTACAATTAATAAAATCTGCCGGTGACTCATTTCAACCAGTAAAACAGACAGTTGGTGGCTAAGAATGAAGCACATACTTCCTACAGGTTTTACACATTGTTCATTGCTAATAAAATAAAAAAAAAAGAGATAAAATATTGGATAAGAGATATAAAAGACTTTGTGTTTATGCCCGGCCATATGTGTGATCTACCGTTGTTCCTGTCCCTGAGGTGGTCTGTGTCGCGGACGGTGTTGATGGAGAGGTTGTTGATGACACTGCCAGGGGTCACGTAAGGGTCAGTCTCAGGGTCAATGTTGGGGTAACCTTTCCAAGGCTCCCCGGGCCGGAACTCTGCAGACACAAAAATAGCCATTAGTTGTTTTCGTTGCAAACATTTTGTTTTGTTTGGTTGGTTTGTGCATGTGAAAGCTTGTGTACCTGGGGGCCAGGTGACAGTGTTTCCATGGGGCGGGGGGGGAATTGGCACGGGGCGGCCAGCCATCACCCACCGAGCCCATTGATTGGCCGGGAGGACTCAGGGGAGATGGGCCAGGAGACAGGAAGTCATAGAAGGGAGAGTCCTCCAGACGCAGCCCAGACGACATAGCACCTGTGGGACGAACACACATAAACATGAGGATGCAATCGCACAGACTAAAACTCATTTTGGTTATACACTATAGTGCCATCAGAGCATTATACTATTTAATTATTTAAATAACTTATTTTTGAATAAAAAGTTTTAATCAGCATATATTCTTATAAGCATATTTTAACAAACAAGGTGACAGATTGAACTGCAACTGTTATGTCCAACATGAGTGCAAGGCTTATGTTTAACTGAAACTTTAAATACAGTATATTGCAATGTGTTCAATACTGGACATGCTTTTTTAAAGCCATTTTTTCAAGTCTAAAGGAGGCAACTGTGCAGGAAATAAACCTTTTTCACAGTTTCAGTGTTTACATGATGGTGTGTACATGATTAACTCTCCTATATAGACAATCGATGTATAAACAACTCTGATGGCACTTTTAATATCAGCAGGCCAGTCTGACGCTACAGCATGTACAGTCACAAACACAAACAAAGGTTCTTCCGTACCAGGTTTGCTGTTCTGCTCCAGAGGGTCAGTAGCCCAAAGTTTCTTCAGTCTGGACTGGGGTGGCTCTTTGTAGCTCACAGCTCCGCCACCACTACCACCACCACCCATGTCCAGGGGTACATTCAGGTTAGAGTTCAAGCCTGATGGGAGAGATTGAGGAAGAGGAAGAGGGATTAAATGTATGAAGAAATTCAACAGAAATAGTCAAAACTAAAAGTCAATTTACATATTCAAATATCTACAACTAAATCTTTAAAATGTGGGGGAATATACTGATTAAAATGACTAACAGTTAACGTACTTAAAGGGAAGTTGCTGAAGGATCCGAGAGCAGCAGCGTCCTTCTGCATCTCAGGGGTGTTGTGGGACATGTAGTTATCCAGGTAAGGTTTGTGGAGCGGGGGCTGTTTCAGCAGGGAGGGGTCCAGGTGCCGCGGTGGCATCATTGATGGAGACGAACCAATAGGACGTGTCTAAGGACGGGAGGTAGAAGGTTAGAAAACCATGAAGACACAAATGTTTCATGAAATAAAACCTTTTTGGGTGTAATGAAGCAGGATTCAGAGGGATTTTTAGACACACACACACACCTGTTCAGACGGTCGTCCCACAGGCATGGGTCTCTGGCTCTGAGCTTTCTGCTGCTGTTGCTGCTGCTGCTGCTGCTGCTGCTGCTGCTGCTGCTGCTGGAGGAGAAGTCGCTGCAGACAGAAAAGAAGAAAAAAGTAAATAAAAACTGCTGATGTTTTTGTATCTCTCAGATTAAGTTTTGTATGCGTGTATTGTATTGCATAGTACTGTATACTTCAAATACATTTGTAGGCAGTTTGATGTAGTTGTCAGTCTGACAATGCTGCAAAGGACTATTATACAAGGCTCACCAAGATATCTCTTTGATTGCAGATACATGTATGTGTGTTCAAGTGCATGCTTCCTCCATCACTCTACCTGTAACTGGTTGATCTGGTTGAGCTGTGACAGCTGGTTGAGCTGGGAGAGTTGGTTGAGCATAGCCACCTGCTGAGGGCCAAACAGAGGGTTCAGACCTCCGTTACCTCCTGGGTACTTCAACAGGGATGGAGGCACCTGAACACAACAACATTTGGGTTTTAGTTTATATTATATCATTCACATTTTCCTGTGAATTAGATGTTAAACACAAATGAAACCATGGATGAGAGAGTGGGAGTAAAAAAAAAAGTGAATTTGGTTGAGCGGAAAATGGAGCTACTTCACTCTTAGACTTATAAAAGCAATGTAATGAACAGTTGCAATGGCATCTGAATGAAATGAAAAAAAACAACGATTTATGTGCGTGATCTACCTGAGAGGGCAGGATGGGTGGAGGCACTTGGTTGCGGAGGTTGGGTTGAGGGGGGATCTGGGACTGGGGGCCGCCTCGGCCCTGTGCTACGCTGCTGCCACCCATCATAGGGTTTACATTCTGAGCAGGGAAGACAAACACACACACACACAAATGGTCAAACAACTTGCAGCAAACTTTAAAATGTGGTTTTGTCATTCATAATTGTCATGAGGCAGGACAGAAACTATCAATCATAAACCCTCTTTTAGTGACTTTGTGACCACAGGGTTTTAAGTAAACTCATTCAACATTTTGGTGGGTAAACTGCTAGAATATCATTGTGGTTCAACTCCATTTTTTTCACATAATATGATTTTCTTATTGTTATTATCTTAGAGTCTGAGGCTCAAGAAAAAGAAAGAAAACATCCTCTTCATCCTTCCACACTCACCTGCCGAGCGCCCCCAGGACTAGAGTGGGCAGGAGACGGCCCAGAGTCAAGACAGGGGATAGGCTGAGCAGAAGTGGAAGAGGAAAAGCTCATGCTTTGATTGGAGGAGAGCTCATCAGAAGCTGCGTTATTGTAAGCAGAGGAGGAAACGGACAGCTGCAGAAGCAAGGCCAGGTGCACAGCGGATGGAACGGCAAGCACAGAGGGACAGGAAGCACATCAGCAGCCAGAGAAGTTGAGAGAGGGAAGGAGAAAAGAAGGAAAAGAGTTAATTTTGCAGAAGAAGAGAGGGAGAAGGAAATAGCAAGTAAAAGAGGAAACTGAGAAGGAAAGAGTGAACAGTGTAGGAGCATGTGAAAGAGTAAGATGGGATGCATAGTAGAGAAGTAAGCGATGGGGAGGAAGGGAGTGGAGTTGAAAAAGAGAAGGTGGCACCAGAGGATGGGAGTCAGAAAGATAGAAACAAAGATCAGAGACAAGCAGCATTAAGTGAAGGAGGAAAGAAGCAAAGCCAAACAAACCCACTGCAGCTTTGAACAGAACTACGCAAGGGAATGAATCATTATTGCATAATTACAAATAAGAAATAAAACAATTAAGCATGTAAGTGTGCATATCTAATTTGGTTTTGTTGCTAAAAAGTGACAGCCTAATTAATCATGCAAACAGCAAGCTTCAAATGAAACATCCCTTTCAATAGTCCACACATCAATTGCAGTGTGTTAGAACAACCACTGTGGGGCAGAACAGGGCTGAGAGAGCACTACCCAGCCAGACAACACACAAAAGACTCTCCTCCACTCCGCACCTACCTCATGATCACCACCGCAGCACCACCTTTATCTGGTCGGTTTTACACAGCAGACCGTGTATATTACCAACCCATTAAGTGCTGGTGTGTTCTCACAGTTTGTTCCTGTGATCTTTTCTTTACCCCCACCCATAGCATACCAGGGAAACTTGGTTGTTTCTGCATACCTTGTCATAGTAAGGGCTGCGATCCATGGCAGACTCCTTGTGGAGCTGGTGTCGAGACCCAGGGTTCTTCCCCATTACTCCATTGTAGTCTCCCATACTGCCCATGTCCATGCGCTTGTCCTGCACCATCCCTGCTCCTGTCTTCATGGAGTCGTCAGGAGAGTCTCTCTGCAAGGAGAAAGACAAGAAAATGGGATATTATAGAGACAGAAAAGCATGAGTATTGCATTCATCAATCAAAGAGTATTATATATTACAGTACAGTACATTTGAAAAACTAAACAGTAAAGAGGACGAATCGCATCGCTGCACATGAACAAAGTTGGTTACAACCGCAGCTTTAAAATGGACAGGTGTTTCCTAGTGGGAACTATATGGCTGCCACACAGCCATTTAAAGATACTGAACTTTAAAGTGAAAGAGAGCACCAGCAAAACAATGAGAAATAGTACTTACAGAGAAGTTCATGCTGTTGAACTGGTTGATGAGAGGTTTCATCCAGGGTTCATCCTGTTTGTTGACTGGTTTGTTCATCTGAAACATAGCAGACAAAAGAATTATTAACTGGAGACAATTGAAGCAATATCAGGGTCACCTTTTCAACCATTTGCCTTTAAGTGTTTCTGCAAAAATGGCTAAAATAACTCTAAACTTTAACCCATGATGTGCTTTGCTTTAATGTCAAGTGTTTTGTGAGCGCAGGGATCAATGTTTTCATGTTTGGGATGAACAAATACCCAAAGCCAAAGTGGACAAACCTTGTTGGAGCATTTATGCTTGTAGTTCCAGCTGTTTTGGTCGTGGGACCTGTTGTCCTGTTGGCTGTTGCTCCACATGCCAATCTCCACCTCCTCTTCCTGGTCCCAGCTATTGCCCATGGACGCCTCCTCACCACCCCATGTCTCCATGGGCTTGGGACCTGGAGCTACAAAGAAGGTAAGGACAGAGGAAGAAACTTAATACCAACAAGTGATTGTACACGGTTCTATTGCTCATTTCATGCACTTCCTACAGGGGACTTCTCTCTCCTGCCACTTTGCACAAAAGTCGACTTGCTGAATATTCATGCTCATGTGTGCGCCTACCAGACTTATGCTGGCTGGCCCATCCAGGACCAGACTCTCTGTCATCCCTGCCAGGTCCCTCCCAGGTGGAGCTGGTGTCCATGGGCTTCCCCCAGGCAGACGTCCCGTTGTCCACTTTCACAGGTGGAGCGGGGGTAGGTTCCCATGTTAAGGACTCCTTCTTCTGGGTGTAATGCTCACCCCAACCTGGAGGAAAAGAGGGAGGTACACATTAGAATGAGGAAATACTTTCTGTGGTGTGGTATTGAACTAATAGCTTTATTATTATCATCATTATTTGAAGACACAAACAAATTGGAAGCCCCAAAGCTAAAATACACACAGAAAGGAGAGCAAAAAAACATTTCTTTATCAATACTCTCCATTTCTTTACATTTGCTCAGTCTGAAATATGCATATCTTTATCTTTGACCATAAAGAGTCTCCCTAAGACTCTCCATTAAATTGTAAATACACAACATTCAGCCTGCAGAAACAACAATATGACAATATTCCCATTGACCTGAACCACGGCATGTGATCTTGTAAATTAGTCTGCTGTTACTCTTTAGATTAACGGCAGGATCTATACTAATTTTACTTTTTTTAGTGTGGCATTACAACCCTTATGTCCAACTACCTATTAATACATTTAAACATATTACTGTATGTGTAACGTAGTGACATTTATCAAGATATATGCTTGTTTTCGTCATAGCTCTCCAACTCAGAGTAGCCTTATCAAGCTTGTTTGGACATTCGCATTTGGAGGCATCATTGCTTACCCTACTCTTTCTTGGGACCCGACCCACATATCATATTTACAATGATGCTGCAAGTTTACATTGTTTTTCTCTGCAGGAATCAGAGAGCAGAGCTCGGGGAGAGAGCCATGCTCATGTCTCTGGGGAACCCCGCGTCAACTTGCTTATGTAAGTGTTGTTTACTTTAACTCCTATGGGTGCGTAGCTGTGTGCACGGGCCCTTATGCACTTTCAAATGTGAGACTATGTGTGTTCAAGTATGAGTTCAAAAAGCTCCTGTTACAGCTGACTACTCAGACCTGCTGCTCTCTCCCTACACAGGAGGCGTTTGGGGAGATGCCAGGGATACCTCCCCGTAAAAATAGGACGGATCATGGGGTGCCCTCAGGCTCCAGTGTCCCTCATGTGACTTGACATGCTCACCCACAAGTACATGCACATAACAACTCAAAGAAACATGCCCACACAGCTAAACAGTCATGCCGAGGTAGATGCACATACACAAATTGGCACATACATGCATGTTATAAGGCAGATGTACACATTTGCTATACACTAACTCACACACAAACAGAAGTGCGTGTGCATCTGCACAGACGTAAACACATACAAACTGACAAACTGTAACCCTATCCTACATCAGCTGATCTAATGAAAGAGGAATGGGAAACACAATATCTGTGTGCACATGTTTATGAATGTTTGACAAGTTGTAGATTTTAAGACTAAATATTGACATTTAAACAATATTTTAACATTGTTTAAATATGTGTTTAGTTACATATCTATGAACATATCTATTGTTCTGACCTACTTCTTTCAATCACATAATTTTCTCTTGAATCATTGTGCTGCCGTTTCGATTTTTTGCACTTCAGTATTCACAAAAATAAAACCACAATCAACTAAAAGGAATCAAAATCTACAACCTGATTATTTTTCTCATTACAGTGGCTGGCTAGTCTGCCCCACCCTTCCCAGCCACTTTGCTGCTCCAGTTAGCTCGCTAGACAGCAACCCTAAATAACCCCAACAACCCCTCCCCTCTTCTCAGCCCACTTCTACAGAATACTCATTTTAGTTTCCCGATCTTATATTGGAACCAGTCCTATTACTAAGTCACCAGACCTCCTCCTCCACCACTCACGGTCTCTCTCGCTCTCTTTCTCTCAAACCCAACAAAAGCCAGTGTTTCTACAGAAAGCAGAATTGGCGGGTGAGGGAGAAAAGGGAGGAGGAAAAAAAGGCGAATGAGAGAAGAGAAAAATCGATGCTCTTAGCATTCCAAAGGGATGACTCAACCGGCTTTACAAAAAGCCCTCAACACAGACAACACCGTAGGGAGATGGGGGAGAATGGCTGTACGTGTTTGTTTTCTCTCCATGCCTCTGTGCAAATTGTGTATGCTTTTGAATACATTTGTGAATGTGTGTGCATCCACACGTTTTGTGTTTGTACTGTCGAAATCCTTTTAAGACCTTATTTCAGCTATCGTGAAAAGTGTGTGGGTGGTACTTGCACCTTTTTTTTTATTCATTCAAGGCTTTCAGACTGCACCAGAAGGCTTGCACTTACACACTCGTACCACTTTAGATACTGGCTCATGTCCTAGCATTTTTAATATGAACCTCAATATCAAACTAGACAAAACATAATAATCTGGATGCCAATTCACCCAGAGTCTGCACACATGTTGTCAGAACTGTGCATTTGACAATCTGCAGAGCTGAGGAATCGATTAGTACAAGTAACCAGACTAAAAACCACTGGAACATGTAAATAATGACAAGATGTTAGAGGTGTGTGGGAACGATTATTTGTACTTTCATCTATTTGTGTTGGAAGCTGTGTCTAAAAATTGCCTGACTATTGGGGTGTATAAGGTTTGTGTATTCATTACTTATTTAGTCTATGTATAGCATAGATGCATTTAAAAAAGGAAAGTGATAATTAACAGCCAATTAATTTGACTTCATCTGGCCTCTGTCTGCTCCGACTCAAACAAGGTGTGTACGTGCCTGAATACATATTACATACCAGGATTGCAGCTTTTGTCCTGGGCAACAGGCTGCATGGGCTGAGGAGGATGCATGGGCTGAGGAGGATGCATGGGCTGCGGAGGATGCATGGAGCTGCGTGCTGGGTGGGACTGGTGCTGAGTGGATGGGCCACCGGCCTCCTGGTCTGATTGGCCGGTCCTGTTCCACATGTTGACAGAACTACCGCCGTGTTTACCTAGGAAGAAAGTTTAATTGTATTTTGAGTCATCAGCTAAATGAAACGCCTTGAATTTCATATGATTTTGTTCAGGCTTTGCAATTCACAGTGAGTGTTTACCAGGGTCTCCCCAAGCTGCTGTCCCATCATCGATCTCCATCCTTCGACGAACGGACTCTGGAGAAGGCTCTTCCCACCCAGTTGCCACTGCCTCCTTCTGCCCTCCTGTGGGCATGGGGCCTCCCAGCCAGCCTGATGGATGAATACATAAGAATAAAAGTGAGCCATCATTTGTTTGTCCTCACACTAAACTTTCTTGCTGTACATTGTCAAAACTCTTGTTAACAGCTAGAATTCAATTTTGGTGCCATATAGCCTTTCTTTAACACCTAAACACACACATGCAACTAATAAGAACTTGCTCATAAACAAAAGGAAAAGATATTGATGTAGACAAAGATTCTGATGTGATGAATAATACTAATAAGTACCTGTGGGCTTGTTAGGGGCTTGATTGCCTCTAGACATGTTGGATTCAGGACCTTTTCCCCACTCGTTGGAGGGCTTGGGATTCGGATCACCCCAGTTCTGGGCTCCGTGGTTGTTCTTCATTGGCTCACCCCAGCTCTGGCTGTTACTCTGAGGATTGGGTTTGTCGGCCCAGTTGGAGCCCGGGTTCGGAGTGCTCTGGTCTGGATTATTTGATCCTCCACTCCCTGCCCAGGTGTTGCTGCTGCTGCTGCTGGTGTTGGTTCGGCTTGGCGCGTTCCAACATCCAGAGCCTGACCGGTCGCTGTCGTTGTCCCAGCTCTGTGAGTTGGCACCTTTTTGGGGCTCCCCCCAGTGGTTGCTGCCCCCTGCTCTGGCTCCATCTCCACCATTACCCCAGGATTCACTTCTGTTTCCACTACTGGAACCCCAGCCCTGCTGCGGTTTGGGTGCATTAGTCCAGGTATTGGACCTAAACAAAAACAATGAACGTGATCAATTAAGTACAACATTAAAATTACAGAAAACAAGTACATTTACTGCAAACAATACTTCTGCTTTGGTATAATCAGTATTTCTATAATGGCCAAACATCAATTACCTGTCATCTTTGTTAATGTTATTGCTCCAGGTGTTACTGTTGTTGGTGCTCCCCTTGTAGCCAGATCCATCGTTCCAGCTACTCTGCCCACCTGCTCCACTCGCTGGGCCTTTGCTGTCCCACCCAGAGGTTGGCCGTTCTCCCCAGCCAGAACCTCCTGTACCAGGGCCTGAGCTGCCTGGCCCACCCCCCCAACCTGCAAGTACATGAAAGGGATATCAACTTTTGCCTACTGCAACAGAAATTTGAGTTCTAAATTTCACTAAAATACATTCACACACACACAAGTTTCATACAGATTATAGTCCTACCTCCGGATGTCTGGGAGGGAGCTGCCGGTGTTGCTGGGCCCCATCCGGAGCCTCCGCTGCTCGGCTTTCTCTCGTCTCCACTGGGACCTTTTTGCCGATTGTTAGCAGGAGAATTGACATCCCAGGAGGTGTTCTGCCGTACGGGCGTCTGTCCCCATCCAGTGTTGGACAGAACCCTCGGGTCCACATCGACCTGGGACGCATCTGATTGTACTGTTGCAGGATGGATAACTTTTCTGCGATTTCCCCCTTTTGACTGGCTGCTGTCTCTGTCTGAGCTGGATTGGCCTCCAGAGCTCTCTGCGCTTCCCTCACTTCCTCCAGAGCGAGGCCAGCCTCCAGTGACACTCCCCACGCCATGGTTTCCACCTCCTCCACCACCTCCTCCACCTCCCATTCCCATGGCGTCATCCTCCAGGCTCTTCCAGCCATTGTTGGCAGAGCTTCCTTTATGACTTCCAGCATCTGAATGGTTGTTACCAGGTGTTATTGATCCCCATTCTCCATTTGACATCTTGTTAGATGTGGAAGAGGACGATGATGACGAGGAAGAAGACGACGCGCTGCTCCCCCAGGGGCGAGGTATCCCTGCTGAAGGGCCCATCGTAGTTTGGTTCCCATTTCCTGGTGTTTGGCCTGCAGAGCCTGGGACTTGATTTGAGCCGATACCCCAGGACAAGTTGCTCTGAGGCTGGTTTGGGTTATTGGCGGGCCCCTGGTCCCAGCGTGGGGCCCCAGTGTTATTGTGGTTATTATTACTCTTGTAAGCAGCAGTAGAGGAAATTTGGGGGTTCCCAGCCTGCATTAAGGCAGGATTTTGGGGGTTCACAGTGTCTGCATTTGGGGGGCCCTTGTCTCCAGGGTAGGTAGTTGCACCCCAAGGCGTACCGAAGGCCCCTGGACCCCCCAGCTCTCCTTGGGGGTGCTGGGGGGCTGATGAGGGGTTTCCATTGGCCAGCGGACCCCCATTCCCTCCTCCAACAGAGCCCCAGGAGCAATCCCCACTGAGTTGGGGTGAGGCGGTAGAGTTTGGTGGACTAGAGGTCATTGTGGCATTAGTAGTAGTAGTAGTAGTAGTAGTATTCATCATAATAGTGTTATTTGGTCCATTGGATTCAGAGTTAAGGTTGGTAGGCTGTAGGCCACCATTTCCACTGTTGCTGCTTCCTAACACCTTGCTGCTTGCTGTACCATTATTCACCTCAGTGTCTTCCATCATACTGCTGTTGTTCGGAGCTGCCATGCCACCCCAGCCCAGCATGGGGCCCTGTTGGGGAGCTATACCCAGTTTGGAACTCATCCCCTGAGCCTGTGGAGGCCGTTGGCCCTGGGACACTGGGCTTGGGGTTGGATTCTGCGGCCAGGCACCGTGGTTGGCATTTGGGTTTAAAGTGTTTGGGTTTAACCCTCCATTGATGCAGGGGGTGCTTCCGCCGGTGGTGATCATGTTGCTGCCCCATACACCACTGTTATTGACGGGCTTGTTGTTGTGGTTACCCATGTTATTGCTGCCAATACTGCTGGACCCAGCCACAGAGTAGTGGGAGGATCCGGTGATGTTATTGTTTCCATTACTTGCACCGCTGATGGTTCCCACGCCTCCACCAACTACCTGATGACTGTTGCCGTTGCTGTCTCCATTCACTGAAACGCCGACCATCATGGCAGATGTCACCATAGAAGAGGAGGGAGAAGAAGCCGTAGAAGACACAGAGGAAGAAGCATTTGCTGACATCATCATCACTGTCGTCACAGCGGCGAGGTTTTTCTCTGAGCCGATCGAGGAGCTAGAGTCTGCGTCCATGCATTCTGATGCCAACTCGGGGTCTGATCCTGACCCGCAGCCAGATGAGGAAGAAGACGAGGAGCAAGAGAATGAAGAGGAGGAGGGAGGCCAGACGGAAGAGTTGGTTGAAGAAGGGTTGTTGGGTTTGTCGGTGCTTCCGTCCACTAGGACTTTGCCCCAGTTGCTGTTGCCGTCACTGCTGCAGGGAGAGCCAGAGGACCAGGGGGAAGGCTCATATTGCGAGTCTAAGCCAGGATGGTCCAGACCTGGAGAGAGAAGGTGGACATGGCAGAAGATACGGTTGGATTGGAGATTTAAAAAAAAAAAAAGACAGTCAAATTTTAGAAAAACTGCATTTATTTAATCAAGCCAACCAAAAGGTGCCTTTTCATCATTGTCATGAAATTATATGACAGTAAAATATACTATATCAAGTAAAGCAACAGATATGGTTAAATTCAACCTCATTCAGTCACTTTGAGATTTTTCTATTCCCTCCAACCTTCAGCTGCCCAACTGTTCTGGATGTGATCAGTGCCAGGGCCGAGCCTGGACACAGCTGCCACCATTTTGTCACCACAGCAGGACCCAAAAGCATGCCAAAGCTATAAACTAGGATTCAGGGAGGCAGAGGACGACCATCAGCAGGAGAGAAGAGATAGAGGGCGTAGGGGAGATGGCAATTGTGTGTGAAGAGAGGGAGGGAGGGGAGGAGGTGGTGTCAGCTGAAAAGACTCAGACTTGGTTTAAACTGTGATATTTTTCGGAATTCATTACAACTGTCTGACATCATCCGCATTCAGACCTGGCATGTCTCTAAAATTAGACTCCGGAGACCACTTGTGATCTGATTTTGCTTTCATGGCTATTATGCACACACTCATTCAGTTATAATGGCGAGTGCCTATATTTTCAGGGCTAAAGCAACCATCTGTGCGTCGCCTTATTCATCAGAATTTGCCAACAATCTTTGTCACTCAAACGGCATTATTGCAGTGGGAGCCCCCATTCATTTGCTGTGGTAATGAAATAAGGTACTTTTGATACTAACTCTCAATGAAGGCGTTTTAATGTGAAAGCAGTGTAGCAGTGGAGTAGGACTTCAATGCAAAATATTTTTCTAAAAGTGTTGACAACAAGGTTAGCTAAATTTACCAAAAGCTGAGTTTATCCAAATAGACAATATTCTTTGTTGTTTTTTGCCAGGAAGTTGGTGAGACATTGCAAGGACTAAATAGAGTTTTCGGCATCTTATGGAAATGATTGGTCTATAAAAACTAGCAAGGACTGAATTTTGGTCTTGTTTTTTTCTGGCTTATGAATAATCATTGAATTTTTAGCAACAGAAGGGAAAAAACATCACACAGGAGCTTTGCAATTAGCTTTTTGTTTGTGAGCAAACCTTACCTATCCTATCCTATGATGATACAGAGGGCAGCATGCCCACAGCACTGGCTCTGAGGCAGCTCACAGCAGCACAGCACTGTTTTATTATTTAAATACTAGCTTTTATTCGACAATTCACACTTAGTCGTCATATTCTTTCAATCACAGCATCTACTGCTTATTTATTTCTTTTCTTTTTCACTTGGTTGCCCATCTCTGGGTCCTTCTCTCACTTTCAAAGCCTTTCTTTCACATAAACTGGTTGCCAGATCTCTGTGGCGCTTATGCTTGCCAAGTCTCCTCTTGCACTCTTTCAACACCCACTTTCTCACTCACTCACTCATTCATCTCTCTCTCTCCGTCTCTATGATATGCCATGAATAAAATGCATCATCTGACAAAGTCAGGTGAGACAGGGTGTACGTAGTCTGTCGATCACAAAGCAGAAAGCCAAAGTAAGACACTGGGAGGAAGAATGAAACGCAAGAAGAACGGGGAAGGAAGAAGGCAATGTGTAGTCACCTGTTTGATTAGGGGAGTGGCTGACGGAATCCCGAATGGGAGCCATGCCTGGAAACAGAGAAGAGGAAAGACTGTCAAACAGACTCAGAGGGAGGTAGAGATAGAGCCAGAAAACAAACACAGAGGGGAGATGTTAGAAATAGGTAGGACAGATAGAACATTCAATGAGAATCAAGCAAATAGAAAAGAAAACAAGAGTTTTAAAGTCAGAGAGGTTCAAAGTAAGAAGGGCTTGCAAATAGAAGAGCATTAGTAGAAAGACCCTGCTGAACCTAAGTTAGTAGTTACAATTGGTTATCCATATTATTTAATATTTGACTTTAAGTAACTCTGCAAATAAGTAATAACTTCTTACATTTGTGTGCAATTCTCAGTGATTTGTCGGAGCTGAATTTGGTGCTTATTCTCAATTTGGATTTCTCTTTTAGCACAATGTGCTTCAGTGTTTATGACTGCACACTGAGAAATCAACATGTTCCAGTAATTTTGCTGAATATCACTGTTGTGATATCAATTCAGACAAAAAAAAAAATTTTCTTTACATATTTCAAAAACCTCAGTAAACTAGAAACAGTTTTGAAGAATCAATGTTGCACAAAAGAAGCATGTTTGAGATGCAATTTAGAGTAGCCAATACCTAATTCATTGCAGTCTTATGCAAATTGGAAATCTGTTACTTATTCTGACTAGATATGTTTGTTTCCAACTATTTGGGATAGAATTACAAGTAGAAATTCATCAAAAGCTTTGAGCAAGAGCACACCCACATTCTAACATTTATTGCCATTTAAATGTAATTGTGCAATTGTTTTCTTCTTATCCAGGAATGTTATTATTGGGGGACAGAGTGCTTGTGGAGGCTAGTGTCTCTGTGTGTGTGTGTGTTTGAGGATACAGACAGATCTAACTGAGTGTAATCCACTGCTGTTTGCTTGCGTTCTTTTCGTAGTTTACCTGTGAGTGCGGCTCGTGGCTGCTGCTCCCGGCTGGGCAGGAGGGCGTCCCCGGGATGAGTGGAGAACAGGTGACCTCTGGTTCCCAGGTCGACGAAGGGGAGGTCAAAGGTCAAAGCTCAGAGGGGACAGCCTCAAGGGTCTGAGGTGAAGAGGCAGGGCTTGTCAGAGCGGGCAGCAGGCTGATCAGGCCCCCTTGGCATTGCTGAGGACTGTATGTGTGTGCGTTTGTGTGTTTACGTGTATATGTGGGGAGGGGGAAGGGGGGATGTGGTTTAGATTTAGGACTCTGCCTTGACTTGGTATGCTCTGGCACTGCAGAGAGAGACAGAAAGAGACAAAAGAGGAGAGAAAGATGGTTAGGTCAACATATTGTACGTATTATCAACAACTAAAAATCATTTTAAACGACTCAGTCGCTTCATCCATCACCAACAACGATTTTTAAATTGTTTCTAGAGCATTTCAGAGATCCGTCACTTGAATGTCTCATGGAACATA
Source organism: Sebastes umbrosus (assembly GCF_015220745.1). Lineage (NCBI taxonomy): Eukaryota > Metazoa > Chordata > Actinopteri > Perciformes > Sebastidae > Sebastes > Sebastes umbrosus. The sequence continues at coordinate 8,592,242 of NC_051282.1, read as the reverse complement.
CTTTTATATCAATCCACAGAGAAAGTGCGTCATAAATGATCAAACATTACACAGTCAAACAATGGGAAGGTTTGACTTGTCTAGCTACGGAAATTTGGCCTAACGTGGTGCACTTATTAATAGCCAAAGTAATTGTGGTCACAGTTACAGTTGCCAGTGACAGCCACTTCCACTATGCCAATACAGCGATGTTATGGAAATATATTAGGAGCATTTTTGATCCAGGGAACGCAGCCTTCTCCTTTCCCTCCGTTCTCCTGTTGAACAAGACTAATTATTCCCATCTCCCTGGTACACTGGAGTAGAGGTCTGCAAGCCCATCAGGACCCAATGGGACCCCGACACACAATCGAACTGTATCAATTTGGGACAGACTCGGGCCATTTATATATTCTTTATAAACCGGGGTCGACTCGGCTCATTTAACTTCAATAGAGTGCTACAGGAACGAGTCCTAAAACCCGGAAATGATTTAGCATTTTAGCATATCAGGTTCCCTCGTCTGGAAGTCAATGGGTTTTTTTTAATGGGTTTTTGGTTAGATGCCTGAAATAAGGTCTGTGGTTAACACAAGCCTAAGAGATTTTAACGTTTTGTTCTATAATATAAAATACATCAGTGTAGGGCTCTGCACTGGAGCGTGAGACAAGTCTGTGAGTCAGCTAAGTTAGTCAGAAAAGTAGCAAGAAGAAGGAGTGACACAATGACCTCCACGCACAACTTCTCTTCTTAAAGGTGGATGAATGTGTATGGGTTAGACTAGATTAGGGTTATACAACAAGCTTAAAGCTGGCAGCACTTCCCTGGGACACCATGGCAGGCAAAACCTCTTAGCCCAGGACAGAGACAGAAAAGTAGTAAGGGGGCAAAGACAGCAGGGGACAGTGAGTGAAGGAGGTAAAAGAGGACAAAGGCACAAATCAATGAAGAAGAGACACACAGACATACTTCAGTAAAAGTGGACCAGTGCATTTGACAGCAAGACGAAAAGTGTGTGCGTGTCTCCTGACCTTTTCCTAGTGCAGGTTAGGCAAGTGTGTTAGCCCTCTCTGCCTGCTGCAGCAGTACACAGGTCTATTTATAAACCTTCAGTTCAAATAGCAACCACTCTGTTCACTAGCCAACATGATAAGAGAACAAACAAACCCATGTGTGGACACTGAGCGGGTTTGCAGATGCAATGAAGCATGTATGTGTTACAAGTTTGGAGCATGTGTTGCACATTTTATTGATTCTAATATGCAGCGTGGAAGGACATGTTTGTTGAAGGAAAAAAATAACCTATCTGCAACAAGACAAAATAATCCAACTACTGCGATTCATATAAGGGAAATGGTTTCTTTCAGACACACAAACAAGCAGCCAATGCTATAAAACCTTACATACTGACCAGAGGCACTTAACTGAGGCCAAACTCCACCTTTATTAACTCACAGCTCACTAGCACGCATGGGTGTACCGCCAGCATCTAAACATAAAACCTGCCAGAAGCTGCTTCTGGAACCAATCAAAAAACAGAAAGGATGATGTTACATAATCATTACAAAATTCTCTCCAAAGAAAGGGGCCCAAAAGTATTTTAAAGAAGAAGCATTATGCAAAAGAAACAAAAAAGCAGAGCAGAAAGGTAGAGTATTGACCTGTTCCCTCCAGCAGCCACAGCACTAAAAAGGGCAAGGCCATTCCAGCAAACTGAGTTGTTTACTTCCATGGATCCTGACTCAACCTTCCTACATGGAGAGACCTCCGTCAACTTTAAAGCATCCGATTCAAAGAGGCTACGCAGGGAAACACCGCCTGTCCTTAAAAGGAAGTGCAAATCAAAATAGTGAAAGATATTTCACTTGAGGCAGTGCTCATCATGCCATTATGGGTAAGTGTTGAAAGATATGGGGATTTTTCTGACCAGTATTTAAATCTAAAATGAAATCATTTTCCATTAATTAAACTCCCAGCCTGTATTGGTTGCATACATAATGTTGTGTATGTGTGTCTACAATAGCTGAAGCCATTAGTCAATACTCGACAAGTCAAAAGAAAAATACAAACCAACTGTTTTGATAATAATCTAATTTTTTAAGACACATTTAAAGAAAAATACCTCACGTTTGCTGGTTCTTAAAGTGAGGATTTGTTTTGTGATCGGAAACTCTATATAACTTAGTTATGGATTATTTTTCAGACAAAACAAGCCACAATCACAGTGGAGTTTAAGAAATTGTGATGGCCATTTTTCACTTTTTTCAGACATTTTAAAAGGCCAAATCATTAATAGAGGTCTACATACAATTGAATATTTGTAAAGTAATTCTCGACTACCTGAGTTTTTAATTAGAGGGCCTATTTATTTGTTTAGCTACTGACATGCAAGCTAGCTAGTTAGCTATGCAACCCTGTGTAGTATAATGGCAATAAATTAACTTTAATTGATTACAACACACAACTGCATTTTTAATGAATGTGAAAACCTAGCCTCTATAATAACTTTTTTCACCATCCTCCCAGAACCGTACCGAATTACAACCTAAGCCGTCCCGAAATTAATGTGGACTGTCACGAATTTAAAATCTTTTTTTTTTTTCTACATTATCATTAGTTAATCATTTAAATTGACCTTAAACATGAATTGAATATCAAAAGTGATTTGTTTTTGTCGATAAATTTATAACTCATCCAAAATATATATTTTTTTTAATTTAAAAAGTTATTTCATTGGTTTGTTATTTATAATTTGCATGTTTGTTTTTTTTATGTTAAAACGCAGCTACGTTAAAATTAAAATATTTTCTATGTGTAAAATTATCGTCAGCTCACTCACTATAAATGCAAAGGTCAGCTGCTGACTCATTAGTTAACTGTAACATTAACATCAAACAGTCTAACGTTAACTGGTAACGTTAATACTTGCAAGTTTACTGCCGCCGCCGTGAGGTTCGAGACCGGTGGTAGGCTATGTGCTGTGTCTGTGTCTGTGTGTGTGTGTGTGTGTGTGTGTGTGTGTGTGTGTGTGTGTGTGTGTGTGTGTGTGTGTGTGTACACATGCGGGACGGATCGGGCACTGACGGTATGCGTGCGTGCATTTATGCTGTTAAGGAGGTTTAATAATAACTGTCCGCTCTACACAACGTGCAGTCATTTACGTTGAGTATTTTTCTTTCAACTCTCGTCCCAAATTCGACCCAAAATTAATCCTTAAGCTCAAGCTCTGGTGCAAATGTTACACCGCTCAGCCGTAGTGAGTACAAACATGTTCTTTACCGCTGTTCAGTACATAGAGTACAGTGTGTTCCTCTTTCCCCGTGCTCTGAGAACAGCTTTCATGAGGGCCCCTGGAGTTGGCAGCAGCTCGACTGCTGCTATCATCTTACAGACAGGGGAAGAGGGGGGAGGAGTAGGGAGGGGGGGAGAGGGAATATAAGGACAACACACAAACACAGAGTGCGGCTAAGGGGGGTGGGGGGGAAGAGAACGGTGAACAGCAGAACAGGAAAAAAACAGAGATGTGAAGGTAAGGAGGAGGGAAGAGAGAAGACAGAGAGAGAAGTGGAATGTAGAAAAGGAGGGACAAAGAGGTATAAGAGCCTGTCACTGAGGTTGATGTGGGAGGAATGCAGCTGCAGCTTCTAACATGTATAAAAAGCAAAGAGGTCAACTTCCTGAAGTCAGTGGCACATGAAGCCAGTACAATATGTACTCAGTTTAACAGACAGAGCAAGAAGCAAAGTAACTAAAGAGGCAAACTGGCCAACATGCTGAAACCTGGAACAGTGGAAAAGGATCAATAGAATTAACCTAGAAAGTGTTATTCTACTTCACCTGTTACATAAACTAACCTGGAGAGTAGGAGTAGAACAGAGGTGGATCTAAACCAAGGTACATCTGAATAGACATGAAAAGCTGATGACCAAACACACACATACAAAGCCTAAACCTGTATTAAACAGGTATATTTGTAACTTTCTATACCGCTAAAAAGCAGGTGGGCTGATGCAAATTCAAAAGGCAGTACATATATATTATATATATATATAATTTAAATTGTTTTATGTTGTATGGAAGGAGTGAAATTGAGACATATGTTTTAGGTTCACAGGTAGCTTGATTTGTCCGATATCTGTATTGTGTTAGCTTAGGGATGTACCGAAACTGAATTGGATATGGAGCCGATACTGACTTAAATAGCTGGATCAGGCATCAGTGACAATGGGGCTGATCTATTCAATTCAATTCATTTAATATATTATATTCATTATATACTGGAATTTGAATTCCTATTGAAGTTTTGACCAATTTGTTGCTGCATTAAAAAGGTTTACACTTGAATCGAAAATCCTATTAAGTTTGAAGATGTTTTTATTTTTTTTTACCAATTTATTATTCTAATTATAAATAATTCAGTAAATTTATATCTATGTATTTATTTTGTTACATTTTGTTTTGCAAAGTTAAGAAAACGTTGTTTTTAAGTCAGGCCAGATGTTTTCTTACACATTAATGAATGATCCCAGACTCTTCCATACAGTGACACATACAGCTCATTGATTAAACAGATCGGTACTGGACGATACCCAAAGCCCAGGTATCGCTATCGGTATCCGAACTGAAAATGTTGGATCGGTGCATCCCTAGTTTTAGATGATTAGTGACAATGACACAATGAAAGTTACTTGAGAGACCATACATTCACACAACAAAAGTTAGCAAATGGACAAAGATGAGCGGTTTGTCTTGACCATCTAAAAAACTCCAAATGCAGCGACTCTCCACTGAACATTGTTTTTAGCTGAAGGCACTTTTCACGTGTCCTGCTGTTGCTACGCAACTACAAAATCTATTTGAAGCATGGTGCTTTGTTGCCAAAAAGTTGACATATTCTTTAACATCGTTTGCATGCAAGTAAAACACATCAGGCCCTCGGCAACAAACCTAAATGGTGAAAATGAAAGAACTGGTTGGATTAAGAGTGGGCGGTAGAAGAGGTATAAAAAGCACACATGTACAGAGGTCATGATATGGATTGGCTATATAGTTGGTACTGGTATAAAATTGATTTCCTTTGTCAGCATTAGTGCACTTCCATTTTATATTAAACAAATGCACACTGGTAAAGGTTGTGTTGGAGCAAACATTCCTCATACATGGACATGTTTCCTCATCATCTAATCCAACCTCTGTAGCACTGTTTGAAAATCTGCTCCAGTTCTGAGCACATTGTCAAACATTCCTTGTATTCAGACATGTTTAATTTTGAGGGCTTGCATTGCTCTCTCTTTGTGCTGTATACACTATACACTATAAATATACAGTGCAGTATTATAGATTATGTTTAAACTCAGTTCAGTCCATCTCAAATCTTTTTTCTGGGCTGAACTAACCAGTAAAATTCTTCTTGTTAGGGAAGACCCTGTTGTTATGGCAACATTCCTAAACACTCACAATTCCTCTGGGCTTGTCTGAGCAAGATGACATCAGCGCAAGAAGCACACGCCAGTGTCTCTCTCTCTCTCAGATACACAAAAACCTCTTATTAATTAATAGCTAAGCTTGGGAGTGAAAGCAAACAGTCTGCATCTTCCCTGCTTCAACATGAAGGACTGAACAACTTGAGGAAGTGTTGAGAAAAGGTGCAATTTACTGGAGTGCAGGTGTTACTGTGTTGTACAAGACTGCATCCCTTTCAATACAGTATACAGTTCAAGAGATTGCATGTACAGTGTGAGTGTGTGCGAGAGCAGATAAGCCCACTTGTCACATGGTCCACTGCCGTCACGTCCACTTTGGGAGGGGTTTGGAGGGGCACCCACACAGAGCAAACTCAAACCAAGGTCAATGTACGCAAAAAGCACACGCTTCGGGTGTTGCAAATGACTCATTAGCTGGTTTGTCCATTATTCAGTCACCTGTCCACCCACACCCAGGCTGGTAGTGGTTGCCACCAGGCATTCTCAGGAACTTTTCTCTGGTCTATAAATAGTTTAAAAAGTCAATAGGAGTGTTGGTTGTTCTCTTTAGTTGCTGGTTTGACTGTAGCAATGAGTAAGTCTTCTGGGAGTTGAGCATGCTTTGTTTTATACTGTGCCAATTCCTATAATAGTGAAAAATGCGCATCACAAGGTGATGTGTTCAAAAATGCTTGTTATGACAGATAAACAGTCCAAAACCCGATGATAAAGTAGAAACCGTTCATAGTGATCACATCTGTCCGGGTCAAATTGATCACTATAAGCGGATGATTTTTACAACCTAATATTTGTTATTGTGCATCATTTCTCATGCAGATTACCATCTAAATTACATCTATATATTTATTACATGACTATAAAGTGATGAAACAACCCAGCAAAGTTTCACTTTGGGGGCATTACGTGACCAGGCATTATCAATTCACTTGACAAGGGTGCTTTCCCGGTGCACATTTGTTTTTTATTCAGAGAAAATTATTCTTTTTTTCCCCCCATGATTTTAATGTGCACGCAGCACAAGTAATGTTATACAGCCAAAAAGCAGCCTGTCCGTGAGGAAAAGTATTGAGGGAGTGAAGTAAAAAATAAAACAAAATTTCAACTAACGGTAATCTAACCTTGTTTTAAAATGTTTTTCCATATGTTGTCATGTATGAAAAGACACAAAATGAATGCTAAAAGTGAACTACTTGATTACTTTTTTGAATTGTTTAAACAGCGTTTGTATAGGAATGATTCTGTCCCAAGCTTTTTGATCCATATAAGCGGTTGATCACTGTAACTGTGATCACTATAAGCGGTTTCCACTGTATTCAGTTTACTATCATATAGGACAATGACAAGCTGGAAAACCTCACATTTTAGAAGCTGGAACCATATTTTTGGGGTATTTTTGCTTGAAAAATTATTCTAAATCAATCACTTATCACAAATGGTGCAGATTAATTTTCTGTTGATCCACTAAGCCACAACTGGCGCAGCTCGAAGAGTGTCTGTGATGAAAAATAGAAGTATGTCATATTCTTACTGGATTCAAGACCAAAGGCAATCAAACTGGCGCATGCTAAAAAGCTGCTGACAACTGGGGGCAAATCAGCATATAGTAAGTAGGCTTCTATAGTGAGACACTGTTAGTATAGACACTGAGTCTTTCAGAGGTACAATGATTACACTCTCGGTATTGTATAACCATTAACTGGGGGGAGGAGCTTCCATGACAATAAATGTCTGTGCCAGCTCACAGTTTGGTACTACGGAGACTTAAACTCTCAACTACTTCTATGTTTGTACTGGAGCAGACAAATCAAACAATACGGTAAGAAAGTGAGACTGTAGACACAGCAGGACGACCGTGGAGAAGAGTGAAAACAAAAGCAACTGAAACATAAAGACACACTCAAGGTCAGAGATAGACGCTATCAGACTTCCTGCCCACACTAGCCATGACAGTAGTTTCAGCTGTAACAGAAGTAGGCTCGTACAAACAGGACCTCAATGGAAACTGCAACGGCATTTCAAATGGAAAACACTACTGCGTCACATGGCAAAGCACACCAGCGGCGTCATAAGAGCAAAGCACACTGCACTACAGGGACAGAGAAACAGACAGAACCCAGACCATGCAAAGAAGAAAACATTTTGGAAAAAAATAAATATTTTAAAAGAAGGCTTCATAGCTGAAATGGACGAGTAGTTTTAAAAATAAAATAGGAGATGATGTCTTGAGCCAAGCAGTTTGTGGATTTCCTTAAGCCTTCTGGGACTTGCTATTTTATACCGCGCCAATTTCATGTATTGCCAGAATCATGTCTCTACACACATAAAACTGCAGCACTGATGGTTGTGAATCTATTTTTACTACCCAGAGTACAAGTCTGAAGATATGCAATATTAATCACATCCTTGCTTACTGTGCAGAATTGCATTTGGTGTTTGGAAACACTATGAGAGCTGAACCTTACGGTTTTAGCAGCCCATCGCTCATTACAGATAAATAGTTCTGTGTAAGGTGAACGGAAGTTGGTGTCCTAGAAGCAGCAGATGTCGATAAACTACATTTGCAATGGCAAATCAATACAGTTTGACGTAGCGCTGAGCATTGCCATTATCTTTTATCAACTTTCACACTACACAACTATCCCACAGCTCCTGACAAGACAGAGGCCATGACTTCTTCTCTCACCTTTTGACCAGTCCTGTATCTTCTTATCCTCCGTCCTCGTCACAGTCTCCGTCTCTCTCTCTCTTCCATCCACTGTTCTTCCCTCTGTGGGTATGTTCCCTGTGAACAACAGGAGGAAACACCATTACGCTCATTGTAATTGCTATTGCATTTTGTGTTTTATGTGGCACATAATGTTCTTCAATAACTTTTAGATGTCAGCTTGGGCTCCGGGAATTTGTAAGGATTTTCTGACGTTTTATAGATCAAACCATGAACTGATTAAACTGAAAATTGTTTCACAAACTAATTTATAATTAAAATAATCAATGGTTGAAGTTTATTTTTGTGTCTATGGTGCTGTGTTTTGGTCACGCTATGATTTTTTCACAACTTATTGCTTATACTAAGAGTTATACTTAGTATTACACCAGGGTATATTGCCTGGTAACAACGTGAAACAAGATGAAAACATCTGGCCTTATAATATAAAAACGGGTGTACTTAAACCTTTGTAATTAAACATTTTCACTACTATTGATTGATTAGAATATTATTCTTTTTGGCTCCCAAAAAGAAATCAGGGCTTCCTATTAGTTTGCAATCAGACTGAGGCTTCTCCTTCGGTGAGTGTCAAGTTTAGCCGCGCTGGTCGCGGTGGGTGTGCCATTTATCCTGCAGGAGAAAGCTGCAGGCTGCAGTCTAATCCGATAATGGGATTACAGCACAGCATTTACCTTAGCTATAAACAGACAGACGTACAGAGATGCTGAAACAACTCAGACAGACACCACGGCTGCACCATTAAGTGTGTTGTCATTTAGTTTGATAATTGTACAGTGGCTCATAGAAAAAGTGAAATGTGCAAATCTGCATAAAAATGCAATGTTTAATATGTTGGAAAAATGTACTGCATTAAAGAACTAAGATACTAAAAATATTCAGTAGCTAAGACTTGTTTTCACAAAATATATTTTTTTCTATTTAATTTAATAAAAATGGTGAAAATGTATTGCGCTTAATTATTGCGAAACAGGCAGCCCCTTTACAGTGCATCAACTCATTAACATCAGTTAAATCCGCCGGCTAATCTATCATCAAGCCAGGAGAAAACAATTGCAAATCACTTAACACTGGTGCATTTACAGTGATGTTGATCAAAATGTATTGTCCCAGTAAAAAATCAATTAATCTTACAAACAGCGTTGAGCTACTGTGAGCAGCAGTGATCAGTGCTGATGCAGCTCCAGCCTTCTGTATGTTAATGTTCACATCTGTATTAAGAGTGTAAGAAAATATCAATACACATGAGTATCGCGATATTATGTTGTGCAATACTGTATCAATTCTCTAAAACACTATTGATTTTTAATTAATCTCTCAAAAATCCGACGGCCGCCGTCAGGCCTGGCCGCAATCTGATCTTTTGTAGCATGCTCACACCAACCTGAACATGCGATGTCAGAAAACAATCCCAAAAATTATTCTTTTTGTGCAATTTGCTGATAGTAAGAATTTTAAATTTTGTCAGCTATGGAAGCAATAATACTATTAGACAGGGGTGAGGTGAAAAAAAACTATACAGCATAGTATCGCAATATTTTGTATCGATACATGGACATCAAGTATCAATATTTTATTATATAAACTATTACCGTCTTTGTAATCAGATCCGGCAGCTATTTAGTCTTTCAGAAGTTGTCGCTAGAAAACCTCAGGAATCCATTGGTACCAACCATGTCATACTAGCTTGTCGCGAAGAAGGTTAAATAACATTCCAAACTTACATTAAATTTTGGTGAGGAAAAACTGGCATGACCATTTTCAAAGGGGTCCCTTGACCTCTGACCTCAAGATATGTGAATGAAAATGGGTTCTATGGGTACCCACGAGTCTCCCCTTTACAGACATGCCCACTTTATGATAATCACATGCAGTTTTAGGCAAGGTAAATTATTTCCAATAATAAATATTTATATACATTTGCATAAAGCAAGCATATTTGCCCACTCACATGTTGATAAGACTAATAAATACTTGACAAATCTCCCTTTGAGGTACATTTTGAACAGATAAAAAATGTGTGATTAATTGCAATTAACTATGGACAATCATGTGATTAATCGGGACTAAATATTTTAATTGTCCCAGTAAAAAAATCTATAAATCTTACAAATAGCGTTGAGCTGCTATGAGCAACAGTGATCAGAGCTGATACAGCTGCAGGCTTCTGTATGTTCAGATTTCAACATCTCTACTGTATGGAAGTTTTAGTAGCATGTGTGGAATTACAGATTTGTTGCAGACTCTGATGAGCTGAAGTCTGCAAGCCTGTTACAGTCTGACAAATAGGTAAGTGGCATGCATTTCTGTGTGACACAGTCATCAAAAGTTTCCACACATATTAAATTTCCCTTAACTGTTCTGGTCGACGTGTTAAATGAAAGTGGTTTGCCTAATCTGTTATTATCGAAGTGTGGTTGCACACCCAGTTGCATCCTTTTCTTGCTGCCACTTTCAGTCACCACCCTGCTCCCTCTGTTCCCACACTCCCCCCTCACCCCCCTCTCTCTCTCCTTCCTCCAACCACCAAGTGCTTCAGCAGATGGTTCTGGGTTCAACAACAACAGCAGAGCATGGTGGGGGCCCTCCTGGAGTGCACGCATACACACCATGGACAGCATCTGTTTATGAATGGGCCGACAATTGCCCATCCCCCGACAGCTACAGCTGACAGAGCGAGGGGGGCACCGCGAGTCACCAAAAGCAAAAGAAAGGATAAAGAAGAACAAGGCGGTCAGAACAGGGGGAGGGAAAGAAGAAGAGAAGAGGACAACTAAGTTGCAATTGCATGATTTATGGTTTGTTGTTTCCTTTTCTAGTGACAGGTGGTACTGAAAACTAAAAAATACATCAACCAAATTCAATCCAAGACCCTACCTATCCTGCATTTAAACAGCTAACAATTATCAGTTATTAAAAGCAGCATCGTACAACTTTAACTATAAGACTTTTTCTCCTGTCAACGCCTTCCTTAACTGTCTAAAACGAAGCAGAATAAAACAACATGCAGTAATTGAACATGCTAAACCTGATCACATGTCTGTCTTCCCTAATCTAGGTCACCTGAGAGATGATAGGTACAGGTGCTAACCACGTGCTTTCTGTTATTGTTCTTTAATGAGTTAGTTAATGAACAACTATGGTAAATCAGGTTGGTAATATAATTGCCCTTCCCTGTTGGCCTGGATGGCTACAGATACTTATGAAAAACATTTTCTTCAGTAAATTTAGCATGTACAAACATGCAGTGAAATTACAGTTGTAAATTGACATTCGGAGAATGAATTTCTGTCCAAGTTGCCCAGAGGGGATTCATCTAAGTGTCAGTCCATGTAGCCAATGTGGAATAATACACCAACGGCAGGCAAATCACAAACATGTACTCCAAAGCAATAACAAGCAATAGTCAACTGACTATTTTCACAATCAAATGCTTGAGTCAATTTTCAAGCAAAAAACAAAACAAATATTTGCTGGTACCAGATTATACATGTTGATCTTTTTTCTGCTTTTCTACATTTTATATTACAGTAAATTGAATATTTTGGGATTTGGATTATTGGTGGGGAGAAATTAACAATTTGAATGTGTCCTTCTTGGGGAATTGCGATGGTTATTCTAAGGTTTTTTTTAAACATATAGACATTTAATCAATTAATGGAGAAAACCATCTGCATATTGAATGGATAATAAAAATAATTGTTAGTTGCTGCCCTGAACTACATTATAATGTTGGACATAAACATCTCATTTCATCCACAAAACAAATTTTAAAACTACTTTTATCACGTTGCCTTAATTTAAAACACATTCCAGATGGAAAAGGCCAGACGTCTTCACCGTTACATACACATCACCAGACTGATGAAAAGGAATCGCTTTCCAAAAATATCTTGTCTCTAAATATGGTCTTTGTTGTGTTTGAAGTGGATAAAATAACAATCTGGAAAGCTGCTTCCACTATTAAGCACATACTTTTTGGTTTATCCATCTTGAGACAGGGGAACGGCTGAGAGAGGAATAAAGAGCAGCAGACAGATGAAAGATGAGGAGAATAGTTTTAAAAGGTCACTAGTGATGTTATGTACAACTCTGTAGCACAATTGATCAGCGTCCATTTTATGTGGCTACAAAAAAGTGTGCAAGACAATAGTTTTAAACACTCTGGGTCACCTGTATGTCCTGGTTAACAAAGTGAATTTTTCTGAACCCATCTCCCTCTGTCTTTATTAACTTTAGGGTGTCTGCTACACTCAGTTAAGTTTAAAGTTATTTCTACTCTGCTCTCGTGAGATTCAGTGTAGCACAGATTTCGCTGCCACCCACTTGCCTTTTCTGTGAACCCTTTTCTGCCGGCTGTCAAATACAGCTGAGAGACTTTATAAATAATCAAACTATATTTGGGTTTCTGAGGAGGTAGAGATCAGAAATCTGAGGCTTTAGACTGCTGCATCCTAAGACCCTGTGGGAGTGTTTTTCACTCCCAGAAGTGAGTCATGCAGTGAAGCCAGCAAGGTTTGTTTTTTATAGGAGACGGAGTATTGATTGCATTTGTAGCCTTGTGGAAGTATCCCCAGACATACACCCAAACATAAACAGATAGAGACGAGCATCCACAAAAAAACACTCCAGAGTTCGTCTGTCCTCGGAGAACAAAAGCCAGAGGGTAGTCGCGTGGCTAATCTGCATGTATAACACCACATCATTTGCATCAATTTGCATTAGCATGTTCTCACAGAGGTTTAACACTGGAGGCTCGGCTCAGGAAAGCCATCACTCAATTAGTGAATGACAAAGAGTGTCTCCTCGTCCCAAACAGCCCTACAGCGAAGGCTTTGTGAGGTCGACATTAGAAGATGTGACATTTCCAGCCTCGTTTCAACACTGCAGTCAAAATCAGGCCGGTTCATTTCAGGTTATAGTAACTTAAGAAAGGCAATATGATATTTCTGGCTACTCAATTTTGCTGCTATCAGAGGAGGGTGGAATCAAAATATTTCCTACAGCAAGGTTTCTGAAAAGTTTTTCTGAATTCGAGAACAGTTAGTTAGGGCTGTCCCGAAAACCATTTTTTGGGCTTCGAAGCTTCGGTGAGAAATATGCTAAGGTATTCGAAGCAGGCTGACATGTTTTTCCTTCTGTCTGTCTCCATCTCCCCCGTTTCAGTGTCGCACTACTGTACACACACACGCACCTCTACACACAACAAACAGCACTCCCCGTCTGAGATTAACTAATAATCATTAATGTTGAATATGAATAATGTTGTGGGAATATTCCTTATTTCATGGGCTATTTGGGGATTTATACATTATTATTACATACTTATATGTATTTTCTTTTTTTATTAAACAAAGCATTCAAATACTGATTTGGAGGTGGATTACCATGGCAACGGCCAAAGCTTCGAAGCATTCGAGTCAGCCCTAGTCTTAATTGGCGAGTACAGTTTACATTGTTGTAAATTGTATACAGTTAATTAAAGACATCTAACTATAAGTGGCCGGTTTACAATGGAAGAATATAGGACATTAACTGTTAGGCCAAACTATATTAGATAAAGTGCAAAAGTTGCAAATTGGTTTTCTTGACATTTTTTTCAGTAGGTGGACATATGACATCTAGCAACGTGGGATTGCATGGAGTGTAGAAATAAATAGCCTACTATTATAATAATAATAAAACTACAGATAAATATTTTAATACTTTAAAGCATTTCATTTAAACATTTTGTTGTAGAGGTTTAAAATCCAAATTATAAAAAAGAAATTAGTATGAAAGTCTGTTTCAAAACAGCTCACAATGTTCGCTACACTAATGATTCAAATCTCAGCCAAAGACACTTTTGCCCATCCACAACTTGCTCAACTAAAATTGCCTTTGCGTAGATTGTATCCTGTCTGAGCCTGCATAGGTCAACAGCACCAAATGCTCCATTTCAGCTCCTTGCTTGTTCCAGTCTCATGACCATCTGCAGGTGTGGCTTTACTGCACTGAGGGGCAATGGTCAACTACCTGATCCCCAACCAATGCAGCAATGTTGCAACACCTTAGGAATTTATAGCACTGCCGTATTAAATTCCAAACACGACGATCTCAAGTTGGCTATTTCAGCATGGAGTAAACTATGCAAGTTTACATTGCTACTGCTTCAACACGCCATGAGCCAGTTGTGAAAACTTTAGACAATAATGAAAACATGCTCAGCAGACAGTAGTTTGGGGAGTGGAGCCAGACAACTAAAAGTGAAAGTAAAGCCAGACAGACATCACATTGCTCTACAAAATCAAAGGCAAGAACACTAGTCACAACTAATTACACATGAGTTTTTCATTGTGTTGTAACTACGAATGCAACAGGCCTACAAGCAATAAACTATCTGAGGGTCTCTGGGAGCAAGCTGGATGGTGAGTCTGTGTCTGACTAACAGTTGAGCTTTGCACAACTAAAGGGCTTCAGAGTAGAACACTTGTTCAGTTTTTTCCCCGCAGGATATAATCCCCACTGGTGCCGCAAACGCTATAAATGTACCAACTTTATGATACTGTGGTTTGCCTTTTAAAGAAACATCCACCAAACGCTATTTGTAAACTTTAGAACAGGACGTCTTCTTTAAACATGAAAGCAAAACCACTTTCCAAAAGTTATGAATTGAAACAGAAATGACCTCAAGCAACACTGTACTGTTGAAAGCGTGTTATTCATGGAACAAAACAGAGAGTTTCTATCTAGATTTTATGTAATAAGAAATTGCTGTCATTTGAAAATACACACATCTCAGAAATAAACACTGTTTAATTGGGAGAAACATAATTTAGGTTCATATCAAGACTTAAAAGGTTAAAGTTGAATATGTACTATATATTCAGTGGTATTCGAAGCTTCGGGACAGTAGCGCTGCAACACTACTATACACACACGCACCTCTACACATAACAAACAGCGATATCTGTCTGAGAATAGCTAATAATTAATTTTGAATATGAATAATTAATAATGTGGAAGTTTTCCTTATTTTCATGGGCTATTTTGGGCTTCATACATTATTATTACATACTTATGTATATATATAAATATATTTTATTTTTTAAAAACAAAGCTTTTGAATACTGATTTTGACATTCGGGTCAGCCCTAGAAACATGTGATGAGAGGGAAAAAATTAGGCGAATGTTATTATACATCTAATTCATCTATTAATATAGTTTCCCCTTACATCACTTTAGCAGCAGTGACACCCAAATACAAACTGCTGGAAAATATGTCCCAATACTGGGAAAATCATAAACCGGCTTTAGTAACCAACTCCAAACAAACCAGCATAATAAAGTACCTTACAAAGCCATTCACAAAATAATAGTTTCAAACCACAGACACACATTAGATATATTACAGAAACTGGCCTAAACCAGCATTTTACGTTTTACGTCTCTTGTTTGAACAACGTCTTCAAACAATGACAACAACAAATAGAGATGGGAGGAGGTGAGTTGAGGCACTGGTGCACAAGTACACACAATCAAAACAAATAAAAAAACAATTAGGAAATTGGGCATGATAACAAGATTCATAAACAAATTTAGGATCTAAAAACAGAAAACAGATTAGACGCAGCCCTTGGAGCCGGTTGACAGACTAGTTGTGGACCACAGCTCTATTGTGTGCCTGCAACTGTATGGACACAATGAGCTGCACAAACACCTCTCCACACACAAAACATCAGGACTCTGGCTTCTCATTTAGCAATTTTAAAACAGCAAAGCTTACTCAGCACAATGCGGCCTAGACCAACCCAGACCCTCCAATTCAATTCAAACGGAACTGCATGTGCTTGCATAAGCAGCAGCTGCCCATCCCCTATCCCCCATACACGCACCATTTAGTAGCCCACCACACAGAGACACACACAGGTCACCATGACTATCATTTACAAAGAAGTGGCTAGAAAGGTGATATAAATTGGTACCCATTAGGGGTGGGGGAAAAAATTATTCACCTATGTATCACGATTCTTTTTTTTTTACGATTTTTAAATGCCAGAATTGATATATTTGGTTAATTTCAGTCTATGCAGAGGTAGAAGGAAGTTACAGCTTTTATTGTTGTAGTCTGAGTAACGTGACATTACAATCAAAACAAACAGCAGTCGGCAGCAGTGAGCCGATATGAGATAGTACAAAACGGGGGAGGGTCGGCGTCGATACGACCTGAACACTCACATTTTAAATCCAAAGTGGTAAACACTACACATACAGTAAAATATGGAAACACTTTGGGTTTCACACACTGCCAGGAAAATCAGAGCTAGACATGACGGCTAAAAATGCATGCTAACTCTGTCATGGACAGGAAACGTTATCGTATTGCGGTAACGTGCGGTCAAGCCAGCCGTCACTCATCTTTGCAGTCAAATCAGCTGAAGTTACAACTGTTTTGTATAATGCATTCAAACGGCCCTGATGGAGCCGACCATGGATGTTTAAAAAGACCGGACCTGACGGTGAGAGCACTTGGCGAAGTTAGCCGAAGTATACACGTGTGACTACGTCTGGTTTTCAAAACAAGGTGTTAACAAAAGGAACTGTGTACCCAAAATACATATATGGAAATAAAATTGATGGATTATATTCACCAGAAGTATAAAACATTACATGTCCCTTATAAATTAAAAAGAAAATACCACTAATTAGTGAGGAAAATTACTTTATTCTTTGATTTTTGGGTTGCTGTAAAATTAACAATGCCTGACAATGACTGATATATTTGACTTCAGGACATATCTGGCTACATACGTACTGAAAGTCAAACATTTTTACTGTATTAATTAAGTCCCTAGAAGTGTATGATTCAACTTTTTCCCCATGGTCTACTGTTAAAAAGGTAAAATAATTCATAAAAAAAAAAAATCACAATAAATTCTAATATCGAATCGCAATACTTGTAGAATCGCAATACATATCGAATTGGCACCCAAGTATCGTGATAGTATCTAATCGGGAGATGGGTGAATCGTCCCAGCCCTAGTACACATGCTCTTAAAATGAGTGCACATGTATGTGAATATTTCACGTATTTTACGGTGGCACACTCACCTGTTATGATGCTTCAGCTTCTTTGGTGGCAACAGCTTTCAATTCCGAATCTCTGAAAGACAAAGAAGAGATAACAAGGTTAATCTCTCGGATATACAACACCCTGATTTCCCTAAACAAACCTCAATTCACAAATAAAAAAAAAGATACCTGCATGTAAAGTGTTTCAGTTTTATTGCAACATGTTGAGAGTGGTTACACAGACAGATGCTAAACCTGTAATAGTAAACAGGACTCCATTGCGTCACAGAATTAATTATTGATGGTGCACACAGGTCAAGAGACATTTACCTCGCCCTCAAAATCTATGTGAGGGCAAGCCCTAAACTAACAAAACACTGAGACTCGCCAGTAATTGCTGATTGACAAGTATTTCAACTAGTTGATGTGGAAATGCAGGTTGAACTGCATAACAGGGCGATGCACGATCAGAGTCCCCTTAAGTTACAGGCTCCACAAGGTGAATAGAGATTGTGTGTGTGTGTGTGTGTGTGTGTCTGTGTGTGTGTGTGTCTGTGTGTGAGAATGACAGATAAAGACACACACAGAGTGAGAGTGAATGTGTAGGTCAGAGTTACAGCTCGGGTCCTGATCGGCCATTATCTCAGCTGTTGCCTGACTTACAGCTTAACCAACATGGCTTCTCTCTCTCTCTCTCTCTCTCTCCAGCCTGGTATTTTTCCAGCGCTGCGACTAAACAATGGCATTAAAACATGGCATCTAAATACAGTGGATGCATTTAAAATAGTGTGGGATTTAGCCTGTGTCCGCAGCGTCGTCTGACTGGTGTAAAAAGTTAGTTGAATACGACTGCAGAACCAGCAGAGAGGTCTAGTGTGACGCTATAACCAGCTGTGTCTCGGTCTCTCTACCGATAGAGGGGGTTAAACACTCCACATACATACAACTCTGCAGCTTCACACTTTCACCATCACAAAATGTGTATTAATATTGCATTTCACCACCAACAGTTTAATAATTAAGCACATATAAACCACCGTGCACCCTCTGCAAGTTACCAAGCAACCGGGCGACCAGCCGGAGTCACCGCCATGGCAACCTGCGTCGTCAAATTAGCACGGATGCTAATGCTAACTAGAAGCTAACGTTACGAAGCGGCTAGTTAACTTCTCTCAAATGTAGCGCTTTTTGGTATTTTTTGATAAACACAGTGATGCATTAAACCCACACACAATGTTAGTGTACTGATAAACAAATAAATATAAACAATAATGTCGAATGAAGGACGTAATTGTGTCTTTTGACAGATATGTGCGTACAAACCGTTGAGCTAAGGTTAACTAGTTAGCATATTTAGCATTTAAGGTTAACCTGCTAACACATACACAACCGTGTATCCGTCACACATGCATTAAATAACCACACATCTGCACACAAACACCGTGCCCTTGTGTTATCAGTGGATGCAGTTACCATTTTGCAAACTGCAATGCAAACCAAGCCGCCTTTCCACAATGCTAGCTAGCTTAGCTTAGCTCAGTCACGGCTAACTAAACAACAGCTCAACTTGTCTCCACCAGTCAGCCCCTGCTCTGCTCGGCTCGGCTCGGCTCTGATCTGCTCGGCTCTGCTCGGTCTCACTGCTCGGTCTGTCTGCGTACGTTAGCACCGCCACAAAGAAATGCTCCTCTGTTCCGAAGAAAAACATGGTAGCTCACCTCATTGAAGTATAAAGTGCAACCGAGTGGAAAGGAAAGCTGTAGGCTTGTAAGGCTAAAAGAATTTCAACGCGTTTTGCAGCATCTACGAGGGGAGGAGGCTATTCGTCCTGCATGGTCGCCATTTTCTTAACTCGCTGCTGCTTCTTTCGCTTCAGCTCTGCTCTGCTTTGCTCTCTCTCTCTGTCTCTCCCTCTGTCTCTCCCTCCCTCTCTCTCTCTCTCTCTCTCTCTCTCTCTCTCTCTCTCTGCATTCACTTCAGCGCTGACTGCTTCTGGAGGGGGGAGACAGACAGACAGAGCAGGAAACACATTCACCACTTCCTCTGACTGACAAACACCAAACACTGCCGAAAGGTAGCTCAATGTTGTGTTAGAGAAGAGTGAAAAGTAGAGCCTGTGTAAATGTTCAATCATGTTCAAGGTAAACAGTTCAATGCCTTCAAATTAATATACTATAATAAGAATAGTATGGTACCATATGCATCAGACTTAAAATAAACATAAACAGTTAGAATTATTTTATTTATGTAATTCATTTTAATTTTTAATTTTAATTTAACATAAAAGTATTCCACATACATTTCTTTTAAAAAATGAACATATTGTTCTGGTCCAGGTTCATCGCAATATATTTATTGAAATACTGAGGTCCCCCAATCACCCTCATAATATTATGAGGAGAAACCAACAATATTAAATAATAATAATAATAATAATAATAATAATAGTTATTATTATTATTATTATTATTTATATTTATATTTTTGCAAATATTTTACTTATTAAGTTAACTGTTCAAGGATACTTTCCATACCTGTCATATATATATATATATAAATATATATATATATATTTATATTTATATACATATAATGCATAATGTATAAGAATGTATTATGTATAAATATATATATATATATAAATATATATATCATGCATAATGTATAATAATGTATTATGTATAAATATATGATGTATAATGTATAATAAAGAAAAATAGATTTTCTTTACAATATTTTATTTATTGTAATATAATATTATTGTAATATATATTGTAATATTATATTTATACATGTTAATATTATGACCAGAAACCAAAAATATCTAAAAACAAAAATAGATAAATAAATAAATATATATTTTATAAATATTTACTTATTAAGTTTACTGTTCAGAGATACTTTCCATACATTTTATTTCTTAACATGAAGGTCTAAAAGCTGTTTCAAAGCTTTCTCCACACTGCCAGGAATAAATATGTGTTGAGATTGTTAAACTTATTATTTTGTTGGCCTAAAAGTAGTCAAACTGAAACATATTGAGTCCAAAAATACTGGAATACCCATCATTAAGTGTGTAATTGTGTAGCTACTACAGTCTATAGTCAATATTCAACACGTTACTCTGAACAGTCTTGGGAAGTCAAATGAAATTGTTATTTTCAGTTGGCATTCCCATGCATTGCTCTTTCAGACATTGTACTATAGGAGAAATATAACTCAAGAATTTCATTGTAATGTTATTTAGACAACAAAATGTGTGCCACATTTAACAATATCAAAAAGACACAATAACAGTGGAATACAGTTCATATTGACATAGTCGGTGTGAGTTTATTGCCCAGTAAACCAACACACAGAAAGTAAAAGTTTTAAAAATACATGTCAGAATAGTGATGTTTTTAACACTAGTCAAAGTTGGGTTATATTGTATGCATTCAGGTTGAGGAATGCTTTGTACAAATAGCCAACTGTTGGTCAGTGTTGTCTTCTTGTTATGTCATGTGTGTATTCTAGGTAGCTGACTATTTTTCATTTTATTTGCATGCTGTGATGTGACTCTAGTACAGTACAGTAAAAAGTCCCACTGAGTCATTGTAGAAATATTTAGCTGATGCCACTTCCCTGAAATACTTAGTATGTATGTTTGTATGATGATATTAGGACATATTTTAAATTCATATTTCAATGTTTTACAGATGTTTTTTTCAGAGTTTTACCATTTATTATATTTGTATTATATAATGTATTATTATTATTGGGAACAGTTATCCTGTCATTTATTTTTTTATTTATTTTAAGGCCAGTTCTGCTCCTCTTAACAGACATGATTATAGCTTGTAACAAAAATATTCAAGCGTTCCTTTAGGAGTGTAAAGGAAGACTGAACAAATATAAAGTGAAACTAAGATCTACAGCTGGCAAATGACTGTTTAAACATATTCCAGACAATTGCATTAATGACTTATTCATGCGGTACAAGCAGGCTTTCTGTGGAAGGGATCCAGAGTCAAACCCCCACATAAACAAACACTACATCCACCCTGCTGAAGTGTCCTTGAGCGCAACAATGAATCACTCGTGCCTGTCTGTAAGTGTTTCTGACCTCTGATCTCCCTGTGGAGAAGGAATCAAGTGAAATAAGAACATCCTTAGCAGTTATATGACAAATATCATTATGTATAGTGTATTACTTGATCATATACTTTCACATAGAAACATTTAAAACTTTAAAACAGGTCACAAGCCTTGGATGTTTATTTGGCTAAATCAGCTTTTTGATTGCTATGGTTTTATGAGATTTCAGTAGCTTTTTTAAGCAAACCCTATCACCCAGAGTGCTTCAGGATGACTGAACTCGCAGACTACAAACACAAGGCTGTGTTTGGCTGTTATGTAAGAAAACAAACCTAAAAAGAGTTTTTAAAAAGAGACAGACAGAGACAAGAGAGGTGAGAGATGCCTAAACAGCAGAGAAACAAATACAGTGTGGAATCTGCCAACTGCAACATTTCACCAACGAGACAAAGGCTGTTGCTGCTTACAGGAGAGACCGGCATTACGTGTGTGTGTGTAAAGCAGTGACCATTGACCCACCCGTGGCAAAAACAACCCCCGCAAATTACCTCCCTTATCTATGTGTATTTGACTGTGAGGGAGAAAGAGAGGGAGAGGTAGAGTTCATCTACTGCCAAGTAATGATTTTATTTGACCAGGTATCAACAGGAGATTAGATTTTACAGCATATAAACAAGTGGGTAACCTCTCCGTAGGCCTACTGAGGGACTGTTGCCAAATACTAACCATATAGATTTCTAATACTGATTATGTGTTTGTGACAACTGGGAATTCAGATAGAATTGGCCTTCAAATAGGAAAATATTGAATTGATTGTCCCTCCAATTTGTATGTCGCCTGTAATATTTGGGATTCTTCCTGCCTTCGTGCACTTCTTCCAGCTGTCAATTTATTATTACAAAGTCTGACACATTGAGGATATACTACTTTATGAAGGAGGCAATAAAACGTCCTACCTTGTATCACAATTGCTTTCAAAGCTCCCACTTGTAATTATTGTGCGTCATAGAAGACACTTATTTGTAAATCCTTAGTTGTATTTCAATATTTCAAGTTCCATTTGAAGTGCAGGATCTGAGCTCACTCACATAGTTCCTTGATGTAATGTACAGTTTATGTAAATGATCAGTGTTGACGATGAATGGTAAGGCTGGTAACATTTGCATTCATTCATTCATACACTCACTGTTATGGTATAGGATGTTTGCTGATCTACAGGCTAAAAGATGAAACATGCAGGCTAGATTATTATATTAAGTTATTATATTAATATTAAGAGTCTACAGCACAGTGGTGCTCTGAGCTAAATGCTAATGTCAGCATGCTAACATGCTCACAATGACATGTTAAAGGAACGGTGTGTAACATTTCGGGGGATCTATTAGCAGAAATGGAATATGCTGTAATATTCATAACATTATTTTTGTTTCTGTATAATCACCTGAAACTAAGAATCATCGTGTTTCTGTTAGCTTAGAATGAGCCCTTCGTATCTAAATAGGGAGCGGGTCCTCTTCACTGAGTCCGCCATGTTGCTCCACCATGTTTCTACAGTAGCCCAGAACGGACAAACCAAACACCAGCTCTAGAGAGAGCCTTTCGCGTTTTTACGTTACCTGAAGGCCACCGTATGTTCTCCGACACGCTTGTGAAACTGCGCTAATGTGAGCCGCAGAGTGCAAAACCGTGGTACAGCCAGCCGACGTCTGACTTCCGTTTCTCCTAAAATAGTATTATTATGGTAAGAATGGCCTCTGAGTGAGGCGAACGGCGTTACCCGGTTTTGCACTCGCCGGCTCACGTTACCGCAGTCTTGGAAAAGGAGGAGTGAGCGGAGGGGTACTCAGTTGGTTGCAATCTGCAACCACACCACTAGATGCCGCCAAATCCTACACACCGTACCTTTAAGCAGGTATAATGTTTACCATGTTCACCTATATCAATAATATAGAATATAACTTGTCTCTCACTGCAAATCCCACAATTCTGTACTGTACATAGGTAGATTGCAAGGAAAACATGGGACACTACAGGACGCGCTGACATGAAAGCAGATAGTTTGGGGCACTCTGACAAATGAATGCAAACAAAGCCCAGAGCTCACGTCTGTCAGTTAATAATGACATGTCCTGATGGAAGATACCGAGTTATAACATTAGCGATGGTGTTGTTTGGTGCAGAGTGAAACTACATTTAAACAGAATGTCTAAACTCAGAATCTCGCAAGTTTGGTAAAGGTGAAAACTTCAACAACATCTTTAGTATTGACAGTATGTAAGAAAATATTGAAAGTATTGAGTATCGCAATATTATGTTTTGTGATACTCTATCGATTCTCAAAAAAAACAATTGATTTTTAAATAATAGTTTACATGCAAAGATTAACTAAGTCAATACTTAATTTCATTTGCAAAGAGATGTACCCTCTCAAAGTAGTGCCATGATGTTGGATGTTACAGTGAATGTGATAGATGCAAATGCAGATCACACTGTTCTGATTGCATAATCATTTTTTTTTTTACTCAGATTTTATGCATATGGTGGTGTGTTCTTTATAATATGACAGTTTCCCCTAAAATTATATTAAAAAAAAATGCAATATCGTTTTGCTTACAATATCACAATATATTGCAATATATTGAATTTGAACCCCTGTATTATGATACGATTCTTGCCAATACACAGCCCTAATTGAGAGCTAATTTATTGTCGGCAATTATCACCTTCAGGAATTTGTCTCCCTTCCTCATGCACCCTGCCAGCACTATATAGGTCAAGTTGTGCCAGAGCCCCAACTCAAAGTTTGGTGAAGTTAAAAGTTTGGTCAACTACAGAATACAAAAGACCTGGGCTGGCTTGTTCAGTGAGTGTCCACTCATGCATCACAATATATGGAGGCAAACTAGCATTAGATTGAGCTGGTAGGCTGTAACAAAACAGAAAAGTCCAGAGACAGCCAGTGTAAAAAACCTGAACAAAGCAAGACAGAGAAGAATAGAACAGGACAGAATAGAGCAAAACAGCTTTGCCACGAAGTCAGGTCACCTGTCCAGCACAAGTTAAAAAAGGTGAATTTTTACATCTGTGGTAACATCAAAAACTATATTTTAAGCATCTATTTTTTATTTTAAAATGGCCCAGAAACCAATACCAGATAGTAACCGGGATGTGTGTTTTAAAGGGCAGACAACTACTTTTTGGCTGCTTGTCACAATGAATGAATGAATCTACAATTTGGAAACCCAGCTACAAAGTGTACGTGTGAATAGGTTTACTGGGAGAAGAGCAGGGCAGTGGAGTCAAAGAGTTTGGTAATAGTCTGAGACGAGGCAGCCACCTTGACACAGGCAGAGCAGCCTGTACAGAACAAGCCAAGGTCAAATAAATCACACCACACACATACAAAAATAGGAAATAGATGCTGGTTACTTAGGCAAACAAATGTATACAGGTACACATGCACATGTGTCCACATTCGCTGACTCAGCACTGGCTGTGATAAAGTTACGCAATTGCGCACATGTGTGCACATCCCCTCAACTGCCCTCGAAAGCTAACATGCACATTCATGAACATACACATGACTTTTTTGGGGATATAATGTTTTATATGTCCCTCATTTTGCTTGTTTTGTGGGTTTGGCTCAACCACAGTCTTCACACACACAGGTCACACACAGTTGCAGCTGCAGGAGTTAGGGAGCGTGTAAAAATGGGTAGACCATTGTACTGGAGAAAGAGAAAAGAAGCATAGAAAATCAGACTGAAATGTGAATGTACTGGAGGAAAAGGGAGAGCGAGCAGGCAGGAGAAGGGTACAGAAAGTTAGTGAGGAGAGAGAGAGAGAGAGAGAGAGAGAGAGAGATTATGTTGAGGGGTTGAGAGTGCGAGAGAGAGACTGACAGACAGAAGAAGGTCAGAAAAGAGATTTGCATGTCAAGTAGTAATAGGCTTGTCCTGAGTACAGACACGCACACTACTAAGCTGCAGTGTCCATGGTGCTGCAGCGTGTGTGTGTGTGTGTGTGTGTGTATGTGCATGCAGTGCATTATGTTTCCTGTGGGCCGCCGGCCTAAACTGGCTGCCACTGGACCTATCACAATGACAGTTCTTCAGTCTGACCTCAGACTGTACATAAAGATGGACGACATGACAGCTCACCAAAAGTGAAGCCAGAACATCTCGATCGCCCCCTGGTGGCTGGCTGCAGTAAAAGGCATAAAGCCCGCCCCCTCCATGTTAGCGGATAGGACATGGGTCAATCTAAAAAGTCAAAGTACACGTGAAATAAATGTTTCCCAAAGATGGTTTCTGTCATTTTAGGTAGTTCGTATAACACTGATATATTCAAGTGGTGCTCTGAGAGAAGTACTCGCACAGCCGGAGGCTCAAGAAATGTACGAGAGAGGCTGATGTAACTTTAACTTTCCATAACCATCACAAGTCTGTGTAATAGAACATGTGTCAATTTGTGTCAACTTTCTAGCCAAACAGCTACCATGGTGCTAACGTAGCAGCTAGGTGGCTCACGCTAACAAGCTGCGGAAATGCTCGGCTTGTGATTGGCTTTGACGGGTGTGTGGGCGGGACCTCGATACCGCGGCTCCAGCGCCCCCTATCACTACTGCGCAGCCTCTGGCTCCAAATGACGTCAAAATCTCAAGACGGCAGCTCCTGTATCCGAGATATTTTGGCTTCACTTTTATACAGTGGGAGGAAGTGGAGACGCGTCATCCATCTTTATATACAGTCAGTGAGTCTGACTAAAATATACAAATATATGTATTGTGTTTGTCAGTGACTTTAATGCTGCTCAGCTTCTTCTCCTTCTTTACTGTTCCTTTGAGTCTGATCCAAATCATTCATCACTCTTTCAAACATGCCTCCCCCCCTATCTAGTCCACACTTATCACTACTACCCCTTCATTTTTCATGTTCTCCCTCTCCAACCTCATTATCTTCTCCCTGCCTCCACCCTCCTCCCTCACTTTCTATCATCACAAACACACAGATACACAATAGCAGCCAGCGGGCACACGTGCATGCGCACACGCACACACTGACTCATGAGCTGTCTGTCTCTTATTCTTCTTCTTCTCTATTTATTCCTCTCTGTGTTTCCTTTGAGCTTGTCAAGTGAAATTCATCCATTGTTAATTTGAATCTTTGAAATACTGCAAAACATATCATTTAAAGTACATTTGCTCAAAGTAATGAATTGCCTTCATGAATTAAAAAAAGCTAATTTACCAGTATAGAGCCCACATTTTTCCAATTTGGAGGATGGGCCGATGAGTGCTTGTTGACTGAAATTAACGCCAATTAATCCATCACATTTTCTGCTCTGAATGTATCCACATAGTATCTCATCATTTAAAAGCCTCCCTCTCCTTTGATTTCCTGTAATCTCTCTACTCTCAGCTCTAAAATAAAGACTTAAAAAGGATCCCCAAAACATGGAATCTGGTCCCACAGCTTTGCACATTTTTGTTTTATGGCTCACCATTGTACCCTGGATGAGCAATGAAAATAGTAAAAATTAATAAGAGTGGGTTTATTTTGTCTTATTGTTACTATCAATGCATATACACAATTCCTTAATGTTTGATTTATTTTATTTTTATTTATAAAAATATTTTTTTTATGAATCATCTTTATAATGGGACAGGTTTTAATGTACTGTATTTACTATTTATTTATTATTATGATTGTTATTATTATTATTACTAGTAGTACTTATTTTTATTTACTTATTTATTTTTTGACATCATTATTGTTTTTATTGTTCTTGTCTGCCTTGTTTTATTATGTATGCAAAACCACTATAAATAAAATGTTTTTGCCGCTCCAGTTTACTGCAAAGAAATTCTACCAAAATTAACTATTTTCTTTATTCAGTATGGAGCTCTCGGTCCCTTTTTCTTCCCCACCTCTCTGCCTCAGGGTACCAGCTTTGAAATGGATTTGTTGGCTAAAATTACACCTGCTCCTCAACCAATTACCTGAACCTTCATCCTCTCTTCAGCTCTCGGTGCATTCACACACACAACAAGCCAAATGCCGGCCCAATCCATTAACTGTTTTGCGATTTCTTCTTTACACAAAGATGACTTTCATTCACCCTTTGCAGAATTTGTTTTTGCGTGCACGCAACACATACACACACAAACACAGGTTATTCTGTGACACAGACAGGTACCCGTGGCGATCTTCCCGTTTCTGTCCCGGTAATCCATCACAAGGCCTTGAATATGCAGATAGTCTTGATAAGTGTGCTAGGTGACAGTATAACGTATTCAAATGTACCCCTTTATTTAAATTCACTCTCATTTATATTCATACCACTGATCCAATGCTGGCCTTGCTCCTATTACCACAGGAACTCATGCAGATCGCTGGTCACAGGCTGCGGTGATTGGCCGGTGTTGTTCTCATTCATCTCTGGTGGACGTATTTTACTGTGCAGAGAAAAGCGACACTACTGTTACACATCCAATCACACACATGGAGACACATGCTAAAACTGTGCACCCCACAACGTGCTAACATCAGTCCATGAAAGTGGCAAAGACAGCCCTGGCACCCTTGTATTGTTCATTCGGTGAGGTGCATGTATCTGTAGGGGCCCTCTGCAGATGTAGGGGGAGGAAGGGTAAAAGAAGAACGTCCTTTTGGCTCAGTCGTCTAACATTCAAAGGCCAGTCATACCAACAGTGGAACAACATGCTCACTTACAGTTACTTTGTGTTACTTTTTCCGTTTGTTTGGTCAAGAGGACAAATTTGTTCAGCTTTGACCTACAAGTTGACTCTCAGATGGGCCGCCTATCAAAGAAATGGTTGGAAAAGACTGCTTTCTGCTATCATGGAGAACACTTAATGTTAAAAGAATAGTTGAACAATTTGGGAAATATGCTTATTTGTTTTCTTGGCGAGAGTTAGATGAGACGATTGATATCTTAGGTTAGCGCAAAGACTGGAAACAAGAGGAAACAGCTGGCTTATCCGGCGGCGTTTGTTCAAACTGTTGTTTTTGTCATGAGTACTTTTTCATCGTGAATAAAGGGATCAACCAGTCACGTTCTGCGAAACCAGTCGAGTTGCACCTGTATTTATGAAAAACAACACGGAGGCTCCATAGTCCGAACCAAGATGGTAAACTTTATTACTCCTTTCAACCTTGACAAAGGCAGCGCAGACATGATCCATTCCTTCCGTTCTTACCTTTCACAATAAAAGCCCTAGACAAATAAGATTTGTAGGCGAGTATTTTGCATTTTTGTGTAATTCGTCATGCCCCTGGTGTATAAGGGTTTAGAGGTGATGATATAGACCCATTTCTTTTTAAATCTTTGACCTGAGCTGTTTCCCTCCCTTTAGATTGTTACTTTGACGTCAACATGCTCAATATCTATGCTCATTGCTGCCTCTGTTGGTCAGTCCATCCAAAACTCCTCCACATATGGCGCAGGTGTCTCGCTTTACTTGCTTGAGCGGAATCACCTGACCCGAAAAATGATCAAGCAAAATTGGTGAGAGGACGCGCTAACAGGTTTTGATGAAGCCGCAGAAAGCAGCTGGGGCTTTAATCACAGGCATTCATCCGTTCATTTTCCTCTACCAAACTATTCTATATCAGGGTCTAAAGTTAAAGAGGTTGAATGATAGAAATCAGAGAAAACACACACCACCACATTGAGTTTGTTGTTCCTTTGGTGAGAAGTTTGCAGGGACAGTAAATCTCTGTTAGTCTCTTTAAAATCACTGAGAATCTGTCTTGTTTCCAAATATCAGCTGGATCTTAACCCTCATAGCTGCCTGTAAAATGTGACTCAATTAGTCACGCAAAAAGATATCACTCTTTTCTTTGGAAAACAGAAAGGTGTGTATCGAAACTGCCAAGTTTATCTTAGAATATATGAGACATCGAGCAGGCACTCGGAGAGCTAGAGAGCAAACTCCTGCCTTGCAAAGTAAATATGTACAGAGGAAGGAAATGAGTTCAGATTGAACCCTGAATGGAGTGAGCCTCATTTGAAGTCACACCACAGCAGGGCTGAATCAGAGGACTTTCAGTACTTATATCACATCTAATATATTTAGGAGAGGAAATTCATGTTCAAAAGTTTAATGAATGTTAAGTCTGAGGATCAGTATAGTGCTTATCAATTTCTGTTTGAAGCATAATTTAAGCTCAAGTATAACATCAAAAAGTTTAGTTTATGACCAAATACCATAGACTGTATGTAAGAAGTGGATGTAGTCACCGTGACGTCACCCACTGGTTTGTGGACTGCCGTTTTGAAGCCTCAAGTTCGTTTTTTTGGCTGTCGCCAACCTGTCAATCACAAATAGCCACGACCTAGAGCATCCCCTGCTTTATGGTCTATTTGACTCTAAATGGGACCATAATTTACTAAATGAACATCATGCTGTATTGAAGAAGACTTGAAACTAGTGATCGAGACCATAAACTCATGTTTACAATGTTTACTGAGGTAATACAGACGTAGGCAAAGTTGTTGGTAACGTTCCGTTAAAGAGAGAAAAACCCACAATGGTCACTGAAATAACTTGAAACTGACAAAAGTAATAATAAATAAAAATTCACTGAAAATTAACTAATGAAAATCAGATATTGTTTTTGAATTATGGTTCAGCAGAATCATTTAAAAAAACAAACTAATGAAACTGGCCTAGACAAAAATGATGGTAACATTAACTTAATATTTTGTTGCACAACCTTTTGAGGCAATCACTGCAATCAAGTGATTTCTGTAACTCTCAATGAGACTTCTGCACCTGTCGACAGGTATGTTGGCCCACTCCTCGTGAGCAAACTGCTCCAGCTGTCTCAGGTTTGAAGGGTGCCTTCTCCAGACAGCATGTTTCAGCTCCTTCCACAGATGTTCAATAGGATTTAGATCAGGGCTCATAGAAGGCCACTTCAGAATAGTCCAATGTTTTGTTCTTAGCCATTCTTGGGTGTTTTTAGCTGTGTTTTGGGTCATTATCCTGTTTGAGGACCCATGACCTGCAACTGAGACCAAGCTTTCTGACACTGGGCAGCACATTTCGCTCCAGAATGCCTTGATAGTCTTGAGATTTCATTGCACCCTGCACAGATTCAAGACACCCTGTGCCAGATGCAACAAAGCAGCCCCATAACATAACCGAGCCTCCTCCATGTTTCACATTAGGTACAGTGTTCTTTTCTTTGGATGCTTCATCTCTTCGTCTGTGAACATAGAGCTGATGTGACTTGCCAAAAAGCTCCAGTTTTGTCTCATCTGTCCAAAGGACATTCTCCCAGAAGCTTTGTGGCTTGTCAATATGCATTTTGGAAAATTCCAGTCTCGCTTTTTTATGATTTGGTGTCCTCCTCGGTTGTCTTCCATTAAGTCCACTTTGGCTCAAACAGTGACGGATGGTGCGATCTGACACTGATGTACCTTGACCTTGGAGTTCACCTCTAATCTCTTTGGAAGTTGTTCTGGGCTCTTTGGTTACCATTCGTATTATCCGTCTCTTCAATATGTCATCAATTTTCCTCTTGCGGCCACGTCCAGGAAGGTAGGCTACAGTCCCATGGACCTTAAACTTCTGAATAATATGAGCAGCTGTAGTCACAGGAACGTCAAGCTGCTTGGAGATGGTCTTATAGCCTTTACCTTTAACATGAAGGTCTATAATGTTCTTTCTGATCTCCTGAGACAACTCTCTCCTTAGCTTTCTGTGGTCCATGTTCAGTGTGGTACACACCATGACACCAAACAGCACAGTGACTACTTTTCACCTTTTAAATAGGCAGACTGACTGATTACAAGTTTGAAGACACCTGTGATGCTATTTACAGGACACACCTTAGTTTAATATGTCCCTATGGTCAAATTATTTTCAATCTTTTCTAGGGCTACCATCATTTTTGTCTAGGCCAGTTTCATCAGTTTGTTTTTTAAAATGATTCTGTTGAACCACAATTCAAAAGCAACAGCTGATTTTCATTAGTTAATTTTCAGTAAATTTTTATTTATTATTACTTTTGTCAGTTTCAAGTTATTTCAGTGACCATTGTGGGTTTTTCTCTCTTTAACGGAACGTTACCAACAACTTTGCCTACGTTTGTAAATCAAGTGAGAAGTAGGTTCATTTTCTCATAGACTTCTATACAATCAGACTTCTGTTAGCAACCAGAGGAGTCGCCCCCTGCTGGCTAGTAGAAAGAATGCAAGTTTAAGGCACTTCAGCATTGGCTTCACTTCTCAGACCCTGAGGTAGCTGCCTGCCAAATACTTGCATAACTAATAACATTCCCATCAGCCTCAGCTGTACTTTGTGTTCGTGCTTGTTAGAAAATGTTATGTATGCTACATATGTAATAGCATAGCTGTTAGTCTTGTTCAAATATTTTAAAGAGGTAATAAAGTTTTTGTTCGTACATAACCTAAAGAAGAACAGCTACTGGGATGTAGGCCTACATTTGGTTTTTGCTGCTTTGTTGAATTAGCTATTCATATAGGCTCATACGGGTTTGAGCTGCTAATATACTCTAAACTAAGTCGTGTTTGAAGCGTAAAAATTTGAAATACATGTTGAGTTGATTTTTTTTTTTTGCAATGTGCTCATTGCTGTAGTTTTTTCCGCTATAATTTTCTGAAATTTGAATTGCTGTAGGTGTTCTGTTTAACCTCTAGTTTATCATTCAACAAAAGGAAAAGGTCAACTTCAGTTTATACAGAAGAAGAAAAGAAAAAAGGGCTTTTTGAGATAAAAAAAAAAAGTACTTGATTCACAGACGCTTGATCTTTCAAATATTAGGCCAGCCAGTAAATGTGTAATTTTTTTTGTAACGTAAAGCACAGTTTAGTGTCTCTGTTGGGCCGTGATGCAATGTGTGGCATGCAGGCCGACCTGAGAGCCATTGTCATGGACAGAGCCACTGCTGGCCTTTTGTTAACGCCGGACAGGCCAGCAGACCTCTTGTGGAGAGAGAGCGCGTGTGTGACTGCAGTTCAAAGTGTGAATGACAAAGAGGAGAATGATGCGATGGGAGGGGAGACAGTGGCAGACACAGGAGATGAGAGGGGGGATGACTGAGAGCTCAACACCGACAGTAAAGGATTTCATCACATTAAACGCTCCACACACTCACTTAAATCTGACACGTAGCCATTATAGGAGGCTAATCAACCTCTGACTATCCCTTTTTCTATAACTCCGCAGTCCTGTTGTCTATTTCTGTTGAGAAGAGGTCAATTAATGACACTGAAAGTAATTTTCAATCTAGTTAACAGGCTGAAAAAGAGAGGATGGAATTACAGTTCTCTTTTTTACAATCCTCTGTTTCATTCAAGGGTTATTTAAGTTCTTTCCTCTTGTCGCTTCACACACTGACTGCCCCAACCCCCATGCCAGTCCGAGCAGCCCAAAACCAAGTGTGTGAATGTGTGTGTGTGAGTGTGTGCTCAGAATGTTCTAGTGCATGGGGGGAAGGGGTGTGTGTGTGTGTGTGTAGATTGTCCTGGCACGCTGCCAGTCTCTCCGTCTCTCATTACCACTGTGTGTGTATAAGTGTCTGTCTGTGTGTGTGTGTGTGTGTGTGTGTGTGTGTGTGTGTGAGTGTGTGTGTGAGAGTGCGCAACGGGGGCCTGCCAGCGTGACGGGCGTTACCATGGCAACGCCAGAGCAGGTTCCAGATGCAATGCATCATATTTCTACAGGAAGGTGCATACACACACACACATTAAATGGGCAGTAGGCCTTTGGTTAGCCATGCACATTAGTTTTATCATGATGGACCAACTCTCATTTAAATATTCATCCTTCCTTTTACACCTCCTCCGTTCTGAGATGGAGGATCGGCTGCCTGGATCCAGCTATCATCCTGGACACACAGACACGTAAACACACTCACACATATGGCCAATAGATATAGTTTCTTACAAACGTTCTCATTTTACAACTAAACAGTACACTACAAGACGTTTCTGAAAACATTTGAGGAGAGAAATAGGCATTACAGTAACAGAATATTGATTCATATTTGATCAGCGCTGCCTAGTTTGACCGTTTGATCGGAGTTCGCGAGTTTCGCGAGTTTTGCGAGTTTCGCAAGTTTTGCGAGCAGTGATTGACATTCGCTTTAGAGATTCCTCGGTGCGGTGAAATCTTGCAAATGCCATTAGGAGCACTAGGAGGATATATTATCCTATTTGCTCAAAGTTACCAACTGCAGCTTTAATAAAATCTGGGTACTCACATTGTTAAGCCCTGACAGTAAAGAGGACCCTGTGAAGTGTGTGTGTGCGTGTGTGTGTGACAAAGAGAGGTGTATATAAAAAAGAGGGAGGATAAAAGTATGTAACATTGTGTGTATCTACAGGAATTCTTCTGTGTGTATGCAAGTGTGTGTGTGTGTGTGAGTGTGTGTGTGTGTGTGTGTGTGTGTGTAGAGTTTCTGTCTGCATGACTTATTCATAACATTATAGAGTTACAGTCGGCCCAAACACAAACATTTCCACAGCAAGTTCCCCTCGGACTAAGCTAAGAAGACATTTTCTACCACACACGAAGGCATTACCCGAGGAGAGCAACGTTGGAAAATCTCTAATAAGTGCACTAAGGCTTATGTTGACTCATAATCCCAGTCATCCATTTCCAAATGTATGTCTTTGGAAACAAAATAAGAAGGTTGAGTTTATGCTTACAGCCCATTTGGAGTAAAACTTCTAACTAATGATGATTTATAATGTTAGCTGTGGAAAAATGTGTTGTTTATGTTACTTTTCTGGTATGGGAGCTCATACTTATACTTTAAAGGGGACATATCATGTAAAACTCAGTACTTGTGCTCATACATTTGGGTATCTGGAGTGTCTACCAACCCACAAACTGTGAAATGAGACAACTCAGTCTGTTTTTTGTGGGCTGCCTAGGTCAGAAAACATGTGCAAAGGTGCACCGTAGTTTTCTCACAAGCCAATCAGGTCAGACTGGGTTTTTTTCAGGAGGGGGTCTTAAAGAGACAGGCACTAAAACAGAGCGTTTCAGACAGAGGGTGAATACAGGTATATTCAGACGGACAGGATGAGAAAAATAATGTGTTTTTTGAACATTAAAGTATGTAAACATGTTCTTGTAGAAACCTAAAAAATAAGTATGAACCAGAGAATGAGCATGATATATCCCCTTTAATAATCTTACTTTAGTCCTATAAACAAAAGTTAGAAAAGGTTCATACTCATCAATACAAATCATATGTGCTTAGTTTTAATGTAAGGTGACACTAAATGTGGTTATACCGTTGCCTGGAGAATAACGGATAATTTTTTCTGTCCCTGACACATTTCAGTCTGAAAAACATTTCAGCAAATACGTGGATTCAAACATTTTCTCAGTAGTTGCTTAGAAACAGTAGAAGCCACAACCGGTGAATCCAGCTTCAGTGTGCATCCTCTTATGTGTGTTAAACAATAAAGAGGCCTCGCGGATGTATGGGCTATTATTGGGTTATGTATGGGTTTCACAGAGCAACAGAAGAAGCCACGGCCTTATATGGTGTATATAACGGGAATGCAGATGTCACAGAAAGGAGTTGTGCGTACTTGCTTCATTTAATTCCACTCAGTTTCTACATATATACCTCACAAGGATCTGACTTATTTGTGTGATTATCTTTTATAAATATTATTTTCCCATGGAGATGAGAAGCTCCTCATCAGAAAGCTCCAGGAGACCATGTTAGCCACCCGGCTGATGACAGGGAGGTGTCACTCAGTCAGACTCAGGTCTCTACCTGATTGGTCGGTTAAAAACAAATGCGTGGGATGTGTGTGTGTCACACCTAAGCTGCAGGTCCATCAGAGAGACCTGTGTTTATTTATAATGCTTGCTCTATTTTCTCATTATTGTCACAGTAAATACCTCTCTGGAGCCGGGCTGAGAGATAATACAGTCAGAATATATTTGAACATTACATGAAATAAGACTTGATTCAGGGGTGTTAATAATCACATAATCAAAGATTAATAGCCTCAGCAGAATATATACTGTTACTGTATATATCTGTGTAATCAACAACTGATACCACTACCTGAAATTGTGTTACTCCAGTCTTAATAAACTGATATTTGGAGGAATAATGTTATAATGCATATAGACATAGATATGCCTGAATCAGTTCACATAGCAATTTCTCTCACGCTCTGTGTATACATGTATGTTTGTGTCTGTGTGTGTGTGTGTGTGTGTGTGTGTGTGTGTGCGTGCGCTCTTCTCCCCATCTCTTTGGATTCTGGCCCGGTGCCAAACGCCAATTGGTTTTCATTCTACCAGAAACAAAAGACCAGCAATGACAGTCAGAGCGAGAGAGTGTGAGCGTGCAAGCAAGGGAGAAAAGAGAGAGAGAGAGCAAAAGAGAGAGAGAGAGAGAGAGAGAGAGAGAGAGATAGAGAGACAGAAAGAGAGGTATAAGAAGTGAAAGAGAAAGAGGGAATAACAACAGGGGGAAGGGTCTGAACAGATTTCACATCTCAGTGAGCACGGAGGACGGAGTGAGCAATGACTGGAGATTAGAAATGGAGAGCGTAAGAGAGAGACATAAAGACACAGGGGAGGGAGGGGGAGATGAAGGTTAATTTTTTTTTCCAAGTTTGTTAAGTTTGCAATTAAGCTACTAAATGACAAGAAGAGTGAGTCCTTCAATGACATTCAGCAATGCTGCGGAAATGCATGCTACAATGCTCAGAGAGTGAATAAACCCTGAGGCATGTAGGATTTGGTGGCATCTAGTGGTGTGGTTGCAGATTGCAACAAACTGAGTGCCGCTCGGCTCACTCCTCCTTTTACAAGACTGCGGTAACGTGAGCCGCCGTGTGCAAAACCGTGGTAACGCCGATCTCCTCGCTCTGAGGTCATCCTTACCATAATAACGCTACATTAATAGCAACAGAAGTCAGACTGCGGCTGGCGCTGCCACGGTTTTGCACTCTGCGGCTCACGTTACCTCAGTTTCACAAGCCTGTCGGAGAACTACGGTGGCCTTCAGGTAACGTAAAAAACGCGTAAAGCTCTCTCTAGAGCCGGTGTTTGGTTTGTCCGCTCTGGGCTACTGTAGAAACATGGCGGTGCAACATGGCGGACAACGTGAAGAGGATCTGCTCCCTATGTAGATATGAAGGGCTTATTCTAAGCTAACGAAAATACAAGTCTTAATTTCAGGTGATTATAAACTAATGAAAACATAGTTCTGAATATTATATTCCATTTCTGTGCTACACACAAATGCTACACACTGTTCCTTTAAGACAGATTCAGAAATGCACTGTAATCTGTAAAGGATTGGCCAATATCACAGTTCTGTGTAGGGTTTAAAAAAAAAAAAATCTTTTCCATTGCAAAGACCTCCTACTGTACGTGTGGAAAGTACAACAGATAGGTGTTGCAGGTTCGATGTCTTAAGGGGCTTTTGCTGACTTAAAGACAGTGGAGTATCCAGGTGATGGTGGAGGTTTTCTCTTGCAGCCCTGTTTGGATCTAAAACCAGTGCAATCTTTGTGGTTACACTGTTGGAGATGTAAAGTGTGTTTTGACAAGAGTACTGAGGTTATGTTTAGTAAGCGGTTTAGAGAAACATTTCCAACTTGTGGATACGAGGCTCTAATGCACCACGATGATACAAGTGTGATTTATTTGCAATCTGATTATTTAAGATGTATGGGGTGTGTAATGTTGGCTCTAAGGTAATAATCAGTAACATTTTCACTTAAATAAATGTTACTGGATGTTGATGTGATTCTATGGAACAACAATCTTGCTTAAAGTTAGTTATTATTCTCACGTTATATATCATTCATTGTCTTTGTTTAATGTTTCTGCAGCTATTTTGCACCTCGTCTCGATGTTGAAAGAGACACGGAGAGTTTTAAAGGAGACTTTTAGTTCCATTAAGGCTTTTTTCACCTGATGTGAGAATTTTACAGACATTTAATCATCATATAATATCAGTTAAAGTATCTTATTGGCACCAAAATCTACTGGTCATATTCCTCTTTACACAATCCTCTATTTCTGCACACTGATCTTTAAATTCATCATGTCATGTTATACGACTGTTTGGCAGATTTAGTGTTTATTGTAATTACAGAAATGAAATGTCAAAAGAGTGGATACTGATATACCAAGACAGATTTCTGCATTTTATTCATTTTATGCGCTTTTATTGCTTTGCTTATTGCATCCCAAATTTGTTGTTTGCTGTGATAATTTGATTTAGTTCTGGATATAATTAACTAGTGTCTTTGATTTTTTACAACACCTTAAAT